>NC_092510.1:3541868-4741868 GCF_047511675.1 Marmota flaviventris | reverse complement strand
GTAATTTTGCCTGTTCATCCCATTTCAGAATAATTGAACTTTTTACCTTAATTTTTTTATAGAATTGTCCTTTCAGTCAATTACTGCATGTCCTCACTCATGTAGGGAATGTAAACCTGTTGCCCACAAAGCAGTGCAGCTCAGCAGAATCTGGGAAGGGGTAGGGGAAGGAGGGTTCAGAGGGTGAGGGGCATCTGGGCACAGCTGCAGGGCTAGAGGTCAGCAGTTCTCATGTCTATAGCTCAATGTGGTCGCCAGAGTCTGCATCAGGTGATTACATGTGACCAAATAAGGTTTTGAGACTCTGCACACTTAGAAATCATACAATTTGAGAAAATCAAAATGTTAATTCCCCCATGTGTTCAGCAAGCAATGTCAACATGTATTGACTTCTAATACGAGACTCCCTAAGTCCAGATATTATGTCAGCTAAAAGTTAAAATTAAAAAAACATAGATCTGCATTTCAATGTTTAATGGAAACCTGTACTTTATACTCTGAATTCTCACGTGGCACCAAAAATGTGCACACATCTTTAAGATGTCCGCTTTTTAGCACTTTTGGTTTTTGTACCAGGGATTGAACCCAGGGCTCTTTACCAATGAGGTACATCCCTAGCCCAATTTTAATTTATTATTTTGAGACAGAGTCTCACCAATTTGCTAACTGGCATTGAACTTGACATCCTCCTGTCTCTGCCTCCTGAGTAGCTGGGATTTCCTTAGTGTCTCTTACATCCATAGCTCATGAACTAATTTAGCTTTAAGACTTTGTATTCAGGTGTTATTATGGCTCAGTATGTGAAAACACAAATTAAATCTCATTTATTACTTATAGGAGATGCTTGGGTTAAAGTAAATATATATGTTTTCCAGGAAAATATTCTGCCAGTAAGTCATTATAAAATTCTCTAGAATCAGAGCTGGAGATGTAGTTCAGTAGTAGAAAATGTATCTGGTATTTGTGAGGCATCAATATAATAAACCCAAGTATCAATTTTACATGTGGACCCCTTGAGTCAGGAGAAATGCCATTACATTCTTGAGGGAAGACAGAAAACTTTGACTCCAAAAAGACTCATATTTCAAAGTTAGGTTGGATACTTACACTGTAATAAATTCCTCTAGTGGAGTGAATGTGTATCTATTTTAATTATGGTTTTCTTTACCATGATGATTCCACGTATTTAAGGTGGTTTTTTAAATTGTGTGTTTTTTTTTTTTGGTACTGGGGCTTGAACTCAGGGACATTGAACAAGCAAGCCCCATCCCTAGCCCTATTTTATTTATAGACAGGGCCTCACTGAGTTGCTAAGTGTATCACAATTGCTGAGGCTGGCACTGAACTCACAATCCTCAGCCTCCAAAATTGCTGGATTACAGGAGTGTGACACCATGCCTGGCTACCCATATTTAAGTAGATAAATATTTAAATGTGTTTCTGCTAGTATTTGACACTGGACTTGGATCACATAGGTCAAATTGTGATTCGATAACAAAAATTCTTAACATAGGTAGCTGTATAGGGGTATCAAATAGTCCTAAAATCCACTCAGTTTTCTCTGAACAGAGATTCCCAACAGATTGTAATTCTGGTAATTTTTTAGCCTCTCTGAGTTGGTGATAGAGATGATCAACTATTAGTTTATTCCTATGAATGAGGATCTGCAGAAGTCTAAGAAAAAAGAACAATTCCACAGAGATCCTTCTGTACAGCAAGCCTTCCCTGTATGGCAAACGTGCTTTATCCTGTTTCATGCACAGGATCTCATGTACATAAACGATGAGGTTTTGTTCAGCTTATAGATGAGTCGAGCCCAGAGCCCAGGCTCATGGGATTCTCAAAGTTGAATACTTATCCTTTAAGTGGAAGATTATATAGGTATATTCAAGTCGTCTGACTTCAGAGGTTTCAATACTTAGCATTTTCTCTGTGAATATATTAACAAAATCACATGTCTTCATGAACAAACCAAAATAAAGGTAACAGGAAGCTAACATAAATATGCATGGCCTAAGATATTGAGTCTCTTTGCTTAGGATGGTTTTCTTTCTAATCAAACACCCGTAATTTCAATTGACCCAAAAGTACATAGTCCTTACTACAGGAGGGACACATACTCCACCCTTGCAGTCAGATATCTCCAAGAATAATTCAAGGTTGCATCAGGGAAAGATTTTCTATAACATTGGAGCTTGTGAGTGAGAAATATAGGACAGATATGATCATTTTAATGCTCAGGAAATCCTTTTGTACTTTGCATAAAATGTAATCCAGCCACGATTGGGAAATAATGGGAAAAGAGAGAGGAAAGAATGGTTTCCAGGGTGTGTCAGCAAAACTCCAGTTAGAGGGGAAAAGGGGGCAATGAGATAGGCCAACAAATTTCCCTCCTGGCAACAGTGTTGGCTGAGATGGATGAAAATTAATATTTGTGATAATGAATTTTCTTACTTTTCTCCTAAGACATGAACTACATAAATCTTACCCCAAAAGATGAGACAAAACCACATGGTGCATGGCATTATTAACCTAAGAAGCACCTTTTACTCTGAAGTGGGAATTGGGATCTTGGCCAACACCATCCTCTTTCTGTTCCAAGTCATCAAGTTCCTGTGTGACAAGAGGCTCAAGAACACAGACTGTATCATCGGACTCTTGGCCCTAACCCACCTCCTGATGCTCCTCACCATGGGGCTCATAGCTGCAGACACTTTTACATCTCAGATGGGGCTTTGGGGTGATGTCACATGTAAATCTTTTGCCTACTTGTACAAATTGATGAGGGGGCCTGTCCATTTCTGCCACCTGCCTGCTGAGTGTCCTGCAGGCCCTCACCCTCAGCCCCAGAAGCTCCTTCTTGACAAAGTTTAACCCTAAGTCCCTACAGGACAGTCTGAGATCTCGTCTCTTCCTGTGGGTCTTCTATATGTCCTTCAGTGCCCACTTCTTAATCTCTGCTATTGACAACTCCACTGTGACCTCACAGGGCCTTATATTCCTCAGTGACTCCTGCACTATCTTACCCATGAGCTACATTCTCAGGCATTTGTTTACCGTCCTGGGTGCATTATGGGATGTCTTCCTTATAGGGCTCATGGCCCTCTCCAGTGGGTACATGGTGACCCTGTTGCATAAGCATAAGAGGCAGTTCCAGCACCTTCATGGCGCCAGCCTCTCTCCAAAAGCCTCCCTAGAACAGAGGGCCACCAGGGCCATCCTGGAGCTCATGGGATGTTTTGTGCTCATGTACTGTTTGGACTGTATCGTGTCCTCCTCAAGAACCATGTGGAACAATGATCCTGTGTGCCGTTCTTTCCAGATTATGGTGTCCAATGGCTATGCCACAATCAGTCCTTTGGTTTTCATCTGCACAGCAAGACAAAGTGTTGCCTTTTTGAAATGTTTGTGGGGGAAGGACACTCAATGTTGAATCATTGCCTGATGGGTCAGTTCTCGACCTGAGCCACTGCACTGCCGTGCATCAATGCATCATGGCAGAGTGAGTTTGCTCTCTGTGTTGGATGAATGCATAAAGTGGTTCTTAAAAATGATTACATTGAGCTTGAAAATGACAAAAACATGACAGATTCTTGTTCATATGGCTCTAACAAAGCTAATAACTTTATATCTCTGATTGATGTGTGAAAGGAACCCTAGGAGGTAAATATCACTTTCTTTTTCTGAATCAGTCCATACAATTATAGGTATGTGAGAGATTGGAGTGATTTTAATAAATCAAGAGTCTCAGAAATCTCCTTTATGCCTAATAGATTGTAAACATCCCTTATCATGAACTGCCATCTCATCCATCAATTGAACTTTTATGAATATAACAAAAAACCGGATATAGGGACAACAACTATTATTTAAACACCATTGCTCAAGATACCATATTTATAATAGTCAGTGATAGAGACAGTCTGATATTCTCAAGCATATGAATGTATGAAGATATGGTCTGGATATATCATGGAGTTCTACTCAACATTAAATAGGAAAAAGATTCTGATGCATAGGAATCCACAGATGAGTCTTGAATTTATTATGTCAAGAGGGTACATGGCGACCCCCTTGCATAGGCATCAGAATCAAAATTGTATACATCTACACACAGGGGGTGGAATATTCAGTAGTACAATATGCAAAGACAAAATATTGCATTAAATCTTAAACATAGCATAAAATAGGAAGGTGATGCTGATGTATAAGAAACACAGATGAATCTTGAAATCATTCAGTCAAGTTACCATCACTCACAAAAGAATCAACGTGGTGTAAATCTACCTGTAAAAGATGGAAATTTTGGGTCATATAATTTATAAATTCAGAATGTAATATAGCATTTTCCAGCAGTTGAGGAAGGTGTGCCCTGGGGAATTTTTATTTAATGAATACAGATGTAAGGATGATGAAGCACACAAGTCACACAGGGAGAACTTCCTGTATAGGTTATCTTTTCAGGATTGTTCTAATTTTTAAAATGCAGATCCTCATTTATGTCAGTTGGTAGAATTCTTAGGATTGTTTTAATATCTGAGCACCTTCTGTCACTAAGTCAGAGAGCTGAAAAAAATTTACCAGAATAGCACAGTACACTGGAAATCTCTGTTTGGAAAAAAATGGTGGAGTTTACGACGATTTGAATTTTTCTATATAGTTACATATTTTATATATTTTGATTATCATGTCATAATCTGGCCTATTCATACAACTTCTATTATAAAATATTAGAAAGCACACATGTTTTTCATTGTTTTCTATTTATATTTATGGAATTCTTATGATAAACCAAACCATAAATTAAAATGGATCTGGGTACACTCCACTATAAGCATTTAATTAAAGGATAAGTATCCAAACTAATCTTGAAATATGAGTCTTCTTGAAGTCCAGATTTTTCTTCCATATTTCAAGAAGCAGTGATATTTCTCCAAGCTCAAGAGGTCTACGTATAAAATTGATCCTCAAGGTTTTGTTTTGCAATTCTGGATCTCAAGCCCCGGACCCCATACATGCTAGGTAATTCTCTACTACTGAGCTACATCCACAACCCCTGTTTGAGAAAAATTTGTAATAACTTACTGTCAGAATATTTTTCTGGAAAACATGCATTGACTTTCATGCAAGCCTCTCATATATGTACTAGTTAAGATTTAATTTTTGTTTGTACATACTGAATCAGAATATCATCTAAAAAGCAAAGTCTTAAAGCTAAATTAGTTCATGGGCATATAGATGTGAAAGATAAGATGCTAAGAAATTCCCAGTGACTCAGGAGGCTGAATCAAGAAGACCACAATTTTGAGGCCAGTCTCATCAACTAACGTGACCCTAAGTAACTTAGAGAGACCCTGTCTCAAAATTTTAATGAAAGAGCTGAGAACATAGCTCAGTCACATAGTGCCCCTGGGTTCAGTCCCAGGTATGAAAAAGAAAAAAATTGCTAAGGAAATCTGACATGTGAAAGATTTGAGAATATAGGGTAAAACCTTTAAGAATTCAGAACTCAAGTAGATATTTGCTTAAAAGTTTAAATGCAGGATTTTTAAAATTTTAACCTTTAATTGAAGTAAATCTTGACTTGTATCTGGAGTACACTATTAAAAATCTATACCTGTTTAAATTGTTTTATGATCACATTATGGTAATTAACCTGTTTATTTTCTCAAATTGTATCATTTCTCAGTAATAAGGAGGCTCAGAACTCTTCCCCTCTACTGAGTTGCTTTTATACATAAAATGTCATACAGCCTTTCATATATACTTGTTTGAATTACTAATTCAAATGATGCTTTAAAGAATAATGTTGTATCTGTGTATTTATAGTCAACATATAAACATTTATGTATAACATTTTAACATGAAAATGTACAATAATTGTTGTGAAATTGCTATCTCTTATGCCATAATTGGAAAATGGAGAGTTTTCTTTCATTGCATTTAATTCAATTTAAAAGTTGAGGTACCCAAATACAGCCTTGTAAAACTCTTACAGCACATGCTACAATAACCTGTAAATCTATGCATCAGATGGAATTATATTCATGTTACTTAAAATAATGTAGTCATGGGAATATAAAATTTTTGGATAAAGCAGGGATGAGAAGAAGACATGAATTTTCAATGCTATTCAGAAATTAAGACCTCAGTTCATTGTTGCTTTAAAATGATTGGTAAATCCTGAAAGAAAGAACAATGCTTGTTGTTGGAGAAAATGCCCGTTTATTGAGGAACAACTCTGCATATTTATAGAGCCAGGGGGTGGATTGACAATTATGACAGTTTAATGGTTGAAGGCTTTGACAGTTGGCTTGGGGTGCTTTCTTTTTGGTGGGTAAGGATCATGTGAGTCAGCATGGCTAGTCTGATTCGTGGGTAAGGATCATGTGAGCCAGCAGGGCTAGTCTGATTGGTGGGTAAGGATCATGTGAGCCAGCAGGGCTCACCATTGAACCGCTCTTCTCTGGGGATGGGGATGTTAGTCTTTGGAGCAAGGGCCACTCCCAACAAGTCCTATTTATATGAAGGTAAAATTCTACAATAGCAGCAAGAAAAATGAGTCACCTTTCTCCAGAGCATAAACAAGAGTGAGAGGACATTTGTAACTACAAAACCTAACTCTGTAGAACAGGTGACACACGTCTGGAGTTATCCAGCTGGGTCCAACATTTTTTGGTGGAGGATGTGTACCCAGGGGTGTGTGTCCACTGAACCACATTCTAAGTCACCCCCACCTTTTTTTTTTAAATTAAGAGACAGGATCATGCTAAGTTGCTTAGGGCCCTGCTGCATTGCTGAGGCTGGCTTTGAAATCATGATCCTCCTGCCTCAGCCTCCCATGCTGCTGGGATTTCAGGCGTGTACCACCACACCCAGCTTCTCTCCAAATTTTCTATCACACACTAATGTATCCGTTCAACAAACCCATCAAATACATGCAACTTACTCACTGAAATATTACATGTTAGTATTTTAAAGATAGGTATGTAGCTATGTCTGGGTTAATATCTCATTTTTATTAGAAACCATTCTGGTGAATAGGAGCCTTGAATAAAATCAAGCTAAAAGAAATTGTCAGGCATGTCACCTCCCAGCCATGACCCTGCCACTCACACTTGTCTACCAAACAGGAGTCTAGAGCCTCAGGGACAAGATGAAATCTCCCTTCTCTCACAAAAGGGTGATCAAGGAGGATCCTTAACTATGGCTCTTAGCACTGCAATGGTCCTTGGAAAACATACAGTTACAAAAGCAAAAAATATCACATTTTATAAAGTAGAGAAAGCAAACATTCTCAAAAATACTGGACCTTCCACAGACAGTGACATAAATCATAGGAAAACTAACCTGTCCAGGTATGGGGATGTGTGTTTGTGATTGCAGCATTTGGGAGGCTGAGGCTAGAGGATCATAAGTGCAAAGCAAGCCTCAGCAACTTAGCGAGGCCCTAAAAATTTTAGCAAAATCTTCTCTCTAAATAAGACAAAAAAGCCCTGAGGATGTGGTTCAGTGGTTAAGCACGCAGGATTCAATCCCTGGTACCAAAATAATAATACTTTGCTGTGTCATTGTCATTTAGTTAAAAATGACAATGTTAAAACTTGCCTCTGCTCCAATCACCTTCTGTATCCTAAGGTAAAAATGAAAGAAAGAGATCCTGAAGGTGAGATTGGTCCTGTTGTATGAATCTTTGTTCTTAGAAGAAATTAGGCAACAAGCTCTACTTTGTGGCACAGTTCTAGCTGGGAAACTCTGAAGAGCACTAGAAATAGCTTGCACCTCAGGGAGGGCACAGCACCACCCACCAGGTGCTCAGCAGTGTGCACAGGCTCTGTGTGAATAAATAATAGCTTTTTGAACACAGAGACGGAGAAGTGGGCGCTGATCTACAAGCTCCAGGAATATGGAGGATTAAAAAACCTGGAGAAATTTGGGTGAATAAATAACAGCTATTCCTGAAAAATCTTGCTGACAATCATCCATTGTTTCCATAAATTGGAAGATTTTAAGTCCAGCTCGGGGTTCACACTTCTGGCTAGACCCTAAGAATATTTGAAAATGTGTTTTCAGAAGCTGTAGAAAAAATTTACACTTCTAACAACAAGAAACTGCAAAGGAGGTGATCCAACATGGCGGCCGGCAAGGAAGCAGCACTTTCAGTATCTCCACATTAACCGGATCAGAAACACCCATTAAAACAGCTACATTCTACCTACTGAGGAACTTCTAGCAAAATTCCGCTGAAAGGACACCTGCCAGGAAGTAGTAAGTTATATTAGAGGTGACAGTTGGCCCCAGACAAGTGAATCTTGGCCGGCCACGCGGGCGCAGAAGTCCAATCCCGCAGCCACCGCCCAACCGGCTCTGCAAGCAGCCACCGGCGGCCCGGGGCAGCGGGAAGGGTCCCCGCCTGGCCTGGCAGACGGCTCCCGCCATCCTGGCTCTCCTGGCGGCCCCGCTCGCTCGGTGATCGGCCACCCCGCCCGCCCGGCTCTTAGCCACGAGGCCACTGCCTACCGGGTTCTACAAGCGGCCCCCAGCGGCCGGCGCGGTGAGAAGGGTCCCTGCCTGGCCTGGCAAACGGCCTGCGCCCTCCTGGCTCTGCTAACGGCCCAGCCCACCCGGCAAATGGCCCCCCCACCTGCCCTCCCGGCTCTGTTGGCGGCCCCGCCCCCGGCCAGCGCAGGCTCAGCTCTGCAGGCGGCCCCCAGCGGCCCTGCACTTCGAGAAGGGTCCCCGCCCGGCAGACGGCCTGTGCCCTCCCAGCTCGGCTAACGGCCCCGCCCCCACTGCGAACGGCCCCGCCCACCCGGCAAACGGCTCCCCCCCCCTGAGACGACGTGAAGGAAATCTAACCAAGCCTTTATGAAATAGCGAACTGGGAACTAAAACCAGAGATTGGGTCAGACCAGAGACAAGCCAGTTCCACCCCTCCCTTCGGACACTCCAGCAAGGAGGCAGGGGCCCGCCATTGCAGAGAGGGGAAGTCACCAAAGTTCGGCCAAAGAGATTCCTTCTCAGCGGAATCTACTTTAGCAGGTGTGTGACTCCCACCCGCATCAGATACAAACAACCGGGAAACTTCAAAATCTCTCCGTGGGCGTGACCATAAGGGCCAAAGGACTCTCGACCCCCAACTCCCAATACTGCCAGTGACGTGGGTGTGACTGTAGGGGCTGAGGGAAGCAGAGAAGACTCCCCACCCCCAACTCCCCCAACCGCCAACTGAGAGGGCGTGACAGTAGGGGCGGAGGGAAACAGAGGACACTCCAGACCCCCAACTCCTCCTACTGCCAGTGGAGTGGTCGTGATTGTAGGGGCTGAGGGAAGCAGATGGGATCCTCGAACCCCAACTCCCATTATCACCAGTGGCGACACCAATGGTCTTAGCTGCCAGACTCCGAAGGTGTGCCCACCAAAGGGGTCAGGAAAAATTAAACTACTGACTCCCAGAACACAGCTCCACAGCACTGGGGCTTAGATGAATGACAGAGAGAGTGCTCAGTCATTAGGGAAATAGAGCACCCAGAGGGGCTGAAAGTGTAACCAAATCCTTGGAGAACCTCCTCTGGTGCACAGGACCTGGCTGGCTGGCAGGAGGAAGGGGAGGAGGGGCCGTAGAAGTGAAACGGCTCTGGACCAACAGGATTGAGAGACTCCCAGGAGCCGCCTTACAGGGATTGCTGTTGACACATTGAGGGCAAATCTCAGCCCGGAGGGCACAGCTTTGCCTACGGGAAGAGAAGAAAATGGATCTCTAAGACCTAATTTTATTTCTTATTTTATTTTATCTTTTCTCTCCCTTTTTCCCTCTTTCTCTCCCCTTCTAAGTTTTATTGTTCTTTCCATTCTCCTCTATGCTATCTAACTCCCCCTCCTTCTTACTTTTCAAGAGCACCTTCCTTTCCCTTCCCCCCAACTTTCATCCCAAGCATTAGTCCTCCATTTCGTGTAACTGTCTAAATGCAAACAGGTGAATGTTTTGAGGCCGTCTATAGTGCTCCTAAATACCTAGCTACTACCAACACCCTGATCCAATTGACAGTTAGCATCCCCCTTCAGTAGAGCAATCTTCTAAAGTAGCCAAGACATACTAACCCGTATACCTTCATAGCACCCAACATAAAGTCCAAAGAACAAAAAACAAATCACTATATGCATACAAAATCCGGAAGCCCTTTATAAATTGAATGAATCAGCTCTAAAGTACAATAAAGCCCAACATCTATAGGCATAATCTCCCACCACAAAGGAGAAACAACAGATATAAACAAAGCCAAAACAAATGTATAGGAGAAAGCAGTTACAAAGCAGTCAAACAGAGCTGGAAAGTAACGTGAACAACATGAAAAAACCAGGGGAAAAAGGAGTACAGATAATGCAGGACAACTTAAATCTACAGGAGGACCTAGAAGCATCAGAAACATGGACAGGGAAAGAAATCAAGGCATACCTAACTCAGATGGAACGGAATTTTAGAGAAGACATGAGACAGCAAATCCAAGAATTGAAAGTATATTTTGAAAACCAACTAAACAAACAAATACAAACTGCAAAGAACGAGTTTTACCAGGAGATAGAGATCTTAAAAAAAAAACCAAACAGTGATTTTAGAAATGCAAGAAACCATAAACCAGATTAAAAATGCTAACGAGAATATTACAAATAGACTAGATCAAGTAGAAGTCAGAACATCAGATAATGAAGACAAAGTTTATCAACTTGAAAAGAATATAGTCAATACTGAAAAGATGCTTAAATCTCACTAGCAATCTATCCAAGAGATATGGGATTTCATCAAAAAACCAAATTTGAGAGTCATTGGGATAGAAGAAGGCACAGAGATTCAAGCCAAAGGAATGGACAACCTATTGAATGAAATAATCCTAGAAAACTTCCCAGAGATGAAAGATGGAATGGATTGCCAAATCCTGGAAGCCTACAGGACCCCAAACATCCAAAACTGTAATAGGCCAACTCCAAGACATATAATTATGAAGATAGCCAGCATACAGAACAAGGAGAGAATATTAAAAGCTACGAGGGAAAGGAGGCAGATTACATTCAGGGGTAAACCAATTAGGTTAACGGCTGATTTTTCATCACAGACTTTGAAAGGGAGAAGATCCTGGAACAATGTATTTCAAATGCTGAAAAATAATGGATTCCAACCAAGAATACTGTATGCAGCAAAATTAAGCTTCAGATTTGACAATGAAATTAAAATCTTTCACAATAAACAAAAGCTAAAAGATTTCGCAGCCAGAAAACCAGCACTGCAAAGCATTTTGGGCAAAATTCTACAAGAAGAGGAATGGAAAAACAGTGCCCAAAACCAACAGCGGGAGGTATCTCAGTAAAGGGGGAGGAAAACAACCAAAAAGTAAAAACTAGCCAAACTAAAATAAATAAATAAATAAACATGACTGGAAGTACAAATCATATTTCAATTGTAACCTTAAATGTTAATGGACTAAACTCACCAATCAAGAGACACGGGCTGGTAACCTGGATCAAAAAAACAAATCCAACAATATGCTGCCTTCAGGAGACTCATATGATAGGAAAAGACATACACAGGCTGAAGGTGAAAGGTTGGGAAAAATCATACCACTCACATGGCCCTCGGAAGCAAGCAGGAATGGCCATACTCATATCGAATAAACTCAACTTCAAACCTAAGTTAATCAAAAGGGATAAAGAAGGACACTATATCCTGTTAAAAGGAACTATTCACCAACAAGACATAACAATTATCAATTTATATGCACCAAATAATGGTGCAGCAACATTCATAAAACAAACTCTCCTCAAGTTCAAAAGTCAAATTGACCACAACACAATAATTATGGGTGACTTCAACACACCGCTCTCACCATTAGACAGATCCTCCAGACAAAAGCTGAATAAAGAAACTATAGAACTCAATGACACAATCAATAACCTAGACTTAACCGACATATATAGAATATATCAACCATCATCAAGTGGATACACTTTCTTCTCAGCAGCACATGGATCATACTCAAAGATAGATCATATATTATGCCATAGGGCAACTCTTAGTAAATATAAAGGAGTGGAGATAATACCTTGCACCATATCTGATCATAATGGAATGAAACTGGAAATCAATGAAAAAAGAAGGAAGGAAAAATCCTGCATCACCTGGAAAATGAACAATATGTTACTGAATGATAAATTGGTTACAGAAGACATAAAGGAGGAAATCAAAAAATTCTTGGAGATAAATGAAAATACAGACACAACATATCGGAATCTATGGGACACAATGAAAGCAGTTTTAAGAGGGAAATTCATTTCCTGGAGTTCATTCCTCAAAAAAAGAAAAAAACAACAAATAAACGAACTCATACTACATCTCAAAACCCTAGAAAAGGAAGAGCAAAACAACAGCAAATATAGCAGAAGACAAGAAATAATTAAAATCAGAGCGGAAATCAACGAAATTGAAACAAAAAACCATTGAAAAAATTGATAAAACTAAAAGTTGGTTCTTTGAAAAAATAAATAAGATCGACAGACCCTTAGCCATGCTAACGAAGAGAAGAAGAGAGAAAACTCAAATCACTAACATATGGGATGAAAAAGGCAATATCACAACAGACACTACAGAAATACAGAAGATAATTAGAAAGTATTTTGAAACCCTATATTCTAATAAAATAGAAGACAGTGAAGACATCGATAAATTTCTTAAGTCATATGAGCTGCCCAGATTGAGTCAGGAAGACACACACAATTTAAACAGACCAATAACAAAGGAAGAAATAGAAGAAGCCATCAAAAGACTACCAACCAAAAAAAGCCCTGGACCAGATGGGTATACAGCGGAGTTTTACAAAACCTTCAAAGAAGAATTAATACCAATACTTTTCAAGCTATTTCAAAAATAGAAAAAGAAGGAGCTCTTCCAAATTCATTCTATGAGGCCAACATCACCCTGATCCTGAAACCAGACAAAGACACTTCAAAGAAAGAAAACTACAGACCAATATCTCTAATGAACATAGATGCAAAAATTCTCAATAAAATCCTGGCGAATCGAATACAAAAGCATATCAAAAAAATGGTGCACCATGATCAAGTAGGATTCATCCCTGGGATGCAAGGTTGGTTCAATATACGGAAATCAATCAATATTATTCACCACATCAATAGACTTAAAGATAAGAACCATATGATCATCTCGATAGATGCAGAAAAAGCATTTGACAAAGTACAGCATCCTTTTATGTTCAAAACACTAGAAAAACTGGTTATAACAGGAACTTACCTCAACATTGTAAAAGCAATATTTGCTAAGCCTCAGGCTAGCATCATTCTAAATGGAGAAAAACTGAAGGCATTCCCGCTAAAATCTGGAACAAGACAGGGATGCCCTCTCTCACCACTTCTATTTAATTTAGTCCTTGAAATACTAGCCAGAGCAATTAGACAGACAAGAGAAATTAAAGGCATAAAAATAGGAAAAGAAGAACTTAAAATATCACTATTTGCGGACAATATGATCCTATACTTAGAAGACCCAAAAGGGTCTACAAAGAAACTATTAGAACTGATAAATGAATTTAGCAAAGTGGCAGGATATAAAATCAACACGCATAAATCAAAGGCATTCCTGTATATCAGTAACAAAACTTCTGAAATGGAAATGAGGAAAACCACCCCATTCACAATATCCTCAAAAAAAAATAAAATACTTGGGAATCAACCTAACAAAAGAGGTGAAAGATTTATACAATTAAAATTACAGAACCCTAAAGAGAGAGATAGAAGAAGATCTTAGAAGATGGAAAAATGTACCCTGTTCATGGATAGGCAGAACCAACATCATCAAAATGGTGATATTACCCAAAGTTCTCTACAGGTTCAACGCAATGCCAATCAAAATCCCAACGGCATTTCTTGTAGAAATAGATAAAGCAATCATGAAATTCATATGGAAAAACAAAAGACCCAGAATAGCAAAAGCAATTCTAAGCAGGAAGTGTGAATCGGGAGGTATAGCGATACCAGATTTCAAACTGTACTACAGAGCAATAGTAACAAAAACAGCATGGTACTGGTACCAAAACAGGCAGGTGGATCAATGGTACAGAATAGAGGACACAGAGACCAATCCACAAAATTACAACTTTCTTATATTTGATAAAGGCGCTAAAAGCATGCAATGGAGAAAGGATAGCATCTTCAACAAATGGTGCTGGGAAAACTGGAAATCCATATGCAACAAAATGAAGCTGAACCCCTTTCTCTCGCCATGCACAAAAGTAAATTCAAAATGGATCAAGGACCTAGATATCAAATCAGAGACTCTGCACCTGATAGAAGAAAAAGTTGGCTTCAATCTACACATTGTGGGGTCGGGCTCCAAATTCCTTAATAGGACGCCCATAGCACAAAAGTTAATAACTAGAATCAACAAATGGGACTTACTCAAACTAAAAAGTTTTTTCTCAGCAAGAGAAACAATAAGAGAGGTAAATAGGGAACCTACATCCTGGGAACAAATCTTTACTCCTCACACTTCAGATAGAGCCCTAATATCCAAAATATACAAAGAACTCAAAAAATTAAACAACAAGATAACAAACAACCCTATCAACAAATGGGCGAAGGACCTGAACAGACACTTCTCAGAGGAGGACATACAATCTATCAATAAGTACATGAAAAAATGCTCACCATCTCTAGCTGTCAGAGAAATGCAAATCAAAACCACCCTAAGATACCATCTCACTCCAGTAAGATTGGCAGCCATTATGAAGTCAAGCAACAATAAGTGCTGGCGAGGATGTGGGGAAAAGGGTACACTTGTACATTGCTGGTGGAACTGCAAACTGGTGCAGCCAATATGGAAAGCAGTATGGAGATTCCTAGGAAAGCTGGGAATGGAACCACCATTTGACCCAGCTATCGCCCTTCTCGGTCTATTCCCTGAGGACCTTAAAAGAGCATACTATAGGGATACTGCCACATCAATGATCATGGCAGCACAATTCACAATAGCTAGACTTTGGAATCAACCCAGATGCCCTTCAATAGATGAATGGATTAAAAAACTGTGGCATTTATACACAATGGAGTATTACGCAGCACTAAAAAATGACAAAATCATGGATTTTGCAGGGAAATGGATGGCATTAGAGCAGATTATGCTAAGTGAAGCTAGCCAATCCTTAAAAAACAAATGCCAAATGTCTTATTTGATATAAAGAGAGCAACTAAGATCAGAACAGGGAAGAAGAGCATGAGGAAAAGATTAACATTAAACAGAGACGAGTGGGGGGAGAGAAAGGGAGAGAGAAGGGAAACTATGGAAATGGAAGGAGACCCTCATTGTTACACAAAATTACATATAAGAGTTTGTGAGGGGAAAGGGGAAAAAAAAAAACAAGGGAGAGAATTAAACAACAGCAGATGGGGTAGAGAGGGAAGATGAGAGGGAAGGGGAGGGGGGATAGTAGGGGATAGGAAAGGTAGCAGAATACAACAGTCACTAATATGGTATTACGTAAAAATGTGGATGTGTAACCGATGTGATTCTGCAACTTGTATTTGGGGTAAAAAATGGGAGTTCATAACCCACTTGAATCAAATGTATGGAAGATGATATGTCATGAGCTGTGTAATGTTTTGAACAACCAATAAAAAAAAGGAAAAAAAAAAAAAGAAACTGCAAAGGAGCTTTACCACAAAGCTGTCAGGACTGGGAAATGCATACCTTCAGGAGAATCTGTGTCCCTGATGAACTCAATAAAGACATGAGTCAAGTCCAATTTGTTTAAAGGTGAAAAACATAACATGGTGCACATTTTTTTTCTCTGTAACTGCATTTGCATGAAAAGATGTCATTAAAAAAAATAAGCATGAGCCTACAGACCTGAATGGGATGAGGCTCAACTTCTCTAAATAGTCTTCCTAACAAAATGTCTCTCAGACCATTCATTATTAGGAAAATGGAAAGGAGAATTTTTAAATGACAAATAAAAAGAGACCAAATGAATGGACACCTATGTTCCTCCAGCCCAGCTGTTGGAACTTGTATTTCCAGGTCTTTGGTAGCAAACCACCAGGATCACTTGTCCTTTGATGTGAAGGTGACCCAGGACCACTGCCCTCTCACTTGGGATTTGCTGGTGGGCAGACTATGGATGGCACACTGTGGATGGCACTGTGCATTTTGAACCTGTGAGATTAAATGTGGGGCCAGGAAGATTTCATGAGAAGTACTACTGATGCTTGTGGTGTAGGGAGGTGACCCCCTTTATTCATCTGTGTGTTGGTGGGCACCTGGGCTTAGGGACTCTTAGCTGTTTTCAATGGTGATATGAAAAATGCGGTCGTGCAGAATCACTCTGGTGCAGATTTTATTTCCTCTGGATGTGGGATATCTGGATCCTTCGGTGGATCTATTTATGTTTCTTGAGAAGACTCCAAATTGATCTTTATTATTACTGCACTAATTTACCTTCCCACAATAAATGAGCTTTTTCCCTTCCCATTCTCACCAGCATTTAATTTTGCCTTTTTGTGACTAACTCACTATTCAACTGGGGACCAGGGAACAATGATTTGCATTTCCCTGATTAATAATTTGAACATTTAAAAACTACCTGCTGGCTCTCCTGATCCTGCACCCCTGGGTCCATCGATTGGAAGAATTACTATTGCTAAGAATCCAACTCCCAAGAAGACTGGGGGACTCCTGTCCCAAAGGCTGTCAACTTGGGGTTTGAAACCACGTAAAAATAAAATCCAGATATTGTGTCCACCTAAAATTAAAAAATAAATTTTTTAAAACAATTAAAAAAAATAAAATACCCCACTTCCTGTATTCCTTCAACACAGAGAGCACACACACCAACCACTCCACGGTTCATTGGCACAAAGCTGGGCGGTGGCTCATGCAGGGGGCTGAACAATCATGCAGTGATTAAGCATTGACGATTCTTCTGTCACAAGCCATTCAAAAGGGTGACACTTTGTTTTTCAGTGCAGATGAAAACCAAAGGACTGACGGTAGCATAGCCGTTGGCCACCATCATCTGGATACAGCGACAAACAGGGTCGTTTTACCGCATGGTTCTTAAGGAGGAGATGATGCAATCCAAACAGTACATGAGCACGAAGAAACCCAGGAGCAGCAGGATGGTCCTAGTGGCCCTGTTCTGGGGAGGCTTTTGGAGATGGGTTGGTGCCGTGAAGGTGTTGACACTGCCTCTTATGCCTGCACAGGAGGGCCACCATGTACCCCCTGGAGAGGGCCATGAGCCCTATAAGGCAGACATCCCGAAATTCACCCAGGACAGTAAATAAATGCCTGAGGAAGTGGCTCCTCTGGAGCATAGTGCAGGAGTCACTGAGGAACATTAGATTGGGTGATGTCCCATTGAAGTCGTCGACCACAGAGACAGAGAAGTGGGCACTGAAGGACATATAGAAGACTCACAGGAAGAGAAGGGACCTCAGGCTGTCCTGTGGGGACTTAGGCTTGAACTTTGCCAAGGGGGAGCTTCTGGAGTTGAAGGTGATGGCCTGCAGGACACTCAGCAGGCAGGTGGCAGAAATGGACAGGCCCCTCATCAACCTGTACCAGTTGGTGACTGATTTGCATCTGATGTCACCCCAAAGCCCCTGTTGAGGTGACAAAGTATCTGCAGCTAGGAACCCCATGGTGAGCAGCATCAGTAGGTGGGTCAGGGCCAAGAGACCAATGATCCAGTCCATGCTCTTGAGCCTCTTGTCACAGAGGAACTTGATGACATGGAACAGAAAGAGGAGGGTGTTGGCCACGATCCCAATTCCCACTTCAGAGTAAAAGGTGCTTCTTAGGTTAGCAACACCATTCAGCTCGGGGTGTTTTCCCATCTTTGGGGGCAAGGCTCATGGAGCACATGCCTTAGGAGAAAAGGAAGAAATTCATTATCATAATTGTTCATCCATCTCAGTCAACACTGTTGCTACGAGGAAAATTTCTGGAGTCCCAAATGTCCCTTTCTCCCTCCAATATGCAAATTTCCATAGCAGCCTCTGGAAGCCATTCCTCCTCCTCTCTCTTCCCTTCATTGTCCAATCATGCCTGGATTCTATTTGATGCAAATTACAAAACTTTCTTTTTGACATTAAAAAATGACCATATATCCTAGAAATTGTTCCCCATGATTATCTTGAGTTTTTCATGGGGATATCTTATTGCAAGGGAGATTTCTTGTTCTCTTTTCATCCATCCTCATCCAGGAACATGGCATGTACAATAAACTGTACAATATTTGGTAAATTAAAGTCATATATGTTGCATTGGAAAGAAGATCCTCCAAAGCAAAGAGTCAGTCTCTTGTACGACCCAGATTCACATTAGCTTTCTGTTGCCTTCATTCTGGTTGGTTTAGGAACAAGGTGATTTTCTTAGCACATCCTCCCAGAAAATACCAAGAATTGCACACTCTGAAGTCAGATGGCTTGCAAGGGTCAATAAGATCTGCCCTTGAATGGGTGAGTATCCGACCTTGAGAAGCCCAGGAGCCTGAGCTCATGTCACCTGTAAACGGCAGCCAGACTCATCGTGTGAATCCTGGAGATTGAGTGGCTGCAAGTGTGCAAATCCGGGAGGGCTTCCTGCCACCAGTGGTCCCTGTGGAATGGCTCTGTTTTTTAAAATGGACCCTCACCCGTGTCACTCGGTCGACTTCACAGAGTTCTCTTAATAATGGATCACCTCTATCACCCACTCAGAGAGGCTGAAAAATCTCCAGAATGTCCGAGTCTGTTGGCAATCTTGGTCCAGAGACAGGTGATGGAATTTTAGGACTATTTGAATCCCACTATACACCTGCATAATTTTAATATTTTTCTTATCAGAAGTTTGCCTATGTGAGCCAAGTCCAGTTATTAAATATTAAGCAAGAACACACTTGGATATTTTTTTACTAGTTCAATATGTGGAATCTCTGTGGTCCATAGAACCATAATTCACACAGTTTCAGGTTCACTGCATTTTAAGGTAATAATTAAGAATAAGGATCCAACCTAACCTGGACGTCTGGGCCTTCAGAGTCCAGGTTTTCCTCCTTACTTCCAGAGATCACGGGCATTTCTCTGGACTCAAGAGGTCCATGTATAAAATTGATACTGGATTTTTTTTCTTGCAATGCTGAGGATCAAGCACATGACCCCACACCTGGCAGGTAAGTTCTCTACCACTGAGCCCCACCCCACCCCATATTCTAGAATATTTGTATTGACTTACTGGCAGAGTATTTTCCTGGACAACGTATTTCCTTTCATCCAAGCTTCTCCCATATGTAATGACTGAGATTTAATGTGTGTTTTCACATTTGGAACCACAATATCACCTGAAAAGCAAAATCTTAAGGTTAAAGCAGCTCATGAGCTTATACCTGTGAACAGTGGATACTAAGGAATCCCCACCAGATCATGAGGCTTGGACAGAAGGGTCCTGAATTCAAGGCAGCCTCAGAAACTCAGTGAGTCCCTATGCAACTGAGCAAGAACCTGCCTCTCAATAAAATATAAGAAGGGCTGAGAATGTAGATCAGAGTTTAAGCATCTCTAGGCTCAATCCCTGATATAATAATAATAATAATAATAATAATAATAATAATAATAATAATAGTTTCAAAGGAGCATACCTTGGTTCCTCATGGCCCTCTAGTTAACCCTCCCCAATGGCCTTCTGGATACTACGGTAAAGAGGGACAAATGAGATCGGGGAGGGGTACTGGTCCTGCTTTATTTGGGTTTGGGACTGAGGGGAAATTGGGCAGCAAACTCTAATTTGTGGCACACTTCTATCTTGAAAATTATGGAGAGCACTAGGGAGAAACAGCTTGCACATCAGGGAGGGCACAGATATCACCCACCAGGTGACCTGCTGTGGGCAGAGCCTCTGAGAAATACACAAGCTTCATGGATGTGGAATAGAAAAACCTGGAGAAGACTTGGGTACATGAATGAGAACTACTCCTGAAAAACCTGCCAGAAAATAATCCATTGTTTCTGTAAATTGGAAGGATTAAAGGACAGGTCAGAGTTGCCAATGGCAGTAAGACACTAACAGTATTTTTCAAGTCTGTCTTGAGCAACCTAAGAAGAAAAAATTACTTTTCTAACATCAACCAGGAACTCCAAAGGAGCTTCATCAGGACACTGAACCGTCATTACTGAGAGACCAACATGTACCTGCAGGAGAAGGTCTCCATGATTAACTGACTCATGACATGAGTCAAGTCCAAGATGCTTAAGGAAGAAGAAAATTAGATTAGCTCCCATTTTCTCTGTAAATGCATTTGCATGAAAAGATGTATTTAAAAAAAATCAAAACCTGAGCATTCATACCTGCACAGTATGAGCTCCAACATCTCCAAGTCTTCTTTCTAATAGTATTTATTAGATTCTCTTCAGATACATTCAATATAAGGGAATTGGGAAGAAGAATAATGTAAATGAATAATGAAAAGAGAAAATATGAATGGCCATAAATATTCTTCCAACAAAAGTGTTGCAAATTACATTCCAGGGTCTTTTGGAGCAAGGAAAGGTGTTCACCATCAGATTCACTTATCTTTTTAATATTTCATGTGAAAGGGACGTCAGGGTCACAGCCTCTCCCTTGAAATTTGATAATGCGCAGAACATATGCTTTGGACGGGGCACCATTGATTTTCAATTTAATTAACTGTAGGACCAGAAAGATTTTAAGAAAATCTAAAAATAAATGCTTGTAGCCATTTTCCCTCTCAAATGTAACAGAGGACATAGCATAGGAAGGCTTCTTTCAGTGCATTTTACAGAGGACTATTGTCTGGTGGAGTATAGTGGTTAGAGCTGGATGTCTCTTCTCAAGCAACCAGAAACTGCACTAAGAGACCCAATTTGCCCCCTTCCCTTATCCTCCCAGAAGCCCATGCACCTCCTCCCTACATCTGTGCAGCTGAGAGGCACCTACCTTGATGGATGGACGCCAGGCACTTGGTGCACCTGAGAACAGCCTGCCTAATTTTAAGGAAAGGGGTGTTGTGAGCTCATCTCTCTGCAGCCTGTCATTTTAGCATCCTTAGTAAGGTGACAGGATCCCTCTGGGGAGCACAGGACTGTGGAGTCCCCAGAGGAACATTTCACTTGCACCTTGATTGGATCCTATTCTGGATAATAACCATCTGGGGAGACGGGTTCTCCAATTTTCTCTTAAGTTCCCTTGACAAAAAATAGTTTGTGCCGACACAACTTTTCTCCACTGGATCAAAAGTTCAAATGAGCCCACAGCCATTCCACAGGTTATGATGCCTGGATTCTGAGGATAGAGAGAGTCTTGGTTTCCCCTGTGGCTCAGAAATTCCCCTCACTGCAGTGTCTGATGGGCCCCCTCTTTCTCACTCCATTCTTGTGTGGATCACCTGGTTTCTTAATGTTACTGCCCAGGTACTTCATGATTTCCATCCTGAAAATTTCTGTGCATCCCATGAAAGTGCACATGGAACAAAACAGAGAAACAGAGCCAGATTTGGAGGCTGGGATTGACGTCCGATGGAAGGGAAGCCGAATGTATGTGATGCTCAGGCAGAGTCTGAGCCTGACTCCTCCCTGCTGGGGACCTGAGTGATCAACCCTCATCCTCATGATTGGAGAAATTAAAGGCATGATTTTTTTTTTCCATGAAAGGAACAATAAAAATCTGTTTTCTTCCTAAGCAATTTATACAGAATTATATAAAGATTTATGAGATTTGGTATAAAATGGAAATTCAGGACTACAAGCCTTTGAAATGTAATGTTAGGTTATTCACTGGGTGATTTCTATTCTTTGGATAAAGGAGCAATAAACTTTCCTCTTAGAACTGCCTGCATAGTGTCCAAGAGAGGTGGATATGTTGTGTCAATATTCTCATGTGCCCCTAAGAATTTTTTAATTCATTTCTGATTTCTTCTGATATCCATTGGTCATTCCATAGTATGTTATTTAGACTCTAAGTGTGAGAGTAATTTCAATTTTTATTTTATTGTTGATTTCTTTTAAAATAGTTTTTAGTAGTAGCTGGAAACAATACATTTATTTATTTATATGTGGTGCTGAGAATCGAACCCAGGGCCTCACACATGCTAGGCGAGCGCTCTACAGCTGAGCCCCAACCCCAGCCCTTTATTGTTGATTTCTAAATTTATTCCACTGGGATCTGATAGGATGCAAGGTATTATCCCTATGGTTTGGTGTTTACTAAGAGTTGCTTTGTGGCCTAAGATATGGTCCCTTTTAGAGAAGCATCTGTGCTGCTGAGAAGAAAGTGCATTCCATCATTGATGCATAAAATGCTCTGTATGTCTGTTATGTCCAAGTGAATGATTGGATCATGTAGTTCTCTATGTTCTTTGTTGAGTTGTTTGGCGGATCTGAGCATCAGGAGAGCGGTGTGTGAAAGTGACCCAGTATTATTCTGTTGTGACGGATATCATTGTTGAAGTGGAGAAGGGTTTGTTTGATGTATGCACACGCTCCATTGTTTGGGCATAAATGTTCAATATTTATGTTTTGTTGATCTCTAATTTTTCTCAACCATCTGAAATGTCCTTCTGTGTCCTTTCTGAATGAACTTTGGCTTGAAGTCCATTTTATCTGGTATGAGGATTGAGGATGCCCCCCCTCCCCCCCGCTTACTTACGTATGAGACTCATGTAAGTGATGATTTTAGCTCATTTACATTCAAATTATCCTTGAGACATGATTTGCATTTCCAGTCATTTTGGTTTATTATTTGTTTTTAAGTTGAGTTGGTTTCTCCTTTGATTTTTTTTCTTCATTTAGTATAGTTTTTCCCTTTGCTGGTCTTGACTTATATTTTTCATTTCTTCTTCATGAAACATTTTATCGAGTATATTTTGTTCAACAGGCTTTCTCCTTGTGAATTCTTTTCAACTTTGTTTATGATGAAAGGTTTTTATTTCATTGTCAATTCTGAGGTTTTATTTTTCAGGGGTATAGTATTCTTGGCTGGCATTCATTTTCATTCAGAGATCAGTATGTATTATTCCAAGAAATCCTAGTTTTCAGATTCTTGGTTGAAAAAAATCAGCTGAGATCCAGATAGGTTTCCCCTCTAAGTGTGTCCCATTATTTTCTCTGAAAAGCCTTTAAAATTCTATTCTTATTTTTATATTAGGCATTTTCATAATCGTGCGTCTTGGTGTGGGTATGTTTTAATTTTGCATATTTGGGGTTCTGTGCATCTCTTGTATGATTTTCTTTTTTATTTATTTTGTTTATTCATTTTTATGTGGTGCTGAGGATCGAACCCAGTGCCTCACAGGTGCAACACAAGCGCTCTATCACTGAGCCACAACCCCAGCCCCTCTTGTATTTGATTTTCCATTTCATTCTTTAGGCTTGGGAAATTTTCTGATATTATTTCATTGAAAAACCGTGGATTGTTTTGGTTTCTATCTCCAGGGCTTCATCTATCCCAATACATCTTGATTTGGGTCTTTTCATGTTATCCCATATTTCTTGGAAGTTCTGTTCATGTCTCTTAACATCTTTTCTCCTTCAATTTCTTCCTTTTTTAAAATATTTATTCTTAAGTTTTAGGTGGACACAATATCTTTATTTTACATTTATGTGGTGCTGAGGATCGAACCCAGTGCCTAGTGCATGCTAGGTGAGTGCTCTACCACTGATCAACAACCCCAGCCCCTCTCCTTCCATTTCAAGGTTATATATATTGTCTTCTTTTCCTGAAACTCTGTCATCCAAGAGATCCATTCTGCTGGTGGTGCTTCCCCATGAATTTTCAAGTTGGCTCATTGATCCCTTCATTTTGAGGATTTTGGATTGATTTTTCTTGAGGATGTCTACCTCCTTATTAAAGGGATCATTCACTTTTTTGTATTTTCTCTGATTTTATTTCTTACATCACATTTTATCTTGCAGACCAATGTTACCATGAATCTTTCTGGGTTCCATCTCTGACCCTTTGTCCACATGGTATCCATGGAGTCTGTTGCTGAGTTATTCTGTGCTGTTGGGGATGGTTTATTCCCTTGCAGGTTCATACTGTTTGGTGGTCTCCCCATCTCTCTGGATATATCAGAAGCCATAGGATTCCTACCTAATGATCTCACAGTGCCTCTGTGTTCCAGTACCTCACAGACTGGGTGAGGGGAGCCCCGTGGTGGCACCAATGTATATGGACAATATACCACAGAGGGCTAGGTACACAGTTCCTAGGTGATATCTACAGTGTCAATTGTTGTAATGTCCAGGAAGCAGGTTGAGCCATCTCCATCAGTTAAAAAAAGTAAAATAATCCTGAATTAGGTGTGGCCTAGATAAAGACTAGAAATGAGGAAAGAAAAACAAGGGTGTATATGTATAGGACTTCTTGAGTCACTTAGTACACAAATAATATACAAAAAAAGAAAAAGCAAAATAAAAAATCAAAACAAAATAACAACAGCCAAATAAAAGGTGAGAAATCTTGGTGAAATGTTAATGAATTAAGGAGTCCTTTTCACCATGGTGGATAAGATAATCAGTGAGCATGGGATTGTCCCTTCTTGGGTGATGGACATGGGTGGGCTGGGGGCTGTGGCTGGGTGGTGACTCAGCTGGCTATGTCCAGTGGGCCTGGCTGGCCTGGGCTTGTGGATCAGGGCTGGTTGATGGGCCTGGCTGGCCATTGATGAAGCAGGGGACTAAGAAGGGCTGGGCAGACCAGGTAGCAAAGTGGTGGCCAGGCAGCCTGGGTGCTGGGCTGGTGGCGAATCTCTAAGCCTAGTAGGAAGATCAGTGGTCTAGATAGGGGACCTGGGTGTTAGGGGACTTGAATATGGGTGGCCAAGGGGCTTGGTTGTGTGCTGGACTGATGCTAGATCTGGTGTTCACCATGGGCCTGGGGAACTGGTGTGTGATGGACCAGGTGGGATAGGTGAGTGCTAGTAGCCTGTTGTGTATCAGAAACTCGGCAGCTGCTAGACCTGTGGGTTCTAAGGTCCCAGGGAGCTTGGAGGGCTCTGGGGACCGGGTAGGTGCTGGGGCCCAGCAGGCCTGAGTGGGCCCAAGGAACTCAGATGGTGCTGGACTGGCAGTCTCTGGGGCCCATTGGTCTGACTGCTATGGCTGGCCTTGTTATTCTTTGTGAACCACAGGAACTCACAGGGTTGGGGAGAGTTGGGTGTCTCTCTAACATCTCTAACTTGTGTCCTTCTGGACAAAATTCTCTCAGTTTCTGATTTTCCATGGTTTTTTAGGCTAGTAAAGCCTTTGCTAGGCTCATGTAGGTTCATGTGGACCTTGCTGTGGATTCACAGGACTGGGTTTCCAATTCCCATTGGTTTCTCCGCGGTCAGTCACAATACGGGTCCTAGGTTGGCTGACCAGGGATTATTGATAAACTCAGGCGACTTCTTTTTAGATCCATTTATTGAGCCAATGAGTCTTTGATTCTCCAGGGCAAACTGACTACCAACTCATGAGTTTTCTCTCTCCACTTTGGGGAGAAGCTGTATCCCGTTGCTCCAGTTCTGGGTTGCTGAGCTCGGGGACAAGCTGCCTCACTCGAATCTGCAATCTTGTCCTCTCATCAAACTTATTTATTTTTTCAAAGTACCAACTTTTCCCTGGGTCTATTTCTTCTTATTTTTTATGCAGCACCTGGAGCACCCCCGGGGTAATCCTGCATGCTAGGCACGGGCTGGGCCACAGAGTCTATCCCTGGCCCCTGCTGCCCAAGTCTTGCAGTTTCTCCTGGGAAAACACCTGGCAGGTCCTATCCTGCAATTTGGTGACATTAAAACCTTGGTATTGCATACCTGGTTGAGGAAAAACCACCATTAGCTGGCTGCTGTGTTGGACAGATTTGCCTCTGGGGTCCTGTCATGGGTAGAAGTTTCTGGATCCTTTTTGTGGGTACCACTGAATGTGTCTTCCTGTTTGTTGCTCAGTATGTCTTTTAGCAACCACACACAAAAAATGTGCCACCCCCCTGGTTAAAGAACGTAAGGAAAGCCGTGGGTGGGGGACCCACTATGTCATGGCCTGGGTGAGCCCCACTCTGTGGACACCTGGGTTCTGGATGGCATTCTTCGTTAAGGCCATAAACTCAATGTTCTGTATTTAGTTTCACTAGATATTTAAATTGTCTTGAGCATGTAATTTTCCTTTTAAAAGCTTCTTTGAATAGACAGAATGATGTGTCACTGTATGGTTCCTTCCTAATCCACATCATAAAATAGAGAACGTCGAGAGTGGTTCATCCTGTCTCATGTCACTGCTTTCAAAGAATGTCCAGAGAGCCCCCTGGTTCCATACAAGTGGCCCATGAAGGTTAATTTGTCTTTCTTCTTGCCCTGGATGGAGAGTCTCCTTCCTCACACAGAGAATGAGAAGATTTCTGATTCTTATAGGAGATGTGTGTCCCCTCTCAGGAACCCGTGGTCATCCAACAGGAGAGGCTGTACCTTGAAATGCATTTAGTGACACTAGCTATTCCTGGAGAATGAAAACAAATTGACTTTATTAAGATTGTTGTTTTGCTTCCTTTGCTCACGGCCAACATAGACACTTGAGTGTCTTTCTTAACTTGAAACAGAAGTGCAAACCTGAAGCCGGGTTTGCGAATCCTAGGAGACACAATACCCCAAACCACGTGGTCACGGTGAGAGTGGACCAGGGACAATGGTCTCACATTTTAGGGAGAGGACCCTCGGACTCCTCGGGGAACCCACAGGAGGTGCCAGTAACCACTGTCTCCAGAGTAGAAACACTGCAATATATAAAGTGTGTTTGCACTAATTTGAACATAGGTTAAAAAAAAGGAGAGAATGAGTGTGGTCTGCATGATTGGGAAACTTCAGAGCCTCATGCAGGTGTGTCCAGGGAACTGAGAGAAAACTTTTGAGGTCAACTGTCCCCAGGTTGCTACTGTACATCAGAGACTAAAGTAAGAGTCAGGTGACATGTTCCCCTGGGGGAAGCCACGGTTCTGTGATCTCCAGTGGGATCTTGTCACCTTCTTGCAGAAGCTAAAATTAAAGTCTACAGAGAGGTGAGTTAAAGTCATCCTTTCCTTAAAAAGGGTGCAGGATCCACTCAGGTCCCCTGACTCCCCATGCGACCTGCCCAGGTAAGTGCCTTTCTCTTCCTGAGATGCAGCACCAGTGTGTGAGTGGGCTTCTGTGACTGTGATGAAGGATCAAAAGAGCCAAATTGTATGCTAGGTCCTTTGGTAGCTCTGAATTATGTATCCACACTCAAGAGCTCAGAGGATTCTTCTCTCTAGACTTGCAAAGGGAAATTTTCTTTGTAACAGTTTTGTTTTTTCAGGGTGCTGCTGGGGATTGAACCCAGGACCTTGTGCATGCCAGGCAAGCACTCTATCAAAAGAGCTATGTCCCCAGCTCCTCTTTGTAATAGATTTAGCCCTTTAATTTGGTGACTTGTGAACATTTGTTAATTTTTAAATTAAAAACAAACTTATTTCAAGTAAATCATTTTATGTTCCCATCTGTTTCCGTAGTGAGTTTAATTTATGGCTCTCCCAGTTCTCAGAGTGTGTATTATTTAGTTGTCTTGTTATTTTCTGCTTCAACCTCATGAGTTCCTAATAATATTTACCAAGGAAGAGATAAGTTCTAACCCAAGAATTTTATTTTACTTATTTGATTTTCCTTCTCTTGTCTCCATAAGTCCATTCAAAATATTTTTTCAGTGTTTACTTCTCTGACCTGAGATCATGAGAAAGAATCATATACACTAAAATGATTTTCAATTACTCAGAAGGAGCTGCTGTTGTTTCACATTGCATAATTATGAAGAGAGGTCAAACTCATATTTCTAGAAAACGTCTAATAGCATTTTCTTATACAGATGTATTTTGTTTCAGTTTTGATCTCACAAAAGTAAACCAGTGGTGGTCTGGTTATGGGGACGTCTCAAGCTGGATCAGAGACCAGGAGCTGCCATTGCTTAATTTTACAACCAAGTGGGGAGAGTAGTGACCGCCCCTTCATGGCTTCCAAAGGGTCCCATGGTGTCCTCTCTCCAAAGAGAAAGGAGAAGTTAGTGGAGAGGTGATGGTGAACTTGTTTTGTGTGATGACAAGAAATGACATCTGTTCTTTCATGTACCCAAAGTACATCACTAAATGAGGATGCAAATCACATTTACATTTATTTACATGACAGTGTCCATAGTACATCTGAGAAAGCAGCTATGTCCCCCTCCCTCCCTCCAGCCCATGTCTCTCCACACTCAGGCCCCAGAAGCCCAAGGTGCTGTGGGTCTGCTTTCCTCACCGTTGACCGGGGTGCACCAACTTTAGGATTGTTCCCTAGTCTCTGGCCCCTGGGTGATGGCATGTGTCTCTGTGCTGTCCACGACTTGGACAGTGGCAGAATGTAAAATATTTAAGTGATGGCTCCTTGGTCAGGGCAGGAAAGGGCGTCTCCACTGGGTTACAGTTCCCTGGAAAGGACCTCGCACCCTCAGCTCTAAGGACCCTGGGGATAATTTTTTTAAAAACTAGATTTCCATTCTCATTTGTTCTTCACTTAGGTTTCTCCTCTAATCTGCCCACTTAGACTGGGCCCTCCCTCACTGGGACCTGGCTCTGAACTTCTTTTCCACATTATTCTCTTTGGACTTAGGTCATCGTATTCAGAACCTCCAGTCTGAGGAGAGCTTGTTTCCACCAGGGTTGAAGTCATGACCTGGGGCTCAGCCCATCAGGGCTGCCAGGAGCTGCTGCAGCCCCTATCTCCCCAGAGTTGAGGAGGGGTTCTGGGATCATCCTAGTGATGGACAGGCTTCTGTCTGCACCCTGATCTCATGGTCCGACTAGTCCTGGCAGGTGTGAGTGGGGTGAGGCACAGCTGGGAGGGGACAGGCTCAGAGGATTCCTTTTAACTTGCTTTTATGAAATGTCCACATTTTCAGGATATTTTCTAATAAAACTGATAAATTAGCACAGAAGTAGCAACATTGCATTCTTTATAAAACATCTACCTGTGAACCATGGAGGGCCCTGTGGCTCTCACTGATGCACACGTGTGTGACCTGCACAGTGTGCACACAGCCAGCTGCTTCTCTGCCTGCTGTGTCCTGGGGCTGCAGGGAGCCAATGCCTGTGACATGGGACCAGTGACAGCATCTAACTCTGCCACTTCCCATGATCAGCACTTTAGTAAAATGATAAGGTTTTTCAGCTGTAACCAGGAAATTTCTTCTATAGAAAAAAGAGTCATTTTTCAGTTGTTTTCAGGCAGTGCTCCCCGGGAAAACCCAGTTCTCTACCTGTGTTTGCAAGTCCATGGCCCCTCCTGGCTCTGTCCCTCCCTCCCATGACAATGCAGGCAGGGTGGCCATCCCCCCCTGGCAGCGCTGAAACCAGAGTCCTGTGCCCTCTGTCCACAGATAACTCAGAGGGACTCCTCCTCCCGTTTTCCAGTGCTGTGCATTTTACTTTCTTAATTTAGTTCAAAGAGAAACCTGCATTGCAAAACCCAACAGAAGAGACTCAGAGTTATTTTATTTCCCATCATTTGTAAAGGGCACCTTCACATGGTATATACCGAGTTTATGCTGTTGTAAAGGACTTTGGGGATCAAAGTTTCTGTGTCTGTCTCATAACTTACTGCCAGGGTGCACAGAGGAATATATGGAATCTACTCACAGCTTCCCAAAAGACAGAGAAGTCACAGGGGACTGTGCCTATTAATAATAATCTGTGACTCTTGGAATGTGGAGACTCCTAGACCCTATATTAGCATTTTTCTTTTGTTTTCTTGAGCACACCAAGGGAGGGAATCTTTTTTGCTGAAGGTGTGAGTGGAGAAAAAAAGTTCTTAATCATTTATTTATTTTTTTTATATTTTCAATTTATTTAAATTGGGCATTTTTCTTCCTTTTTCATTAATAAATTTAATAGCAATTCTTGTAAAAATTATTTCAGGTAAATTATTAGTTTTGAAAATCCAGAAAATCAACAAATATTTTAGCATATATTTTAAAATGGTGTATGCTCTAATACTGTTTTTAAGTGGTTTTCAAGGTTTTAGAGATAAAAAGATCTAAAAACATTGAAACAATTAAAGAACTGTATAACATCATGTAATCAATCCACCCAAAGAGAATAAAAGACCATATTAGGTAAATCATGTACGAATATCTAACTTTAGCAAATAGATGGTCATTCTAAACTACTCCATACCTTTGTTTTCTTTTTTTTTATTGTTGGTTGTTCAAAACGTTACATAGTTCTTGATATATCATCTTTCACACTTTGCTTCAAGTGGGTTATGAACTCCCATTTTTAGCCCATATACAGATTGCAGAATCACATCAATTACACATCCATTGATTTACATATTGCCATACTAGTGACTGTCGTGTTCTGCTACCTTTCCTATCCTCTACTATCCCCCCTCCCCTCCCCTCCCCTCTTCTCTCTCTACCCCCTCTACTGACCTTCATTTCTCCCCCTTGTATTATTTTTCCCTTTCCCCTCATTTCCTCTTGTATGTTATTTTGTATAACCCTGAGGGTCTCCTTCCATTTCCATGCAATTTCCCTTTTCTCTCCCTTTCCCTCCCACCTCTCATCTCTGTTTAATGTTAATCTTCTTCTCATGCTCTTCGTCCCTACTCTGTTCTTAGTTACTCTCCTTATATCAAAGAAGACATTTGCAATTTTCTAGGTAGAGGTGAAAAATAATTTATTCTCTTACCCGCTTGTTTTTCTGATGACAAAATGTGGGGCTAGGTTGCTAGTCTCGTTGTCAATGTGACATACATCACAGCTCTACAACAGAATTAAAACTGAAATAAATAAACTTCATTCATTTTATAGGGAGATATTCCACGAGGGTGTTGTCATCCAATTGTCTAGTCCAATTTTTCCTCTGTCTTCTGGGGAGAAATATTATTGCTTACTTAAAGAAGACAGGAAAGCTGGCTCACTATGTGAACTCCTTCCTCAGGGTGAGGTGGGATTCCTGTCTCTTAATGAAATCCCCCAAAGTACTTAAATTTTACTGGTGTTGTGGTGCCGGCCTGTAATCCCAGAGGTATGGGGAGCTGATTTAGGAGGGTTGCAGGTTCAAGACCAGCTTCATCAACTTAGTGAGGTCCTATGCAACTTAGAGACACCCTGGGTCAAAATAAAAATAAAAAGGGTTGGGGGTGTGGTTCATGTTGGGTTCCATGTCTGGTTAAAACAAACAAAACAAAACAAACAAAAAAAAACCCCACACACTGAAAATTTTCCATGTGCCAAAGAATGGACAGAAAATAAATTTTGCAATATGATCCTGCTAATAACTGATGGTTCTGCTCACTTAGATGTGATTTTTCTGGCATAATCAAATATATGTAAAATATTATAAGTGGTTAAGCAAACCTGGGTTCAATATCTAGTACCAAAAAATTACATATTAATCAACAAATGCAAGAAGTCAGATTTAAGAGCCAACATTTTGATATCTGGTCTGTAAGCTGGTGACCAACAACCCAGAATAGAGGACACTGGAGGTACAGAGCTGTATACGAGGCTGTCCCTTTGACACCCTTTACTTGAGAGTTCTCTGTGGACGTCCCTGTAATCTGTCGTACTGGAGTCCCCTTCAAATGCCACATACTCAGCTTTTGGTCAGGTGGCTGCAGGTGCCCAGGCAGATCCATGGTGGCCCTGGCCATGATGCTGTGCCTGAGCGCTGAGAGGTCTGGGGAGGGGGTGTCAAGGGACCCACATGTTTTGAAGCAGGCAATCTTGGGGGTCGGGATGTTGAAGCTGGTGATGATGGTGAGGAGGAGTTGATTGACCTTCCTTTTATTCTAAGGCGTTGACCATCTGCTTCTTCTCCCCAGAAAAAACGATGACCCAAAGCAGCACACTTTACATTTTTCTTGCTGTAAGAAATGCCTTTTGTCTCCAAATTGTCATCGGGATCGCAGCCAACATCTTCCTGCTCCTCTTCCACATCCTCACATTCCTTCTCCAGCGCAGGACCAGGCCCACGGACGTGGCCATCGCTCACCTGGCCCTGATTCACCTGCTGATGCTCATAATCAGGGGGCACCTGGACCTAGGCATTTTGGGGGTTCAGGACTTTTGGAACGACTTCACATGTAAAGCTGTCATCTACCTGTACAGGCTGATGAGGAGCCTGTCGGTCAGCACCACCTGCCTGCTGAGTGTCCTGCAGGCCACCACCCTCAGCCCCAGAAGGTCCTTTCTGGCCAAGTCCAAGCACACGTCCCCACAGTGCAGTGTGTGCACCTTGCTCACTCTCTGGGTGTTCAACGTGTTCTTCAATGTCCGCGTCTTGGTCTCCATGGGAGGCCCCTCCAATGACACAGCAGCTTTCCGGTTTGTCTCTGAGTCCTGCACTGTCACCCCCAGGGTTCGCCACTTCAGGACCTTCTTCTCCCTGATGGGAATCCTCCGGGATATCTTCCTCATGGGGCTCATGGCCCTCTCCAGTGGGTACATGGTGACCCTCCTGTGCAGGCATAAGAGGCAGTGCCAGCACCTCCACAGCACCAGCCTGTCCCCGAAAGCCTCCCCAGAACTGAGTGCCACCAGGACCATCCTGCTGCTCATGGGACTCTTTGTGCTCATGTACTTTGTGGACTGTGTGTTCTCCTCCTCTTCGGGACAGATGCACAGGGAGGATCCCACTCGCCTGGGGGTCCAGATGCTGGCAGGCAATGGCTATGCCACCCTCAGTGCCTTGATACTCATCTGTGCTGATCAACAGACACTCGGGTTCTTCTAGTGCATATTAGAAAAGGAGAGGAAATATTTATGCCAGGCTGGGCGACCTGTCATTTAGTCGTCCCACATCATTTATTTCTAAATGTCCACAAACGTTTTTATGTTGAAAAACAAAACAAAACAAAACAGAATGACGTTGATGGAGGTGTAACCTAAACATTTGCTCTTTGTGAAGATGCTAAATCAACCTGGGCACAATTGTCATCCCAGCAAAATGGGAGGCTGAGGTGGGAGGATCACAAATTCAAGGCAAGCCTCAGCACCTAATCCAGATGGTAAGCAACGTAGCAAGACCCTGTCTGAAAATAAAATATGGAAATGGCTGGGTTGTGGCTCAGTATTTAAGTGCCTCTGGGTTAAATTCCTAGTACCAAAAAGAAATGCTGGATCTCAAATGGGCTGTTTTGTTACTGTGCCTGCCCAAGGCAGATACCTTGCATGGTCCAATTAACACTGCAGATTCTGTCATCAAAATCATACCTGTATTATCCATGTACTTTTTCAACTTCATTTTGTATTTTAATTTTGGCCTATATTATTTTGTTTTCATCTGAATTATAAACCCACTGTGAGGGTAGAAAAGGAAACAGTAGCCAATCTTAGCCTGGCCCCTGCACAAGGATTCAAATTTATAAAGCACGCCACAATAATTAAAAAAAAAAAAAAAGAGTAACAGGTACTATCTGCACGCACATTTTACATATGTATTCACCATTAATTACCATAGTAATGTTGAGAGGGCAGAGTCTCACTGAGTTGCTTTATGCCTTGCTAAGATGCTGAGGCTGGCTTTTGAACCCATGATCCTCCTGCCTCAGCCTCCCATGCTTCTGGGATTACAGGTGTTTTCCACCACACCCACCAATGACCTTTAAATTAAGTGGCACACAGGAGTCACAGCAAGTGCTACATAGAGCTCGGAGCTAAAATGCCAACCCCAGTCCCTTCCATCACTAAAGCACAGTGGGATGGCAGGTTTTAACCTGTTGTGACATAGTCTTAACTCAAGAAGTCTGGCTGCTGGATTGAACTCAAGGTGAATGTGAAAGCGGTTCAGCATTTGTCAACCTAAGGACAGCCCAAGACACCACCTTCCTCCACCTAGTATGTGAAGATTCCAGCTGCATTTCTGGGGGTACTGTGGGGGCCTCCCATGGTAACTGGTCCCCAAGAATCAAGGAGGCTGCCATTCCTCCTGACTCTCAAAATGTCCACTCTAACCAGAGGAAGAATGTCCTACATGGGGGGCCTCTATCTTGCAAGTTACCAACCCTGTGCCAGAAGATATTCAGATATTGTTTTCTGCTTCTCAGGAGGAAATCTTGCTCTGTTGCAGAGACTGGTCTTGAACCCCTGAGCTCCAGGGATCCTCCTCCCTCAGCCTCCTGAGTAGCAGGACCCACAGCTGGACCTGCTGGGCCCAGCTCAAACATTATAGCAGATTCAAAGTCGTGCTTAGCCTACGGTATTGCCTGCCCCTCCAGCAGTGTCTTCTGAACTCACACCACGGGCTGTGACCCTGCACTCCTGGGGCACTGGTGCATTCTCTCCTGGGCTGGGGATCTAGCTCAGTTAGTAGGGTGCTTGCTTTGCATGCACAAGGCCCTGGGTTCAGTCCCCAGCAACACACACACAGCTCTTTCCTTTTTAGCAATTGGGATAGCCATTCTGGTGATTAGGGGCACTTGGTAAGGTCCTTCCATCTCAGTAGAAGCTTGTCTTTGTTAGAGGTCTTGATTAAATCCACGATGCCACACTGTATGGGATGGATCGTGAACTCGAGGGGAGGTGTCTGAGCCCGAGTTCATAATGACCTTTTTAATTTTCCTAAATCTATATCTATCTGACAGCTGAGGGACTTAACATTTTTAGAGCCTGTGATCAGAGCTGCATTCCTAAAGCAGTAGATCCAGCTATTCCAAAACAAGCCAGGAGGGGAACTCCAATGGGGGCAGCCCATTTGGGTTGATAAATCAGTGGGCCCTGGCCTTCTAATAAGTCCAGATGTTCCTTTCTTTTTACTCCATCAAAATAGTAGGTTCCATAGTTCAGAGTTATTGACAGTTTGGAGATTTAGGCAAGGAGTATGAAGTGGGACCCGGGAAGCACAATTTTTGGTGAACAGGGAGTTGTCCCACTTATAAGTTGGGTTGTGGAAGCAAGTGTTTCTTTCTGGGAGATCACCCAGGGTGATCTTGGGAGTAGTTTTCCATGTACATCTTCCTGAGCCAGACATATTGGTGAACATCTATATTGACCATAATTTTTCTCTTATGTTAGGGACTCCTACTGCTGTAAGGGAAAAGGGCGATGACCCTTCTTGCTTTGACCTGAGAGGGGTTGATGTGCAGTGGGCAAGCAGTTTGGAATCCCCTTTTTAGAAACTGAGTGGGTTAAGAAGTCCATGGTAAAAATCTGGTTCAGGAAGACCAGGATGTAAATTCACCTGGGGTGGGCACCTCTATGAGAGAGACAAAAAGACATGAGTAGTGAAAAAAGATTAATACAAAATAGCAGTTGTAGCATCTGGAAACTGTCCATGAATATCATGAAAATGACAGAAATTAAAAATTCTTTACCAGGAGGCAGAAGACCTGAGAAATTGTCCCCATACCAAGGCCTATCAAAGCCTAATGAGGCCCTTTTTTAGGGAACATAAATCTTTAACATTGTCAGAATTATCAGGAATGTAGACACAGCATTTAGTTACGTTAGTTAATGTCATCTGTTTTTTGTAAAAATACCTTTTGGCATGACCTCTGTGTTCAGTAAAGATCTCTTTGTTACTTGGGGCCAGATAATCATATTACTAAACATTGATTACATCTACCTGTGAAGGAGGTTAGGAAGATCTGTAGGCCTTAAACTGACTAAAAATTTCTGGCAGTGTTTATTGATATTTACCAGGTATTTTTGCCTAAAAATCTTTCTTCTGTTGTCTTTAGTCTTTTTTTTTTTTTTTGGGGGGGGGGATAACACTAGTGTATATCTTAAGTTCCAATAAATAACTGTTGTTTCTTTTTAAATGCCCAGGAATGGCTGTGCTTTGGTTTTTAAGTGGTTTTGCTAGGTGTTGAAGACCAAGCTGGTCCAACTGACCTTGTTCCTGTCTATTCGTAAGAGTCAGCTGAGTTTCTTTGGAGGACAATCTTGGGGAACTTGTGAGCAGCATTTTAGCTCTGCTAGTATCATCTGTGTTAGGATGGGTCAAGGTCTTGCTGACCATGTGGCTTCCCTTGGAAGCATCAGGCATGTCTCCCTTTTTAATGACTCTCCTCTTTTGCAGCATGCACACTGATTGGCTTTCTGTTCTCCAGGGGTCTCATTAATCTCCCTTATTGGGAGGTCAGGTGGCCCAGAGTTGTAAAGCTTTTCCCCCTGTCCTGGGTTCAGGCTGACTCAGAGGGCAAGAGCCAAATATTGGTTTTCTTGGTCCTTTTATTTTAACCTAAATTTTTAAGCCTTGGCTTAAACATCCATCAAGTCAGTCTTATCAGCCTTAAACTAAGAATACTGGGCTTTAACATTAATGTTTATAACTTTACAGTTAATATTTTTGTTTTTTAAGTTGTACCTAACACAATACCTTTATCTTATCCATTGACTTATGTGATGTTGAGGACAGAACCCAGTGCCTCCCACATGCAGGGCAACCATCCTACTGGTGAGCCACGACACCCGCCCCTGTTACAGTTAACTTAATCCCTTCTAATTCTTATCTGTCTATAGATGATGGCTCAATATCTCAAATTAATTTAGGTTGTGTGTTCATGAAATATTACCTCTGTAAAACCTTAACAGTCAACAGTTATTATTAGTTGGGGAGCAGGCTGAACAAATGTGAGCTTTGCTTGTTTGTCTGAAGCTGAACACTCAACCCCCACCCAACTGGTGCAGTAGAAATCCACATCTGACCCCTGTCCTGTATGCCTGAAGGTGGAAGATGACACCTTAGCAACTACTGTGTGACACAGTCACTGCATGCCAACAAGGCAGCTTGCAGACCCAGAGAACCCATTAGATTTTGGCTATAAAAACTCTCTTGCCAGGTCTCTCTCTCTCTCTCTCTCTCTCTCTCTCTCTCTCTCTCTCTCTCTCTCTCTCTCTCTCTCTCTCCCTCCCTCCCTCCCTCCCTCCCTCCCCCTCCCTCTCTCCCTCCCTCTGTTAATCAGGCACTGCCACAATAAAGGTCTCTTGGTTGCTCGGAGTGTCCTGGTCAGTTTCCTTTCAGTTATAATGAAAATACACAGTGAAATTAAAAATAGTATGAACATAGTTAGCTTGTATATAATTTTAAAACTTGGCTGAGTTATAGCTTATATTTTCTATTTGAGATCACAGTCATCTTTATTATTAAAAATCAATTTTTTGAATATAAGTGTAAATCAACCAAAGTCTAGCCTACCTTGAAGTCATTGTGATGAGCTGTAGGTGGGAGGCAGAGCCTTATCTCAGGTAAGGCAGGGGTCTTCACAGATCCTAGGCAAAGTGTTGTGGTTCTGAAGCTGATCTTGGTCTCTTTTTAAATATCATTTTATAAAGTTTACATATGTTGTTTCCTGACTCTCTATGAATGTCAGCTAGCACAATATGACATACATCTGAGACATTAATTAAGGAAAGGCTGAGCGCTCTTTGCTTTTATGTGGAAAAGTGGCAAAAATATTTTGTAATATTAACCTTTAATATCTTTTAATATCTATTAATATATATTAACTTTTAATATCTTTCATTATCTTTTAAGATACCTTTAAATTTTTATATCTTTGTGTAAAAGGTAACATAAGATTTGGTTACAAAACATCAAATAACATATTTTATTGGGGATTTATTTATATTATCCTTATAAGTTTTAATTACCATTACAGACAATTTTAGTTTGGAGAACACCAGCTTGATAAAATGTTACTTTAAACCTTTCACCTTAAAAACTTTTATACCTGAAAGATATGAGCACATTTAATCTGTAAAGAAGAGTAATGTACCACAATTTTATTGATGTTTTTATATTAACCAAGGTTAGCTTTTAAACAAATCAAGACTCTGTAATGTAGGACAATACTTTAAAATAACAGTTGCTGTTTAACCACAGATGTAGAAACCTTAATTTTTCCAAGATTACTTGCTCTAGGGGATAAAACTTAACACACAATGTAACTTATATTTTTAGAAGTTTCTGTCATTTGAACATATAAATATATCAGAACATTAATATTTGTCTTTAGAGAACAACCTTGAATAGTTTTAAGTATTTGTTTACGTATAGTAACCAGCTTAGTTACATATGAACCTTTTAATATTTATCTCTTATTTGTAGATCTTTATATTACTTAATTAGACCCTTTTGTTTACTTAGATGTATTATAATTATACTTTACTACATAAAGATTTTTTACCTGGAAATATTTTTTCCTAAATATATTTTTTACATTTAGAACCATTTAATCATTTTAATCTACTGATCCTTCTTTTTATTTGTACCTTGAAATAACCCTTATAAATTTCTGAATTTAGATAAATTAATCTATTTTAATAAGATAAAATATATTTTTTTTTATTTACAGTACTTTAATTGAAATTCAGTTGAAACCTCTTGATTCCTTGTATGTAGAATTATACCTGTTGGAATTTTTAATTTATTTTAACCTTGTTTTTATGATAAAACAAAATAATTTAAATTTTTTTAGTTTACCAATTTATGGAAACACCAACATTGTTTACATATTTTTCCTTATGATATTTAAGGAGTTAAGAGTACTTGATATTACATTTAACAGTTAGCATTTTAACTTTGTAAACCAATTAGATTTCTCTAACAAACACATCCATGATTAAAAAACAAGGTATCTGACAAGTACATTGAATAGTAATAGTAATATTTTTTCCTGTTAAAGAAAAATCTTAGAGACAATGGATGTCAGACACTTTATAGACATTAACATTTTAACAGCTGTTTAACCATCTAGAAACGAAACTGTGCATCAGTAACCTTAAAGACATTTGTACTTTTATTTTTCCAATTTAAATTCAACCTTTTAAACATATTAACCAAAGGTATTTGGATTCAGTTTTTAAACATTTTAATTTATGAGCTCATATGTCAATTTTTTGTACCAAATATATTCATTGGTGCACCCACACAAAGCAAACAAAAGCCTGGTAGCTTATTTTTTAAAACCTATTAGATTGAGAGTTAACCCTTGTAAGTTGGCCTTAGAATAAAGCAGAGTGTAATCAGAAAACCATGTCAACCTAGGCATATTGGATCAAAATCATGAATTTAACAAATATAGAATTTTAAAAGTTTTTCTGACCTTTTCTACTAGGGATTGAACCTAGGGCACTTAACCACTGAGCCACAGTCCCAGATCTTTTTATTTATTTATTTTTTATTTAGAGACAGGGTCTCACTGAGTTGCTTACGGCCTTGCTAACTTGCTGAGGCTGGCCTCCAACTTGCGATCTTCCCAACATAGCCTCCTGAACCACTGGGATTCTAGGTGTGTGCTGCTGTGCCTGGCTCCTTCAGGGGGTTTTACCTGGGTTTTCTTAGAGTTCCAGGGATGACCTCTGTATTGAGACACTGTGCTCTTAGGTGATGTGCAGGTAACTTCTGTCATTATCAGCTGGATCCTTTTCTCTGTTCTTGCTTTCCTTGCTGTGTAGAAGCTCTTGGTTTGATGAAGTTTCACTTGCCTGTTTATGCTTCTGTACTGTGTCATAGTGTCATAGCTAAGGGACCATTTCCTAAAGCAATGTTGTCAAACTTTTCTCTTGAATTTTCTTTATGTATTTTACTCACCAAGTTATTCTTTTCTTCTTTCATTTTAGAGAGAAACATCATAACTTGACCTGCTAATCAGTACAGCATAATATTAGGATCCATGTCACACTCTGTAGGGATCCAACTACAATCAAGATGATAATCAGGATTTTCCTCTAGGAATTTTACAGATTCAAGTCTCACCATTCACTTTTTTCCTTTTAGAGTTGATCTTTGGTATGGTATGGTGTGAGATAGGCTTTGATTTCTGTCTTCTGCCTGTGGATATCAAGTGTCCTCAGCACCATTTGTTAGAGACTGTCCTTTCTCTATTATGGATCCACTGGTCAAAGCTGAGCATGCAGCAAGCCCTTCGGGCTCACCCTGGCATTGGTCTGTACATTGCCTACTGTTTTAGCACCACAGTGTTTTAATTCCTATAGGTTTGTAATTTTTGGATTCTTTGGTTTGTTTTTTGCATTTGTTGTAGTTAGTTAGAGTTGACAGTAAAACGCATTGACACATCATATATAAATGGAGTATAACTTCCCATCCTCCTGGCTATACAGGATGTGGAATTACCACAGTCATGTGATCATATGTGTATGTGGGGTAGTAATGTCTGACTCGTTCCACTCTCCTTCCCCCCTCCCACCCCCTCCCTCCACTGCCCTCTCTCTAATCCAAAGAACCTCCATTCCCCCCTAGTGACTCCCTTGTGAATTAGCATCTGCATATCGGAGGACGTTTTCTCATATATTTGTTGATGGGTTGTGTTTCTTCCTTTGTGAAGTGTCTGCTCAGTTCCTTTGCCCATTTATTGATTGGCTTTTTTTGGTGTTAAAGATTTTTGAGTTCTTTATAGATTCTTGAGATCAATGCTCTGAGGTGCATGTGGTAAACAGTTTCTCCCATTCTGTAGGCTCTCTCCATGTGACTGATTGCTTCATTTGCTGAGAGGAAGCTTTTTCCTTTGAATTCATCTCATTTATTGATTCTTGACTTTGTTTTTTTTTTGTGTGTGTGCTTTAGGGGTCTTGTTAAGGAAGTCAGCTCCTAAGCCAACACGGTGGAGATTTGGGGCTAATTTCTTCTTCCATTAGGTTCAGGGTCTCTGCTCTAGTGCTAAAGTCCTTGATTCACTTTGAGTTGAGTTTTGTGCAGGGTGAGAGGGAGGGGTTTAATTTCACTTTGCTGCAGATGGATTTCCTGGTTTCCCAGCACCATTTGTTGAAGAGGCTCTTTGTTCCCATGTATTTCTGGTGCCTTTGTCTAGTGTGAGAGAACTGTGTCTATGTGGGTTTCTCTGTGTCTTCTATCCTGTTTTGTTGGTCTGTCTGTCTGTCTTCATGCCACAACCATGCCATTTTTGTTACTGTAGCACTGTGGTGTGATTCAAGGACGGGTATTATGATGCCTCCTTTGACTCCATTATTGGTAAGAATTGCTTTTGATGTTCGGGACCAACATCATTATTTTGCCAAATGAATTTCATGACATCTTTTTCTTGTTCTATGCAGAACATCATTGGTGTTTTAATAGGAATTTCATTCAATCTGTACAGTGCTTTTGGCAGTAGGGCCATTGTCACAATGGCCCAAGAATAATTCTGCCCACCCAAGAACGTGGGAGATGGCTCGGTCTTCAATGGCCTTCCTCAGTTTCTCTCCTTACTGTTCTGTTGTTTGACTGTGGAGGTATCTCACATCTTTGGTTGAATTATTTTGCAAATATTTTATTTTTCTTTCTGAGGCTATTGTGATCGGGGTAGTTTCCCCAATTTCTCTTTCAGAGGATTCATCAGAGATCTTTGGGAACACATTGGATTTATGGGTCTTGATTTTATATCATGCCATTTTGCTGAATTCACTTATGAGTTCTAGAAGGTTTCCAGTGGATTTTTTTTTTTTAGATTCCAGATATAGAATCATGTTGTCAGCAAATAGTGATAGTTTGCGTTCTTCTTTTCCTATTTGTATCCCTTTAATTTCCTTCTCTCTAACTGCTCTGGCTAGTGTTTTAAGGATGATGTGGAATTGAAATGATGAAAGAGGACATACCTGTCTGGCTCTAGGTTTTAGAGGGAATGCTTTCAATTTTTCTCCATTTGGAATGATGCTGGCCATGGGTTTGGCATAGATGGCTCTAAGAGATTTGAGGTATGTTCCTACTATCCCTAGTTTTCCTAATGTTTTAAGCATGGATTTTGTTAAATGCTTTTTCTGCATCTATCAAGATAATCATATGACTCTTATCTTCAAGTTCATTTGTATGATAAATTATGTTTTTTTTGATTTCCATTTCCATTTCCATTTCAGGGTGATACTAGCTTCATAGAATGAGTTTGAAAGGGTTCCTCTTTTTCTATTTCATAAAATAATTTGAGAAATTTGGTGTTAGTTCTGCTTTGAAGGTCTCATAGACCTTGGCTGACAATCTCTCTAGTCCTGGGCTTTTCTTAGTTGTAGGCTTTTGATGGCATCTTGCATTTCATTACTTTAACCTGATGGGTTTAAACCATGTATGTCCTCTGGATTCAGTTTGGGGAGGTCACACGTCTCTAGTAATTGGTCAATGTCTTCACGATTTTGCATATTACTGGAGTATAAACTTTCAAAACAGTTTCTCATTACCTTCTGTATTTCACTAGTGTCCACCATGATATTTCCTTTTGCATCATGAATTTTAGTAATTTTCTCCCTCATTCTCTTTGTGGGTAATGGTTTCTCAATTTCATTAATTTTTTCAAAGAACCAAAGTTTTATTTTGTCAATTTTATTTGTTTTCAAATTGATCGATTTCTTACAATTCCATAATGACGTGTGGTGTCTGCCATATCTCCATAGGCGTAGTTGGCATCTACCTTTTGTTGAATTGTCTTTTAATATTTTTTATTCATTTAAAAATAATTTTATTCAGGTGAAACTGATAAGAATAAAGCAACATATTTAATGATCAGTTTGTTGGGTCTGCCACATACATACACCCATGGAACCATCACCTCAATAAAGACTGTGAAGACTAATTCAGTCTCGAAGGTTCCTGGAGCCCCTTGATCATTCCTCCCTTTCCCCCATCCTCTGTCCAGAAATGACTCTGGTCTGGAGTTTATTTTCAAAGACTGATAAGTCCACCAGAGCTCTGCTCTGCATGGTGGGTGACCCTGGGACAATCAGTTTGGTTTCCAGCCCTTGTTTGTTCTCCATAAAGTCAGGATTCCTCCTATAGGACCCAAGACCACTGGGAAAATTAGGATCAAGGTTTAGGAAGAAGCTAGAGCCACACCTGACTCGGCAGAGTAAGTTCTCAGTTCCTGGAAGCCTAACAACTCTGTCGGTGGTCCAGAGTATGGTTGGGGTCTGCAGCACCACAGTGCCTTCCTGTCACCAGAGTTTATATATGCCGTCATTCAGCAGAATCCCAGCATTTTCAGTTTTTTTTTTTTCAAATGAGATTCATTTCTCCTGATAGTGTACATTTGAAAATCAGATCTACTGATATTTGAAATGGTGCAATGTTATTAGAAACTTTCCTGGTTCCCCAGCTTTTAATAACCACCAAAGAAAACCAGGTGTCCCTCAGGCACACGGTCACTCTCTTGCCCTCCCAGGCCTTGGACACCAACTTCTGCTCTGTGACTCTGGGGTTTCCATATTCTGCATACTTCCTAAGAGTGGAGTATACATATATCTGTGATTTAAACAAATTTATTGATTTTTTAAAAATACATGACTGTGGAATGCATTACAATTCTCATTACACATATACAGCACAATTATTCACATACAGAAAAAGTATGTTGACACCAATTTGTGTCTTCATACGTTTACTTTGGATGATGATGTCCATCACATTCCACCATCCTTGCTAATCCCCTGTCCCCTCCCCCCTCCCTCTCCTCTGCCCTATCTAGAGTTTGTCTATTCCTCCCATGCTCTTCCTCCCTACCCGACTGAGTCAGCCTCCTTATATGAGAGAAAACATTCATCATTTGATTTTTTTTGCAATTAGCTAACTTCACTTAGCATTATTTTCTATATACACAATGAAATTTTACTCAGCAATCTGTGATGTTTTTCTCTGATTTTTTTAGCTGAATACTTTTGGGATTTATCCATATTGTTACATGTATCATTTCTCTTTATGGCAGAGTGATATTCTATATCTATAAATTATAATATATATATGCTTGCATGTTTGTGTATATGGATATATAGTGTGCCTGTTCATACACACATCTCTATCCCCACTGCATTTGTTTATCCATTTTTTTTCTTTTTCCTGTAGTTGCTGTGGATTGAACCCATGGCCTGGACCATGCTACACAATATCTATTCTTTTCTTGATGGACATTTAGGGTTATGGCACTGCCTGTTTGAGAGCCATGTTGTACTCTTCTTTTTAAAATAGTATATTTTCAGACAGAATAAGGAGCAATGTGGCTCTAATAGAACATCTTTAAAAGAAGTTTTCATAAAACAAGAAGAAAGAAAAGAAGATGAGAATGTAAAATTCCGTGGATGTACCTAAAGACACCGATGCAGATATCAAGTAAAACCATACACAAGGTCATTTGTAGACACATAGATAACCTTACCAGACAGAAATTCTGGTGTGCTTGCTGAAATCATTTCAGAAAGAAGTTTGTGTGGATAGAGGGATTTGTAAGCGAGAGTGGAGGAGCTGCTTTAGATACGTCTTGTCAGCATCTGAGCTTTGTTTCTTCACTGGGCTCCTACAATGTTCAGGATCTGCGTGTCCACCCTGAGCAGTACCAGGGGACTGAGCATGCCGGAACCGCTGGCCACCACATTGTGGATGCTCCCGAGCACAGGGTCGTTTCTCCTCATCCCGCTGATGAGCAGGGAGAGTGCAGAGTCTGCACAGTCCAGGGCGGCAAAGCAGCGGAGCAGCTGCAGTATGCTGCCAGTGGCCCTGTGCTCAGGGGAGGTCTGGGGAGACAGCCGTGGAGGGACAGGAAGAGCTGCTGATGTCTGTGCAGGAGGGTGGCCGTGTACCCACTGGACACGGCCATGAGGCCCACAAAGAAGATGTCTCTGAGCGTTACCAGGAGGAGAAAAACACCCCTGTACCTCAGCAGAAAGGAGCAGTGGCTGTTGATAAAGAGAAGACCAGGCTGCATGGCATTGAGGGTGGCCACCCTGCAGAGCAGCTGGTCTCTGGTAATGGACATGGTGAGGACCCACAGGAACAGACATGCCCCCAGGATGGGGTTTGCAGATTTGACTTTGAAGTTGGCCAGCAAGGAGCCACTGGGGCTGATGGAGCACACTCAGGACACAAGTGGTGCTGAGGGACAGTCCCCTCATGACCTTGTGCAGGAATACCAGCATTTTGCATTTGACATCACTCGGAATGTCCTGCACTTCCCAGATGTCTGTGGATACCAAAAGGGCCACAGTGAGGAGCAGGACAATATGTGTCAGAGCCAGGTGGGCTATGGGGAGGTCCCTGAGCCTGGGTTTGAGGCCCCTGAGGATGGCAGCCAGGTAGAGGCAATCAGACAGGTGTTGGCAGAGATCCTGGCCCCACCCTGCAGGTAGAAGGCACTTCTCGTGACCCTGAGTCTGGAATCTCGGTCCATCTTCATGGGGATGTTGAAGTAAATGACATGTTTCTTCAGAGAGAACCAGAAGTGTTTGACAGCAGCAGAATTTTGCATTATGTCACATTTTACAGTCACTAGAATCATCATTTACTAAAAACATTCTTTGGAAGTAGGATAGCCTCATATTTCCACTATCATTTTAAATTCAAGGGATGGCGTGTGGCTCAGGGGCAGAATGATGGTCCAGCCTGCAGGAAAGCTAGTCCATCCCAACACAGAACAAGGAGAAAAGTCAATTAAAAATAATTAACTAATTTTAGCTTGTGCACCACTCCTTGAGATCAATGATTTTGTAGAAACCCCTCACCTCAGGGAGGTAGTGATGCCTTCCCCTCTGTCTGGCGGACCTACTGCATTTTCCTTTAGATTATAAATTCCATCACCTCCTTTTAATCCCTTCCTTCCCAGTTCCTAAGATGTGGTCCTCTTTGTCCTGGGAACAGTGTCTCTGAAACACTGCTCCTATGGAGACATTGCCCAGGTAAAGCTGTAGACCCCCAGATTGGAGTTGGAAATGGATCCTCTAGGAGGACAACCTCTCCTGCTCTCTCTTTATAGAGTGCACAATTGGGAGGAATTGTGTACTTATGTGTACTGCCCCTCCATAGCTTCCCCTAATCCAGTCACCGTCACTTACCCTCAGGGTCAGCCATGTAGCCCCATGTGAGTAATTTAAACTCTGTTTGGATCCTGAGTAAAAGAGGGGGAAGGTAGCATTTGTGCCCTGGCCCTTTTGGTGTGAGCCAAATTGGTGAGAGTCAGTCCTGTGACAGGTGAATCCTACCCAAGGTGTGGGTGTGTTTTGTAAAGTAGGATCAGGAGATGTGGAAACAGGAGTAGTGCTGGCACTCACCCCTTGCTGACATTAGCTGGAGATCCAGCCCAGGGTCATTTGTAGAAAGCAACAAAGGGGATATTTTTTCAGGAAGAGAACTGGGGCCTGTACCCAGGGGTGCCTTACCACTGAGCTACATCCCCAACCCCCAGCCCTTTTTATTTATTTTTTAATATGGGGACAGTTTCTCTCTGAGGGTCTTAGGACCTCACTAAGTTGTTGAGGCTGGCCTTGAACTTGGCATCCTCCTGTCTGAGACTCCCAGGTTCCTGGATCTGTGGTCACATGTATGCCTGGCACATGGAGAGTTTAGCCAACAGTTTACCTGTTTGCTTGCTTCTCCTTGGATAAAAGAAGAGGTCTCAAACACACTCTTTGTAAATTCAATAAAACTTTCAATTTCAAGGGAAATTAAGTATTTCAAAACTAAGCTCCAGGCACTGGTAACAGGACCAATAAAATTCACCCATCACATTCTAATTGGCCTGTCCGTCTCCAAGGAGGAAAAGGGAGTGTCTGCAATGAGCAAGGTGAAGTCCAGCTGCACGTCTTCCATTTGAGTTGTTCCTGTTTAGAAGATGCTGGAACATTCCTTAGCTCAGAAACCTCTAGATGCATATTCATTCAGACCCCAAAGTACACCTGAATGCTGGGAGCAGACCCCTGAGCCATTATTTGTCCATCAGGGAATATGCCCTTGTTTCCCAAGCTTCTGCCATCCTGCTTCCAATACCTGCATCCAGACATTTGGGAACAAGATGGGAAAGATCTCCATTATTGTCTAATTGCCATCTATTTTCCTTTAAAATTACATGAATTCCTGGAGGTTATTCTCCATAATTTACCTTGATGAATGTGCAAATGTAAATTCTGTGATCATTCAGTGACTGGATAGAAACTGTACTTGGACTATATTTTTATGAAGATCATTTTCATTTCCAAACATCATTAATCAAGATTAGCATGACAAGAACACAAAAAAACTTTAGAAAATGAAATATGTCTCATGGAAGATAAAATAAGCTTCCTGTAGATTACTGTAAGCTGCTCTTCTTTGCCACAGAAACTTCAGTGAAATTACAGTAAAGATGTGGTTTATTTCCAGAGGCACCAGTAAATCTAACAGAAGCAGAATATGTCTTACTCTTTCAGAAATCACACGTTTGCAAAAATTCTTGTCTAAAATTCTCTGTGCTGTCTCAGGGATTGGGCATTAGTAAAGAATAAAGCTAACAGATCAGCAGGGAGATGGCAAGGACTCTAGGAATTTTTAGGAATCAAGGAACAATGTGTGTTAACATAGAAGGACATGAACTATAGCCAGATCAGGGGCCTGGGGTTCTCTATAATAATATTACTTTGCTCAGTTGTGTATTTTCTATTTTTATCACAAATTTGTATTTATTCTAGTATTTTTTTAGTTATAGATGGACACAAAACGTTTATTTTTATGTGGTGCTGAGGATCGAGCCCAGTGCCTCACATGTGCCAGGCGAGTGCCCTGCACCTGGGCCCTGGCCCCTGCCCCTGAGCCCCAGCCCGTTCTTCTTGTATTTTTAAATCTCCTTTCATCCCTGGGATATATATATATATATATATATATATATATATATATATATATATATATATATATATATATATATATATATACATACATACACACACACACACATACATACATACATATATTTAAATTCAATTAATTTACATGAAAGAATGGCCTTTTCTAGAAAATTCTGGGGTTAAATTCTGCCCTCTCTCCATGGTTTGCATTAGTAAAGACTCTAAATCTAAACATAAACTCGGTGAACCTCAGAGTTTCAGAAACACAATAGGTGTCAAGGAACAGCGTTTCCAACATGAGGAGGTCCTAACTGTCATCAGATGAATGTCCCTGGGCTCTGTGTACTAATACCACTACAGAGAGATCAGCTGTGAAAACATTGTATATTTTATTTGGTAACAAAATTTATTCTATCTGTCTATCTCTGTGCATCCTTAGGGTTTCCCTTTTTAATTTTGTGAAGTATTTTAATCGGTAGCAAACTCTTGAATCACACCTCTTTTTACTTTTTGGGGTATTGTTTTTTACTGATTATTTTTAGTTATTTATAACATTAGGATATAGTTTGACAGAATCACCAAAGCATGAAATATAGTTTGTTCTAGTTCAGTCCCCAGCATTCCCCTCTCACTTCCCTTCCCTTAACTCTATGTATCCCTCTGCAATTTATTTATACTTTTTGTAAATATGTATTTTTTTAGTTGTAGGTGGACATGTCCCTTTATTTTTAAGTGGTGCTGAGGTTGGAACTTGGGCCTCACCCGTGCTAGGTGAGTGCTCTGTCCCTGAGCCCCAGCCCCAGCCCTCTTCCCTTTTTTCTTTGAGGACATTTTCAAAATGCATTAACATTGTCTAAATTTAAAATAACAACTATGTGATAGTGAAGAAGAAATAATTAATCATTCACATGTAGTAAACTTGGGTACATTTAAAACAATTAAATTTCGTCAACTTGTTGTAAGTTTCTATTATGACTAATATTAGATAGGATTTTTAGTTTGCATGTCTGAGCTTTTGAGCCAAAATGATAGGTTTTGAAACACTTTAAGTCCTAGAGATTATTGAAGAGCTAGATCTATGGATCTCCTGAATTATTACTCCTCGTGCACACTTATACTAATTTACTCATAAACAATAATACTGGTAATATTATAAATCATACTAATGCTATGAAATAAAGCTGATGCCATAACATTTCAAGTAAATAGCAATTCTATAAGTACCTGGGTTTCAGTTATAATGTGGCAAAAGTCAGACTCCAAAATGCCTTCCTGCGGCACCTCCCTGCCTCCCCTGCCTCTTGTGCATTCAGACATGGAGCTGAGCCTCCAGGAGGAGGTTATATGGGACTGAAGGCCTGAGCTCACCCCTCAGTGGACTGGTAACCTTGGTGTTCTGGTGAAGCCTGACAGGACCTGTTTTGCAGTAGGCAGGGATGGTGTCCCCAAAGGCAAGGTCAATTCCTCTCCTGTCCTCAGACAATGGTAAACAAGAAGGGTCTGGAGGGAAACTTCTTGAGTGAGTCTGTAATCATCCAAGGTCAGAGGAGCCTGGGTTGCTTTCTCAGTTCCAATCATAACGAACCAACCTCAGGCCTCTCACATTGAGGCACAGTGTAAGTGTGGCTTGAGATAAAATATCAACCTATGTGATGTGACCTGTGGATGACAACACATGGAGGAAGTGTGTCTCAGGACTGCTGACTGACAGCAGCTCAGAGCAGTGACACCCACTCCCAATGCATATGCTTCCCAACCCCTTGGATCTCCACATTGGTCCTGAGAGGAAATTGTGGAGAGTAAACTGGCTCACTCCGAAAAGAGCCCACTGACTTCCGTATGCCCCTGGGCACCAATCTATCTGTCTTGGAACCCTTGGATCCTTCTTCCTTCCTTTTCTTGCCTGCCTCCCTCCCTCCCTCCCATCTCTCTCTCTCTCTCTCTCTCTCTCTCTCTCTCTCTCTCTATATATATATATATATATATATATATATATATATATATATATATATATATATATCCTTGATCCTAATTCAACTTTGAATTGAGTTTGTGCATTGTGAGAGATAGGGACTTAATCTCACTTTGCTGCATACGGATTTCCAGTTTTCCCAGAACCATTTGTTGAAGAGGCTATCTTTTCTCCAGTGTGTTTTTGGTGCCTTTGTCTAGTATGAGATAACTGTATTTATGTGGGTTATTCTCTGTGTTCTCTATTCTGTACCATTGGTATATATGTCTATTTTGGTGCCACTACTATGTCATTTTGTTACTATTGCTCTGAAGTATATTTTAAGGTCTGGTATAGTGATGCCCCCAGCCTCCCTCTTCTTCCTAAGTATTGCTTTGGCTATTCTGGGTCTCTTAATTTTTCCAGGATTAATTTCATGAGTCTTTTTTCTATTTCCATGAGGAATGTCATTGGGATTTTGATTGGAAGTGCAGTAAATCTGTAAAGTGGTTTTGGTAGTATGGTCATTTTGACAATATTAATTCTGCCTTTCCAAGAACAAGGTAGATCTTCCCATCTTCAAAGATCTTCTTTGATTTCTGTCTTTAGCATTCTGTAGTTTTCATTGTAGAGGTCTGTCACCTCTTTCATTACATTGATTCCCAATTTTTTGAGGATATTGTAAATGGGGTAGTTCTCCTAGTTTCCCTTTCAGAGGACTTGTCACTGATGTACAGATTCCCTGTGATTTATGGGTGCTGATTTTATATCCTGCTACTTTGCTGAATTCATTTACTAGTTCTAGTGGTTTTCTGGTGGAATTTTTTTTTTGATCTTCTAGGTATAGAATCATATCATCAGCAAATAGTTGATAATTTGAGTTCTTCTTTTCCTGTTTGTATTCTTTTAATTTCTTTTGACTAATTTTTCTGTCCGGTGTTTCAAGAACTATGTTAAATAGAAATGGTGAAAGAGGGCATCTCTATGTTCCAATTTTTAGAGGGAATGCCTTTAATGTTTCTCCATTTAGAATGATTTTGGCCTGGAGCTTAGTTTAGATAGCCTTTATGATGTTGAGATGTGTTCCTGTTATCCCTAGTTTTTCTAGTGTTTTTAACATGAAGGGGTGCTGTATTTTCTTGAATGCTTTTTCTGCATCTGTTAAGATGATAATATGATTCTTTAAGTTTATTGATATGATGAATTACCTTTATTGATTTCTGTATGTTGAACCAACCTTGCATCCCTGGGATGAATCCCACTTGATCTTGATACACAATTTTTAATATGTTTTTTGTATTCAATTTGCCAGAATTTTATTCAGAATTTTCGCATCTATGTTCATTAGAGATATTGCTCTGAAGGATTCTTTCTTTGATGTGTCTTTGCTGATTTTAGAATCAGGGAGATTTTCACCTCATAGAATGAGTTTGGAAGTGCTCCCTCTTTTTCTATTTCATGGAATAATTTCAGGAGTATTAGTGTTAGTTCTTCTTTAAAGGTCTTCTATCCATTGAGTCCTGGGCTTTCTTTGGTTGGTAGGTTTTTGATGGTGTCTTCTATTTCATTGCTTGAAAATGATTTGTGTAACTTGTGTATATAATCATGACTCAGTTTGGGTAATTTTATATGATTCTAGAGACTTGTTGATGTCTTCAATGTTTTCTATTTTATTGGAGTACTAATTTTCAAAATAATTTCTAATTATTGTCTGTATTTCTATAGTGTTCATGGTGATATTTCCTTTTTCATCATGGATTTTAGTAATTTGAGTTTTTATATCCTTCTCTAAATTAGCATGGATAAAGGTTTATCAAATGTATTTATTTTTTTTTTCAGAGAGCCAGCTTTTCATTTTGTAAAATTTAATTTTTTTTTCATTTTTAAAAAAAAACAAATAGCTGAATGCATTAGAATTCTTACTATACATATACAGCACAATATTTCATATCTCTGTTTGTATATAAGTAGGTTGACCCCAATTCATGTCTTCATACATATACTTTAGATAATGATGTCCATCACATTCCACCATCCTTGCTAATCCCCTGCCCCCTCCCTTCCCACCCCTCTGCCCTATCTAGAATTCATCTATTCCTCCCAACTCCACTATAGTCAGCCTCCTTATATCAGAGAAAACATTAGGCATTTGATTTTGGGAATTGGCTAACTTCACTTAGCATTATCTTCTCCAATGCCTTTCATTTATCTGCAAATGCCATGATTTTATTCTCTTTTAATGCTGAATAATATTCCATTGTGTATAAATGCCACATTTTTATCCACTCATCCACTGAAGGGCATCTAGTTTGGCTCCACAGTTTAGCTATTGGGAATTGTGCTGCTATAAACATTGATGTGGCTGTGTCCCTATAGTATTCTGTTTTTAAGTCCTTTGGATAAAGACCGGGGAGTGGGATAGCTGGGTCAAATGGTGGTTCCATTCCTAGTTGTTTTGTCAATTTTTACATTGCTTCTTTTGTTTCAATTTCATTGATCTAAGCTCTGATTTTAATTGTTTTCTGTTTTTTACTGCTTTTGGTGTTGATTCATTTTTTCCCTAGGGCTTTGAGATGTAATTTTAGGTCATTTGACTTTTTCTTTTTTTTAAGGAATGAACTTCATGCAATGAACATTCTTCTTAGTAATGCCTTCATAGTGTCCCAGAGATTTTGACATGTTGTTTCTGTATTCTCATTCACCTCTAAGAATTTTTTAATCTCCTCTTCGATGTTTTCTGCAACCCATTGTTCATTCACTAGCATATTATTTAGTCTCCAGGTGTTGGAGTAGCTTCTATTTTTATCATTGATTTGTAATTTCATTCCACTATGATCTGATAGAATGCAGGGTAGTATCCTTACTTTTCTGTATTTGCTTAGAGTTGCTTTTTGGCATAACATATGGTCTATTTTAGAGAAGGATCCATTTGCTGCTGAGAAGAAAGTGTATTCACCTGTTGAAGGATGAAATAGTCTATGTATGTCAGTTAAATCTAAGTTATTGATTATATTATTGAGTTCTATAGTTTCTGTTTGGCTTTTGTTTGGAAAATCTATCCATTGGTAAAAGAGGTGTATTATAGTCACCCAGAATTATTGTCTTGTGGTCTATTTGACTCTTAAACTTGAGAAGAGTTTGTTTGAAAATAGATGCTCCATTGTTTGGGACATAAATATTTATAATTGTTCTGACTTGTCTGTGTATGGTTCCCTTAAGCAGTATGAAATGTCCTTCTTTATACCTTTGATTAACTTTCACTTGAAGTCCGCATTATTTGATATAAGGATGGAAACCCCTGCCTGCTTCCACAGTCCATGTGAGTGATATTTTTTAATATTTATTTTTTGTAGATGGACACAATACCTTTATTTGTTTTTATGTTGGGCTAAGGATCAAACCGAGGACCTCACAGGTGCTAGGTGAGCACCCTACCCCTGAGCCCCGGCCCCAGCCTGAGTGATATGTTTTTTTTTTCCAACCTGTCCCCTTCAGTCTGTGGGTTTCTTTTCCTATGAGATGAGTCTCTTGGAGGCAGCATATTGTTGGGTCTTTTTTTAAATCCAATTTGCCAGTCTTTTGATTGCTTAGTTTGGAAAATTAACATTCAGGGTTATTATTGAGACATGATTTGTATTCCCAGTTATTTATGTTTATTTTTGGTATTTAACTTGACTTGGATTCTCTTTGATAGGTTTTTCCTTTAGACTGATACCTCCCTTTTCTGATTTTCATTGTTGTTCCTTTACTCCTCATGGAATATTTTGCCAAGGATGTGCTTTAGTTCAAGTTTCTAGTTGTAAATTCTTTTAACTTTTGTGTATCATGGAAGGTTTTTATTATCATAAAACTAACATCTAAATTGAAACCTAATTGCTAATCAAAATTTAATTTTGCTGGGTTTGATTCTTGGTTGGCATCTGTTTCTTTCAGAGTTTGGTGTATGTTGTTGCAGCATCTTGTAGCTTTCAGGGTCTCAGTTGAGAAATCAGAGAACCTTATCCCCCCCCGCCATATGTAATCTGCTTCCTTTATCTTGTGGCTTTTAAAATACTTTTTCTCCTGTACACTATGTGTTTTCATTATGATGTGTCTTGGTGTGGATATGTTGTGATTTTGTACATTTGACATCCTGTAAGCTTCTTGTATTTGATTTTCCAATTCACTCTTCATGTTTGGAAATTTTTCTGGTATTATTTCATTGGATAGATTGTCCATTTCTTTAGTTTTGACCTCTAAGCCTTCCTCTATCCCAATAGTTGTTAAATCTGGTCTTTTCATGTTATTCCATAATTCTTGAATCTTCTGCTCATGGTTTCTTACCATCTTCACTGAGGTCAACTTTTTCTTTTCAAGATTATATATCTTGCTTTCAGTGTCAGAGGTTCTGTCTTTCAAGTGGTCTATTCTATTGGAGATGCTTCCTATTGAATCCTTAATTTTGTTTACTGTTTCCTTCATTTCAAGGATTTCTGTTTTTTTTTTTTTTTTTTTTTTTTCAGAATCTCTATCTCTTTATGAAGGAATCTTTTGCTTCCTGTATTTTCTTATGTAGCTCTTTATCAAAATGATCCTTTGCTGCCTCTATTTTCTCTCTTACATCATCCTTTAATTCACAGAAAATTTTGTATCTCCTCCAATCCTTCTCTGTCATTTCTCCTGCTGTTCTGACCATGGATTTTAATACTGTAGCAGCATTGTTTGGGGCACATTCTTGCTTGATTTTTAATGTTGTTCATGCATCTTCCTTTCCAAATCTGTTTTCAATTTTTACCCTGTAGGCTTTTAGTGTCCCAATGGGTTCCTATACCTTTCTTTTAAAAAAATTATTTATTTTTTAAATACATGACAACAGTGGAAAGCATTGCAATCCTTATTACACACATAGAGCACAATTTTTCGTATTGTTGTATATAAAGTATGTTCATGCTAATTTATGCCATTATACGTGTACTCATTTCTTTCTCACTACAACTCAATACACGTATATAACACAATTTTTCATATCTGTTTGTATATGAGGTATGTTGGCACCAAATTCAAATTTTCATACATGTATTTTTGAATGATGTTGATCATATTCCACCATCTTTGCTAATCCCCTTCCCCCTCCATTTTCCTCCCACTCCTCTTCCCTATCTAGAATTAATCTAATCCTCCCATGCTCTCCCTTCCTACACCACTGTGAGTCACCCCCCATATATCAGAAAATATTTGGCATTTGGTTATTTGGGATTGGCTAACTTCACTTAGTATTATCTTCTCCAACTCCATCCATTTACTGGCAAATGCCATGATTTTATTCTCTTTTAGTGCTGAGTAATATTCCATTGTGTATATATACCATATATTTTTTATCCATTCATCCACTGAAGGGCATCTAGGTTGGCTCCACAGTTTAGCTATTGTGAATTGTGCTGCTATAAACCATTGATATGGCTGTGTCCCTGTAGTATGCTTTGGGTATAGTCTAAGAAGAGAATAGCTGGGTTAGATGGTGGTTCCATTCCCAGATTTCCAAAGAATCTCCATACTGCTTTCCATATTGGCTGCACCAATTTGCATTCCCACCAGCAGTGTATGAGTGTGCCTTTTCCCCCACATCCTCACAAACACTTAGTGTTTATATGCTTAATAGCTGCCATTCTGGCTGGAGTGAGATAGTATCTTAATTTTGATTTGTATTTCTCTAGTTGAACTTTTTCATATGTATTTGTTGCTCAATTGTATAGCATATTCTGAGAAGTGTTTGTTCATTTCTTTGGCCCATTTATTGATTGGTTTATTTGGGGGGGTTGGTGTTAAGATTGAGCTCTTTATATACCCTAGAGATGAGTGCTTTATCTGACGTGTTTGTGGTAAGAATTTGCTCCCTGATGTAGGCTGTCTATTCACGTCACTGATTGTTTCTTTTGCTGAGAAGCTGTTCAGTTTGAATCCATCCACTTTTTTCCTTGGCTTTAATTCTTTTTCTATAGGAGTCTTATTAAGGAAGATGGGGCCTAATCCAACATGATGAAGATTTGGACTACTTTTTCTTAGGTGCAGAGTCTCTGGTTTAATTCCTAGGTCCTTGATCCACTTTGAGTTGAGTTTTGTGCATGGTGAGAGATAGGGGTTCAATTTCATTTTGCTGCATATGGATTTCCAGTTTTGCCAGCACCATTTGTTGAAGAGGCTATCTTTTCTCCAATGTTTTTGGTACCTTTGTCTAGTTTGAGATAACTGTATTTAAGTGGGTTATTTTCTGTGTTATTTATTCTGCCCCATTGATCTACATGTCTATTTTTGGTGCCAGTACCATGCTGTTTTTCTTACTGTTGCTCTGAAGTATAGTTTACGGTCTGGTAGAGCGATGCCATCTGCCTCCTTCTTCTTCATAAGGATTGCTTTGGCTATTCTGGGTCTCTTTATTTTTTCCAGGATTAATTTCATGATTCCTTTTTTTATTTCCATAAGTAATGTCATTGGAATTTTGACTGGAATTGCATTGAATCTGTATAGTGCTTTTGGTAGTATGGTCATTTTGACAATATTAATTCTGCCTATCTAAGAACAAGGGAGCTCTTTCCATTTTCTAATATCTTCTTTGAATTCTGTCTTTAGCATTCTGTAGTTTTCATTGTAGAGGGCTTTCACCTGTTTCATTACATTGATTCACAACTTGTGGGGTTTTTTGGAGGCTATTGTAAATGGGGTAGTTTTCCTAGTTTCTCTTTCAGAGGAGTTTTCACTGATGTGCAGATTCCCTTTGATTTATGGGTGTTGATTTTATATCCTGCTACTTTGCTGAATTTATTTACTAGTTCTAGGAGTTTTCTGGTGGAATATTTTTGGATCTTCTAGGTGTAGAATAATGTGTTCAGCAAATAGTGATGATTTGAGTTCTTCTTTTCCTATCCATATCCTTTTAATTTCTTTAATTCCTCTGTCCAGTGTTTCAAAAACTATGTTGAATAGAAGTGGTGAAAGGGGGCATCCCTGTCTTGTTCCAGTTTTTAGAGGGAATGCATTTTTCTCCATTTAGAATGGTGTTGGCCTGAGACTTAACATGGAGAGCCTTTATGATTTTGAGATATGTCCTGTTATCCCTAGTTTTTCTAGTGTTTTGAACATGAAGGGTGCTGTATTTTGTTGAATGCTTCTTCTGCATCTATGGAGATGGTCTCATGATTCTTTAAGTCTATTGATATGATGAATTACCTTTATTGATTTCCATATGGGGAGTCTTGCATCCCTGGGATGAACCCCATTTAATCATGGTGCACAATCTTTTTAATGTTTTGATATTCAATTTGCCAGAATTTTCTTCAGAATTTTTGCCTCTATGTTCATTAGAGAAATTGCTCTGAAGTTTTCTTTCTTTGTGTCTTTGTCTGATTTTAGAATCAGGGTGGTTTTGGCCTATAGAATGAGTTTGGAAGTGCTCCCTCTTTTTCTATTTCATGAAATAATTTCAGGAGTGTTGGTGTGAGTTTTTCTTTGAAGGTCTTGTATGCATTGAGTCATGTTTTTTTTTTTTTTTTTTGGTTGGTAGGCTTTTGATGGTGTCTTCTATTCCACTGTTTGAAAATGATCTGTTTAACTTGTGTATATCATTCTGACTCAGTTTGGGTAATTTTATGATTCTAGACATTTGTTGATGTCTTCATTATTTTCTGTTTTATTGGAGTATAAATTTTCAAAATAATTTCTAATTATCTTCTGTAGTGTTCATGGTAATATTTCCTTTTACTTTGTGGATTCTAGTAATTTGAGTTTTTCTCTCCATCTCTACATTAGCATGAATAAGGGTTTATCAAATTTATTTAGTTTTTCAAAGAGCCAACTTTTCATTTTGTAAAATTAAAAAAAAAATTAAAAAAATTAAAAAATAAATGGCAGCAGAATGCATTACAATTCTTATGACACATGTAGAGCACAATATTTCATATCTCTATATAAAGTAGGACGACACCAATTCATGTCTTCATACATGTACTTGGATAAAGATGTCTATCACATTCTATCATCTTTGCTAATTCCATAACCCCTTTCCCTGCCCACCCTGCTGCCCTATCTAGAATTTATCTATTCCTCCCATGTTCCCCTCCCTACCCCACTATGAGTCAGCCTCCTCATATCAGAGAAAAAAATTCAGCGTTTGTTTTGGGATTGGCTAACTTCACTTAGCAGTATCTTCTCCAACGCCACCCATTTACCTGCAAATGCCATGATTTTATTCTCTTTTATTGATGAGCAATATTCCATGGTATATATACACCACATGTTTTATCCATTCATCCACTGAAGGGCATTTAGTTGGCTCCACAGTTTAGCTGTTGTGAATTGTGCTGCTATATACATTGATGTGCCTTTTTCCCTGTAGTATGCTGTTTTTAAGCCCTTTGGGTATAATCCAAGGAGTGGGATAGCTGGGTCAAATAGTGGTTCCATTCACAGTTTTCCAAGGAATCTCCACACTGCTTTCCATATTGGCTGCACCAATTTGCAGTTCCACCAGCAGTGTATGAGTGTGCCTTTCCCCACATCCTCTCTAATACTTATTGTTTTGTCTTTAAAAACAGCTGCCATTCTGACTGGAGTGAGATAATATCTTATGTAGTTTTAATTTGCATTTCTCTAATTGATAGAGATGATGAAATTTTTTTCATATATTTGTTGATTGGTTGTATATCCTCTTCTGAAAAGTGTCTGTTCAGGTCCTTGGCCCATCTTTTGATTGGGTTTTTCTTTTTGTGTGTGTGCTTTTTGAGTTCTTTATATACCCTCGATTAGTGTTCTGATGTGTGAGGGGTAAAAATTTGTGGATGTAGGCTCTCTGTTCACCTCACAGATTTTCTTTTGTTGAGAAGAAACTTTTTAGTTGGATTCCATCCCATTTATTGATTCTTGGTTTTAATTCTTACACTATAGGATCTTATTAAGGAAGTTGGGGCCTGATCTCACATGATGAAGATTAGGGCCTACTTTTTCTTCTATTAGACGCAGAGTCTCTGGTTTTATTCTCAGGTTCTTGACCCATTTTGAGTTAACTTTTGTGCATGGTGAGAGGAGTTTAATTTCATTTTGTTGCATATGGATTTTCAGTTTTCCCAGCACCATTTTTTGAAGAGCCTATCTTTTCTCCAGTGCATGTTCTTGGCACCTTTGTCTAATATAAGGTAGTTGTAATTTTGTGGGTTAGTCTCTGTCCTCTATTCTGTACTGTTGGTCTACCAGCCTGTTTTGGTGCCAATATAATGCTGTTTTTATTACTATTGCTCTATAGTATCGTTTAAAGTCTGGTATAACAATACCATCTGCTTCGCTTTTCCTGCTTAGAATTGCTTTGTCTACTCTGGGTCTCTTATTTTTCCAGATGATTTTCATGATTCCTTTTTCTATTTCTATGAGGAATGCCATTGGGATTTTGATTGGAATTGCATTGAACCTGTATAGTGCTTTCGGTAGTATGGTCATTTTAATAATAGTAATCCTTCCTATCCAAGAACAAGGTAGATCTTTCCATCTTCTAAGGTCTTCTTTGATTTCTTTCTTTAGGGTTCTATAGTTTTCATTGTATAGATATTTCACCTCTTTAGCTCACTTGATTCCCAAGTATTTTGGTTTTACTTTTTTATGTGTGTGGTTATTGTAAATGGGGTAATTTTCCTCACTTCCTTCTCTGAGGATATGGGACTGATATTTAGAAATGCATTTGATTTATGGATGTTAATTTTATAACCTGCTACTTTGCTGAATTTATTTATTCTAGAAGTTTTCTGGTGGAGCTTTTTGGGTTTTCTAGGTATAGAATCCTATTCAACACAGTTCTTGAAACACTGGCCAGAGAAATTAGAGAGATGAAAGAAATTAAAGGGATACACATAGGAAAAGAAAAACTTAAATTAGCGCTATTTGATGATGATATGATTCTATTGTTGTAAGAGTGGGCATCCCTGTGTTGATCAAGTTTTTAGAGAGAATGCCTTTAATTTTTCTCCATTTAGAATGATATTGGCCTGAGGCCAATGATGTTGAGATATGTCCTGTTATCCCTATTTTTTTAGTGTTTTTAACATGAAAGCATGCTGTCTTTTGTGAAATGCTTTTTCTGTGTCTATTGATGGGATGAATTACATTTATTAATTTCTGTATGTTGAAACAAGCTTGCATCCCTGGGATGAATCCCACTTGGTCATGGTGCACAATCATTTTGTATTCGATTTGCCAGAATTTTGTTGAGAATTTTTGCATCTATGTTCATTTGAGATATTGGTATAAAGTTTTCTTTCCTTGTGTGCTTATTTAATGTCCTCCTTGATGTATTCTGTAACCCATTTTTCATTCAGAAGCATATTGTTCATTCTCTATTTGAGGAAGGAATTTTTCTGCCTTCTTTTATCTTTGATTTCCTATTTCATTCCATTATGATGGGATAAAATGCATGGTAGTAACTCTCCTCCTTTGTATTTGCTAAGAGGTGACCTGGGGCATAATATAGTGTTTACTTTTGAGAAGGATCCATGTGCTACGAAGAACACATGTTATCCGTTTGATGTTGTTCGATGTGTTATATATGTGAATTAAGTCTAAGTTATGAATTGTGTTATTGAGTTCTATAATTTCTTTAATCAAAATTGTTTGGATGATCTTTCCCGTGGTGACAGAGGTGAGTTAAAAATCATGATTGATTATTGTGCTGTGGTCTGTTTGACTCTTGAACTTGAGTACAGATATTTACATGAACATAGCTGCACCATGGTTTGGGCATATATATTAATGCTTGTTTTCTTAGTGTATGGTTCCCTTGAACAGCATATAATGTCCTTCTTTGTCCCTTTGGATAAACTTTAGTTAGAAGTCTACTTTATTTGATATGAGTATGGACACCCCTGCATCCGTCAAATTTTCATGAGAATGGTATTGTTTTTCCCAACTTTTCACCTTCTGTCTCTGTATGTCTTTTCCTATCCAATGAGTCTCCTGTATGCAGCATATTGTGGGATCTTTTTAAAAAATCCATTCTACTAGCTTATGTCTTTGGATTGGTGAGTTTAAGCCAATTACATTCAGGGTTACTAGTGAGATATTGTTTGTATATCAAGCAATATTCATTTTTGTAATTTTATATTACTTGATTTTTCCCTTTGATTAGATTTGAATTTAGTGTATTCTCTCTCACTCCTGGATTTTCATTGTTATTTTTCATTTCTTTTTCATTAAAATTTTGCCAATGATGTGTTGAACCGCCTGTTTTCTATTTGCAGATTCTCTTAACTTTTGTTTATTGTATTAGGGGTTTTTTGTTTTGTTTTGTTTTTTTTTTTTCATCTTCAAACCTGAAGCTTAGTCTGGCCGAATACAAATGTCTTCATGAGAAAACAGTACCTTTATCATTGTAAATATATTATTCCAGAATCTTCTAGCTTTCAGGGTCTGTGTTGAAATATCAGCCTTTAACCCAATTGATATATGCCTATATGTGATCTTCTTCCATTCTCTTTGACTTTTAACATTTTCTTCTCGTTCTGTATGTTCAGCATTTTCATTGCAATGTGTCTTGGTGTGGATCTTTTTCACCTTTGCTTCCTGTATGATTCTAGGATTTGGATTTCTTTTTCATTCTTCTTTTCTGGAAAGTTTTCTAATATTATTGCATTGAACATATTGCTTTTTCCATTGGTTTGGACCACAATACTTTCCTCCATCCTAATCACTCTTAAATTTGTCTCTTTATGCTATCCCATATCTCTTGGATGATCTGTTTTTTGGCTTCTTGTCAATCTCTTTGTGCTGTCTACATTTTATTTGATATGACATACTGTGGGTGTGTTGTCTGATATCCTATCTTCTAAGTGTTCTCTGCTGGTGACACTCTCATTTGAGTTTTAATTTGGTTTTTCATTTCAATCTCAGAGGTTGAGATATATATATATATATATATATATATATATATATATATATATATATATATATATATATATATATAAATTTCTTTGATTTATTGGTGTTGATTTTATATAGTGCTACTTTGCTGAATTCATTTGCTAGTTATACAAGTTTTCTGTTGCAATTTTCTGGGTCTTCTAGGTAAAGAAACACATCATCAGTAAATAGTGCTAATTGATGTTCTTCTGTTCCTATACATATACTTGGATTGTGTTTGTCCCTCTAATTGCTCTAGCCAGTGTTTCAAGTAGTATGATGAACAGAAGTAGTGACACAGCATTCCTGTCTTGTTGCAGTTTTTTTAGGGAATGCCTTCATTTTTCTGTTTGCAGCATGATGTTAGCCTGAGGCTTTGCAAAGGTCGCCTTTATGATGTTGAGATGAGTTAATGTTATCCTTGTGGCCATACCTGATCTCTCACGTGCACCTGGTTTGAGAGGTTTCACCTTCTGAGGGGGGGAGTCCCTTGACCTGCCTGCGATTGTAGATCCCCTCAACACTCTGTTTGAGGGGTCTCGCCCCTAGAGTGGGTAGTCCCCTGGACCCTGAGTGCTGCCATACCTGATCTCCCCCACATCTGTTTCGAGGGGTCTGTAACTTAGAAGGGGGTGTCCCCTGAACCCTGGGTTTGGCCATACCTCATCTGCCCCGGCACCTGGTTGGAGAGTTTTTGCCCCCAGAACGACGAGTCCCCTGGACCCAAGGTGCAGCTGTACCTGATCTCCCCCAGCATCTGAATTGGAGGAGTCTCGCCCCTAGAGGGGGACTTCTCTGGACCCTGAGTGTTGCCATACCTCATCTCCCCCTGGTATCTGGTTCGAGGGATCTCTAATCAAAACGGGTAGTCCGCTGGACCCTGGCAGCGTTTGTAACTGAAATCCACTGGCACCCGGGTTCGAAGAATCTCACCCCTAGTGAGGGGAATCTCCTCGACCCTGGCTATGGCAGGAGCTCCCCCCTGAATTGCGGGCTTGAGTGGTCGCTCCCGTAGAGGGGGTAGTCTTCTGAACCCTGGATGCTGCAGTACCTTATACCCAACCGACATCCGGGACTTTTCCCTAGACGGGAAAGTCCTCTTGACCATTTGTGTGGCAGTACTTGATATCCACCCGCGTTTGAGGGGTCTCACCCCTAAAGGGGGGAGTCCCCTGGACCCTGGGTGTGGTTGTATCTGATTTCCCCCTGGCACCTGTTTTTGAGGGGTGTCGACCCTAAATAGGGGACCCCTGGACCCTTGGTGCAGCCTTACCTGATCTCCCCCCGGCACCTGGGTTTGAGGTGTCTCGCCCCTAGAGGGGGGCATCTCTGGACACTGTGTGCGGCTGTACCTAATTTCCCCCCAGCACATGTTTTGAGGGGTCTCACTTCTAGAGGGGGGAGTCCCCTGGACCCTGGGTGAGGCCGTAACTACTCGACCTGGCACCCAGGTTTGAGTGGTCTCACCCCTAAAGGGGAGCGTCCCCTGGACCCTTAGTGCGGCCATACCTTATCTCCTCCCTGCACTGGGTTGGAAGGATCTTGCCCCTAGAAGGGGGAGTCCACTGGACCCTGGGTGAGGTGATACCTGATCTCCTCACAGCACCCGGTTTGAGAGGTTTTTGCCCCTAGAGGGGGGTATCCCTGTAACCTGGGAGCGGCCTTATCTTCCCCCAGCATCTGGATTAGAGGGTCTCTCCCCGAGAGTGGGGAGTCCCCTCGACACTGTGTGAGGTGGTACTTGATCTCCCCCCAGGTTTTATGGGTCTTGCCCCTAGAGGGGGGAGTCCCCTGGTCCCTGGGTGCAGCAGTACCTTATCTCCCCTCCCCCTGGCAAGCGGGTTTGAGGGGTCTGAATCCTAAAGAGGGGGACAACTTGACCCTGGGTGTGGGCGTACCTGATCTTTCCCTGGCACCTGGGTTAGAGGGATCTCGCCCTTAGAGGGGGGCATCCTCTGGACCCTGGGTGCGGCCATACCTCATCTCACCCCAATATCCGGGTTCCTGGCATCTGGACGCCTAGAGGGGGGCGTCGTCTCATCCCTGGGTGCTGTTGAATCTGATCTCCCCTAGGCACCGGGTTTGAGGGGTCTCACCACTGGGAGCGGCAATACCCAGTATCCCCCTGGCACCCAGTTTTGAGGTGTCTCACCCTTAGAGGAGTGCATCCCCTGGACCCTGGGTACATCCGTACATGATTTCCCCTCTGCACTGGGTTCGAGGGGCCTCACCTCTAGAGGGGGGAGTCCCCTGGACACTAGCTGCGGCCATACATGGTCTACCTCCAGCACCAGGGTTCGAGGGCCCTCGCCCCTAGAGGGAGGAGTCCACTAGACCCTGGGTGGAGTGGTACCTGATCTCCCCCAGGCACCCAGTTTAGAGGGGTCTTGCCCCTAGAGGGGGGGAGTCCCTGGACCCTGGGTTCGGCCATACCTGATATCCCCTCGGCACTGGATTCGAGGGGTCTCGTCCATAGTTCGGGCGTCCCCTCGACCCTGGCTGAGACAGGAACTAGCCCTGACACCTGGGTTTGTGGGGTCTCTGCCCTAGAAAGGGGAATCCCCTTCAACCAGGGTGCTGGGGTAATTGATCTTACCCTCGCATTCCGGGTTCGAGGTGTCTCCACCCTAGAGGGCAGAGTCCCTCAACATTGTGTGTGGCCGTACCTGATCTCGCCCATAGAGGGAGGAGTTTCCTGGGCCTTGAGTGCAGCCATATCTGACCTCCCTCCAGCACCCATCTTCGAGGGGTCTCACCGCTAGAAGGGTGCGTCCCCTGAACCCTGAGTGGGGCTATACCTCATCTACAAGCGGCACCCAGGTTAGAAGGGTCTCGTCCCTAGAAGGGAGGATCCCCTCTATCCTGGGTGTGGCTGCACCTCATCTCCCTCCCCCAGGACCCAGGTCCGAGGGGTCTTGTCCCTAGAGGGGGAAGTCCACTGGACAATGGATGTGGCCATACCTGATCTTTCCCCGGCACCTGGTTCGAGAGGTTTCGCCCCTAGAGTGGGGAGTCCCCTGGACCCTGGATGCGGCCATACCTGATCTCCCCCTGACAACCGGGTTTGCGGGGTCTTGTCCCTAGACGGGAGCATCCCCTCATCTCTGGGTGCTATTGTACCTGACCTCCTCTAGTCACTGGGTTTTAGGGTTATCACCCTTGGCAGGGAGTCCCCTGGACACTGGGAGTGGCAGTACCTGGTCTCCCACCGGCAGCAAGGTTCGAGGTGTCTTGCCCCAGAGGAGGGAGTCCCCTGGACCCTGGGTGTGGCCGTACATGATTTCCCCTTGACACTGGGTTCGACGGGCCTTGCCCAGGGAGGTGGGTGTCCCCTGAACACTGGGTGCGTCCGTACCTGATTTCTCCCCAGCACCTGGTTCGAGGGGTCTTGCCCCTAGAGGGTGGAGTCCACTGGACACTGGGTGTGGCCGTAAATGATCTCCCCCGGCACCTGGGTTCAAGGGGTCTTATCCCTAGAGAGTGGCGTCCCCTGGACCTTGGGTGCAACCATTCCTGATCTCCCCCGGCACCTGATTCAAGAGGTTTTACCCCTAAATGGGGGAATCCATTGGACCCTGGGTGTGGCCGTACATTATCTCCCCCTCTTACGTGTTCAAGGGATCGCCCCTAGAGGGGGCAGACCCTCACTTTGTGTGCGGGGGTACTTAATCTGCCCCCAGGTTCAAGGGTTCTCGCCCCTAGAGGGGAGAGTCCCCTGGACCCTGGGTGCCGCCGTTCCTGATCTCCCCCTGGCACCAGGGTTCCATGAGTCTCGACCCCAAAAGAGGGGGACTCCTGGACCCTGGGTGCCATAGTACCTGATCTCCCCCCGGCACTCGGGTTATAGGGGCCTCACCACTAGACTGGGGCACCCCTGTACCATGGGTGCGGCCGTACCTGATCTCCCCCCAACACCCAGGTTCGAGGGTTCTGGCCCCTAGAGGGGGGCGTTACCTGGACCATTGTTGGTCTTGCATGACCTCCCCTCGGCATCAGGTTTGAGGGGCCTCGTACCTAGAAGGGGGAGTTCCCTGAACCCTGGGTGCGGCCATACGTTTACTCTCCCAGGCACTCGGCTTTGATGGATCTCGCATCTAGATAGGCGATTTACCTGAACCTTGGCTGTGTCTGTGCGTGATCTCCCCCTGTCACCCAGGTTCGACGGGCCTCGCCCCTATAAGGGGGTATCCCCTTTTCCCTAGGTGCGGTGGTACCTGATCCCCCCCAGCATCTGCGTTAGAGGGGTCTCTTCTCTAGAGGGGGGAGTCCCCTGGACCTTGGGTGCCACCGTACCTGATCTCCCCTGGCATTCTGGTTCATGGGGTCTCATCCCTAGAGAGGGGTGTCCTCTGGACCCTAGATGCAGCCGTATCTGATCTCAACTGGCACCATGGTTCATGAGGTCTCGTCCCTAGAGAAAGGTGTCCTCTGGATCCTGGGTGCAGCCGTTCCTGATCTCCCCCGGCATCTGGTTCAAGAGTTTTCACCTCTAGAGTGGTGAGTCTCCTGAACCCTTGGTGCAGCCGTACCTGATCTTCCCCTGGCATCCGGGTTCAAGGTGTATCTACCCTAGAGACACTGGATCCTGGGTGCGGTTGTACCTGATCTTTCTTTGGCACCCAGGTTCAAGGGGTCTCTCCCATAAATGAGGGAGTCGACTGGACCCTGGATGTGGCCATAGCTGATCTCCCTCGCCAACTGGATTCGAGGGGGTCTCACGCCTAGAGTGCAGAGTCCCCTCTACCATGGCTGTGGAGGAAGATCCCCCTTACAGGCAGTTTCAAGGGGTCTCTCCCCTAGATGGGGGAGTCCCTTGGACCCTGGCTGAGGCCTTACCTAATGTCCCCCATGGCATCGGGGTTGAGGGTCTCGCCACTAGAGGGCGGAGCCCCTCAACCCATTGTGCGGAGATACTAGATCTTCCCCCGGGTTCAAGGGGTCTCACCCCTAGAAGAGGGAGTCCTCTGGACTCTGGGTATGGCCGCACCTTATCTCACCCTGACACCCAGGTTTGAGGGGTCTCGCCCCTAGAGCAGGGTATCTCCTGGACCTTGGGTGCTGCCATACGTATTATTCCCCTGGCACCCGGTTCTAGGGGTCTCTCCCCTAGATGACGGAGTCCCCTATACCCTGGATGCGGCCGTACCTGATCTCCCCTCGGCACTGGGTTCGAGCTGTCTCGCCCCTACTGTGGGGAGTCCCCTCGAAGCTGATTGTGGCGGGAGCTCACCCTAACACCCGGGTTCAGAGGATCTCCCCCATAGAGGGGGGTCCCCTGAACTCTGGGTGTGGGGTTAATTGATCTTTCCCTGGTATCCAGGTTGGAGAGATCTTGCCCCTAGAGGCTGGAGTCCCTCAACCCTGTGTTGCGGTGGTACCTGATCTCCCCTCGGGTTCGAGGGATCTCACCTCTAGAGAGGGGAGTTTTTTGGGTGCAGCCATACTTGATCTGCCCCAGGCACCCGGGTTTTGAGGGGTCTTCTCCCAAGAGGGGGGAGTCCCCTGGACCCTGGGTGCGGCCATAGCTCATCTCCACGTGGCACCCAGGTTCGAGGGGTCTTGTCCCTAGAGGGATAATTTCCCTGGATCCTGGGTGTGGCCATACCTGATCTCCCCCCCAGCACCCGGTCCGAGGAGTCCCATCTGTAGAGGGGGGAGTCCCCTGAACACTGAGTGCGGCCATACCTATTCTACCCCCATCACGGGTTTGAGGGGTCTTGCCCCTAGAATGGAGTATCCCTTCGTCCCTGGCTTCGGCGGGAGCTCCCCCCAACACCCGGGTTCTAGGGGTCTCTCCCCTAGAAGGGGGAGTCCCCTGGACCCTGGGTGCAACTTACCTTATCTCCCTCTGGCATCCGCTTACGAAGGTCTCGACCCTAGAGGGGGGCATCCCCTCGACTCTGTGTGAGGCAGTACTTGATCTTCACCCGGGTTTGAGGGTTCTCGCCCCAATAGGGAATGTATCCTGGACCCTGTGTCCGGCCATACCTGATCTCACCATTGCTCGTGGTTCGAGGTGTCTTGACCCTAGAGGGGTTAAGTCTCCTGGATCCTGGGTGCGGCCTTACCTGATCTGCCCCCAGCATCAGGTTCAAAGGGTCTCTCCCATAGAGGGGGGAGTCCACTGGACCCTGGGTGCAGCCATACCCGATCTCCTTCAGCACCTGGGATCCAGGTGTCTCATCCCTAGATGGCAGAGTCCTCTGTACCCTGGGTGCCACCGTACCTAATCTCCCCAATTCTAGGGTTCATGCCCCTAAAGGGGGGCTTCCCCTGGACCCTGGGTGTGGCGGTACCACACGTGGTCTCTCCCTGGCACCCAGGTATGAGGGGGTTTCACCCCTAGAAGGGGGAGTCCCCTCGACCTTGTGTGTGGTGGTACCTGATCTCCCCCAGGTTCAAGGGGTCTCACCCCTAGAGTGGGTAGTCCCCTGGACCCTTGGTGCAGCCTTACCTGCTCTCTTCCAGGCTCTGTGTTTGATCGGTCTCACCCCTAGAGGGGGAAGTTCCCTGGACCCTGGGTGCAGCCATACCTGATCTTACCCCTTCACCCGGTTAGGAAAGGTCTCGCCCCTGAGGAAGGGGACCCCTGGACCCTGGATGCGGCCATACCTGATCTTCCCCGGCCCCCAAATTCCATGGGTCACGGCCCTAGAGTGGGGCAGCACCTGGACCCCGTGTACGGCTATACCATATCTCCTATTGACACCCGGGTTCGAGGGGTCTCATTCCTAGAGGGGAAAGTTCCCTGGACTCTGGGTGCAGCAGTACCGTACCTGGTCTCCCCCTGGAACCCAGGTTCAAGGGGCTTTTCTCCTAGAGGGGGAAATTTCCTGGTTCCCTGGGTTCAGCAGTAACTGATCTTCCCTGGCACGCTGGTTCCAGTGGTCTCACCCTTAGATGGGGGAATTCCCTGAGTGCGGCTGTAATTGATGTCATCCTGGCACTCAGGTTTGAGGGGTCTTGCCTCTAGAGTTGCGCGTCCCATGGTCCCTGGGTGTGGCTGTACCTGATCTCCCCCCGGAATCTGGTTCGAGGGGTCTCTACTCTAGAAGGGGGATTCCACTGGACCCTGGGTGCGGCTGTACCTGATTTCCCCTTGGCATCTTGTTTGAGGGGTCTCTACCCTCGAGGGATGAGTCCACTGGACCATGGGTGCGGCTGTACCTTATCTCTCCCCTACACCCGTGTTTGAGGGGTCTGGTCCCTAGATGGGGAGTCCCCTGGACCCTGGTTGCTGCCGTACCTGATCCCCCCCCCCACCAAGGTTTGAGGGCATTCACCCCTTGAGTGTGCAGTTCTCTGGAACTTGGTTGCAGCAGTACCTGATCTTCCCCGGTATCTGGGTTCCAGGGATCTTGCCCCTACAGGGGGACATCCCCTGGTCCCCTGGAGTGGCTGTACCTAATGTCCCCCAGGCACCAGGTTTGAGGGATTTTGCCCCAAATGAAGGGCATCCCCTGGTCCCTGGGTGCAGCAGTTCCTCATCTCCCCATTGCACTGGGTTGGAGGGGTCTCACCCATAGAAAGGGGAGTCCACTGGACACTGGGTGATACCTGATTTTCCCCCGGTACCCAGGTTTGAGGGGTCTCTCCCCTAGAGGATGGAGTCCCTCTGATCCTGGGTACAGCTGGGCCGATCTCCCCCAGCACCCGGGTTCAAGGGGTCTTGTTCCTAGAGAGGGGAATCCCCTGGACCCTTGGTACGGCTGTATCTTTTTTCCCCTGGCACATGGTTCGAGAGGTTTCGCCCATAAAGTAGGGAGTCCCCTGGATCCTGGGTGTGGCCTTACCTGATCACCCCCCCACATCCGGTTATGAGGTGTCTGAGCCAAGAGGGAAGGTGTCCCTGGACCCTGGGTGCTGTTGTACTTGATCTCCCCCCGGCATATGGTTCTAGGTGTCTCTACCCTAGAAAATAGAGTCCCCTGGATCCTGGTGCGGCTGTCAGTGAACTCCATTGGCTCCCCAGTTTGAGGGGTCTTGCCCATAGGTTGGGGAGTCCCCTCGACCCTGGCTGTGACGGGAACTCTCCCGAAATAAGGGTTCGAGTGGTCTCGCCTATAGAGGGGGGAGTCCCCTGGATCCTGGGTACGGCCGTACCTGATCTTCCCCCGGCACCATGTTTGAGCGGTCTTACCCCGAGAGGGGAGAGTCCCCTGGACGCTAGGAGCTGCCATACCTGAAATTCCCCCGGCATCTGGTTAGAGGCATCTAGCCCCTAGAAGGGGGTGGTCCCTTGGTCCCTGGGTGCGGCTGTACCTGATCTGCCCTGGCACTCGGGTTCCAGGGGCCTCATGGCTAGAGAGGTGATTCCCGTCGTCCTTGTGTGCTGTGGAACCTAATCAACACCCGGATTCAAGGGGTGTCGAACCTAGATGGAGGCATCCCCTGAACCCTGGGTGCGGCAGTACATGATCTTCCCCAGCACCCGCGTTCCAAAGGTCTCCTCCCTAGAGGGTGTGTCCCCTGGTCCCTGGGTGCTTTTGGACTGGATCTCGCCCCTGCATCTGGTTCTAGTGCTCTCTACCCTAGAGGTGGGAATCCCCAGTACACTGGGTGCAGCAGTACCTGTTCTCCCCCCAGGACAAAGGTTTGAAGGGCCTCTCCCCTAGATTAGGGAGACCCCTCAACAATGGCGGCATGACCTCCCCCAACACCCTGGTTTGAAGGGTCTCTCCCCCTGAAGGGGGAGTCCCCTGGACCCTGGGTGTGGCCGTACTGGATCTCCCCCTGGCATCCAGGTTCCAAGGTCTCGCACCTAGAGGGGGGAGTCGCCTTGTCGCTGTGTGCGGTGGTACATGATTTTGCCTCAGGCTCGTGGGGTCTCCCCCTAGAGGGGGAGTCCTCTGGACCCTGTGTGCAGCTGTACATGATCTCTCCCCCTGCATCCGGGTTCGAAGGTATCACCCGCAGAGGGGGGAGTCCCTTCGACCCTGTGCGGCAGGACTTGATCTTTACCCAGGTTCCAGAGATCTCGCCCCTAGATGGGGGAGTTCCCTGGACCGAGGTTGTGGCAGTACCTGATCTCCCCCGGCACCGTGTTTGACGGTCTAGACTCTAAATGTGGGAGTTCCCTGGACCATGGGTGCAGCAGTACCTGATATTCCCCCTTAACCCGGGTTGGAGAAGTCTCTTCATTAGAGGACAGAATCCTCTGGACCATGGTTGTGGCCATGCCATACCTGATCTCCCTCTGGCACCGAGGTTCCAGGTGTTTCACCACTAGAGGGGGCAGTTCCCTGGACCCTGCGTGCTGCCATCCATGATCTCCCCCTGGCACCTGCTTTGAGAGGTTTTTGCCCCTAAATTGGAGAGTCCCCTGGAACCCGGGTGCCAGGGAAATCAGGTAATGCCGCACCAGGTTCCAGGGATCTCCCCCCACCATGGTAGAGAACCCTGGAACACGCATGTCGGGGAGCTCCGTCCGCTGGCATGTTAAGGGGTCTTAAAGAGAGGACACCCCGGAATTTATGGGCGAGACCACTCGAACACGGGAGCCAGGGAGAGATCTCCCCTGGCTCCCGTGTTCGAGTGGTCTCGCCCATAAATTGGGGTGTCTCCTCGACCCTGCCTGCGGCGGGAGCTCCCCCCGACATGCGTGTTCCAGGGTTCTCTACCATGGTGGGGGGAGATCCCTGGACCCTGGTGCGGCATTACCTGATCTTCCCTGGCACCCGGGTTCCAGGGGTCCACCCCTAGAGGGGGTGCTCCCTGGAACCTGTATGCAGCCATACCTGATGTACTTCTGGCACCCGGATTTGAGGAGTCTCATCCCTAGAGGGGGGAGTCCCCTGGATCCTGGGTGGGGTCCTAACTGATCTCTCCCCCAGCAACCGTGTTCAAGGAGTCTCTCCCATAGAGGGAGGAATTCCCTGGTCACTGGGTGCGGCCGTACCTCATCTCCCCCCTTCACCTGGGTACGAGGTGTCTGACTCCTAAATAGTGGGACCCCTGGACACTGGATGTGGCCATACCTAATCTCACAACCAACCTCCGGGTTCCAAGGGCCTCTTCCCTAGAGGGGGGAGTCCCCTGGATCCTGGGTGCAGCCATACCTTACATGATCTTCCTCCGGCATCTGGGTTTGAGGGGTATCTTCCCTATAAGGGGGAGTCTCCTCCACCCTGTGTACGGTGGTTCTTGATCTCCCTCCGGGTTCGAGGGGTCTTGAACTTAGATGTGGGAATCCCCGGACCCTGAGTCTAGGCATATCTGATCTACCCCTGGCACCCAGGTTCAAGGGCTCTCCACACTAAATAGGGGGAATGCTGGACACTGGGTTCTGCCGTTCCTGAAATTCCCCTGGCATCCTGTTATAGGCATCTCGCCTCTAGTGGGGGGAGCCCCTGGTCTTGGGATGTGGCCTTACCTGATCTCCCCTGGCAGCCGGGTTTGAAGGGTCTCACCCCTTGAGGTGGCATCCCCTGGTACCTGTGTGCAGCCATATCTGATGTCCCCCTGTCACCCAGTTTTGAGTTGTCGGGCCCCTAGACGTGGACATCCCCTGGACCCTGGGTGTGGCCTTCCCGGATCTCCCCACATACCAGGTTCGAGGGGTGTCGCCCCTAGAGGGGAGAGTCCACTGGACCCTGGGTGCGGTGGTACCTGATTTCTCCCCAGAACCCGGGTTCGAGGGGTCTCAACTGTAGAGGGGGAAGACCCCTCTTCCTTGTGTGCAGTGCAACCTAATCTCCCCCCTAGTTCGTGGGGTCTCACCCCTAGATGGAGGAGTCCCCTGGACCCTGGGTGTGGCAGTACCTGATATTCCCCTTCACCCGGGTTCCAGGGGTCTCCTCCATAGATGGGGGCATCCCTTGTTCTCTGGGTGCGGTTGTAAACCTGATCTCCCCCATGTACAGGGTTTGCGGGGTCTCACCCCTAGAGGGGGGTGTCCCTGGACCATGGATGCTTCCTTACCTGATCTCCCCCCTGCATCTGATTCGAGTAGACTCTACCCTAGAGGGGGGAGTCCCCTGGACACTGAGTGTGGCCATACCTGATCTCCCCCTGGGACCCTGGTTCGAGGGTACTTGCCCCTAGAGTCCCCTCGACAATGGCTGCAGTGGGAGCTTTGCCAGACATCCAGGTTTGAGGGTCTCTCCCATAGAAGGGGGAGTCAACTCAACCGTGTGTGCAGTGGTATATGATTGTCCCTCAAGTTCGTGGTCTTGGCCCTAGAGGGGGGAGTATCCTGGACCTAGGTTGTGGCCGTATCTGATCTCCCCCCAGCACCATGTTTGACCATCTTGCCCCTAGATGAGCGAGTTCCCTGTACCATGGGTGTGGCAATACCTGATATCCCCCATTCACCTTGGAGCGAGAGGTCTCATCCCTAAAAGACAGACTCCTCTGGACCATGGGTGCTGCCATGCCATACCTAATCTCACTCCGGCTCTCAGGTTCAAGGGGTTTCACCCCTAGAGGGGGGAGTTCCCTGGACACTGGGTACATCCGTACCTGATCTCCACCCCCCCCCCCCGGGCACCTGGTTTGAGTTGTTTCACCATAAATTGGAGAGTCACCTGCACCCTGGGTGCGGACGTATCTGATCTACCCCGGCATCCAAGTTAGAGGAGACTCGCCCATACAGGGGAAAGTCCCTGGACCCTGGGTGCTGCCTTACATGATCTCTTCCTGGCATCTGTTTCGAGAGGTCTCTACCCTACAGGGGGAGTCCCATTTACCCTAGGTGCAGCCATAACTAAACTCCTCCGGATCCCGGGTTTGAGGGGTCTCGCCCCAAGGGTGGGGAGTCCACCCGACCCTGGATGTGACGGGAGCCCCCCTACACAGGGGGTTCGATGAGTCTCTCCCCTAGACGTGACAGTCCCCTGGATCATGGGTCCAGCCGTACCTGATCTTCCCCCGGCACTGTGTTTGAGCAGTCTTGCCCCGAGAGGAGAGAGTCCCCTGGACGCTGGGTGGTGCCATACCTGAAATTCCCCCGGCATCTGGTTAGAGGCATCTAGCCTCTAGAAGGGGGTGGTCCCCTGGTCTCTGGTGCAGCCGTACCTGATCTGCCCTGGCACGCGGGTTCCAGGGGCCTCACCGCTAGAGGGGTGATTCCCTTCGTCCTTGTGTGTTGTGGAACCAAATCAACTCCCGGATTCAAGGGGTGTCGAACCTAGATGGAGGCATCCCCTGAACCCTGGGTGCGGCAGTACATGATCTTCTCCAGCACCCGGATTCCAAAGGTCTCCTCCCTAGAGGGCGCATCCCCTGATCCATGGGTGCTTCTGGACCGGATCTCACCCCTGCATCTGGTTCTAGTGGTCTCTGCCCTAGAGGTGGGTGTTCCCTGTACACTGAGTGCGGCAGTACCTGTTCTCCCCCCAGGACCAAGGTTTAAGGGGTGTCTCCCTTAGATTAGAGAGACCCCTCAACAATGGTAGCGTGACCTTCCCCCAACTCCCAGGTTTGAGGGGTCTCTCCCATTGAAGGGGTAGTCCTCTGGACCCTGGGTGTGGCCATTTCCGATCTCCCCCTTGCACCCAGGTTCCAAGGTCTTGCACCTAGAGGGGGGAGTCGCCTCGATACTGTGTGTGGTGGTACATAATATTCCCTCAGGTTCCCAGGGTCTCCCCCCTAGAGGGGGCCATCCTCTGGACCCTGTGTGCGGCTGTACATGATCTCCCCCCTGCATCCAGGTTCGAAGGTCTCCTCCGTAGATGGGGGAGTCCCCTCGACCCTGTGTATGGCAGGACTTGATCTTTACCTGGGTTACAGGGGTCTCACCCCTAGAGAGGGGAGTTCCCTGGACCCAGGTTGTGGCCATACCTGATCTCCCCAGCAATGTGTTTGACGATCTAGCCCCTAAATATGGGAGTTCCCTGGACCATGGGTGCGGCAGTACCTGGTATTCCCTCTTCACCTGGGTTGGAGAAGTCTCTTCACTAGAGGACAGAATCCTCTGGACCATGGTTGTGGCCGTATCATACCTGATCTCCCTCTGGCACCGAGGTTCGAGGTGTTTCACCACTAGAGGGGGGAGTTCCCTGGACCCTGTGTGTGGCCATCCCTGATCTCCCCCCGGCACCAGGTTTGAGAGGTTTTGCCCCTAAATTGGGGAGTCCCCTGGATCCTGGGTGGGGCCATGTCTAATCTTCCCCCGGCATCCATGTTAGAAGATATTCGCCCATAGAGGGGGGCATACCTGGACCCTGGGTGCTGCCTGCAGTACCTGATCTCCCCTGGCACCCGGGTTTGAAGGGTCTCACCCCTTGAGGTGGCGTCCCCTGGTACCTGTATGCAGCCTTATCTGATGTCCCCCTGGCACCCAGTTTTGATTTGTTGGGCCCCTAGAGGTGGACATCCCCTGGACCCTGGGTGCGGCCCTACCTGATCTCCCCACACACCAGGTTCGAGGGGTGTCTCCCCTAGAAGGGAGAGTCCACTGGACCCTGGATGTGGTGGTACCTGATCTCTCCCCAGAACCCAGGTTCGAGGGGTCTCACCTGTAGAGGGGGGAGACCCCTCTTTCTTGTGTGCAGTGGAACCTAATCTCCCCCAGAGTTGGAGGGGTCTCATCCCTAGATGGAGGAATCCCTGGATCCTGCATCCAGGCATATCTGATCTACCCTGGCACCCTGGTTTGAGGGGTCTCAACCCTAAAGAGTGGGAACCCTGGTCAGAGGGTGCGGCCAAAACTTATCTTCCACTGACACCAGGGTTCAAAGGATATCGTCCCTAAAGAGGGGCATCCCCTGGACCCTGGTTGCGGCCAAACATTATCTCTCACCGACACCCAGGTTTGAGGGGTCTCTTCCTGCCGCAGTCCGGCTGCAGCAAAATAGCCGGGGGGGGGGGGTGATGAACAACTTGTGTATGTTGATACAGCAGGAGTAGGAGCCGTTTACTGCAGGACAGGAGCAGTATTTATACATTCCACACAGCTTATCTAATTAGCATAAACTAGATACATCAGTCAACCAATAAGGAATCTCACACTTAATGGCTCGCTGGTGTTACTTCACAAACCACTCCCTCTGGCATTTTGCCAGGCACCATCCAGACTTGTTTACAGACTCTAACATTTCTCTGGCAAAATGCCAGGAGCCATCCTGACTTGTTTACAGACTCTAACATTTCCCCCTTTTGTTTAATTTAAATAACGACCATAGTGGTTTTTACACAAACACCATAAATAATCTGCTACAAGCAGAAGGGGAGGATACAAAATGTCACAATACCAAGCCAATTGATGGCTCCATGCAAGAAGCCCTTGGAAAAATTATACCAGCAATGACACCATTTGCAAAGATACCGAGTTACAATTTGTTGTAGATTACAGTTTGCTGTCTCAGTCCAGGTAAAGTAGTGTCTCAATAAATTAACTCACAGTCCAGGTAAATCACAGTCCAGGTAAGTTCTGCAGGCAGCTAGCTTAAATCACAGTCCAGGTAAGTTCTGCAGGCAACTAACTTGATCCGAAGTCTCGTCCGTTTCTCAGCCGAAGTCTCGTCCGATTTTCAGCAACACTGGAAATTCTTCCACCTTGGTCTTTACCGGCACTGGGACGAAGGCAGGAACTCCAGATGGCTAAAGAAAATCCTGTAGCATTCTACTAAGAAAACAACCTTCTGAACAATTTAGTACATTATCTCAAGGTTTTTTGCATTTGAAATAAGCATTAATAGTGCTCATTACTCATCAGCTTCCAGGTGTGGGAGAACCATTGTAGTTACTAGCCTTGGAAATGATCAAACTTCAGGGATGCAGGCCGTCTTCCACCTGCAGCATTCCGGCAGCCCCAGATGGCCCTGGGGAAAGTCCCGGACTCAAACTGCCACTGGGCACAGGGAGCAAGAGACTGCGAGACTGTGCCTCCAGGTCAGGTCTAGATTTGGGCTCTTGCAGTGGCATCCCGCTCCCGGGTGGGGGGCGGGGAAGAGCCCCGCTGCCGCCTTGGAAAGCCCTTGCTGTGCCATGACCGCTTGTGCCACATGGCAGCCGCCGCTCCAATTTATGCACCCTCCAGTAATGAAAAGTATTTAGTAATAGCCTTTTGCTGCAACTTTTTTTCTGATAATCCTTCTTCTTCTGAACTTTCTTTTTCTTTCTGACTAGAGTTCCTGGGCTCTTATCAACACATGCCCTAACTATTCTTGGTTCCACTGGGGTGCCTTCTTCCCTTCGTAATTTACTTCTCACCCCTTCCATATTTTCATCACAAAGACAATACAATACACTGAGACAAAACAAGACACAAACATACTGTATCAATCTTCTCCATTTTCTCAAAATGGTCATTTTTTCTCTCGCCCTATCTGCCTAGGGACGAGCAGATTGCTCCCGTCCTATCTATGGATGGGCAGCTTTTTTTTTTCTCACTTACCCCCGAGTGTCCCGGGGCTTCCCGTAACGGGCCACCATCTGCCGCAGTCTGGCTGCAGCAAAATAGCCGGGGGGGGGGGGCGGGGGTGACAAACAACTTGTGTATGTTGATACAGCAAGAGTAGGAGCCGTTTACTGCAGGACAGGAGCAGTATTTATACATTCCACACAGCTTATCTAATTAGCATAAACTAGATACATCAGTCAACCAATAAGGAATCTCACACTTAATGGCTCACTGGTGTTACTTCACAAACCACTCCCTCTGGCATTTTGCCAGGCACCATCCAGACTTGTTTACAGACTCTAACATTTCTCTGGCAAAATGCCAGGAGCCATCCTGACTTGTTTACAGACTCTAACATCTTCCCTTGAGCGGGGCTACCCCTGGACCCTGGGTGGGCTGAGCTTTAGCTCCCACTGACACCCGGGTTCCAGGGGCCTCATTTCTTGAATGGGGAGTCATCTTGACCCTGGGTGCGGCTGTACCATACCTGATCTCCCTCTGGCACACAGGATTGAGGGGTTTTGCCCCTAGGGTGGGGAGTTCCCTTGACCCTGGATGCGGTTATACCTGATCTTACCCAGCACCCGGGTTCCAGTTGTCTTGCCCTGAAGAGGGGACGTCCCCTGTCCCCTGGGTGTGGCCATACTTGATTTCGCCCCAGCACTCAAGTTCGAGGGGTCTCTCCCCTGAGGCATGTGTCCCCTGGTCCCTGGGTGTGGCTGTACCTGATCTCCCTTGCACTGGTTTGAGGGGTGTCGCCCAGAGAGGGGAGAGTCCTCTGGACCCTGGGTGCAGTGGTACCTGGTCTTCCCCCGGAACCTGGGTTCGAGGGGTCTCACCCCTAGAGGGGGAAGTCCCCTGGTCCTGTGTGCAGTGGAACCTAATCTCCTCCCAGGTTCAAGGAGTCTCACCCCTAGATGGAGGAGTCCCCTGGACCCTGGTTGTGGCAGTAACTGATCTTCCCCAGCACCCAGGTTCCATGGTCTCCTCCCTAGAGGGGTCGTCCCCTGGTCTCAGGGTGTGGCCATAAACCTGATCTCCTCCTGCACCAGGTTTGAGTGATCTCACTCTTAGTGGGAGGTGTCTCTGGACCCTGGATGCTTCTATATCTGATCTCCCTCCTCCTTCTGGTTTGAGTGGTCTCTACCCTAGAGGGGGGAGTCCCCTCCACACTTTGTGCTGCAGTACTTGATCTTAACATGGGTTCCAGTGGTCTCGCCCCTAGAAGGGGAAGTACCCTGGATCCAAGTTGTGGCCATAAAACTGATGTGTCCCCAGCACTGTGTTTGATGGTCTCACCCCTAGATGGGGGAGTTCCCTGGACTATGGGTGCGGCAGTACCTGATATACCCCATTCACCCGGGTTCGAGAGATCTCGTCCCTAGAGGTTGGAGTCCCCTGGACCATGGTTGTGGCTGTACCCTACCTGATCTCCCTCTGGCACCCAGGTTCAAGGGGTTTCTCCCCTAGATGGGGGAGTTCCCTGGACCCTGGGTGCAGCTGTACCTGATCTCAACCCCAGGACCTAGTTTGAGACCTTTCGCCCCTAATGTGGGGAATTACCTGGACCCTGTTTGTGGCGGTGTCTGATCTACCCCCAGCATCAGTGTTAGAGGAGACTCGTCCATAGAGGGGGGCATCACTGGACCCTGGGTGCTGCCATACCTGATCTCCTCCCGGCATCTGTTTCGAGAGGTCTGACCCTACTTGGGGGAATCCACTTTACCATGGGTGCAGTAGTAACTGTTATCCCCTGACTCCCGGGTTTGAGGGGTCTCACCCCAAGGGTGGGGATTCCACTCGACCCTGGCTGTGGCAGGAGCTCCCCCTACACGTGGGTTTAAGGGGTCTCTCCCCTAGAGGGGGAGTCCCCTGGATCATGGGTGGGGCCGTACCTGATCTCACCCAGGCACTGTGTTTAAGGGGTCTTGCCAATAGAGGGGAGAATCTTCTGGATCCTCCTTGCAGCCATATCTGATCTCCCCCTGGCATCCAATTCGAGGAGTCTCGCCCCTAGGGTGTTGTTAGAGTCTGTAAACAAGTCAGGATGGCACCTGGCATTTTGCCAGAGAAGTGTTAGAGTCTGTAAACAACTCTGGATGGCGCCTGGCATTTTGCCAGGGGGAGTGGTTTGTAAAGTGGAGCCAGCGAACCATTAAGTGTGGAGATTTCTTATTGGTTGACTGCTGTATCTAGTTCATGCTAATTAAGATAAGCTGTGTGGAATGTATAAATACCTCTGTTGTCCTACAATAAACGGCTTCCACTCCTGCTGTATCAATTTACACAAGTTGCTCGTCACCCCCCCCCCCCCCCCCGGTTATTTTGCTGCAGCCGGACTGCGGCAGATGGTGGCCCATTCGGGGAGCCCTGGGACACTCGAGGGTAAGTGATGAAAAAAAAAAGCTGCCTATCCATAGATAGGACGGGAGCAATCTGCTCGTCCCTAGGCAGATAGGGCGAGAGAAAAAATGACCATTTCAAGAAAATGGAGAAGATTGATACAGTATGTTTGTTTTGTCTCAGTGTATTGTATTGTCTTTGTGATGAAAATATGGAAGGGGTGAGAAGTAAATTACTAAGGGAAGGAGGCACCCCAGTGGAACCAAGAATAGTTAGGGCATATGTTGGTAGAAGCCCAGGAACTCTAGTCAGAAAGAAGAAGAAAGCTCAGAGGAGGAAGGATTATCAGAAAAAAAGTTACAGCAAAAGGCTATTACTAAATACTTTTCGTTACCTGAGGGTGCGTGAATCGGCGGATGCCACGTGCGCAAGTGGTCATGGCACAGCAAGGATTTTCCAAATGGCAGTTGCGGGCTCTTCCCTGCCCCCCATCCGGGGAGTGAGATGCCACTGTGAGAGCCCAAATCCAAACTTGACCTGGAGGCACGATCTCGCAGGCTCTTGCTCCCTATGCCTGGTGGCAGTTAGAGTCTGGGACACTCCCCATCTGGGGCTGCCCGAGGACACTACAGCTGGGTGGAGGACGCACATGGCGTCCCTGAAGTTTGATCATTTCCAAGGCCAGTAACTACAATGGTTCTCCCACACCTGGAAGCTAATGAGTAATGAGCACTATTAATGCTTATTTAAAATGTAAAAAAACCTTGAGATAATGTACTAAATTGTTCAGAAGGTTGTTTTCTTAGTAAAATGCTACAGGATTTTCTTTAGCCAGAGTTCCTGCCTTCGTCCCAGTGCCAGTAAAGACGAAGGTGGAAGATTTTCCAGTGTTGCTAAGAACCGGATGAGACTTCAGATCAAGCCAGCTGCCTACAGAATTTACCTGGACTGTGATTTAAGCTAGCTGCCTGCAGAACTTACCTGGACTGTGAGTTAATCTATTGAGACACTGCTTTATCTGGACTGAGACAACAAACTGTAATCTACAACAAATTGTAACTTGGTATCTTTGCTAACAGTGTCATTGCTGGTATAATTTTTCCAAGGGCTTCTTGCATGGAGCCATCAATTGGCTTGGTATTGTGGCATTTTGTATCCTCCCCTTCTGCTTGTAACAAATTGCTTGTGGTGTTTGTGTAAAAACCACTATGGTCATTATTTAAATTAAACAAAAGGGGGAAATGTTAGAGTCTGTAAACAAGTCAGGATGGTGCCTGTCATTTTGCCAGGGGGAGTGGTTTGTAAAGTGGAGCCAGTGATCCATTAAGTGTGGATATTTCTTATTGGTTGACTGCTGTATCTAGTTTATGCTAATTAAGATAAGCTGTGTGGAATGTATAAATACCTCTGTTGTCCTACAATAAACGGCTTCCACTCCTGCTGTATCAATCTACACAAGTTGCTCTTCACCCCCCCCCCCCGGTTATTTTGCTGCAGCCGGACTGCAGCAGGGTGTGCGTCCCTGGACCCTGGGTGCTGCCATACCTGAAATTTCCCTGGCATCTGTGTAGAGGCGTCTTGCCCCTAGAGGGGGGTTTCCCCTGGTTCCTGGGTTCAGCCATACTTGATCTCCCCTGGCACCTGGGATCGAGGGTTCTCCCCAGTATAGTGGGGTGTCCCCTCCAATCTGCCTGAGGTGAAAGCTCCCTCCTGGCACCCGGGTTCAAGGATTCTCTCCCCTTGAGGGAGAAGTCCCTTGGACCCTGCGCACAGCCATACCATATCTGTCCCTGGTATCTGGGTTCAAGGGTCTCGCCTCTAGCAGGGGAAGTCCCTTCGACCCTGTGTGCAGTGGTACTTGATCTCCCCCTGGGTTTGAGGTGTCTCGCCCCTAGAGTGAGGAGTCCCTTGGACCCTGTTTGCCGCTGTGCCTGATATTCCCTTGGTCCCGGTTCTAAGGGTCTCGACCCTAAAGAGGGGGACCCCTGGACCCTGGGTGCAGATGTACCTGATCTCCCAATGGCACGCGTGTTAGAGGAGTCTTGCCCCAACAGGGGGGCATCCCCTGGACTCTGGGTGCGGTCGTACCTCATCTCCCCTGGCCAGTGGGTTCCAGGAGTCTAGACCCTAGAGGGGGGAGTTCCCTGGACACTGGGAGCAGCACTACCTGATCTCTCCCCAGCACCCAGATTCGAGGTGTCTCACCCATAGAGGAGCGCTTCCTCTTGACCCTGGGTGTGGCCCTAAACCTGATATCCCCCTGAACCGGGTTTGAGGGGTCTCGCCATTAGAGAGGGGTGTCCCTGGACCCTGGGTGCTTCTGTACCTGATCTCTCCCCTGCACATGGTTCCAGTGATCTATACCCTAGAGGGGGAAGGCCCCTGGACCCTGAGTGAGGCTGTACCTGATCTCCCCACGGCATCCGCTTTCGAGTGGTCTCGCCTTTAAGAGGAGTACCCCTGGACCCTGGTTGCTGCCATACCTGATCTCCCCAAGGCATCAAGTTCGAGGGTCTCTCCCATAGACAGTTGAGTCCCCTGTACCCTGGGTGCAGCCATACCTGATCTACACCGGCACCCGGTTCCAGGGGTATCGTCCCCCTGGACTCTTGGTGCAACCATACCTAATCTTCCCCCGGCACCCGGGTTTCAGGGGTCTTGCCTCTATAGTGGGGCATCCTCTGGTCCCTGGGTGTGGTAGTACCTGATCTCCCCTGGCACCAGGTTCAAGGGTTCTCGTCCCTAGAGGGGGCGTCCTCTATACACCGGGTGCAGCCATACCTGATCTCCTCTCGGCATCTGTTTCAAGTGTTCTGTACCCTAGAGTGGGGAGTCCACTTTAACCTGTGTGCAGCTGTTAATTGATCTCCCCCGGCTGCTGGGTTCAAGAGGTCTCGCCCCTAGGGAGGGAGTCCCCTCTATCCTGGCTCCAGTGGGAGCTCCACCCGACACAGGGTTGAGGCGTCTCTCCCCTACTGCGGGGAGTCCCCTGGACCATGGGTTTGGCCCTACGTGATCTCTTCTGGCACCCAGGTACGAGGGGTCTTACCCCTTGAGGGGGCATCCCCTGGTCACTGTGTGCAGCAGTAACTGAATTCCCCCTGGCACCCGCTTTTTAGGGTTCTAGAAGGGGGCATCCCTTGGACCCTGGGTGCGGCCCTACCTGATCTTCCACCTTCACCGGAGTACAAGATGTCTCACCGCTAAAGAGCGGAATCCCTGGACCCTGGGTGGGGCCGTACCTAATCTCAAACTGAACCCCGGATTCGAGGGTTCTTGTATCTGGAGGGGGAGTCCCCTGAATCCTTGGTGCAGTCATATCATACCTGATCTCCCCCTGGCACCCAGGTTCCACGGGTTTTGCCCCTAGAAGGGGAGTCCCCTCTATCCTGGATGCAGCCGTACTCTATATGATCTCCCCCCACCCAGCACCCAGGTTCGAGGGGTCTGATCCCTTGAGGGAGGCTTTCCCTGGACTCTGGGTGCCGCTGAACATTATCTCCCACTGACACCTGGGTTTGAGGGACCTCATCCCTTGAGGGGGGAGTCATCTGGACCCTGAGTGTGGCCGTACCATAAGTGATCTCCCCCTGGCGCTCAAAATTGAGGGGTTTCGCCCCTAGATGGGGGAGTTCCCTGGTCACTGGTGTGGCAGTACCTAATCCTCCCCAGCACCCAAGTCCAAGGAGTCTCAACCTGAAGAGGAAACGTTCCCTGGCCCCTGAGTGTGACCATACCTGATGTCGCCCCAGCACTCAGGTTTGAGGGGTCTCTCCCTTAGAGGGGGGTGTCCCCTGGACTCTGGGTGCAGCTGTACCTGATCTCCCCTGAGCATCCATGTGGGAGGGTTCTTGCCCCTAGAGGGAGGAATTTCCTGGACCCTTGGTGCAGCCATACCTGATCTTCCACCTTCACTCTGATATGAGAGGTCTCACCCCTAAAGAGGGTGGGGCCATACCTAATCTCACACAGACCCCTGGGTTCGAGGATTCTCGTCCCTAGAGGGGGAAGTCCCCTGAATCCTGGGTGCAGACATATCGTACCTGATCTCTCCCTGGCATCCAGTTTGGATCGGTTTTGCCCCTAGAGGGGGAGTCCCCTGCATCCTGGATGCAGCCATACTCTATATGATCTGCCCCCAGCACCCAGATTCGAGGGGTCTATTGTCTAGAGGGGGGGAGTCCCTTGGACCCTGGGTGAGGCCATACATGTTCTACCCCGGCACCTGGGTTCAAGAGGTCTCCTCCCTAGAGAGGGGTTTCCCCTGGATCCTGGGTGCGGCTGTATCTGATCTACCCCCGGCATCTGGGTTCTAGGAGCCTCGCCCATAGAGGGGGGTGTCCCTGGTCCCTGGGTGCTGCCATACCTGATCTCCCAGCATCTGTTTTGAGGGGTCTCTAACCTAGATGGGGGAGTCCCCGGGTCTCTTTGTTTGGCTGTAACTGATCTCCCCTGGCTCCCGAGTTTGAGGGGTCTCGTTTCTAAAGTGGGGTGTCCCCTTGACCCTGGCTGCGGCAGGAGCTGCCCCCAACATGCGTGTTCCAGCAGTCTCTCCCCTGGAGCAGAGAGATCCCTGGACCCTGGTGTGGCACTACCTGATCTTCCCCGGCACCCGGGTTCCAGGGTTCTCACACCTAGAATAGGTGTCCCCTGGTCCCTGTGTGCAGCCGTACCTGATGTCCCCCTGACACCTGGTTTTGAGGGGTCTCTTCCCAAGAATGGGGGGCATCTATTGGTCCCTGGTTTCGGCCGTATGTGATCTCTCCAAAGCATCGGTTGGGAGTGGGCTTGCCACTAGTGGAGGGAGTCCACTGGATTCTAGGTATGGTAGTACTTGATCTCCCCTCGGCACCTGGGTTCGAAGGGTGTCTCCCCTACATGAAGGAGTCCCTTGGACCTTGGGTACGGCCGTTCCTGATCTCTGCCCCAGCACCTGAGTTTTAGGGGACTTGTCACTAGAGATGGGTGTCCAATGGACCTTTGTTGGAGCCGTACTTGATCTCCCCCCAGCACCTGATTCGAGAAGTTTCATCCCTAAATGTGGGAGTCCCCTAGACTCTGAGTGCAGCCTTACCTGATTTCCCCCCAGCACTTGGTTCGAGGGGTCACGCCCCTATAGGGGGGTGTCTTCTGAACCCTGGGTGCGGCTGTACCTGATTTTTCCCCAGGCATCCGTGGTCGAGGGTTTTCGCTATTTAAGGGGGCTGACCCCTGGACCCTGGTTGCTGCCATAACTGATCTCCCCCAGCATCAGTTTCGAGGGGTCTCTACCCTAGACAGAGGAGTCTCCTGGACCTGGGTGCAGCAGTACCTGATCTTCCCCGGTACAAATTCCAGGGGTATCTTCCCCCTGGATGTTTGGTGCCACCATACCTAATCTCCCACCAACACCCGGGTTCAAGGGGTCCTGTCCCTAGAGGAGGGATACATCTGGAACCTGGGTGAGGCCGTACAGTACCTGATATACCCCTGGCACCCAGGATTGAGGGGTTTCTCCCCTAGATGGGGGAGTTCCCTGGTCCCTGGTGCAGCAATACCTGATTTTCCCTGGCAACCGGATTCCAGGGGTCTCACCCCTAGAGGGGACTTCCCCTGTTCCCTGTGTGCGGCTGTACCTGATGTCCCGCTGGCATCTGGTTTTGAGGGGTCTCGTCCCTGGGGGGGGGGGGCGTCCACTGGGTGCGGCCGTACCTGATTTACCCCCAGCACCTAATTTGAGAGGTTTTGCCCCTAAATGAGGGAGTCCCCTGGACCCTGGGTGTGGCAGTACCTGATATCCCCCCAGCACTTGGTTTGACGGGTCTCGCCCCTTAAGGGGAAGTACCCTGGACCTTGGTTGCCACCATACCTGATCTTCCCCTGCCATCAGGTTCAAGGGGTCTCTCCCCTAGAAGGGGGAGTCATCTGGACCCTCGCTGCAGCCTTATGGTACCTGATCTCCCCCTGGCATCCAGGATTGAGGGGTTTTGCCCCGAGAGGGAGGAGTTCCCTGGTCCCTTGTGTGCGGTACCTGATCTTCCCTGGCTCCCGGATTCCAGGGGTCTCAACCCTAGAGGGGGCATACCCTGGTCCCTGTGTGAGGCCGTACCTGATGTCCTCCTGGCACCAGGTTTTGAGGGGTCTCGCCCCTAGAGGGGGCAGGGCATCCACTGGTCTCTCGGTGCGGCAATACCTGATCTCCCCCGGCACCTAATTCTAGAGTTTTCTCCCCTAAATGAGTGAGTCCCCTGGACTCTGGTAAGCTCCTATCTGATATCCCCCCAGCACTTGGTTTGAGGGGTCTTGCCCCTTAAGGAAAAGTCCCCTGGACCCTAGTTGCTGCTATACCTGATTTCCCCATGGCATCAGGTTCAAGGGTTCTATCCCCTAGTGGGAGGAGTCCCTGGAACTGGATGCAGCCATACCTATCTCACCTGGCACCAGTTCCAGGGATGTCCCTGGAACCTGGGTGCTAAGTACCTGATCTCTTCCTATAAATTTATGGGGACAATATGTCCTAGATCAATTAGGTTTGACATTAACAAATAACATCAATCAAAATGTGCCCACTATTAGGGCTAGACAAGGTTTTAGGAAAGAAAAAATATTAGGAGGACAAGAACAAGGTATAGCAGCACCAATACAAATAGATCAAGAAATAGATAGACATGGATTGATTTTCAGAAGGGGTCACTGAGACAATAAAAATTACTTGGAAATCAGAAAGACCAGTATGGGTTCGTCAGTGGTCCCTGACTAAAGAAAAGATACAAGCAGCCCATGACCTGGTCAAACAACAATTAGTGGAGGGTCATATACAACCTTCTGTATCTCCCTATAATACTCCCATTTTTGTCATTAAAAAGAAATCTGGTAAATGGAGATTATTGCAAGATTTAAGAGACATCAATAATGAGATGGTTATTATAGGACCTGCTCAATTGGGGATTCCCCAATTGTCTGCTTTGCCAAAAACCTGGTATGTTTTAGCTATAGATATTAAAGATTGTTTTTTTTTTTTTTTCAATTCCAATTCATCCTGAGGATAGTCCACGTTTTGCATTTACTATCCCTGCACTAAATCATGAAGGTTCTGATCAGAGATATGAATGGAAAGTACTCCCTCAAGGGATGGCTAAAAGCCCAACTATGTGTCAAATTTATGTTAACAAAACAATCCAGCCACTTAGAAATCAAAATCCTGAACTAAAAATATTTCACTATATAGATGATATATTATTAGCACATAAAGATAAAAACACATTGCTTGAATGTTATGCCACATTTACAAATTTATTAAAAAATTATAATCTAGAGATAGCAATAGATAAAGTACAATTAAATTTTCCAATTAATTATTTAGGAGTTCTATTATCCTCAACCATGTTCTGTCCACCAAAATTTCAAATATGAGTAGATAAACTCAAATCACTTAATGACTTTCAAAAGTTATTAGGAGACATAAATTGGATAAGGCCTTATTTAGGCATACCAATATGAGAGTTGGGACCTTTATTTGATATCCTAAAAGGTCCATCAGATCCAAATTCACCCTGCATGTTAATGCCTGAAGCAAGAAAGGCATTAAAATTATTGAAACATATATGGAAAATATGCATTTGGATAGAATTGATATAAGTTTGCCTTTATTATTTATTGTAATACCAACAAAAATTATTCCTACAGGAGTATTTTGGCAAGAAGGTCCATTATTGTGGATACATTTATCTTATTCTCCTAACACTATTCTTACTAGGTATCCTGAGGCTGTAGGACAATTGATACTCCCTTTGCTGTTTTTATTCCTTTAAGTGTTTGGAATTTCTCCCAATAAAATTATTACTCCATATACTATGGATCAAATTGATGAGTTAGCTAATGAGTTAAATACTTGGGCAATAATCATGTGTAAATCTAATGTTTCATTTGATAACCACTTACCACCTAATCCTTTGTTGTCTTTTTGGTCTTTGTATCCTGTAGTTTTTCCAAAAATGACAAGAAAAACCCGTATCATGAATGCTCTAAATATATTCACTGATGGGTCAAATAATGGTACAGCAGCAGTAGTTACTCTTACATTTTTAGTACCCAAACAATCAGCTCAAAAGGTAGAGATTAATGCAGTATTACAAGCTTTTGTGATGTTTAAAGATTCTGTATTTAATTTATTTTCTGCTAGTCAGTATATAGTTAATGCTATAGTATCCCTTGAAGATGCTGTTAGGATTTCCCCTTCCTCTACTGTTTTCTCTTTGTTTTCCACTATACAAAGTCTAATCTGGGACAGAAAAGATCCGTTCTTTATAGGACATATCAGGGCACATACAGGATTACCTGGAGCCCTTAGTTTGGGCAATGATTTAGCAGATAAAACTACACATGACATACATATTTTCTCTACACTAGAAGAAGCTATAAATTTTCATAAAAGGTTCCATGTCAAAGCTAATACTTTACAAAAGCATTTTAAAATAACTAAGGAACAAGCTAGACAAATAATAAAACAATATCAAAATTGTGTGACCATTTTACCACAAGTTAATCTTGGAGTCAATCCTAGAGGATTGATACCTAACCATATTTGGCAGATGGACATCACACACTTGGTAGAATTTGGAAAATTAAAATATTTGCATATTACAGTTGATACTTCTTCTGGATTTTTGATGAGCTCCCTTCATGCTGGAGAAAAAACTAAAGATATTATAGCTCATTGCTTAAAAAATTTTGCCACTGTGGGTGTTCCAAAACAGTTAAAAACAGATAATGGTCCTGGTTATACTTCTACCTCTTTTAAACAATTTTGCTCATCATTTGGCATTACTCACATAACAGGAATTCCATACAACCCACAGGGACAAGGCATAGTTGAAAGAGCTCATCAAACTATTTAAATGTACTTATTAAAGCAAAAAGAGCGAATTGGAATGGGGTATATATCCCCCAAAGATAAACTTAAAATAACCCTTTTTACTCTAAACTTTTTAAATTTGGATTCATCAGGACTTAGTGCTACGGAAAGGCATATGTGTCCAAAAAATGTACATAAGCCTAAGGTACTTTGGAAGGATATTCTAACAGGACAATGGAAAAGTCCTGACCCAGTGATTGTCTGGAGTCGGAGTTCTGTTTGTGTGTTGCCACAGGGAGAACAGCAGCCAATTTGGATTCCAGAGAGACTAACCAAAGTGATTTCTACAGACCAAAAAGAAGATGATTTGACTGAAATCCATAAAGCTGATATCCAGAGCTCCAGCTTGGCTATTCTTACATCTGCAACAGCGATTCTCCCACACCTGGAGGCTAATGAATAATGAACACCATTAAAGCCTATTTCAAATGTAAAAACCTTGGGGCTTGCTTGTGGGAATCCCTTCAGACCCATTATGCAAGTTACAGGAAAAAGGATGGGATATCAAAAAAGAGTCAAACCCAGGTAGTAACCAGGATGTCTTTTTCAATATCTATTTTATTATTGCCCTTTCCCACATCATAAAGTTCTATTTTATTTATTGAGCTCATACAGAACTAGGTTAATGTTTTTCTGATCAGTTTTATTTTTTACTGTGGAGTTTTTAAACATTGCAATGGAGATTTCACCTGTGTAAAGCTACAAGGCCTTTACTATTGTCTTATGTGTTGTATGTTATGTGTGCACACTTGTGTTTTGTGTTGTATGTTTGTATGTGTGTATGTCCATATATCATATTGAGGAGGGCTCATGGAAAAAATGGATCTGAATGTTTTTTTTATTCATGTGATTCAAATGGTTTAATTTAAATTGGATAAACAGCTGTTGAGGATTGTTTTAATATGTGAACAAATAAGGAGGTTAATAGATCTGTTTGTTTACTTTCACCTTTCCTTTTCATTATATTTAATAATTCTGTTCAGGATAATGTAAATTGTTCAGAAAATTGTTTTCTTAGTACCTGTTGGAATGTTACATAATTTCTTTTTAGCCACCATTGCTAGAATTCCTATCTTCCTCCCAGTGCCGGTGAAGTCAAAGATAAAACCAAACTACAGGTTCTTCGATAGCTATCACAGTAAACTGTATAAACTGATGCATCAATGAATAATAACTCAACAAGTAATGCTCAATCAAGGAGTCGATTTACTTTGGGAGGAAATGGACATATTGATGGATTCCTCTGCTTTGAACTGCTTGCAGAACTTGCCTGGACTATGTATCACTTGTATACATTGTGAACTATCTGTTGGTGCAGCGAATTGTGGCAGTGCTGGCGTATCTTTGCTGATGGTGTTACTGGTGGTACAATTTTTCCAAAGGAACCATCAATTGGCTTGGTGTCGTAGCATTTCTGTATCCTCCTCCCTTCTGCTAGTGATGGTCTAAAATTTGGGGGCCAACAGAGGTGAGGCAAAGAACCTCACCCCCCCACTGGCACCAAGGCCAAATTTGGGGGGCAACAGAGGTGAGGCAAAGAACCTCACCCCCCCACTGGTGCAAAGGCCTATCCTCAAGTATGGCTGTATGCTGGACCGGTAGTTAGTGACGGGTAAGATCCAATTGCAGTTGTACAAACCTAAGACAGGAGGCTGACGCCTTGAGGTCAGCTCATCAGATGACGGGTAAGGACCATATGTAGTATTGGACAGCCTAATATTCACGGTCCCTAAGCCACATGCTTGGTGTTTAATTAAACAGAAGGGGGTAGAAATGCCACAGTCTGGCTGGGCACAAATCATGAGCCACTGAAGCAGGAACAAACTTTATTTCTGAACTCCACCAGCACACTCCACACATGCTCCTGGAAACTCTCCCGAACGCCTCGAGGGTCCTCCAGCAACCACCAACCAGAAATCCTTCCTGTGTCACTTCCCCATCCAATGGGAACTTTCCAGGAACCCCAATCCCTGTGAGAACTCCAAAGTAGCAAGAGAACAAAGTAGTAGGCCGAGCTGGACACCAGGGGTCTAATATACACAGCTTAACATAACCATTATCATCTCAATGGCTTGCTGGTGTCACCTCTCAACCACTCCATTCTGGCAAAAATGCCATGCATCATTCCCACTCGGCTATGGCTCTCAGCAGGGAGTGACCTGGACCCTGGATGCAGCCATACCTGATCTCTGAATGGCACCTGGTTGTAGGGGTCTCGCCCCTAGATGGGGGAGATTCCTTAACCCTGGGTGTGTCCATACCTTATCTCCCCCGACACCCAGGTTCAATGGATCTCATCCCTAGAGGGGGGAGCCTTCTGAATCCTTGATGCATCCGAACTTGATTTCGCCACACCACCCGGGTTTGAGGAGTCTGTCCCCTAGATGGGGAAGTCCTGTCGACCTTGTGTGCAGTGGTACTTGATCTCCCCATGGGTTCAAGGGGTCTCGCCCTTAGAGGGGGGAGTTCCCTGGAACCTGGTCTCCCCCCAGCCCCATGTTAGAGGGGTTTTGCCAATAAAGAGAGGGACACCTGACACTGGGTGAGGCCGTACCTGATCTCCCCCACACCCAGATTCGAGGGGTCTCACCCTTAGAGTGGGCGTCCCCTGGTCTCTGTTTGCAATCTTACCTGATGTCCCCCTACAACCCGGTATTGCGAGGTCTCGCCCCTCATGGGGCCATCCTGTGGATCCTGGGTGCGGCCTTACCTGATTTCCCCCCCACACCTGGTTTGAGAGGTTTTGCCCATAAAGTGGGGAGTGCCCTGGACCCTGGGTGTGGCCGTATCTTATCTACCCACGGTATCTGGGTTTGAGGAGACTTGCCCACAGAGGGGGGCATCCCTGGACCCTGGGTGCTGCCACACCTGATCTCCTCCAAGTAGCTATTTTGAGGGGTCTCTAACCTAGAAGGGGGAGTCCCCTGGACACTGAGTGTATCCGTAACTGAAATCCCCTGGCTCCCATGTTCCAGGGGTATTGCACCTTGGGTGGGGAGTCCCCTCAACACTGGCTGTGGTGGGAGTTCCCCCAGACTCACGAGTCTGAGTGGTCTCTCACCTAGAGGGGGGAGTCCCCTGGACCCTGGGTGTGGCTGTACCTGATCTCCCCGGGCACCCAAGTTGGAGGCATTTCTCCCCTTGAGGGGCAAGTTCCCTGGTCCCTGGTGTGGCAGTACCTTATTTTCCCTGGCACCTGGGTTCCAGGGTTCTCACACTAGAGGGGGCATCCCCTGGCCCCTGTGTGCGGCCTTAACTGATGTCCACCTGGCACCTGGTTTTGAGGGGTGTCACCCATAGAGGGGGTGTGTCCACTGGTCCCTGGTTGTCGCCATACCTAATCTCCACCCCACACCAGTTTTGAGGTGTCTCGCCCCTAGAGGGGGGAGTCCATGCGACCCTGAGTGTGGTAGTATCTGTTCTCCCCTTTGGCACCCGGGTTAGAGGGGTGTCTCCCCTACAGGGATAGTCCCTTGGACCCTGGGTGTGGCCTTACCTGATCTCCCCTGCCTCCCGGCTTCAAGGGGTCTTTTCCCTAGAGAGGGGTGTCCCCTGGACCCTGGGTGTGACTGTACAGGATCTCTCCCCGGCATCAGGTTTGAAGGTCTAGCCCCTGGAGGAAGGATTCCCCTTGACCCTGTGTGTTGCAGTTCTTGATCTTTCCCTGAGTTCAAGGGGTCTGAGTCCTAGAGGGGGGAGTCCTCTGGATCCTGTTTGCGGTTGTACTGATCTCTCCATGGCATCTGGTTTGAGGAGTCCCTACCCTTGATGTGGGACTCACCTAGACCCTGGGTGCGGCTGTACCTGATCTGCCCTGGGACCTGAGTTCCAGGGGACTCTACCCTAGAGGGGGGAGTCCCTTGGACCCTGGGTGCGGCTATACCTTATCTCTCTCTGGCATCAGGGTTTGAGGGTCTCGCCTCTACAAGCTAGATTCTCCTAGACCCTGTGTGCGGTGGTATTTGATCTCCCCCAGGATTCGAGGGGTCTTGCACCTAGAGGGGTGTATCCCCTGTTCCCTGGATACAGGCATACCAGATCTGCTTCTGGCACCCGGGTTCGAGGTGTCTCAACACTAAAGAGGGGGATCCCTGTACCCTTGGTGTGGCCATACCTGATCTCCCAATGACACTAGGTTAGAAGGGTCTCGCCCCTAGAGGGGGGCATCCCCTGGACATTGGGTGCCGTGGTACCTCATCTCCCCTTGGCTCTGGGTTCCAGGGGTCTCATCCCTAGAGGGAGGAGGTCTCTGGACACTGGGAGCAGCAGTACCTGATCTCCCTACGCCACCCAGGTTCGAGGTGCCTTGTCAGTAGTGAAGGGTATCCCCTGGATCCTGGGTGCAGCCGTACCTTACTTGATCTCACTCAGCACCTGGGTTCGTGGCGTCTGTCCCCTAAAGTGAGGATCCCCTTGGACCCTAGGTGCAGCCGTACCTGATCTCCCCTGGCACCCAGGTTCAAGGGATCTCGTCCCTACAGAGTGGCTTCCCCTGGATCCTGGGTGCGGCAGTACCTGATCTTGCCCTGGCCCCTGGTTCGAGAGGTTTCACCCCTAAAGTGGGGAGTCCTCTGGACTCTGGGTGCAGCTGTATCTGATCTTCCCCCTGGCATCCGGGTTCGAGGAGACTCGCCCATAGATGGGGGCATCCCTGGACCCTTGGAGGTGCCCTACCTGATCTCCTCCTGGCATCTGTTTCTAGGGGTCTCTCCCCTATAGGGGGGAGTCCCCTGGACCCTGGGTGAGGCCGTACCTTATCTCCCCCCGTCATCAGGGTTCCAGGTGTCTCGTCCCTAGAGGGGGGAGTTCCCTGGACCTTTGGTGCCGCAATACCTGATCTCCCCCCTCCACCCAGGTTTGAGGGCTTTCACCCCTTAGGGGGGAGTTCCCTAGACCCTGGGTGCGGCAGTACCTGATCTTCCTCCGCATACTGTTTCCATGGGTCTCACCCCTAGAGGGGGGCATCCCTTGCCATACCTAATCTCCCCCTGACACTCAAGTTCGAGGGTTCTTGCCCCTAGAGGGGGTCGTTCCCTAGTCTCAGGTTCCGGCCATATCTGATCTCCCCCCGCACCGTGTTTGAGAAGTCTCGCACCTAGACAGGGGGAGTCCATTGGGCTGGGTGCAGTGGTACCTGATCTCATCCTGGCACCCGGGTTCGAGGGGTCTCTTCCCTAGAGGGGAGAGTCTCTCGGATCCTGGCTGTGGCTGTACCTGATCTCCCTCAGGCATCCGGTTTCAAGGAGTCTTGCCTCTATAGGGGGGCTTGCCTGGACTCTGGGTGCTGCCGTACCTGATCTACCCCTGGTATCTGGTTTGAGGGGCTTCTACCCTAGAGGGGTGTCCCCTGGACCCTGGGTGGGGCCGTACATGATCTACCTCTGCACCCGGGTTTAATGGATCTCGTCTCTAGAGAGGGGCTTCCCCTGGACCCTGGGTGCGACTGTACCTGATCTCCCACAGGCACCTGGTTTGAGAGGTTTTGCCCATAAAGTGGGGAGTCCCCTGGACACTGGGTGTGGCAATATTTGATGTATCCCCAGCAATGCAGGTTCGAGGAGAATCGCCCACAGAGTGGGGCATCCCTGTACCCTGGGTGCTGCCATACCTGATCTCCTCCTGGCATCTGTTTCGAGGTGTCTCTACCCTAGAGGGGGGAGTCCCCTGGACCCTGGATTCAGGCATACCTGATCTCCCCCGGCACCTAGGTTAGAGGGGTTTCACCCTAGAGGGCGGAGTTCCCTGGACCCTGGTGCGGCAGTACCTAATCTCCCCCCGGCATCCATGTTTGAGGTGTCTCTCCCCTTATGTGGCACCCCTGGACTCTGGTTGCTGCCATACCTTATCTCCCCATGGCATCACGTTCGAGGGGTCTCTCCCCTAGAGGGTGAAGTCCTCTGGACCCTGGGTACTGCCATACCTTATCTCCCCCGGCACGCGGGTTCCAGGTGACTCGTCCCTAGAAGGGGGAGTCCCTTGGACCCTGGGTGCCATGGTACCTAATTTCCCACCAGCAACCATTTTCTAGTGGTCTTGCCTCTAGAGGGGGCATTCCCCTGGACCCTTTATGCAGCTGTATCTGATCTCCCCATGACACCTGATTCTAGAGTTCTTGCCTCTTGTTGGGGAAGCCCCCTGGACCTTGGGTGCAGCCGTACCTGATCTCCCCCAAGCATCCGTGTTCGAGAGTCTCGCCTATTAAGGGGAGGACCCCTGGAACCTGGTTGCTTCCATACCTGATCTCCCCCCTGCATCAGGTTTCAGGATTCTCTCCCCTAGAGAGGGGATTCCTCTGGACCTAGGTGTGGCCGTACCTCTTCTACCCTGGCACCCATGTTCCAAGGGTCTCATCCATAAGGGGCGAGTCCCCTGGAACCTGGGTGCCACTGCACCTAATCTCCCCCTGCACTGGGTTCGAGGGGTCTTGCCCCTAGGGGGGTCATCCCCTAGTCCCTGGGTGTGGCCTTACCTGATCTCCCCCTGGCACTGGGTTTGAGGAGTCTGGCCCCTAGAAGGAGGAGTCCCCTAAACCCTGGGTGTGGCCCTACCTGATCTCCCTGAGCAACCGTGTTTGAGGGATCTCACCCCTTAGAGGGGGGACGGCTAGACCCTGGTTGCTGCCAAACCTGATCTTCCCCCGGCATATCTGGTTGGAGAATTCTTGTTCCTAGAGGGGTGTCATCCCCTGGCCCTTGGGTGCGGCCGTACCTTATCTCCTACCAACACCCGACTGTGAGTGTGAGGGGTCTCGTCCCTACAGGGCGGAGTCCCCTGGACCATGGGTTGACTGTACCATACCTGATCTCCACCAGGCTCCCAGGTTCCAGCGGTTTTGCCCCTAGAGGGGGGAGTTCCCTGGACCCTGGGTGCGACAGTACCTGATCTTTCCCAGCACCCAGGTTCCAGTTGTCTCGCCCCTACAGGGGGGTGTCCATGGTCCCTGGGTGCAGCCGTAACTGATGTCCCCCCAGCACCCAAGTTCGAGGGGTTTTGCCCCTAGAGGGGAGGCGTCATCTGTTCCCTGGGTCCAGCCATACATGATATACCCCCCACACTTGGTTTGAGGTGTCTCACCCCTAGAGTGGTGCACCCCTGGACCCTGGGTGTGGCCATACTTGATTTCCCCCAAGCACCTGGTTCGAGGGGTCACACCCCTATAGGCGGGAGTCCACTGGAACCTGGGTGTGGCTGTACCTGATCTCCCCCCAGCACCGTGTTTGAGGGGTCTTTCCCCTAGAGGGGAGGGTCCCCTGGACCCTGGGTCCAGCCATATATATTCTTCCCCTGGCATCCTGGTTCGAGGAGTTTCACCCCTAGGGGGGCATCCCTGGACCCTGGGTGCTGCTGTACCTGATCTTCCCCTGGCACCTGGTTCTCGAGGTTTTGCCCCTAAAGTGGGGAGTCTTCTGGACACTGGCTGGGATGGGAACTCTCCCTGGCACCTGGGTTCGAGGGGGTCTCTCCCCTAGAGAGGGGATTCCCTTGGACCCTGAGTGGGGCCGTACCTTATCTCCCCCTGGCAGCAGGGTTCGAGGGTCTCACCCATAGAAGGGGGAGTCTCCTCGACCCTGTATGTGGGGCACTTGATCTCCCCCGGGTTCGAGGGGTCTCACCCAAGAGGGGGGAGTCCCCTGGACCCTGATCTGCCCCTGGCACCCGGCTTTGTGGTGTCCTGACCCTAAAGAGGGGGACCCCTGGTCCCTGGGTGTGGCAGAACCTTATCTCCCAATGGCACCCGGGTTAGAGGTGTCTTGCTCCCAAAGGGGACCGTCCCCTGGACACTGGGTGTGATCATACCTCATCTCCCTTGGGAACCGGGTTCCAGGGGTCTCACCCCTAGATGGGGGAGTTCCCTGGTCATTGGGAGTGGCAGTACCTGTTCTCCCTCCGGCACCCAGGTTCGAGGTGTCTCGCAAATAGAGAAGGGCATCCCCTGGTTACTGGGTGGAGCTGTACCTTATATGATCTCCCCCACCCCGCACCTGGGTTTGAGGGGTCACTCCCCTAAAGGGGGGAGTCCCTTGGACCCTAGGTGCAACCTTACCTGATCTCTCCCAGAACCTGGGTTCAAGTGATCTCATCCCTAGAAAGGGGCTTCCCTTGGACCCTGAGTGAGGCCACACCTGATCTCGCCCCAGCACCTGGTGCGAAAGGTTTCGCCCCTAAAGTGGGGAGTTCCCTGGACCCTGGGTGCAGCTTTATCTGATCTACCCCTGGCATCCGAGTTAGAGGAGACTCGCCCCTAGAGGGAGGCATCAATGGACCCTAGGAGCTACTGCACCTGATCTCCTTCCATCATCTGTTTCGAGGCGTCTCTCCCCTAGAGGGTGGAGTCCCCTGGACCCTGGGTGCTGCCCTACCCAATCTCCCCCCAACACCCAGGTTGGAGGTCTCTCAACCCTAGAGGGGGGGGCGTTCCCTGGTCTCTGGGTGTGGCCATACCTTATCTACCCCCTGCACCAGGTTTGAGGAATCTCTCCCCTAGTGGGGGGAGTCCACTGCACACAGGGTTCAGTGGTACTTGATCTCCCCCAGGCACCTGGGTTCGAGGGTTCTCTCCCCTAGAGGGGGGAGTCCCTTGGAGCCTGGGTGCAGCCATACCTGATGTCTCCCAGCATCCAGGTTCAAAGGGTCTCTCTCCTAGAGGGGAGAGTTCCCTGGACCATGGGTGCAGCCATACCTGATCTCTCAATAGCACCTGGGTTAGAGGGGTCTGTGGTCTCGCCCCTAGAGGGGGGCGTCCTGTGGACACTGGGTATGGTAATAGCTCATCTCCCCTGGGCACCGGGTTCCAGTGGTCTCACCCCTAGAAGGGGGAGTTCCCTGGACACTGGGAGCGGCAGTACCTGATCTCCTCTTGCACCCAGGTTCGAGGTGTCTCGCCAGTAGAGCAGGGGGTCCCCTCTATCCTGGGTGCAGTTGTACATTACATGATCTCCCCCCTGGGGCACCCTGGTTCTAGTGGTCTCTCCCCTAAAGGGGGGATTCCCTCGGACCCTAGGTGCAGTCATGCCTGATTACCCCCCGGCACCCAGGTTCAAGGGATCTCTTCCCTAGAGAGGGGCTTCCCCTGGACCCTGGGTGCGGCCCTGTTCTCGCCCCGACACCTGGTTCAAGAGGTTTCGCCCCTAAATTGTAGAGTCCCCTGGACCCTTGGTGGGGCCATATCTGATCTACCCCTGGCATACAGTTTCGAGGTGTCTCTCCCGTAGAGGTGTGCATCCCCTGGACCCTGGCTGCGGCCATACCTGATCTCCCCTCAGCACCGGATTCGAGGGCTCTCGCCCTTAGAGGCGGGCTCCCCTGGACCCTGGGTTCGGCCTTACCTGCTTTCCTCCCAGCACCTTGTTTGAGGAGTCACACCCCTATAGGGCAGAGTACCCTGGACCTGGGTGCGGCTGTACCTGATCTCCCTCCAGCATCCGTGTTGGAGGGAACCCTGGATCCTAGTTGCTGCCACACCTGATCTGCCCCCAGCATTCAGGTTCTGGGGGTCTCTCCCCTAGAGGTGGGAGTCCCCTGGACCCTGGGTGCGGCCCTACCTGATCTCCAGCACCTGGTTCCAGGTGCTTTGACCCCCTGGACGCATGGTGCCATCATACCTATTCTCCCCACGGAACCGGGTTTGAGGGGTCTTGATCTTATAGAGGGGCATCCTCTGGTCTCTGGGTGTGGCAGTACCTGATCTCCCCTGGCACCTGGGTTCAAAGTGTCTCATCCCTAGAGGGGGCATCCCTTGTACCTTGGGTGAAGCCATACCCGATCTCCTCTTGGCACCTGGTTTGAGAGGTTTCCCCACTAGAGGGGGGAGTCCCCTGTACCCTGGGTGTGGCCGTAACTGATCTCCCCATGGCACATAGTTCTAGGGGTCTCGCACCTAGAGGGGGGAGTCCCCTGAACATTGGATATGGCCATACTTTATGTCTCTCCGACACCCGGGTTCAAGGGGTCTCGTCCCTAGAGAGGGGAGTCCCCTTGACCCTGGTGCAGCTATACCTGGTCTCCCACCGGCATCTAGTTTGGAGGAGTCTCGCTGCTAGAGGGGGGCGTCCCTGGAACCTGGGTGCTGCTTTACCTGATCTCCCCCTGCATCCAGGTTCGAGAGGTCTTGCCCCTAGAATGGGGAGTCCCCTCCACCCTGGCTGCGGTGGGAGCTCCCCTGACACACAGGTTCGAGGGGTCTCTCCCCTAGAGGGGGGAGTCACCTGAATCCTCGGTGCAGCCATACATGATCTCCCCCCTGGCTTCTGGGTTTGAGGTTCTCTCCCCTAGATGGGGGAGCCCCTTCCATCTGTGTGCAGTGGTACTTGGTCTCCCCCCAGGGTTGAGGGGTCTGGCCCCTAGAGGGGGGAGTCCCTGGACCTTGGGGCGGCTGTACCTGATCTCCCCTTGGCACCCAGGTTCCATGAGTCTCGAACCTAAAGAGAGGTCCCTGGGTGCGGCCATACCTGATCTTCCCCTGGCACCAGGGTTAGAGGGATCTGGCCCCTAGAAGGGGGCGTCCCATGGACCCTGAGTGCTTTCGTACCTGATCTTCCCCCACACCCGGGTTCGAGGGGTCTCGTCCCTAGAGGGGAGATTCTCCTGGAACTTGGGTGCAGTAGTACCTTATCTCCCCTAGGCACCAGGTTCTAGGGGTCTCACCCCTAGAGGGGGGGATTTCCCGGGACCCTGTATGCGGCCGTATCTGATCTTTGCTCGGCACCGGGATGGAGGTGTCTCGCCCTTAGAGGTGAGTGCCCCTGGGTGTGGCTGTAACTCCTTTCCCCCCAGCACCTGGTGGGAGTGGCCTCGTCCCTAGAGGGAGGAGTCTCCTGGACCCTGGTTGTGGCAGTACCTGATCTCCCCTCGACATCCGGGTTCTAGGGGTCTCGCCTTTAATGGAGGGACAACTGCACCCTGGTTGCTGCCATACCTGATCTCAACCCAGCATCAGCTTCAAGGGATCTCTCTTCTAGTTGGGTTGTCCCCTGAATCCTTGGTGCAGCAGTAACTTATCTCTCCCGGCACCCGGCTTCCAGGGGTCTCATCCTTAGTATGGGGCATCCCCTGGACCATGTGTGCGGCTGTCCTTGATCTCCCGGCACCTGGTTCGAGAGGTTTCCCTACTAGAGGCGGGAGTCCCCTGGACCCTGGGTGTAGCCGTACCTGATCTCTCTATGGCACCTGGTTTCAGGGGTCTGGCCCCTAGAGGGGGAGATTCCTGAACCCTGGGTGGGTCCATACCTTATCTCGCCTGACACCTGGGTTCAAGGGGTCTCGTCCCTAGAGGGGGGAGTCACCTGGATCCTGGGTGCGGCTGAACCGGATCTCACCCTGTCACCCGGGATCGAGTGGTCTCCCCCCTAGATGGGGAAATCCCCTCGACCTTGTGTGCAGAGGTGCCTGATCTCCCCACGAGTTTGAGGGGTCATGCCACTAGAGGGGGGAGTCACCTGGACCCTGGGTGCGGCAGTACCTGATCTCCCCCCAGCACCATGTTCGAGGGGTCTCGTACCTAGAGGAAGGTGTTTTCTGGACCCTGAGTGAGGCTGTACCTGATCTCCCCCCTTCACCCCGGTACGAGGAATCTCGACCCTAAAGAGGGTTACCCCTAGACACTGGGTGCGGCCCTACCAAACCTTCTCTCCCCCCCTGGCTCCAGGTCGAGGGGTTTCGCTCCTAGAAGGGGGAGTCCCCTCGACCTTGTGTGTGGTGGTACATGATCTCCCCTAGAGGGAGACATCCCCTGGACCCTGGGTGCAGCCGTACCTCCTCTCCCCCGGGCACCATGTTCGAGAGGTCTTGCCCCTAGAGGGGGGAGTTCCCTAGACCCTTGGTGCAGCCGTACCTGATCTCCCCCGCTTCACCTGGGTACGAGGGTTCTCGCCCATAAAGTGGGGGAACCCTGGACCCTGGGTGGGGCCCTTCCTGATCTTTCCCGGCACCCGAATTCCAGGGGTCACACCCCTAGAGTGGGTCGTCCCTTGGACCCTGGGTGTGGCCGTACCTAATCTCACACAGACACCAGGATTGGAGGGGTCTGGTCCATAGAGAGGGAAGGCCACTGGATCCTGGGTGCCGCCAAACTGTATCTGATCTTCCGCAGGGTCCCAGTTTCGAGGGGTTTCCTCCCTAGAGGGGTGAGTTCCCTGGACTCTGAGTGCAGCCGTACCTGATTTTTCCCCGGCACCCGGGTTCCAAGGGTCTCGCCCCCAGATGTGGGGATCCCCTGGTCCCTGGGTGCCTCTGTACCTGATCTTCCGTGGCACCTGATTTGAAGAGTCTCTTCCCTAGAGGGGGGAGCTCTTGTACCCTGGCTGAGGCTGTACCTTATCTCCCCCTGACACCTGGGTTCAAGTGGTCTCCTCCTTAGAGGGGGGATTCCCCTAGATCCAGGGGGCCGCGAACAGGATCTTGCCCCATCACCAGGGTACGAGGTGTCTCTCCCCTATTTGTGGAAGTTCCCTCCACCTTGTGTGCAGTGGTACCTGATCTCCCCATGGGTTCAAGGGGTCTCACCCATAGAGGGGGAGTTCCCTGGAACCTGGGTTCAGCCGTACCTGATCTACCCCCTTCACCTGTGTACGAGGAGTCTTGCTCCTAAAGAGGAAGCCCCGTGGATCCTGGATCGGGCTGTACCTTACCTGGTCTCCCCCAGGCACCCATGTTCGAGTGTTTTCTCTCCTGGGGGGGGAGTCCCCTTGATCTTGTGTGTGGTGGTACCCAATTTCCCCTGGGTTTGAGTGGTCTTGCCCCTATAGTGGGTTGTCCCCTGGACCCTGAGTGCAGCCATACCTGCTCTCCCTGGCACCGTGTTTGAGGGGTCTCGCCCCTAGAGAAAAGAGTTTTCTGGACCCTGGGTGCAGCCTTACTTGATCTACCTCCTTCAACTGGGTAGAGGGTTCTCACCCCTAAAGAGGGGGAACCCTGGACTCTAGGTGGGGCCCTACCTGATCTTCCCCGCACCCGATTGCCAGGGGTCATGCCCCTAAATTGGGGCATCATCTGGACCCTAGGTGCGGCCATACCTTATCTTCCACCAATACCTGGGTTCGAGGGGTCTTGTCCCTAGAGGGGAAAGTCCCCTTGACCCTGTGTGAGGCAATACCATAACTGTTATCCCCTGTGACCCAGGTTTGAGGGGTTTAGTCCCTAGAGGGGTAGTTCCCTGGACACTGGGTGCGACAGTACCTGATCTTCCCTGGAATCCGGGTTCCAGGAGTCTCACCCCTAGAGGGGGTCTTCCCCTTGTCCCTGAGTGCGGCCATACTTGATGACTCCCGGCACCCAGGTTTGAGGGGTTTTGCCCCTAGAGGGGGTGTCTCCTGGTCCCTGGGTGCAGCTGTTCTTTATCTCCCCACAACACCCGGGTTCAAGCGGTCTCGCCCCTAGAGGAGGGAGTCCCCTGAACCCTAGGTGCTAGTGTACCTTGTCTACCTCCGGCACCCAGGTTTGAAGGCATTCTCCCCTAGAGGGGGGAATTCCCTGGAACCTGAATGTGGCAGTACCTGATCTTCCCCGGCACCTGGGTTCCAGAGGTCTCACCCCTAGAAGAGCCATTCCCCGGTGCCTGGGTGCGGCCATTCCTGATCTCCCTCTTGCACAGGGTTTGAGGGGTCTCACCCCTAGAAGGGGAGTCCACTGTACACTGGGTGTGCTAATACCTGAGTTCCCCCCTCCCCCAGTACCCAGTTTGAGGAGTCTCTCCCCTAGAGGCGGGAGTCCCTTTGACCCTGGATGCAGCCGTACCTGATCTCCCTAAGCACCGGGTTCAAGGGGTCTCGTCCCTAGAGAGGGGTGTCCCCTGGACCCTCGGTGCAGTGGTACATGATCTACCCCTGGCACCTGGTTCGAGAGATTTTGCCCCAAAATTGGAGAGTCCCCTGGAGCCTGGGTGCAGCCTTAACTGATCTACCTTCGGCATCCTGATATGAGAAGACTGGGCCCCAGAGTGGGGGTCCTTGAACCATGAGAGCTGCTGTACCTGATTCCCCCCCAGCATATGGTTCGAGGGGTCTCTACCCTAGAGGGTAGAGTCCCCTGGACCTTGGGTGTGGCTGTAAGTGATCTCCCTCGGCTCCCCGGTTTGAGGGGGCTTGCTCCTAGGGTGAGGAGTCCCCTTGACCCTGGATGCGTGGGAGCCCCCCCCCCACATGCGGGTTCAAAGGGTCTTTCCCCTAGAGGGGGAGTTCCCTGGATCCTGGGTGTGGCAGTACCTGATCTCCTCCTGGCACCCAGGTTCGAGAGGTCTCGCCCCTAGATGGGGAAATTTTCTGGACTCTTTTTGTGGCCATATCTGATCTTTCCCCTTCACCCAGGTATGAGGGGTCTCACCACATACAAATAAATAAAATAAAGGTATTGTGTCCAGCTACTACTAAATAATAATAATAATGATAATAATAATAATAATAATAATAATAATAATAATAATAACAACAACAACAACAACAACAACAACAAGGCACAGAAGGAGCCACCAGCCCTGAGGCAGCTGCAGTTCTGGCCACTTTAAGAATTCCTTCCTTCTTTGCAGACTCTGGTGGTCCACCTTCCCATGTGTCTGATGGGGATTCATGCGCTCGAGATTATCCCAGGAGAACATATCTAAGATGGTCCAAATCACAGGACTGTCTGCAGGAAACATACTCTGTCAAGATCAGGTTTCAGCATACAAATTCAAATTCATTTTTGTGTTAGTCAGCTTTCCTTGACTCTAACAAATACCTATGTTAATACATTTATAAAGAGAAAAGGACTTTTTTTCTTTTTTGTTCTGCTTTTGTTTTTGCGAGGAATGCCAGTGGTTGATCTCAGGGTCACTCATCAATGGAGCCAGATCCCCAGCCCTATTTTGTATTTTATTTAGAGACAGGGTCTCACTGAGTTGTGTAGTACCTCGCTTTTTGCTGCAGCTTGCTTTAAACTTGCAATCATCCTGCTTCAGCTTCCTTAACCACTGGCATTATAGGCATGCACCACAGCTTCTGGAACGAAAAGGATCCTTTTGGCTCACAGTTTTGGAGTCCATGACTGGTTGCCTTGTTGTATTTGGGCTTGTGGTGATGGAGTACATCAGACAGAAGCTTGTGTTAGGAAAGCCCATTCACCTCAAGGCCAAGTGTAAGAAAGGCAGACAGGAAAATACTGGGTTTCTACAATCTTTTTGAGGGGTCACCCTTAGTTACCTACAATGCCTACTTCTCTCTCTCTCTCTCTCTCTCTCTCTCTCTCTCTCTCTCACTATGGATTAAATCCAAGGGTGTTCTACCACCTAGATATACACCAGTGCTTTTTGACATTTATTTTGAATCAGGTCTTGCTAAGTTGCCAAGGCTAGCCTTGAACTTGTGATACTCCTACCTCAGCCTCCAGAATAGCTGGGATTACAGTCTCCCCTAAACTCAGCTAGGTCCTACCTCTCAAAGGCTCCACAACTACCACCCAATATCATCAAGCTAGGGACTAAGTATTTAATACATGGGCACCGGGTAGATATTCCAGACCTAAGCCATAGCAGCTTAGTCACTGGTCTCTAACCTTGTCTACTCTCAGGAGAAATTTCACACAGTCCCCATGCCTCTGTCTCTCCAGCCTCAGAGAATCAAACTCTTCAAGGCCTCTCAAGCTGGATTAAGAGGTACAGAAATAGATAAAACTTCTCCAAATTTCGTGTATGCATGTGTTCATCAGAAGGTGAATAACAATCTAAAAGTGTTTTGTAAAATCCTGTAATACCTATAGATTCTTTTATATCCTCTTTGTGGACTATGAATTTGTGAAGCTGGCAGGATTTGTGCGGTGAGACAAGTTCTAAAGCTTTGTCTGTAGAAATTTACATCTTTATTTGATAACTAACTTGCCACTTTTGCAGCTTTGAAATCTTGGTGCTCCATCATTATTTCCTCAGGCATGACCCTTCTTATCTATTGGGGTTTTGGGGAGATGCAGTGACATCACTGATGCTTGCTAGGTCCCAAGCAGAGTGCCCAACACTTAGTAAGACTCATATATTGATTGACATTATTTTGCCCAAATTCCTGTGCCCTAAAGAAGATGTAGCACATCAGAAACATTTGATAAATGTTGATTAGTGAGTTTTAGATATACCTCAGTGTATTACAAGGTAGATTAAAATAAGTACTAAGTAGCTACAAGTTTTGTATGGTCACAACCAAGAGCAGTGACAGGTTATTCTGCCTGGTGCATCCTGAGGAAGTTTTGACCACGAAATGGCCTTTGGGATTTGTGTCACTGGGACTGAAGCATATGGAGCATGCAGATGGGCTTTCATTTATGGGTGGCACTGGGTTATTAATTGGACCATACCATGTTTTTTGTGGGTCAGCTTCTCTCAGGTAGAGCTCTTTCCATTAAAAGTGATAGAAGATAGACTTTAACCAACTTAAACAGTAAATGGAAAGATTTTCTAAATGTGCAAGGTGGAAGCACAGGATTCAGCAGCAGGCCCAGCTTGATTTAGGCTTTTGGATGCAAACAGGACCCACATTGCAGTTCTGGTTGTTCTCAATACAGATTTCATTTTCATTCCAGTAGCCAGTTCCCCTCTGCAGGGACAAGGTGTTGGGTACTTCCAAAACTGCCTATTTCCAGTTCAAATCCAGTGAAATGAAAGTCCAGCATGTCTCCATCTTTGCCTCCCCCACAGCAGTCCTGACATCCAATATAGTCACCTGGCCTTAGTTCCGTGACTCTGCCTAGAAGATTCCTATGGGTGGGGAGGTGCTGCTAGGGGCTTCACCCCAAGATGAGGCACAAGAAACCCTGAACTGATAGTGGGAAAAGGTTGCCCCTGGGTGAAAAGAGGAGCTGCCAGCAGAGATATCCGGCAGAGGATACTCCCAAATCTTATTATTTACTATGAGACACCAGCCATACTCTGGGGTCACAGCTGCACAGCTTCCAACCATAACTCACCAGGTGCATGATGTTGTGCAAAGAGCATCATTTCTCTGTGGTTCAGTTTGTTTTTTTCATCTGCAGAAAATAAATAGTAAGTCCACATCATAGTGTTATAGAAAAAACAAATGAATTTTTACAAATCTTTTAGAATAATGTGCTGAAAGTTCCTGGCAGAGTTAATGGAGCTGTCATTATGAAATGAATTCTTTTCCCTGTGGTTTTATGTTTACTCAGTTATTCTGGACATTTCCTGCCCCCACTTGGAAATAATAGTGGCGGGAAATCATCCACCTCTCAAGCACGTATCAGTATGACTAAAACCAATGTCATACTAGGGCTGGGACTGTGGCGCTTTTTGCTCCCTGCCATAATCATCACCGTGCATGGTGAGGTCCTTGTAATATTCAGCTCAAGGTCTATCATGGGAAACCTAGCCACTCTGCATTTGGTGGCATTATTGAAAACCAGGAGGAAACCATAGCATTTGGGCCATTTGCAGAAGGACTTTGCAAACTAACTTAAAATGTTGGAACATTCTGTCAATTACAATCTAAACCAGGACCCATTCCAATGAGAAAACAGCCCATGTTGGCTGGCCAGGGGGTTGATATGACCTTCTTTTTCTTGGCCCCTTCTTAGGGTGTGAATGAGCATGGAGAGTGAGTGAGGAAGGGGGAGACGGAGGGAGGGAGGAGGAGGAAGAAGATGGGAGAGAGAGAGAGAGAGAGAGAGAGAGAGAGAGAGAGAGAGAGAGAGAGATTTAGACAGATTGAATAGCGATTTAGAGAGATTGAGAGAGATTTAAAGAGAGAGAGAGAGAGAGAGAGAGAGAGAGAGAGAGAGAGAGAGAGAGAAAGAGAGATTGAGAGATTTATAAAGCCTTAGGTAATAAAAATTTTAAAAAATGTGACGTCATTAGTTAAAAATGACCTGGAGTATTGTGTCCCCATTATTTCTGCAATAAACAATTTGAGGGCTTTATGTTGTTGTTGTTGTTGGTGGTGGTGGTGTTCATATGTGTTTTATTTCAACAACATCCCCTACTACCTGTTCTAAAACAAGCCAAATCTCCTAAATATTGGAGTCTGCTGGAGCAGAGGTTCTCTAAGTGTGATTCCAATGCCAGCAGAGTCATACTCAAAGAATGACTATGAATGCCCATTCACAGGACTTATCAGGAGTTGGAGTTGTCATCTGCCTGGCCACTTCGCTCATTAGCCTAGAAGGCAAGAGGCATTCTGATGGACACTTTAAGAGTTGCTGGCATTTACCAGAATGGGAGGGGGCCTCCCAGGGAGGTGCTTGGAATCCTGTGATTGTAAGAGTTCAGGTACAACCTGGAAGATTATCTGGAACAGAATTCTTAAAATTAGCACCTGATGGCTGCATCCACACCACTCTACTTTATTTATTTATTAATTCTTTTTGGCAAAAATTATATCAGAACACAGTTACCACTATAAATTTGTGGCAAGATACTAAATCTGAACTCTAAATAGGTCATATTGTCCATAGTATTTGCACCTGGTAATTTATAGAACATCATCATTCAATATTTTTTGCTATTATGGAAATGTTCTGTATCTTTTCTGTCTAATCTGTAGCTTCAAGCAAATAATATTTTTGCATATAGATACTACAACAAAACGACTGAGCTTGTCCCTTTGATGATTACATGGCCATGGCCACAATGTTAAGTAGCATTATTCGAGAATACAGAACCATAAAATGGAAGCATTTCCTCTAAAAACTGAAAAAAGACAGGGATGCCCTCCTTTACCACTTCTATTTAATATAGTTCTTGCAACAGTAGCCTGAGCAATTAAACAGATGAAAGAAACTAAAGAACTATCTATAGGTAAAGAAGAACTCATTAGCACTATTGCTGAAAATATAATTATATACCTAGAAGACCCATGAAATTTCATCAAAAAACTGCTGGAACTAAGAAATCAATTCAGAAATGTAACAGGCTACAAAATCAACACTCATAAATCAAAGGCATTTCTTTATATTAGTAACAAATCCACTCAAAGGAAAATGACAAAATTACCCCTTTTAGAATAGTATCATAAATAATAATAAAATACTTGAGAATCAACTTAACAAAAGAGGTGATAGGCCTCTACAATAAAAAATGAAGTATCTTAAGAAAAAGAATCAAAGAAAACATGGGAAGATGAAAATATTTACCTTTTTTTTGGATAGACAGAATTAATGTTGTATAATGACCATACCACCAAAAGCATTATACAGATTTAATGCAATTTCAATCAAAATTCCAATGTCATTCCTCATAGAAATAGAAAAAGTAGTCATAAAATTTATCTGGCAAAATAAGAGACACAGGATAGCTAAAGCAATCTTTAGCAAGAAGACTGAAGCAGACATTACCATACCAGAACTTAAACTATGCTACTAATCAATAATAACAAAAACAGTATGGTGTTGGCACCAAAATAGACTTGTATAACAATGGTACAGAATAGATAACACAGAGACTAACTCCCATAATTACAGTTATCTTATATTTGACAAAGGCATCAATAATATACATTGGATAAAAGATAGCCTCTTCAACAAATGATGCTGGAAAAATTGGAAATTTATATGCAATAAAATTAAATCAAACCCCTATTTCTCACCGTGCACAAAATTCAACTCAAATTGAATCAAGGACATAGAAATTATACCAGAGATACTATTTCTCTTAGAAGAAAAAGTAGGCCTGGATCTCCATCATATCTATTTATTCCACCACTTTTTAAATAAGAATCCATAGCACAATAATTAATATTAAGCATTAATTTATAGGATGAATGCAAACTAAAACTGTTCTTAGCAAAAAAAAAATAATAATAATAATCAGTGAAGTGATTAGAGAGCCTAGTAATTGGAAACACATTCTTACCACATGCAAATCAGATATAGAAATAATCTCTGGAATATATAAAGAACTCAAAAATCTTAAAACAAAAACAACAACAAAAAAGAAATAACCCAATCAACAAATGACTAAGAAATTGAACAGATACTTCACAGAAGATGAGAAGATGATATGCGATCTATAAACACAAAAATAAAAAATTGTTCAACATTCCTAGCAATTAGAGAAATGCTAATTAAAACTACTGTGTGAATCCATCTTACGGCATTCATTTAAGAATATAAACTACATGATTGTTGGCGAGCATGTGGGTAAAATGTACATACTCGTATAATGCTGGTGGGACTTCAAATTGGTGCAGCTTATCTGAAAAGCAGTATGAAGATTCTTTGGGAAACTTTGAATGAAACCACCATTTGACCCAGCTTTCCCAATCCTTGTTCTGTACCTAAAGGAATTAATAACAGAATATTACAGGGACACAGCCACATCAATGTTTATAGCAGCACAATTCACAATAGCTAAACTGTGGAGCCAACCTAGATTCCCTTCATTAGATGAATGGATAAAGAAATGTGATATATATATATATATATATATATATATATATATATATATATATATATATATATATATACAACAGAATATTATTTAGCATTCGAAGAAAATAAAATTATGACAATTTCTGGTAAATTGATGGAGCTGGAGAATATATTGCTAAGGGAAATTTTCCAATCCACAAGAAACAAATGCAAAATTATTTTTCTGATTTAAGGATGCTAATTCATAACATTTTGTAGGAGGGCAGGATGGGAGGATTAATTAAACTCCAGATAAAGCAAAGGAGAAAAGGGCATGGAGGGGAAGGAAGGGGGCATATGAATAAGAAAGGCAGTGGAATGTGATGGTTTTCATTACCCTAAGTACATGTATGAAGCCACAAAGGATAAGACTATACTTTGTGTACAACCAGAGATATAAAAAATTGTGCTCTATATGTGTAATATGGATTTTAAGCCATTCTGTTGTTATATATAACAAATTAAATTAAAAAAAAAGAAATGCATACATCCAAAAAAAACAGACAGTGGTTTTTCGGTCATTAAGTGGTTTCCTAATTTAAGCAATCTCCATCATATTATTCATACATAAATATTTTCTTATAAATTTAATAATTCATTTTAAAATACATTAAATCATCACATTCAAAGGTAATAGTATTTGACAGAAGTAGACATTGGTGGTTGAAGTTTTATTTTGCATTGATAGAATGACTTACTTTGAACATGCAAGTGTTGTCTAGTGAAAGCACTGAGCCTTTACAGGTACTGTCTTTCTGCTAAAATGTTACTGATAGTGAGTGCAGGATGGGTAGAGACTATTGTGTGGGAGAGTTTGCAGTGAGATGCTCTAGATAATAGCAAGATAGCACCCTTTCTATCCCAGTATACAGTGTAATTCAAGGATGATGGGAGATTATAAAAAGGAAGGTGTGTGTGTGTGTAGGATAAGAATGTGCACTGACATTCATAGTTCAACCGAGAGAATGTATAGAATGGGTTTGCAGATGGAGTCAAGAGAGGGCAATTTAGGAAAAGTACAGCTAAAGAGGTTGATGATTTTTGGTGACTTGGCTCCTATACAGAAAACCCTCCCCTACACAAAGGAGCATAGGTCAATCCCTTCTGCCTAGGATCCCTACATAAATGTCTTGTGTGTTTCCTGCTCTGAGAACCCTCACATGGATACTTGCCTTGTGCTATATATAATCTTTTGTTTCCCATTTCCCCAAACTAGCAAAACACATATTTTCAGAGTGATACTGTGCCAGTTTCTCAGGACCCACACACGCTGATTTCAATAAGCTGAAATCTACAACCAACCCTACCCCCTATTTTATCTGCTACTCAGTCAACCTGAACCCAACCACCTCTAATTATCCCCTTCATTTTCTGCATCTTCTAAATTTTAGCAAAGTATGTTATAAACTAAAAATTACCATGGCACCCTGGAATTTGAAGGTTATACCTACAGCACATCCCTGAAAACATGGAGTAGGGAGACTCTTAACATTCTTTGCCCTGTCAGCTCTAAACAGCATTATATTAGCTCTATACCCCCATCGCCTCCAAATAAAACCAAGGCCTACACAAATGAGAGTTCCACAATCTTAACTCATGGAGGACACTAAATAGACTTTCTGCCAAACATAATAAGAAAATGAATAAATAAATAAGATAAACCAGTATAGCATGCTTCCACTTTATTGCTCACCACAATTACTGTCACAAGAAAACAGGTTTTTAAGTAGTGGTGAAGATGATGTTCATAGTTCTGCATAGAGCTCAGGTCCCTAGCTGAGATGACCAGTGTGGCCATTGCTTTCTCATAAACACAAGGTTTGGAGTGTCCAATGTATTTAAACAGTGTTTTTCTCTTTTCTATTTAGTTAAATCTAGTGGGGCATGTTGGCAATGTGAGGAAATGTTAAAGGGTAGCTCTTACATTTGTAATGTAGTAGTTGTCCACTAAGTGAAAGATTATTTAAATAATGGAAATGTTCTAATGTCTTCATTGAGGTTTACTGAAAATTATATGCACACATTTGTTCTATGTGGAGGTATGTTTTGATATAAATATACCCCATGGATCCATTTCTACATTCTCAGGAAACCAAGCTTCTTAGGATGTTATGTTAAGGGGAGAAGGTGTGAGGGTATGGGTGTAATATATCTTAGCCCCTTTGGAGGAGAAGTCTAATTAATAGACAGGAGGTAGTTTAGGGAAGAATGCATAAAATCAAACACCTGTATGTATTTAGTAAATTACAAAAGTAAAAATAGTAAAAGTTAGAAGGTTGAAAGTGAGAGAGATGGAGGAAGAAAAATTAAAAGAATAGAAAAAAGGGAGAGAGAAAACAGGGGTTATGCAATTCCCTTATATCATATTATTATGGTGATTAAGTTCTTAAAGTCCTATCTCATGCAAAGTTCTTGGTTTCACGTATGTTTGGGTTGTGAGGACCATAGTGGAACGGGTAAAGGAGAATGGATGATAAGGGAAAAATATCTCCTAAAATTCTGTTTTGTTTTCTTCCAGTAGGTGCTGTTGTCTATTCCAATTTTCAGTCTCTGCCCTTGGGGTGGAGATGGTAAGGAGTGTGAAGGGCTTGAGCTTCTGCCTGGAGCCTCCATGCTCTTAGTCTCTGTCAGTTGGAAACCAGCTGCCTCTACAGTTGCAGTTCTGCCTTTATAGCCATGACCCCCAAAAGATTGTGAGAAAGGTTTTGAGTTATCACATCTGTGACTGGGGGAGTTGGGAACCAGGTATATTGTCAGCAGCAGAACTGCACTGGGTAACCATGCACATCAAGATTCTGGCATGGGGAGTTTGGTGAGGTGGGGGTGCTGGGATGACCTTGTGCTATGGAAAGAACTAAGTCTGGTGACCTGCTTGGGAGTGGAGAATAATCTGGCAATTTAGAGTGGTGTAACATTGCTGATTTTATACTTCTGATCTGCCACTTGTGGTCTGCGTGTCTGTTCAGATTGCAGGCTTTGCAGCTGGTGTCTGGAGTCTTACTGTCAAGCAAAGCCTCTGTGTTCTGTGTCGTACTCACCACTTTGGTGGAATCTGCACAAGCTTCACTGTATGGTATCCTGTCGCATGCTCTGAAATGTAGTTTTTCCATCATGGCAGGACCTGGTAGAGAGGCATTTTGACTGTTTTCTCACATTCGTGCACAGAGCCCCCAGACGCAGTATCTCCTCTACTCTGCCATCTTTTTTTTCTCCCTAAAAATCTCATCTGTTTTTCTATTTCTAAGAGGAATGCCATAGGGATTTTGATCGTAACTGCATCAAATCTGTTTAGTGCTTTTGGTAGTATGGCCAATTTGATAAAATTAATTCTGCCTAGCCAAGAGAAGGGAGAACTTTCTACCTTTTAAGGTCTTAGTTCAATACTCTCAATAGGGTTTTGTAGTTTTCATTGTACAGATCATTCACCTCTTTTTTTAAGTTCATTTCATTTGTTTGAAGTTATTGTTATTTTTTCTCATTTCCATCTCAGAAGCTGATATACAGAAATTCTTTTGATTTATTAGTGTTGATTTTATATCCTGCTACTTTGCTGAATTCATTTACTTGTTGTCGAAGTTTTCTTGTGGAGTTTTTTAGGTCTTTTAGGTATAGAATTATATGATCAGCAAATAGTGCTAATATACGTTCTTCTTTTCCTATACATATCTTTTTAATTTTGTTTGACTTGCTAATTGCTCGGGCCAGTGGTTCAAGAAATATGTTGAATAGAAGCCATGAAACAGAGCATTCCTATCTTGTTGCAGTTTTTTGAGGAAGTGCCGTCATTTTTCTGTGTTTAGGATGATGACCTGAGGCTTAACGTAGATAGCCAGTATGATGTTGAGATGAGTTTTTGTTATACCTAGTTTTTCCAGTGTTTTAAATGTAAAGGAAAGCTGTATTATCAAATGGTTTTTCTGCATCTATGGAGTTGGTCATATGGTTCTTATATTGAAGTCTATTGATGTGATGAATTACATTGATTGATTTCCGTATGTTAAAAATAATTTCTCATTATCTTCTGTATTTCTGTAGTATCTCATATGATATTGCCTTTTTCATCACATATGCTAGTAACTTGGGTTCTCTTCATCTTTTCAATAGCATGTCTAAGGGCTTGTCAATCTGCTGTATTTTTCAGAGAATCAACTCTGAGTTTTGTCAATTTTTTCCAAATGTTTTTTTTTTTTTTTTTTTTTTTTAGTTTCGATTTCAATGATTTCAGCTCTAATTTTAATTAATGCTTGCCTTCTACTGCTTTTGCTGCTGGTTTGTTATTTTTTTCTATGGCTTTTAAGTGTAGTGTGTGGTTATTTACCTGTTGACTCTTTCTTCTTTGAAGGAATAAAATCCATGCAATGAATTTTCTTCTTAGTAATGCTTTCATAGTGTCCAGGGATTTCAATATGTTGTGTTTGCTTTCTCATTTACCTCAAAATTTTTTTTAAATTCCTTTCCTCTTGATGTCTTCATAACCCATTGTTCATTCAGTAGCATTTTGTTCTTTCTCCATGTGATTAAGAAAATTTTCTTCCTTATTTGATTATTGACTTCCAATTTCATTCCATTATGATCTGGTAAAATGCGTGGTAGTAACTCTACTCCTTTGTATTCAAAAGTTGCCCTGTGGTATAATATAGGGTCTATTTTGAGAAGGATCCATGTTCTGCTGAGAAGACATAGTATCCACTTGATATTGGTTGATATTTTATATATGTGAATTAAGTCTAAGATATTAATTGTGTTATTGAGTTTGATGGTTTCTTTATTCAAATTTGTTTGTATGATCTCCCCAATGGTGAGAGAGGTGTGTTAAAATAACCCATGATTATTTCTCTGTCGTCTATTTTACTCTTGAAATTCAGAAGAGTTTTTTAGATGAACATAGCTGAATCATGGCTTGGAGCATATATATTAATGATTGTTATGTCTTGTTGGTGTATGGCTCCCTTGAGCAGTATGTAGGATCCTTATTTATCCCTTTTAAAGAACTTTGGCTAGATGTCTTCTTTATTTGATGTGAGTTTGGACAACCAACCTGCTTGCTTCCTAGGTCCAAATGAATGTTATGATGTTTCCCAATCTTTCACCTTCAGTCTTTGCATGTGTTTCTTTCTATAAACAGTCTCCTGAAGGCAGCATATTGTAGGATTTTTTAAAAAATCCAGTCTACTACCCTATATCTTTTAAAAGGTGAGTTTAAGACCTTAACATTTAGAGTTACTATTGTGATATGGTTTGTATCTCCAACAATATCTATTCATTTTTCTTATTTAAATTGACTTGATGTTTTTCTTTGATTAGTTTATCCTTTACTGTACTCCCTCCCACTGATGATTTTAGTCTTGCTGCATACAATTGTCTTGGTTAGAACACAGTATTGTTTATCATTGGAAATATATTGTTACAGGATCTTCTAGCTTTCAGGGTCTGTGTTTAATGATCAGCCTCAAACCAAATTGTTATACCCCATATGTGATCTGCTTCCTTTCTCTTATGAGTTTTAAAATTTTCTTCTTGTTCTGTATCTTGGGCATTTTCATCATAATATGTCTTTATGTAGATATTTTTGCATTCTGCATCCTGTAGGATTCCAGGATTTGGTTTTCCATTTCATTCTTCATTTCTGGAAAGAGTTCCAATATTATTGCATTGAACAGATTGATCATTCCTTTGGTTGGACCACAATACCTTCCTCAATCTCAATAAGTCTTAAATTTGGTCTCTTTATGCTATCCCATATTTCTTGGATGTTCTGTTCTTGGCTTCTTGACAGTGTCTTTCTGCTGTCTATGTTCTTTTTGATATGATATACTCTGTCTTTGTTGTCTGATGTCCTGTCTTCTAAGTGGTCTACTCTGTTGGTGACAATATCCTTTGAGTTTTTAATTTGGTTTTTCATTTCCATCTCAGAGGCATATATACAGAAATTACTTTGATTTTATACCCAGCTAGTTTGCTGAATGCATTTACTAGTTCTAAATGTTTTCTGGTGGATTTTTCTGGGTCGTGTATGTATAGAATCATACCATCAGCAAATAGTGCTGATTTAAGTTCTTCTTTTGCCAAACATATCATTTTAAATTACTTTGTCTCTGTAATTGCTCTGGTCAGTGTTTCAAGAACTATGTTGAATAGAAGTGATAAAACAGAGCATTCCTCTCTTGTTACCGTTTTTCGTGGGAATGCCTTCCATTTTTCTGTGTTTAGTATGATGTTGGCCTGATGCTTAGCACAGATAGCCATTATGATGTTGAGATGAGTTTCTGTTATCCCTAGTTTTCCAGTGTTTTGAACATAATGGACTGCTGCATTTTGTCAAATGCTTTTTTCCTTGCCTTTGAGAGGTCATATGTTTCTTATCATGAAGTCTATTGATGTTTTTAATTATATTGATTAATTTCCATAGGTTGAATCAAAATTGCATACCTGGGATGTCTCCCACCAGATCATGGTCCACGATCTTTTTGATATGATTTTGTATTTGACATGCCAGAATTTAATTGAGGATTTTGGAATCTATATGCATTAGAGATATTAATCTGACGTTTTCTTTCTTTGAGTTGTCTGGTTTTGGAATCATGGTGATATTGGCTTCATAGAATAAAGTTGAAAAAAGTACTCCCTCTTTTTATATTTCCTGAAAGAGATTGAAGAGTATTTGTACTAGTTCTACTTGAGAGGACTTGTAAATCTTGGCTGTATATCTATCTTGTCATGGGCTTTTCTTGGTTGGTAATCTTTTGATGCCTTTTTATGTCCTCACTTGCTATTGGTCTCTTTAATTCATATATATCTTCCTGGCTTTCTCAGGGCATGTAATATGACTTCAGGAATTTACTGATGCCTTCTCTATCTTCTATATTATTAGAGTTATGGTTTGAAAATCAATTCTCATTATCTTCTGTATTTCTGTAGTGTCTGTTTTGATATTGCCTTCATCATCAAGTAGTATGCTAATAATTTTGTGCTCTCTCTTCTCTTCATTAGCATTGCTAAGGTTCTGTCAATCTTATGTTTTTTTTTTTTTTTCCACAAAACAAACTCTGAGTTGTGTCAATTTTTCCAAGTGTTTCTTTGGTTTTGATTACATTGACTTCAGCTCTGGTTTTAATTATTGCTTGCCTTCTAGTACTTTTGATGCTCATTTGTTCTTTTTTTCTGGGGCTTTGAGGTGTAGTTTGCAGTCATTTACTTGTTGACTCTTTCTTCTTTTAAGAAATAAACTTGTTGCAATTAATTTTCCTCTTAGTGCTGCTTTCATAGTATAACAAAAATTTGGATGTGTTGTGTTTGTATTTTCATTTACCTCTTAGAATTTTTTAATTTCCTTCTTTATGCCTTCTGTAACCCACTGTTCATTTGGTAGCATATTGTCCATTCTCTATGTGATGAAGGGATTTTCTTTTTTATTTTATCATTGATTTCCTATTTCATTCGATTACAATGAGATAAAATCATGGTAGAATCTCTACTCCTTTTCATTTGCTAATAGTTTCCCTGTGGCAATATATAGGGTCTATTTTTGAGAAGGATTCATGTGCTTGAGAATTCAGAGTATCCACTTGATGCTGCTTGATATTTTATATATGTCAATTAAGTCCAAGTTATTAATTGTGTTATTGTGTTCTGTATTTACTTTGTTCAAATTTTTTTGTACGATCTCCCCAGTGATGAGGGAGGTGTGCTAAAATCACCCATGATTATTGTGCTCTGGTCTATTTGACTTTTGAACTTGAGAAGATTTTATTAGATGAACATATCTGCACCATGGCTTGGGACATATATATTAAAGATTGTTATATCTTGTTGGTTTATGTTTCCCTTGATCAGTATGTAGGATCTTTCTTTATCCCTTTTGATAAACTTTGTTTAGAAATCTACTTTATTTGACATCAGTATGGACACACTTGCTTGCTTCTGAGGTTTATGTGAATAGTATGATTTTTGCCAAACTTTTGCCTTCAGTCTGTGTATGTCTTTTCCTATCTAATGATTCTCCTGTAGGCAGCATATTGTAGGATCATTTTTTTTCAATTTAGTCTATGAGCATATATCTTTAAAGGGTGAGTTGAAGCCATTAACATTTAGGGTTACTATTGCGATATGGTTTGTATTTCCAGGTATATTTGTTTATTTTTTTATCTAACTAGACTTGATTTACCTCTTTGATTAGTTTTTCCTTTTGTGTACTCCCTCCCACTCTTGGTTTTCATTGTTATTTTTCTTTTTCTCTTCATGAGAAGTTTTGCCAAAATGTGTAGACATGCCTCTTTTCTACACGCAAATTCTCTTTACTTTTGTTTATCATGGAAAGTTTTTATTTCATGTTCAAACCTGAGGCTTACTCTTGCTGCATACAAGAGTCTTGGTTAGAACACAGTATCTTTATCTTTGGAAATATATTTTTCAGGATCTTCTAGTTTTCAGCATGTGTGTTGAAAGATCAGCATTTAACCTAATGGGTATACCCCTAAATGTGATCTCCTTCCTTTCTCTTGGGGCTTTTAAAATTTCCTTCTATTTCTCTGTGTTGGGCATTTTCATTAAAATTCGACCTGGTGTGAATCTATTTTCATTCTGCTTTCTTTAGGATTCTAGGATTTGGATTCTTGTTTCATTCTTTATTTCTTGAAAGGGTTCCAGTATTAGTGCATTGAATAGATTTCTCATTCCTTTGGTTTGGACCACAATACTTTCCTCTATCCAAATAACTCTTAAAATTGGTCTCATTATGCTATCACACCTTTCTTGAATGTTCTGTTCCTGGCTTCTTGTCAGTCTCTTCTTGGTCTCTACATTATTTTTGATATGATGTACTCTGTCTTTGTTGTCTGGTGTCCTATCTTCTAAGTGGTCTACTCTGTTGGTGACACTTTCATTTGAGTTTTTAATTTGGTTCATCATTTCCATCTCAGAGGCTTATATACAGAAATTTCTTTGATTAATTGGTGTTGATTTTATATCCTGCTACTTTGCTGAACTCATTTACTAATTCTAAATATTTTCTGGTGGAGTTTTCTGGGTCTTCCATGTATAGAATCATATCATCAGCAAATAGTGCTCTTTTAAGTTCTTTTTATGCTATGCATATCACTTTGAATTACTTTGTCTCTGTAATTGCTCTGGCCAGTATTTCAAGAACTATGTTGAATAGAAGTGATAAAACAGAGCATTCCTCTCTTGTTGCAGGTTTTTGAGAGAATGCCTTCCATTTTTCAGTGTTTAGAATGATGTTGGCCTGAGGCTTAGTGTAGATAAGCTTTATGATGTTGAGATGAGTTCCTGTTATCACTAGTTTTTCCAGGTTTGAACATAAAAGATTCTGTATTTTGTCAAATGCTTTTTCTGCATCTATTTAGATGGTCATATGATTCTTATCTTGAAGTCCAATGATATGGTGAATTACATTGATTCCATATATTGAACCAACCTTGCATACCTGGGATGACTCTCACCAGATCATGGTCCATCATATTTTTTTTTTTAATTTTTTTATTATTAGTTGTTCAAAACGTTATAAAGCTCTTGACATATCATATTTCATACATTTGATTCAAGCAGATTATGAACTCCCATTTTTACCCCATATACATCTTGCAGATTCACATCGGTTACACATCCACTTTTTTACATACTGCCATACTAGTGTCTGTTGTATTCTGCTGCCCTTCCTATCCTCTACTGCCATACCACCCTGAACACACCTGATCTCGTCCATGATCTTTTTGATATGATTTTGTATTCGACTTGGCAGAATGTAATTGAGGATTCATTTTTGCACCTATACTCATTAGAGATATTGGTCTGAAGTCTTCTTTCTTTGACGTTTCTTTGTCTGGTTCTGAAATCATGGTGATATTGGCTTCATAGAATGAAGTTGGAAGTACTTCCTCTTTTTCTATTTCCTGAAAGAGATTGAAGAGTATTAGTATTAGTTCTTCTTGAAAGGTCTTGTAAAACTTGGCTGTATATCCATTTGGTCCTGGGCTTTCCTTGGTTGGTAATATTTTGATGTCTTCTTCTATTTCCACACTTGTTATTGGTCTTTTTAAGGCGTATATATCTTCCTGGCTCAATCTGGGCAGGTTATATGACTTTAGAAATTTATTGATATCTTCACTATGTTCTATATTATTAGGATTATGGTTTCAAAACAATTTCTGATTATCTTCTGCATTTTTGTAGTGTCTGTTTTGATATTGCCTTTTTCATCATGTATGCTAATAATTTGGTTGTTTTCTCTTCTTGTCTTCCTTAGAATGGCTAAGGGTCTGTCAATCATATGTATTTTTTCAAAGAACCTACTTTGGGTTTTGAAAATGTTTTCAAACTTTTCTTTTTCAATTTCATTTACTTCAGCTCTGAATTTAATTATTGCTGGCCTTCTACTGCTTTTGCTGCTGGTTTGTTCTTCTTTTTCTAGGGGTATTAAGTGTAGTGTCTGCTCATTTACTTTTTGACACTTTCTTTTTTAAGGAATAAACTTGATGCAATGAATTTTTCTCTTAGTACTGCTTTTATAGTGTCCCAGGGATTTCGATATGTTGTGTCTATGTTCTCATTTACCTCTAAGAATTTTTAAATTTCCTTTTAGATGATCTGTAACCTATTGTTCATTCAGTAGTATATTGTTTATTCTCCCTGTGATGAAGGAATTTTTCTTCCTTATTTTATCATTGATTTCCATTTCCATTTTATTACAAAAATATAAAATGCATGGTAGTAACTCTACTCCTTTGTATTTGCTAAGAGTTGTATTTTGGCATAATATAGGGTCTATTTTTTAGAAGAATCCATATGCTGCAGAAAAGGCAGGATATTGTCTAGATGTTGTTTGATATTTTTATATGTCAATTAAGTCTAAGTTATTAATTGTGTTATTGGGTTCTATATTTCTTTGTTCAAATTTGTTTGGACGACCTCTCCAGTGGTGAGAGAGGTGTGTTAAAATCACCCATGATTATTGTGCTGTGGTCTATTTGACTCTTGAACTTTAGAAGACTTTTTTGATGAACATAGCTGGACCATGGTTTGGGGTATATATACTAATGATTGTTATGTCTTGTTGGTGTATGGTTCCCTTGAGCCGTATGTGGGGTCCTTCTTTATCCCTTTTGATAAACTTTGGCTAGAAGTCGCCTTTATTTGACATAAATATGGACACACCTGCTTTCTTTTGAGGTCCATGTGAGTGGTATGTTTTTTCCCAACCTTTCACCTTTAGTCTGTGTATGTTTTTTTTTTTTCCTATCAAATGAGTCTCTTGTGAGTAGCATATTGTAGGCTCTTTTTTAATCCAGTCTATTAGTCTATGTCTTTTCAATGGTGAGTTTAAGCCTTTAACATTTGGGGTTACTATTGAAATACAGTTTGTATTTCCAGCCATATTTGTACACTTTTGTTATTTAACCTGACTTGATTTTCCTCTTTGCTTAGTTTTTCCTTTAGTGTCCTCCATCCCACTGTTGGTTTTCATTGTTATTTTTCATTTCCTCCTCATGAAAATTTTTCCAAGTATGTGTTTAGCTGCTTTTCTACCTGCAAATTCTCTTAACTTTTGTTTATTGTGGGAATGTTTTATTTTATCATCAAACCTGTACCATAGTCTTGAGGCATACAAGAGTCTTGGTTGGAATCCATTTTATTTTTTTCTTTTTTTTAAGAGAGAGAGAGTGAGAGAGAGAGAGAGAGTTTTAATATTTATTATTTTTTAGTCATCGGCGGACACAACATCTTTTGTTTGTATGTGGTGCTGAGGATCAAACCCGGGCCGCACACATGCCAGGCGAGCGCGCTACCACTTGAGCCACATCCCCAGCCCAGAACCCATTTTCTTTCAGTGTTTGAAATATGTTGTCTCGGGATCTTCAAGCTTTCAGGGTCTGTGTTGAAAGATCAGCCTGTATCCTAATTGGTGTATCCCTATATGTGATCTGCTCCCTTTCCTTTATGGCTTTTAATATTTACTTCTTGTTTTGTATGTTGGGCATTTTCACTATAATGTGTCTTGCTTTGGTTCTTTTTCACTTTCAGCATCCTGTAAGATTCTAGGATTTGGATATCTGTTTCATTATTCATTTCTGGAAAGATTTCCAATATTATTGCATTGAAAAGATTGCTCATTCCTTTGGTTTGGACCACAATACCTGCCTCCATCACAGTAACTCTTAAATTTGGTCTCTTTATGGAATCTCATTTTTCTTGGATATTCTGTTCCTGGCTTCTTTTCATTATGTTCATGATGTCAACATTCTTTTTGATATGATACTATGTCTATGTTGTTTGGTGTCTTATAAGTTGTTTAATCTGATGGTGGCACTCTCATTGAACTTTTAATTTGGTTCATTATTTCCACCTCAGAGTCTTAAATAAGAAATTCCTTTGATTTATTGGTGTTGATTTTATATCCTGCTCTTTTGATGAATTCACTTACTAGTTGTAGAAGTTTTCTGTTAGAGTGTTTTGGGTCATCTAGGTATAGAATCATATCATCAGCAAATAGGTTTTACTTAAGTTTTTCTTTTCCTATACATATCCCTTTGATTTCCTTTGTCTCTGTAATTGTTCTGGCCAGTTTTTCAAGAACTATGTTGAATAGAATTAGTGAAACAGAGCATTCCCATCTTGTTGCAGTTCTTAGAGGGAATGCCTTCCATTTTTGTTGTTGTTGTTTTGGAATGATATTGGCCTGAGCCTTAGCATAGATTGCCTTTATAATGTTGAGATTAGTTCTTGTTATCCCTAGTTTTTCCAGTGTTTTGAACATAGAAGTGTGCTATATTTTTTCAAATGATTTTTGTTCGTCTTTTGAGATGGTCTTATGGTTCTTATCTTTAAGTCTATTGATGTGATTAATCACATGGATTGATTTTGGTATGTTGAACCAAACCTGCATATTTGAGATGAATCTCACTTGATCATGGTGCATGTTCATTTTGATTTGATTTTGTTTTCTATTGGCCAGAATTTAATTGAGTATTTTTGCATCTATATTCATTAGAGATATTGGTCTGATATTTTCTTTTCTTGAGGTGTATTTTTCTTGTTTTGAAATCAGGGTGATATTGGCAGCATGGAATGAACTTGAAAGTACTTCCTTTTTTCTATTTCCTGAAATACATTGAAGAGTATTGGTATTAGTTCTTCCTTAGAAGTCTTGTAAACTTGGCAATATATTCATCCAGTCCCCGCCTTTTCTTGTTTGATAATCTTTTGATAGCTTCTTCTATGTCCTCACTTGATATTGGTCTCTTTAAGTCATATATATTTTCCTGGCTTAATATGGGCAGGTCATATCACTTTAGGAATTTACCTATGCTTTTATTATCTTCTATTTTATTAGATTTATGGTTTTAAAGTAATTTCTAATTATCTTCTGTTTTTCTGTAGTGTCTGTTTTGATATTGCCTTCTTCATCATGTATGCTAGGACTTTGTGTTCTCTCTCTTCTTCTCTTCAATAGCATGGCCAAGGGTCTCTTGATGCTATATATTTTTTCATCTGAGTTTTGTCCATTTTTCCAGATGTTTCTTTGTTTTAATTTTCTTTATTTTAGCTCTTATTTTAATTATTGCTTGCCTTCTACTGCATTTTATGCTAATTTGTTTTTCTATTTCTAAGGCTTTGAGATGCAGTTGAGATCATTTATTCGTTGGCTTTTTCTTCTTTTAAGGAATGAACTCCATGCAATGAATTTTCCATTTAGTACTCTTTTCATACTGTCCCAGAGATTTCAATATGTTGTGTCTGTGTTCTCATTTATGTCTAAGAATTTTTTAATTTCCTCCTTGATGTCTATGTTGCAATCCCTGCACTCTCTTCATAGCCCATTCTTTTATTGGTCACTGAAAAGATGGTTAGCAGCAATTGCATTGGTGCTGCCTGTAATCTGCTTAGCTACTGCCTGAGTATATATACATCTTCACTGTGCAATAAAATCAGACCTGCTTCCTGATTTGTGTCCAGAGTTTTTGATCAATAACTCTGCAACCACACTCTCCTCTACCCTGTTCCACGGGCCTCCTCACTCGATCAGAGAAAGTCCACACAGTGGGGTCTCTGGGAAGGTTAATGTGGAGACCTCATAAATGGGATTACCTCCTTTAAAAGAGACCCCAGAAGTCCCTTCAATCTATAGCTCTCAGAGCCTGATGAATTTATTAAAACTTTTCATATTCCATGTTTCAAAGTATCCCAGATTATATGACAAAAATGATCTCATGAAGCAGAAGAGAGAAAAGAGGAAACAGAATAAAATATTTTTAGACAATCACAGAGATGGAGAAGAAATAGAAAAATGAATCCCCAAAAATCATGCTCTCAGAGATTCATAAAAATATCTCAGAATGTACCATGTCTCTTTGGCCAGACAGAGTAGCTTCAGAAAGCAAGATGAGGCTGGCAGATTTTGGGCAGGGGTGGGGGATGGAGGAGAACCTTTAGATTTTTCAAGGCAGAGGCAGCTGGCAACACCCAGGTCTCAACACAGAGTAGATTCCAGGTAATTATGTCAGGAGACAAACAGAACCTGGAGACCAAATTTAGAGGAGATGAGCAGTTATATGAGGCCAAACAAAGAAGGTATAAGACAGCAGGAATTCACATGCCTCAAGGTCAACCAGAAAGAACAAATAGACAGGGAGGCAAAGACAAAGTATTGACTCCCCATGGTAACCCAGGATTCAGAGTGCTTCACGGTTTGTACTCTTAGGAAGGAAGGGAAAGCTTCCTTTTCAGTAGCTGAAAGGACAAGGTGGCATATAAAGATGGGAAACACTAGAAAGGTGGCACTGAGGGTGGAACAGAATATCTGGCTGGGGGCCTAATCTACAAGTTAACTGTGCTCAGACACCACTTCTCTGGCACTGCCCCAGACATTTTATACACTGTGCATTACTACCACCATCAACAAGGAGGGTGACACTGGTCCAAGTCTCTTTGGCTCTCTCAGCTTTAGTTTCCTTACCTGAAAAGTTTATGAGCTGGAGCAGCCTGGGGAATTATTTCTAATGGCCTCTTCCTACACTAAGGCTAGAGATCAGATATGCATATTTTTTTCCAATCATCATTTAAGTCTTTCCTTTGCATTTATAATTACAAATAACTTCTCTGTTTATTTTGAATGCTTTCTCAAAACCTCATTTCACACTACACATATAGGAGGTGCTCAACAAATGTTTCTGAGTTAAGAAAACTGCCACAGTGTGAGAGTTATAGAAAACAAACACATACTTCCTCATTTTCCCCTGTCCAAAAATGATCTGGACAGCAGCAGAGCTGCCCAGCACTGTTCAGAATCCATCTTTGGGAAAATCAGCCTTGATAAAGAACACTTATCTAAATCCAAAGTACAAATAAGAATGAACATCAAATAAATTAGTCTCTAGTGCTTTATATCTTGCTCCTCTTGGCAATGTGTACAAACTAATTTCTAAGTGAAAAAGCCTGATAATATAATAAGCCTGAAGGTGCTTTCCATCATTTCCTGGAGAAAATACCTCAGTGCATGTTTATTTAAAGATGCCCCATGCTTTCCTTATCAAGGGAGCAAGAGGTGCTATTTTACACTGCTATGTCTCCAGTGACTTTCCTACAGTAAAGAAAGCTACTGTAAACTTAAAGCATTCTCAATCAGCCTTTCTTTCCTTACTTTAAGAAGACATTCTTAGCCGGGAATTAGCATCAACACTGCATGACTGTGGCTAGGAATTGATAAATACCTTCTATGATACTTCTGGATACTGTAGAGCAAGATATATAAGCATGGAGAAGAAATTTACAATGAAAAGTTTCCTTCATCAAACAAAGGGCAAAGGAGGGTTGTGCACATTTCTAGCAGGATGACTCCTGCAGCTAGGACCAAGTTTTAGCTCTCATCTTTGCATGAATGTAAAACTACATGACAGTACATCCCAAAAGGAATGTAAATACCTGTGTTTGCACAAAGCAAATAAAACCCAAGTGATTAGAAAAATCTACCTTGACTAACGTCATTTTATATCATGGCTTTCTTTAAAGTCAGAGATATTCCTTGTATGATTTTTTTTTAAACTTTTTGTGAAAGAGAAGCATAACTAAAATGTTCCAAGTTTTTCAAATACCAAATTACAGTTTCTTACTATGATGGAAAGTTGTTAATATTTCTAAAATACAACAAAGCAATACATTTCAAATCATAGATGTACTTAGACATCACATTGAACAAATCCTTTGGGAGCTTAAGGTTTATTGCACTATATGATTCATCTAACATAAGTATCCCAGCCATGCAGTGTTTACACAACATACTCCTGGCTCTCTAAGGATAAGTAGACCAGAGGAACCTTCTCTCCAGCTGGTGGGAACCTGCCAAAGCCAAGTTGATGGCCACCATTGGGAGGAATGCTGACAGAATCACAAGCTACAGCATGATGGCAAGGAAATGGGACAGGGGGCCAAACGATGACAAAACCCCTCATACATGAAGGCTTAATTTACAGGAGAAGACAGAACTCCTGGAAACAGCCTATTAACAATTTGACTTCTACTTCCCTCAACAGTGCTCTCAGACCTCTTGCAGGGAAAGAAAAAAAGCTGTGGACAGTGGACAGAAATGCAGCTCCAAGTGCTGCAGTGCTAGACACAAGTGCCAGGTAGAGCCCTGCTAGAGATAATTATCAGGAAACTCCAACCAGACATATGAGATGTCTGGCCAACTCCACAACACGTGTCCTAATGTTCACTCCATTTTCTTTTTCTACACATAGAACTTCACCTATTACTACTGGAAAATCTTAAGCTTACAACTATTTTACCCAGTGTATCAACTATTTTACAACGATTTTATCAAGATTTAATACCCCTTGGGATATATGCTTTTTAAAAACAGATGAAAGAATTTATATAGATGAGATTACACATAGAAAATAAATAAAAACCTATGTAACAACTCAAATGAATTTAATGTAGGATGATAAGCTCCCCATTACTAACCCCATTATCATTTTTGAACCACCAACATTTTCAGGTTAAGGGAATAAAACAGAAAGGAATGAGGGCAGTACACAAAGTAGCTAGTAAAACATTTGAGAATTTCCACAGCAAAATTGCAAAATACTAATGAAAATGTATATTTTCTATTGAGATATTAATACTAACCCCCCCATCAAAAAAAAAAATCCCTGCTCCACACTACTACTTCCTTCAAGATCTGCACAGACAACTACACAAAGTGCAAAAAGCCATCCAAACTTTCCTAGCTAATTTAACCCTATCAAGTTTGGTTAAAAATTTGAATGTAAAAATAATCCAACAACAAATAGCTCTCCCTTTGTTGATGGGAAAATGCATATTTGGAATCAATGGATGTTTTCTGATTAATGCATTCCACCTACCTTAAGTTTCTGAGGGTTCAAATCATTCTTGAATTCCAGTTGTATAATATTTTGCTCTTCCATTTAGGTTTCAAAGAAATTCACGACCTTGACTGAAATGCTATAAAATTTTAGCAGTATGCATTTAATAACAATGAAAATGGCATCAAAATGTAGAATACTGATGGGATTTGGGTAAGATTAAATAAGAAAATAAAAACAATGTAACTATAAAGTACTTAGCATATTGTTGATGCTCAATGAATATCTTTTTCTTTTCATGAACTGTTACTAATGATGAATCATGCATGCTTCTTGAGGATTTATGTAAATGTGAAACAAAATGCATTTGCCTAACTAAAAAACATTTAGATTCAGAACTCTAAAGTATATACACTCTGCTTTTACTAAACATGCATCTGCAGGAAACACATTTGTGATGTTATTTCTGAAAATATGAATTAGTATTATAATGCAATTTAAATAAATCAATTTAAGTCTTCTGTCATACACTAATTTTAAGCTCTAATTTTAATTCCTTTATATAGTGGTTTTGTCTTTAAAATTAAGTGCTTATAATGTTTTACTTTGTTTTGACGTTCACATTCTTTTTTTTTTAAATATTTCTTTATTTTTTTTAGTTATCCGCAGACACAACATCTTTTGTTGGAATGTGGTGCTGAGGATCGAACCTGGGCCGCACGCATGCCAGACGAGCGCGCTACCACTTGAGCCACATCCCCAGCCCGACGTTCACATTCTTTGCATAGCAGATAAATCAAACTCTAAATGTGAAATTTATATTCACCCTAATAAACTGCTTTTTATTTGTTTAGAAAAAAACTGTACAATAGATACCTTAAAATTCATACAATTTTCAATTTATCTAATAGGAATTGCAGGAGTATTTTTGCATTAGTAAATTTGAAACTATCTGTACTTCTTTGCATTTATCATTATTATATTTATAACATCCTCAAAAATATCAATTATTAATATACAATATTAAAAATGAAAGTGCTAAGTGAAATTCTGTTACATTGCATATGGTTACTGCAGTTCTAGAATCTCTGTCCAAATACCAAATTCCTTTCATATAATTTAGTCATCTATGTGTATTTTATATGACATACTGTAAGGGAATATAACATATACATAATATACATTATAAAGGGATATATAATAAATGTATATATTATACATAATATATAGGAATATATTATATAAAATAATGATCAATAAACTGTTTTATCTTTTATATATTTAATATAATCCAATAGCATATAGTTATATTGTATATATATGTATGTATTTATATTTTTTAAGTCACTTGATGACTACAGCTTTAGAAAGAGTAAAGGAACTAGAAATTCAAAAGAGAAAATCTTAAAAAAATATTTAGAATGTAAAACGTAATGCATAAAACATTTTATTTCTCAAAAATTAAATGAAGATATATGTTGCATCTCACACATGTATATGTGTGTAATTTGAAGTAAATTTTGGAAAAAAGGTATCTACAGTTACACAAACACACATATAAATACACATATATAGAGAGTCTTTTACATACATTGTATACAAGTGGGGTATATTGTCATATTTTATAATTTGCTATGCCATATTACTTATAACAGAACCAAAGCAGTTTCCATTTGAATAATCTACCAAGATTCTTGAGTTAATTTATTCAAAATACAGAGATTAAGGACATTGGTTGGCACATCTGTGCTCTTTAAACATGACAGATAGCTCTCAGCATGCTGCTTGCTGTCTCTGCTGCAGCCTGTCTATCACCAGTGATACCCCAATGCCTAGGGAAGAGCCTCCTGTGTTACCTCCTGGAGATGCAGCCATCCCCAGTAGTAAACCAAAACCATATTCCATCTTTTAACACAGAGGATATATCTGAGAATTTGGGCCTGGTGCTGCTATAAGGAGCTGCAGACTGGTGCCACTGTGCTACAAGTACCATTCCCAAAGCTGAGATAGGGTACTCCCAGAAATACAACAGATTAATTAAATTTCCTTCTTCACTGCTTCTTTCTGAACTCCCCTGGTGCTTCTTGTTGGCTGACTCTAAGAAGATACTCTAAGGCAATGTGGTCTGGGTCATAAAAAATATAGCAGATCCCACTTTCTCACCATATAGGAGTCAGGATATACTGGATTTAAAACTGAGTGGCAACAAATCACCAATCTGCACTATCTACTCTTGCTTCTCAGTATCCAGATTTAAACATACAATTAGTACTCACATAATATTTTCACCTACAACGGTGCAATTTAGAAACGCTGACTGTCTCAAAAGGGCAGATGTATTATCCACTTCTTGGTGATAATTATAGTATCCATCTTGCAGTATCTTTATCCTTCCATCAGAGTTTAGCTATAATGCCAGTTGAATATTATTTAATCTTTGTTTTGGCTTCTCTTTCTGTAGCAAGCCTGAGGACTATCTTTTCACACCCAAATAGATCACTAAATATTTTTTCCTTAACAATGATAGTTGTGAAATTGTATTATTTTGCTCTATTATAAGACATTTACTAAGTTTCTGTTTTACCTCCACAGACATATTATAAAATTAAATTCATCTTCCTGCCTTATTCTACTCTGGAGTTGTCTCTCCATGTGTTTGGGAAACACCTCCAAAATATAGATTAGCCATTTCCGTCACATGGAAAAGTTGTGAGTGTTGGCTACATTATGTCAGGAGGATTGAAACCATAACTGCTGTGATGATACTAATTAAAATGACTAGCCATATTGGGTCCAGTCACTGGCTTCCTCAATTCAAGTAATTAAGGAATCACATTATCTGAAATCCTATTATGTTCTCAAGGTGGTGTGAAAAAGTTGATTGAATGGCAGAAAAGAGAGTGTTAGGCTTTGCATAAACTTGATTATTCTCCCTGCACAAGCAATGTCCTCCATAATGCTGACATTTTCAGAATCCCTGTCAACTCCACTAGCTCATTAGTAATTGAATGATTTTTTAAGAAAACTATGTTTCTTGAACCACTATTCTGATTCGATGTTTTTCAGCTTCCTTAGTCATGGTAGTCATCCTAAAAATGTTATAAAATCTGAAGGTTGTCTAAACAATATCTAAAAGCCAACTGTCAAGATGATTGGTATTTACTTCCACATTTGCTATATTTCAACATGGGACTTTAGTTCTGAGTAAGTTAAGTGTAACAACAGTAATTCTTCACAACTAGAAAATGCAAGAAAAACCACATGCCTGTATGGCATTATTCTATTATTTATGTATCTCCAATGCTGTTTAGAACATAAATAAATAATGCAACTTAATCCAACAATCCTATTACTAAAGAATTTAATTTGTAGTCATTGATTTTTTACTGTTAAATTTACCTATAGAAAGCAAAAAAATGTAATAATTGTCTCCTATTATACAATTTAAATGATAATGTAAATAATTTGGCATGCTATTCTTTTCTCACAGATAGGTTTTTTGGTCAATAGTGACCATCTCAAATTATACAGCACTAACATATTAGCCAAAGGACATTTATTATAGCTTTTTACTGACCAATACAACTCTGACTTAAAGTTATGTATTCTAATGTGTTTTGACAAATAAATTGCTTGCCTTTTTCCATGATATCCAAACATATAAATAAGGCATGCATAGTAATATCTAGGGCAGTAAATTTAAAAAGTCAATAATGAAACACATGCAATGCATTAATGATGAAAGTGTTTTAGCTTTTGAAGAAGCAAGCCACAGCCCTCAGAAAGACCACACACCTGAGGGCGTATATTTTCCCCACAGTATCACTAAGCTCATATCTTCAGTGCTCTCTCTGTCCCCTATAACTTTCCAATTTAAGACCTGCCTACACATTCCTTGGGAGATATCAAGATTTATGATACCACTCTGATTAAAAAAAAATACTTGACATGGCCTGAAGATACTTTAGGAACATAAGAGTGTAGAAAAGTATCCTAAAATTGAAAATTAATGTAGCTGTCTGGAATATAATTCTATACTGATTTCTTTTCTCAGCAAGTCTCTCATAGTTGGTGTCCTCTTAGATACCAAAACATAAAATTAAGCCCAAAAGATTGTCAATTAATATTCTCTATATCATTTTTGTTAATTAATGGTGCCCATTTCTTTGACCTTACATTTCTACCTTTGTCTTGAATTTCACATTGTGGATTAAATTAGAATCTAAAGAGCAACACTGAGGCACACACTTTTTTAAGAGAGAGAGAGAGAGAGAGAGAGAGAGAGAGAGAGAGAGAGAGAGAGAGATTTTTTAATATTTATTTTTCAGTTTTTTGGCAGACACAATATCTTTGTTTGTAAGTGGTGCTGAGGATCGAACCTGGGCTGCACGCATGCCAGGCGAGCATGCTACTGCTTGAGCCACATCCCTAGCCTAAGGCACACACTTGTTAACCATCATAATTGTCATCACCATCCTCACTGTCACCACCACGATCATCATAATCATGATACAACATCACCCTCATCAACATATTTATTTTCAGCATTCTAATCATCAGTGTGGGCACTATTGTGTCAAAGGTAAATTAAACCTTAGATAATCTTGTATCTTCTTTGCTACTCTCAGAATTTGTAGTATGTCTAGCACAAAGGAAATAGTCACACTCTTTGTTGTACTTTGTACTTCTCTTTTACTTATTATTTACTGATCTTGGAAGGGCAGTTGTGTGCCAGAATATATTCAAATCCACCAAATTTCCCTGTCTATGCAGTTAAGTGAGACCATGTCTTTAGAATAGAGAACATAAATCTTGGTCTAAAGGTAAAGACACTTATATCCAATGCAAATGGTTCACACTTGTTCCATGATGACAGCAAGCCCTGAAACACTTTATTAAAAATTTTGTCACACAAGATGAAAATGATCTGGATCCTGAGTCACTACAAATCACTGGACCTATGGTAGATTTTTTGCAAATGAGTAATACATTTGAATGCATTTAAGTTCTGGGAGAAAAGAGTCTGTAAAAAAATTCAAATTTCTTTGTTCAGTAAATCATAAGTAACCTTGTCATTTTTGTCCCTGTTAAATATACTCCTACTTGTGCCTGAAAACATTTTAAAATGTACTCACAAAAAAGTACACCATTCATGTCAGTGCTTTATTTGGGAAATCCTAGGAATTGGTTTTCATTTGTACTTTTCCCCCTGCTAATACAAAAATCACAATCTATACTAATGTTTTAAATTAGTTTTATATACTATTTAAATTAATTCCCTAAACTAACCTAGTGTTTCAATGAAATATGAGGAAACTGAGGCATAAATAGTTTGAATGATAAAACAAAAACCTTACAGAAGAGTTAAATATAGGTCATAGCTCATGAGTCTCATACCAAAACCCTGTTCAAAGCTTTCTGATTTCCCAGTGCTACCCCTGAACTATAATTTTCATATGTCTCATTATTTTAAAATGTAATTTCAATTTCTATGAAATAAAAATTAAGACTCCCAGGTTTCCTTGTAGCATATACAATGGCTTTAAAATAATCAGACCCATCCTCTCAAGAAGAAAAGCACTGAATGAACTAAAATTGATCCAATCTTCTTACATCTTGGAACTGAGGACTCAGTGCAATGTTTGCCCTGCAAACAGAAGAGACAAATGGTGGATCCAGAAATCACAGTGGGCTAAAACAGAAGTCTGGAAGCTGAAACATCTTTGCAGTTGAAGTAGGAAAACATGAACTTTAACTGATACATTGGTGGATATACAATTATAAAAAAAATGAAAAACAAAACAAAACCTTCAGGGAGATTTGAAATGACTGTGGACTTCTGAGACTTTTTCCACCAGGAGCCAGACTATGGTCTCAAATAAAGCCTGGAAAAAATTCCCTTTGCTTTCAGCAGGGGAACATGGAAAACAATCATTTTGAAAATGGTCAGAAAAATCTACTATTATTAACAAGGTTGTCCTTCAAGATAAAATATTTATGATACTTTAACCTACAAGGGATTTTCTAGAACCAAGTGATGGGAGGAAAAAGAACCACCATACTCCAGCCCTCTATGGCCTTTCTGTCATTCCTAAAGTGAGAGAAAAGACAAACACTTGCAAAGGTCACACCCGAGGAGCACCAGCCAACTAAAAAATCAACATTTTATCATGAAAATACAAAAATTTCTGTCCATACCTTATATCTCATCACTATAATATGTCTTATACATCAGTTTATTTCTCTAGTATACCATAACCAAATTTGAACAAAAATTTCAATGTGGACTTAAAAGTAAAAAGCACTATTTAAGGAAATAGCACAAGTACCAGAAGACTCAGATATGACAGTAGTGTGGAACTGTCTATGAGTACAAAGTTTAAAAAACCATAACTCAAACAATAAGGGGTCTCCTGAAAAGAAATAAATTAACTTCAAGAACAGACAATGTGAGTAGGCATATGGAAATCTAAGGAAGAATAAAACAGGCATACAGAAACAAAAACATTCTAATAGAAATAAACACTATCTGTGATGGCTCAGGAGTAGACTAGAAATGGCTGAGTAAGCCTGAAGAAATATAATACATATTCCAAAACAGAGAATAAAATAGAAAAAAATAGGGAGGAGAAAAATTGAATAAAATATTTAAGAGTTACAGCATAAATAAAAATGTATCACTGCTTATATTGGGAATAACATAAAAAGGAAAAAAAGAGACAAGATAAATATTTTAAGCAAAAAATGAATAACTTTCTCAAGATTAATATCAGAAAACAAATCATAGAACCAGGAGGCTCAACAAACATTATACAGGATAAATGCTTTTAAAAATAATCCAGGCATAAGATTATATTCCAACTGCAGAAATTCAAAGACAAAGACTAAAAGATCATTGATCTCTAATCTTTAGCCATAATAACACAGGAGTGGGGGGCATGGATACAAGGTGGTACTTAGATCAGACATGATAGTTACCAACATAAAGCATAAAGTTCCCACAGACATTAAATGCATCATGAATGGATATTAAGAACAAGTCTATGAAAACAAATTTGATAACTTTGGTAAAATGTACCAATTGGGTGAAGATATAAATTTCTAAAACCTCAGAAAAAACCTGTACAGGACTATATATATTAAAATTTCAAACAATTAATTATCTTCTACTATAACAGAAGATTCCAGGCTCAGAAGAGTTCACTGGTAAATTCTGCCAACCATTTTCAAAAGAATTTATACCAATTCTCTATAATTTTTCATAGAAGGCAGGAGCAGATGAAATCTATCCCACCTCATTCTGTAAGGCTGGCATTACACTAAAACCAAAATCAGATATGATATTACAGAAAAACTGTAATATCAAATGCAAAATCAAAACAAAATATTGTCAAATTCATACCAATTGTATATGTAGAATTACTAAAAAAAAGAAATGCCACATCAGAACTAATTAAAATTTATTCTACACATACCAGTGTGGTTTAATACTCAACAATCAATGTGATCATATCAATAGATGCAAAAAGCACTTGACAAAATCCCAAACCTGTTTATAAAGAAATGCTTCATCAATTAGAAACTAATTAAACAAAAATTTTCTTAACTGGATAACACACACACACACACACACACACACACACACACACAGCCTCTAACTAATGCTGTATTCAATGGTCGAAAGCTAGAAGCTTTCCTGCTAAGCTCAGGAACAAGGCAAAGAAATATGAGCCCTCTTATCATTTTATTCAACACCATTTTAGGAAGTTCTAGGTAGATAATACACTGATTAAGAAAAAGAAAATAAAACACATGCAGATTGGGAAAAAAAGTAGAAAAATTATCTTTGTTCACAGGACAAAACTATCTATTTTATACGACATCCTTGGACAAAGTCCGCATAAACTGACCAAAAAACTCATGTAATTGATAAACTATTATAGCAAAGATGCAGGACATAGAATACAGAAGGAACACAAGTCAATCACATGCCTATATACCAGCAATGAACAAGTGGTATTTGCAATTAAAAACACAATAGCATGCCAGATGTGATGGCTCATAACTGTAATCCTAGCAGCCCAGGAGGCTGAGGAAGGGAGATTACAAGTTCAAAGCCACCCTAAGCAACTTAGCAAGGCTATAAGCAACTTAGTAAATAACATATAAAAAGATCTGGGGATGTGGCTCAGTGGCTAAATACCCCTAGGTTGAATATCTGGCGCAACCCCCTCACCCCAAAAATGAAATAATAGCATTTACATTTGCATCATTAGAAATTAAATACTTCTGGTTAAATCTAATGAAATGTGATCAAGATCATTGTGAGTAAAATTACAACTTTATTTAGAAATTTTTAAAAACTAAAAAAAAAAAAAAAAGATAGTTCATGCTTCAGAAAAGAAAAACTCACAACTGTTAAGATGTCAGTTTTCACAGTTGTATCTACAGATTCAATTTAATCCCCAACAAAATTTTAAAAAAGTTTTATCCATCAATATGAACAATTATGGGGGCTGGGATACAGCTTAGTTAGTACAATTATTGACTTGCATGCACAAGACCATAGGTTCAGCCCCCAGCAATGCCGCAGTCTGGCTGGGCACAATCAGAAGCCACTTGTCAAAAGAAACTAACTTTATTTTTAGAACCAAACACGCCAAACAAAACAGCCTCTCAGGAAAAATCCTCAGAGCCTCAACTGCCACCACCGGCTTTCCACAAGCCTGTCTCTCCCCCCACAAGCTTCTTTTCACCTCCCACAATCCTCCTGCTCTTGAGGCCGATTGGCTGGGTCACGTGGGCAGAGCCAAAAAGTCCCCCAATGAGCAGCTCCGTGGTCTGAAAGGGCAGGGAAACAGTCCAATGAGCATCACCGCAGAGGAGCCAATGAGCTAGATGTTGCTGGGTCCGCTGTGAGCCAATCATCAGCCAGCAGCTGGTGCTGGCAGCTGGAAGTTTTCTGGGGCCCCTTCGGCTGTGGCTCTCAACATCTCCCCCTCTCTGTTTAAACAACAAGCATGTGGCTTAGGGACCGTGTCTGTTAGGCAGTCAAATTCAACATATGGTCCTTACCCGTCATCGGATGAACTGACCTCTAGGCGTCAGCCTCCTGTCTTAGGTTGGTACCACTGCAATTGGATCATACCCGTCACTGACTACCGGTCCAGCATACAGCTATACTTGTGGATAGGCTTTTGCACCAGTGGGGGGGTGAGGTTCTTTGCCTCACCTCTGTTGGCCCCCAAATTTTACACCATCACTAGTAGAGGAGGATGCAAAATGCCATGACATTAAGCCAATTGAGGGCTCCTTTGAAAAATTGTACCACCGGTGACATCATCAGCAAAAATACCCCAACACTACCACAAGTCGCTGCACCAACAGATAGTTCACAATGCATACAGGTGAGCTCACAATGTGTCTAGGCAAGTTCTGCAAGCAGTTCAGTGATGGCTATTGTAGAAGCTGTAGATTGGTTTTATCTTTGACTTCACCAGCACTGGGATGAAGATAGGAATTCTAGCAATAATGGCTAAAGAAAAAATTATGTAACAATTTTCTTAACAATTTACATTGTCTTCACCAGCACTGGGATGAAGATAGGAATTCTGGCAATAATGGCTAAAGAAAAAATTATGTAACATTACAGAAGGCACTAAAAGAAAACAATTTTCTTAACAATTTACATTGTCTTCACCGGCACTGGGATGAAGATAGGAATTCTGGCAATAATGGCTAAAGAAAAAATTATGTAACATTACAGAAGGCACTAAAAGAAAACAATTTTCTTAACAATTTACATTATCTTTAAGAGAATTATTAAATATAATGAAAAGGAAAGGTGAAAGTAAACAAACAGATCTGTTAACCTTCTTTTTTGTTTACATATTAAAACAATCCTCAACAGTTGTTTACCCAATTTAAATTAAACCATATAAATCACGTGAAAAAAAATATTTGGATCCATTTTATCATGAGCGCTCATCATATATGATATATGGACATACGTACATTCAAACATATAACACAAAACACAAGTGTGCACACATAATATAATACATACAACACATAACATTATAGTAAAGGCCTTATAACTTTTTACAGGTGAAATATCCATTGCAATGTTTAAAAACTCTATAGTCAAAAAATAGAACTGATCAGCAAAACATTAACCTAGGTCTGTATGAGCTCAAAAAACAAAATAGAACTTCATGATATGGCAAAAGGCAATAATAAAATAGATATTGAAAAAAGCATCCTGGTTCTGTTGCAGATGTAAGAATAGCCAAACTGGAGTTTTGGATATCAGTTGTTATGGATTTGAGCCAAATCATCTTCTTTTTGGTCTGTAGAAATCGCTTTAGTTAATCTTTCTGGAATCCAAATCGGCTGCTGTTCTCCCTGTGGAAACACATAAACAGACCCCCGACTCCAGACAATTACTGGGTCAGGACCTTGGTTAATCTCTCTGGAATCCAAATCGGCTGCTGTTCTCCCTGTGGAAACACACAAACAGACCCCCGACTCCAGACAATTACTGGGTCAGGACCTTTCCATTGTCCTGTTAGAATATCCTTCCAAAGTACCTTGGGCTTATGCACATTTTTTGGACACATATGCCTTTCCGCAGCACTAAGTCCTGATGAATCCAAATTTAAAAAGTTTAGAGTAAAAAGGGTTATTTTAAGTTTATCTTTGGGGAATATATACCCCTTCCCAATTCCTTCTTTTTGCTTTAATAAGTACATTTTAATAGTTTGATGAGCTCTTTCAACTATGCCTTGTCCCTGTGGATTGTATGGGATTCCTGTTATATGAGTAATGCCAAATGTTGAGCAAAATTGTTTAAAAGAGGTAGAAGTATAACCAGGGGCATTATCTGTTTTTAACTGTTTTGGAACACCCACAGTGGCAAAATTTTGTAAGCAATGAGCTATAACATCTTTAGTTTTTTCTCCGGCATGAAGGGAGCCCATCAAAAATCCAGAAGAAGTATCAACTGTAACATGCAAATATTTTAATTTTCCAAATTCTGGCAAGTGTGTGACGTCCATCTGCCAAATATGGTTAGGTATCAATCCTCTAGGATTGACTCCAAGATTAACTTTTGGTAAAAAGGTCACACAATTTTGACATTGTTTTATTATTTGTCTAGCTTGTTCCTTAGTTATTTTAAAACGCTTTTGTAAAGTATTAGCATTGACATGGAACTTTTTATGAAAATTTATAGCTTCTTCTAGTGTAGAGAAAATATGTATGTCATGTGTAGTTTTATCTGCTAAATCATTGCCCAAACTAAGGGCTCCAGGCAATCCTGTATGTGCCCTGATATGTCCTATAAAGAATGGATCTTTTCTGTCCCAGATTAGACTTTGTATAGTGGAAAGCAAAGAGAAAACAGTAGAAGAAGGGGAAATCCTACCAGCATCTTGAAGAGATACTATAGCATTAACTACATACTGACTATCAGAAAATAAATTAAATACAGAATCTTTAAACATCACAAAAGCTTGTAAAACTGCATTAAGCTCTACCTTTTGAGCTGATTGTTTGGGTACTAAAAATGTAAAAATTTGATCAGGGGTAACTACTGCTGCTGTACCATTATTTGACCCATCAGTGAATATATTTGGAGCATTCATGATAGGTGTTTTTCTTGTCATTTTTGGAAAAATTACAGGATGCAATGACCAAAAAGACAATAAAGGATTAGATGGTAAGTGGTTATCAAATGAAATATTAGATTTGCACATGATTATTGCCCAAGTATTTAACTCATTAGCTAACTCATCAATTTGATTCATAGTATATGGAGTAATAATTTTATTGGGAGAAATTCCAAACACTCCCTTTGCTGCTTTTATTCCTTTGAGTATTAATTGTCCTACAGCCTCAGGATACCTAGTAAAAATAGTGTTAGGAGAATAAGATAAATGTATCCATAATAATGGACCTTCTTGCCAAAATACTCCTGTAGGAATATTTTTTGTTGGTAGTACAATAAATAATAAAGGCAAACTTATATCAATTCTATCCAAATGCATATTTTCCATATATGTTTCAATGATTTTTAATGCCTTTCTTGCTTCAGGCGTTAACATTCGGGGTGAATTTGGATCTGATGGACCTTTTAGGATATCAAATAAAGGTCCCAACTCTCCTGTTGGTATACCTAAATAAGGCCTTATCCAATTTATGTCTCCTAATAACTTTTGAAATTCATTAATTGATTTGAGTTGATCTACTCGTATTTGAATTTTTGGTGGATGGACCATGGTTAAGGATAATAGAACTCCTAAATAATTAATTGGAAAATTTAATTGTACTTTATCTATTGCTATCTCTAGATTATAATTTTTTAATAAGTTTGTAAGTGTGGCATAACATTCTAGCAATGTGTTTTTATCTTTGTGTGCTAATAATACATCATCCATATAGTGAAATATTTGTAGTTCAGGATTTTGATTTCTAAGTGGCTGGATTGCTTTGTTAACATAAATTTGACACATAGTTGGGCTGTTAGCCATCCCTTGAGGGAGTACTTTCCATTCATATCTCTGATCAGGACCTTCATGATTCAGTGCAGGGATAGTAAATGCAAAACGTGGACTATCCTCAGGATGAATTGGAATTGAAAAAAAACAATCTTTAATATCTATAACTAAAACATACCAGGTTTTTGGCAAAGCAGACAACTGAGGAATCCCTGATTGAGCAGGTCCCATAATAACCATCTCATTATTAATGGCTCTTAAATCTTGCAATAATCTCCATTTACCAGATTTCTTTTTGATGACAAAAATGGGAGTATTATGGGGACATACAGAAGGTTGTATATGTCCTTCCGCTAACTGTTGTTTGACCAGGTCATGGGCTGCTTGTATCTTTTCTTTAGTCAGGGGCCACTGAGGAACCCATACTGGTCTTTCTGATTTCCAAGTAATGTTTATTGTCTCAGTGGCCCTTTCTGAAAATCCAACCCATGTCTTTCTGTTCCTTGATATATTTGTATTGGTGCTGCTATACCTTGTTCTTGTTTTTCTAATCTTTTTCCTTTCCTAAAACCTTGTCTAGTCATAATAGTGGGTGCATTTTGGTTGATGTTATTTGTTAATGTCAAACCTAATTGATCTAGGACATCTCGTCCCCATAAATTTACGGGAAGATGATCCAATACATATGGCTGTATAGTTCCTTCACATCCTTCAGGATCCTTCCAATCTAATACCATTGCACTTCTATGGGGATTAGTTGCCACTCCTAGGCCTCGAAGCGTTTGAGTGGCTTGTTGTAATGGCCAATGTTTTGGCCATTCTTGACGAGAGATGATGCTAAGGTCTGCACCTGTATCCAGTAGCCCATTAAATTCATGTCCTTGAATATTTAGTTTTAGCATGGGGCGAGAATCTAAATTTAAAGAAAGCATAGCCCAGTCTACACCTGTGGAGCCTAATCCCTTGGAACCTCTTTCTACAGTGCGACTGGAAAATTTATCATGTAGGCTGGGTATTATTAGTAACTGTGCTATTCTATCTCCTGGTGAAATTACTGATATACCCTTTGGAGAACTGGCTATAATTTTTATTTCACCTTCATAATCGGGATCAATTACCCCAGGACTTATCATAAGTCCTTTAGAGTAGAAGAGCTGCGTCCCAATAATAAGCCTACTGTTCCTTTGGGAAGAGGTCCTTTCACCCCTTCGGCTGTGGCCCCCCAAACTTCCAGCTGCCAGCACAGCACCATCAACAAATATATGAACAATTGCTATTTGTCAAGTAATTCTTACTTAAAATATTGTTATTATATTTTTAAAATCTCAGAAAATTAAACTGTGTTACTGAAATGCTGGTTCCAAAATTTATAAAAAAAAGCAAAAAAAAACTGAATTGCACACTTAATATTTGAAAACAAGAACACACACAGCAAAGGAGCCTCATCAATTGAAGACTCATAAAGATGTAAGCATCAAGATAGCATGGCATTTACTAAAGAAAAGACAATCCAAACAAAGGATCACCCAGAAGTAGAGTCCCCGTGAGACAGTCAGCTAATCTTAACTAAGGAGAGAGAATCTTCATTGGAGAAAGGATGGCCTCTTCAACAAATGGTGCTGGGGAAACAGAAAATCAACTTATAAATTTAAAAAAATTTTCTAGACACATCTCATACCTCTTACAAAAATTAACTCACAAGACAATGTATGCATAAATGTAAACCACAAAGGATAAAATATTCTAGATAAAGTAGAAGAAAATCTAAATAACCTTGTGTTTCAAGATAACATTTTAGATACAAACACCAAAGGCCAAATTCATAAAAGAGAAAAATCATTTAAGTTGAACTCAGTTAAAATCAAAATTTCTGCCCTGTGAAAGATAATCTCAAACAGAATAAGAGATAAGCCAGAGACAGAGAGGACTATTCCCAAAACATATCTCATAAAAGACTCATTCAAATTATTCAAAGAATCTTAAATCTAAGTAATAATAAATGAACAACACAGTTTTTAAAAATGATCAGATCTGTACAGACATCTGACCAGATGTGATATATAGATGGAAAATAAGAATATGAAAAGTTGCTCAACATCGAAGATATTAGGTAATTGCAAATTAAAACAATAATAAAATACCACTGGATATGAATCAGAATGGTGAAAGTCTAATGCTGAAGGGGTCAAATGCTGGAAAGGCTGAGATGTACCAGGATCTCTCTGATTCATGGTGTTTTGAGAGACAAAAGTATAAAACAATTCTGGTAGAAAGTTTGACATTTCTTAAAAAATCAAATGTGTACTAATCATACAATCTTGATTTGCCCTTCTTGCTGCATACCAAATTGGGTTGAAAACTTACATTTACATAAAAACCTGCACACAAATGTTTACAGCAGATTAGTCTATCATTGCAAAAACTTGTAATCAAAAATGATGTCCTCAACTTGTGAGTGGGTGAATGAACCAGTGCATTTATGACATAATATTATTCAGCCTTAAAAATAAATGAGCTTTATCACCATGAGAAGATGTAGAAAACCCTTAAATGCTTATTTGAGGTGAAAGACCTTAATCTGAAAAGAATGCAATGGATTTCAAACCATGAAATTCTGTAAAATGCAGAATTATGAAGACAGTAAAAAGATCACTATTTTTCTGGAAGCAAAGGGGCAGAAAAGATGAATAGATAGAGAAGATAGGATTTTTAGGCCATAAAAATACTCTTTGTGACACTGTATTCAAAGATACACATTCATACATTTTCCAAACCTACTGAATGCACAATCACCAAGACTGAACCCTCATGCTAAGTATGAATATTAAGTGATAATGATGTGTCAAAGTTGGTTCATTAAATATCAAGATTATACCACCCTGGTGGGAGATGTTGATGGTGAAAGAAGGGCTCTGTGTGTGTGTGTGTGTGTGTGTGTGTGTGTGTGTGTGTGTGTGTGTCTGGGAAATGTGTATGAAGAAATATTTATACTGTCAGTTATTCTGTGAACCTGAAAGTCATTTAAGGTTTCTTCTACGTCTTCTCATGGCTTTATAGTTTTCAGAATAATTAAAAGTAAAAACCTAAAAGTGCTCTAAAATTTAAGTGTATTAAATATAAACCTAAGCCAGGTATTGTGGCACATGCCTGTAATCCTAGCTTATCTGGAGGCTGAGGCAGGAGGATCTCGATTTCACAGCCAGCCTCATGGGGCTGGGGTTGTAGCTCAGTGATAGGGTGCTTGACTTGCATGCATGAGACCTTGAGTTCAATCCTCAGCATTACATAAAAAAAAATAAAAATAAAGATACTGTGTCCATCTACAACTAAAAAAAAGAAAAAAAAAATTAAAAAATCCAGACTCAGCAAATGCAAGGCACTAAGTAACTTGGTAAAGTGAAACCCTGTCTCTAAATAAAATACAAATATAGGGCTATGGATGTGGCTCCGTGATTGAGTGCCCCTGAATTCAATCTCTGCAAAATTATATATATATATATATATATATATATATATATATATATATATATATATATATATATATATATATATATATATATGAAAGCTTCAGTAAATCTAGCTCTTTTTTGAGAAATGAACAAAATGGCTTTTAGATATTCATAATTGGATTATATTGATCTAAAAGGAAAGCAATATATTTGAAAGAGCTGTGTGTTTCAAAATCTAAAATGTCCTGATATAGAAAAATCAAAGTCATGCTGGTTTTTATATAAAGAGCTATGTCTTATAAAGTACAAATTAATAGAGTACAGTTTATCATTTCACATCATGCTGTTCTACGTTATGTAATGATACCAAAACTAAATCTATCTACAATCTGTTGTTTTAATAATAAAATGCATTAAGTTAATGAAGTATATTGGAATTTTAGCTGCAGATTTTCATTCTTCACTTTTTTTAGACTTCATTAAATCTTTGTTCTAATATCTTTATTTTGATTTATTCATTTTTATGTGGCACTAAGGATTGTACTTACAACCTCACATGTGCCAGGGAAGCCCCCTACCAGTGAGCCCAACTCATCATTTTTACTCCTTTTTACTTTATATCTTATTATAATATCAGTCTTCCAGTGTCTTCTCTGATCAGGTTTATTAACTAATAATAAATACGCAATTTACATGTTCATATCTCTCTATAAATCTGTATGAAATTGTCTTAACTTCTCCATTTGAACCTCTAAAAAAATAATAAATCGTGTGGGTTGGGGCTCAGTGGTAGCAGCACATTTGCCTGGCATGTGTGAGGAACTGAGTCCAATTCTCAGCACCACATATAAATAAATAAAATAAATATTCAGCAACTAAAAAATTAAATAATAAATTAACTATTTATCTTATCAACTAAGTTGGCTCCTGAATAGTACTGTTGTATCTTTATAAAAATTATCAAGTTTAATTTTTTTAAAAAATCTATCTACAATCTATTTCATCAGTAAAAATTGGGGGCTACTTATGTTTTATTCTTACTTATACTCAGAAATATGATTATGTATTGTGTTTCATAAATGGTATAATTCCAAAAAAGTTAATATAGATATTCTAAAGTTCATCAGTCTTCAAAGGTATAGAGTGCTTATGTTGACTTTAGAAACTACTTCATATAATCTAGAGAATGTTGAGTGACAAAAATCTAATATCCATAACTTCACAAAAAATTTTGAGTAAATAAAAATATGAAATAATCAAGTTTTGTTAAATTAATTTTGCAAGAAATGCCAGATAATATTTACCATTATAACAAAAACTTATGTACATAACTAAATGGCTTAACCTTTAGTTCCTTATTAGTTATTATTATGATGTTTCAAGATTTTATAATTTAAGGGTAATTTTATAATAATTGTATAAAAATAATATTCATTCATCAGAAAAAGGAAATATAAATAACATAGAAAAAATAAATATATTATTCTACTGCTGACATAATACTTTGGTTTGCATTATTGAATATTTATTTAAATGTGTATTAAACACTACATCTTAGGCTGTGTTTGTATCTCAGTGGTAAGGCTGCCTAGCATGTGTGAAGCATTGAATTTATCCTGAGCAATATATGTGTGTGTGTGTGTGTGTGTGTGTGTGTGTGTGTGTGTATATATATATATATATATATATATATATATATATATATATATATATATATATATATATGTCTTATCATAATTAATTTGCAAATATTTTCTCCAATCTGCAGGTTTCTTTTTTTTCCTTTAGATTTCCAGTCTCCTGATGTGTAACAATTTTAATTTTAATAAAATAAAATTCATTATTTTTTTTCTTATGGATTGTGATTTTAGTGTATTGTCTAACAACTATCTGCCTAAACCGAGTTCATAAAGTTTCTTCTATGCTTTCTTTTAAAAATTTTATAGTTCTACCACTCAGCTTTAGGTCTGTAATTCTTATGTATGGTTGAATTTTATTAAGAGTTTTTTACATGTGAGTAATCATTTAATAAAAGGACAACTCTATCAAAAATAAAAAGAACATGATTTTAAGAGTTTATTTCTGCAATCTCAATTCTACTTCACTAACCACTATCTTTACTCTTAGGTCAATGCTATGTTGCCTTAATTACTCTCACAAAAGGAAAAAAATGAAATTGGAAAGTTTAAACTCTTCAATTTTGTTCTTCTATCCATTTATTTCAATTGTACTTGATTCTATTGTATTATGTGCACCCATGGACACCACCTTAAATCTTTTCTTAGACAAAACACATATAAATATAAAATTAAATAAACTATAATTTCAAGATATATTCGACACAACATAGTCATCCTAAGATTTGAGTGTGACAATCATTAATGTATGCCACTTGGAATGACTAGGAACTTAAATCTTCCAAATTCCGAGGCCTATATCAACAAACATTTACTGAAAGCCTACCAGATACCCTACAGTATGAAAGTTTAGATATTGAAAACACAAAAACCTTTCTCCTCACTTAGCATATAAATATAAAATGATGGCAAAGTATACCAATAGCAATAAGAGAACATGTAGAAAATACAATGGTAACAAAAACAAGGGATGTTAATTTTATCTAATCAGATTTCGCTTCCTTCATAGCTTGATTTGGAAAAAATGTTTACAAATTTTGGTATTTTCTACACAAAGTGATTTTAAAAATACCAGAGGCTGGTACTTACAAAATCTTGGAATGCATGATCCTTTTATAAAATTTGGTTTCTCTTAACAAGTTTTAAATCTTTTTACTAGTTATTGTTCTTGAGATTACAAAAGGAATTTAGACTAATGAGAAAGAGCATATAATTAAGTATTCAGGGTAGAAAAGGAAAGTTTCATTTTATCTCAAAACTACCCTTTTTTTTTCTCCCCAGAAATAACTTTAACTTCTACTATGCTTGGTTAACTCCTGATTATTTAGAGCAATCTAAAGTAAAAGAAGAAAAATAATATATCATGTGTTTGTGTGTGTGTGTGTGTGTGTGTGTGTGTTTGTGTGCACGTGCATCATGTGTAGGATACTTAATAGTGACAATTTCTGATTTGTCCTGTGGGAGATTTTAATAAACATGCTTAAAAAGGAAAGAAAGAATGGAAGTTTGAAGGAAGATGGAGTGAATATTTCCAAGTTCAAATAAATTTGGAAAATATTGGGTTAAATAAAACATCAATATATACTGTGATTGCTCCCACCTTTTCTAAAAGTAATGAGTAGTAAAGCCTTTAATAATTGACTAACTAGTAATATTTTTAAAATGTTAGAACTTTACAAAAATATTCTATGTGAAACCACTTAGTTATAGTTTTTCCTCTATGGTCATGCTGATAGCAATTCATTCAGTTGAACACATATGGAGATTTAGAAACATGCACAGGGCCACATAATTTTGTCACTAACCAAGAGAATTAAAACAGAAGATTGCCTTAAATCTCTGACTTTATTATGTTAGAAAAACTAGCTTCATTTCTGTACTACTTTTTGTTTTTTCTTTGGCTGTGCAATGAAAGAAAAAAAATTGACCCTAAATATGCTAGTGTGTCTGTCTTTTAAAATTAAATACATCTAAAAAGTCTCTGTACTTCCTATAATGTTTTCCTCACAAAACTAAGGACTGGGATTAAAATAATCTGTGATATTAATAGAATAATTGCTTTACCATAAAAAATATTTAAGTCGTTACCAGAAACGTGCTGAGAAATTTATCTATAGTGCCTACAAATGCCTAGATATGATCAAATAATAGTGAATTTGGAAATGCATTCTTACATATTAGAATTCAAGTCAAGATATTACTCAGCAATGAATACCATTAAACTTGCCATTGAGATTGGATGAACCTTTGTGTAGTCATGAATGACAGCTTTTAAATATAACTTTCTTATTTCTGTCTTTCTGCTGAAATTTTATTTAGGAGAGTAATTCAGAAGCATCACCTGTGGATGTGATCTTAGAGTAACTAAAATAGCTGTTGTGGGTTCTAGGTGGAAGCTAAAATTCAACTTCAAGAGAATAAAAGTGTATGGTGTCCACTACACATTTAAGGTTTTGCCATTTTTTGTATATTGCTGCTGGAAACAAGAAGTATGAGAACTGTTCCCCTTATTTATAAATGTCACCCTCCTCACACCTTTTAACCAAACACCAATTATTTGTTTAACATATTATTCATGTTTCCTCTACAAATTATACTCTACTCTCTAAATCAATCAAAAATCATTTCTAAAGAGTGATCTGATTAAAAATATAAAATTGTATTGTTGTAATAACAAATGGTTGTTGTAAACTTGACAATGTGTAATTTTACAGAAAATGCAAGTGAGATTAAGCTCCATGAGAGTAAGGAAATGATACCAGAGTGAACCCAAATCTGCAGGAATAAATGAAAAGAATTAAAAAATAAAAAGGTCATTGTAACTAACTATGAATGTTAACATGCTCTTGTTTCTTCTCCCATTTCTTTTAAAATTTATGATTATATAAAGTAAAACTTGTATATATTTATTGAGTTACTTACATATATACAATAATACCACAAAAAGGAGATTAAATGAAGCTATTTAAAGGTACATAGAATGTCTGTTTTGCTAAAAAGAAATATCAATCAGAAGTAAGTTCTTATAAAATGTACAGAAAGTCTTCTGTATCCACACATTTTAATGTCCATGAATTCAAACAAGTGAACATTGAAAAATATTTTTTTAAAAAAGATTAAGTGTAAAGATGATTTTTGGTTCATGGTTTCAGACGTTTCAGTCCATGGTAGCATGGCCTGATTGCTTTAGGTCTATAACAAAATAGTGAATAAACAGAGAAGCACTTGGTGGAGGAAAGCTGCTGATCTCATGGCATCCAGGACACAGAGAGATATCACTTTTATTAAAAAGCCATTCCCCTAAAACCCATTAAGGTATGAATCAACAAATGTATAGATCCAATCATATGGCCAGAAGCCTCATGGTGCTATCACACCTCTACTCTACTATCATTGGAATGAGCCTTCAACCCATGATCTTTTGGAGGGCATTTAAGATACAAGTCATATCAGTAATTAAAAATATATTTCCACCTAACATCAGAGGGAAATAAAAGGTAAAAGGATAAATAAATTCAAAAGTATTAATCAGGGACTTCAACTTTCTCTTATGATAGTACATAGAAAAATCAATAAGGAAAAGAGCAAACAGAGAAGTTTTGAACAACACTGTAAGACAACAGACTTTTATAGAATACTCTTCCAAAAAACACATTAGACATTCTTTCTAAGTGCACACTAAATATCCTCCAAAATAGACCATATAATAGGCTATGAACAACCCTAAAGAATTTAAAGAACAACCCTAAATAATACAAAACCATGTAAATGCAATGGAATGATTTCCTTCTAGAAATCAATAGCAGAAGAAATTTGGGGAAATTTACAAATAAGGGGAAATAAAACAAAATATTCTTAAATTACCAAATTTTTTAAAAAGGAATTCATAAATAAAGTGGGAAAATACCCTGCAAAACATGAAAACAAAAGCACAACATACCCCATGTCAATGTTTATAGCAGCTCAATTCACACTCTCTAAGCTATGGAACCAACCTAGGTGTCCCTCAAGAGATGAATGTATAAAGAAAATGTGGTATATACACTCAATGAAATAATACTCAGCTTTAAAGAAGAGTGAAACTATGGAATTTGACAGTCAATGGATGGACTTGGAGAATATTATGCTAAACAATGTAATCCAGTCCTACAAAACCAAAGGCCAAACGTTTTCACTAGTATGCAGATGCTAATTCACAATAAGGCAGGGGGCCATTTAAGACACATGTCATATCAATAATTAGAGAATAATAATATTATTACCTTAGTTTAGGTAGAGGGAAGTGATGGGAAAAGGGGGGAGGAGATGTGGGGATGGAAAAGAAAGTAGAATGAAACAGACATTATTACTTTATGTATACAGGTGACTATATGACCAATATGATTCTGCAACATGTAAACTCAGAAAAATGAGAAATCATACCCCATTTCTTTATAATATATCAAAGTGCATAAATGCATGCTACTGTCATGCATAACTAATTTAAAAATTAAAAGATTAAAAAAAAACTTTTTCCAAAGACAAAAAATAAAAAAAAACAACATACCAATATTTATTAGGATAAAGCTAAATAAAACAATACATAGATAAAAAATAACAGCTATAAAAATGGTTTAAATCCAAAATCTAATCTTCTAGATAAAGAAGAAAAAACTGTAGAAAAAGAAAAAAAAACCTTACACAAGTAGAAGAAATAAGATAATAAGGTGTATGTACAAATAAGTGAAATCAAGAACAGAAAGAAATAAAAATGAAAGAAATCAATGAAAAAATTAAAGTGAGTAGCAAAGAATAATGCAATCAGATGGTCACTGAAAATGACAGAAAAGAGGCTTTTATGAGAAGAACAGAATCCAAACTGCAGGAAATTTAAGAAATAAAAATGCGAGGGAAAAAATGAAGATGGCATCTGTAGATTATTCTTCCAATAAACTTGAACTAAAAGGAATGAGGAGGAAGGAACTGAAAATACAAGAGAGAAGAAATGATAAACAGAGAAGGATCTTCCAAGAGACTCAAAGGGATTAAGAGCCTAGGAAAAAATAACTTTTTGTTGGGAGTAGTTAGAATAACAGAATTCTACTTATGTTCACACTGACAGAGTTGGAGTGCTGTGAATTTTTATTAGCCTCAGCTAAACAGGACCCGTATGCTTCTGAGTTGCCATTGATGCACATGAGATGCAATTTTGGCTAGAGAGGTCAAGTCTTCTAGAAGACTTTTAAGAAACTCCTTTTCACTCTAAAAAAAGCCATAAAAGTGATACTCCCTTTTCTTACAATCTTGATGACTTTGATATGTAGGTGAAATTCTTATAGCTCAAGCTGCCAGGTGTCCACCAGAAAGTGAGAAGTCTGATGACAAAAGGAAACTCATCCATGATTGTATAATGGAAAGACAGAAAAAGACCAGTGTCTGAGGACAGTAGTTAGTTGCTGCATGAAGCAACTATAAAACCAGATCTTCTAGTGATATAAGATAATAAAATGTACTTATTACTGAAGTCATTTTCAGTTGAGTCTTTTTTTTCTTGCCAGCTGAAAGCAAGAAAATAATACAAAAAAATGCTATTTCTCAGATGGATGTGGGTGAAATTAACTTTGCATGTGGCATTCTTGGGAACTTCCGAGATTCAGATACAGCCTATATTTTCATTAAACTAAATAAATCTCATATAACTTAGTTTACAAAGGCACTTCCCTTAACAGCTTCTTCTTGCTTTAAATATTCAAGTATTTCTAGTTATAGCAATAGCTTCTGGTAATGACGATGATGATGACCTATAGTTATGCATTTTTAAAAGATAGGCATTTATCCACTTATTGGTCAATTTCTGCATTCCACTTGACTTCGGTAGTGAAACCATACTAATCTTTTACTTTCTATTAATTATAATTATCATTTTAGCTCCATTTTTCATGCTTTTTTGGTATATAACATGTCCAATATTATAGTTTACAGAGGAAATTCTTAACTTTTAAGAACATCTTGAAAAACAATCTATGAATATTTATTATTATATAATTTCTAAATCTGTTCAAGAAAATAAAATTCAACTGCATATCTAGAATGATACATTTGACTTATATCAGAGAGTGACAAAATCAATACTGTAGCTTCATTGAAAAATACCAGTAAAAGCACATTTTTAGCATTAATAGCAAAAAGTACTAGAGATATGCACTTATCCAAGCAGTTCCAAAATGGCTTAAAAACAATTTTTAAAGGTAAATTATAGTACAGCTTTTAAAGTGCATAACATTGTTTTCTATAGAAATAATGTAACCATTCCATTATTAGGTCAGCCAATAAAAGCCTTGTAAAACCATAAGCATAAGACTACAACTTGAACTACATCAAGGTAGAATAACACTATTTCCTTCTACATAATTTTCTGCCCTCATCCAAATATCCAGGGGTCACTGCCTAGTACAGGCTCACTTCTCCAAGATCACCTCCCAACAATCTCACCCCACATATCCATGTGTCAGATAAACTGAACTCCACCAACCTAAAGTCTCTTTTCCCCTCTAAGACATTGCTTGCATGCCCATCTTCTTCTCTTTGTAGGTCACCTCCACTCAGTCTTTTGATCTCAGTTTAACTGCAACTTCCTCAGGAAGGACATCCTGTGTCTCCCACTGATTTATGTGTCATTGATGCAGATGCTCACATATAACCCCATCCTTTCCTTTCACAGAATTTACCACACTGTATTATAATTAATTATATTCATCTTCCCACAAACACCACTGTATCTGGGGTTCATTTTATTTGGTATGATTTCATCCCACAGCTTAGAAAAGAATGTGTGGCATACTGAAGATTCTTAATATGTATATTTATATGAATGGATTTTCATAAGAAAAGATACTTCAAGGTATTCTTTAACTATGAAATACTGAACATCATCTATGGTTATTACTATGGAAGAAGGCTGTTTGCCAAAGATGACTTTCCCATTCTTGAGTTTATATACTTTGCCTTCATTGTCAGAGGTCCTGTCTTTCAAGTGATGTATTCTGTTGAAGTGCTTCCTATTGAGTTCTTAATTTGGTTTACTGTTTACTTCATTTCAATGATTTCTGTTTGTTTTTTTTTTTCAGAATCTCTATCTCCTTTTTGATGGAATCTTTTGTTTTCTGTATTTCCCTATGTAGCTCTTTATCAAAATGATCTTTGCTGCCTGTATTTGCCCTCTTACATCATCTTTTAATTCACTGAAAATTATGTACCTCCTCCATGCCTTCTCTGTCATTTCTCCTGTTGTTCTGACCATGGGGTTCTAATAATGTAGCATCATTGTTTGGGCACATTCTTGCTTGTTTTTTCATGTTCATGCATCTTCCTCTCCAGCTCTGTGTTTTCAAGGTGTTACAATTTTTACCCTGTAGGATTATAGTGTCCCCAACAGGTTCCTATACCTTTCTTTTTCTAAAATTTACTTATTTTTTTAAAAAAATCACAACAGTGGAATGCATTACAATCCTTATTACACACATAGAGCACAATTTTTCTTATCTCTATATAGAAAGTATATCCATGCTAATTTATGCCATTACACATGTACTCATTTCTTTCTTCATTACAACTCTTAATACACATATATAACACAATTTTTCATATCTATTTGTATATAAGGTATATTGGCATCAAATTCAAATCTTCTTACATGTATTTTTGTATAATGATGTCCAGCATATTCCACCATTCTTCCTAGTCCCCTTCCCCCTCCATTTTCCTCCCACCCCTCTTCCCTATCTAGAATTAATGTAATCCTCCCATGCTCTCCCTCCCTATCCCACTGCGAGTCACCCCCCATGTATCAGATAAAATATTTGGTATTTGATTTTTTAGGGATTGGCTAACTTCAGTTAACATTATGTTCTCTAACTCCATCCATTTACTGGCAAATGCCATGATTTTATTCTCTTTTAGTGCTGAGTAATATTCCATTGTATATATATACCACATATTTTTTTATCCATTCATCCACTGAAGGGCATCTGGGTTGGCTCCACAATTTAGCTATTGTGAGTTGTGCTGCTATAAACATTGACCTGGCTGTGTCCCTATTGTATGCTGTCCTTTGGGTATAGTCCAACAAGATAATAGCTGGGTTAGATGGTGCTTCCATTCCCAGATTTCCAAGGAATCTCCATACTGCTTTCTATATTGGCTGCACCAATTTGCATCCCCACCAGCAGTGTATGAGTGTACCTTTTTCCCCACATCCTCACCAACACTTATTGTTTATATGCATAATAACTGCAATTCTGGCTGGAGTGAGATGAAATCTTAATTAGAGAAATGCAAATTAAAACTGTTTATGTTAAACTTTTTTATACATATTTGTTGCTCAATTGTATATCATATTCTGAGAAGTGCTTGTTCAGTTCCTTGGCCCATATATTGAAAGGGGTTATTTGTTATTTGTGTGTGTGTGTGTGTGTGTGTGTGTGTGTGTGTGTGTAGATTGAGTTCTTCATATATCCTAGAGATTGGTGCTGTGTCTTACGTGTGTGTGATAAGAATTTGCTTCCAGGATGTAGTCTGTCTCTTCACCTCACTGATTATTTCTTTTGCTGAGAGGCTGTTCAATTTGAATCCATCCACTTATTGATTCTTGGTTTTAATTCTTATGCTATAGGAGTCTTATTAAAGATGTAAGGGCCTAATCCTACATGAAGATTTGGACCGACTTTTTCTCCTCTTAGATGTAGGGTCTCTTGTTTAATTCCTAGGTCCTTGATCCACTTTGTGTTGAGTTTTGTGCATGGTGATATAGGGACTTAATCTCATCTTGCTGCATATGGATTTCCAGTTTTCCCAGCACCATTTATTGAAGAGGCTATTTTTTTTAATCCAATATGTTTTTGGTACCTTTGTCTAGTATGAGATAACTATATTTATGTGGGTTATTCTCTGTGTTCTCTATTCTGTACCATTGGTCTACATGTCTATTTTGGTGCCAGTACCATGGTGTTTTGTTACTATTGCTCTGAAGTATAGTTTAAGGTCTGGTATAGCGATTCCACCTGCCTCCCTCTTCTTCCTAAGGATTGCTTTGGCTATTCTGTGTCTCTTTATTTTTCCAGGATTAATTTCATGATCCCTTTTTCTATATCCATGAGGAATGTCATTGGGATTTTGATTGGAATAGCATTGAATTTGCATAGTGCTTTTGTTAGTATGGTCATTTTGACAATATTAATTCTGCCTATCCAAGAACAAGGGAACTCTTTTCATCTTCTTAGTCTCTTTTAATTTTTTTTCTTTAGTGTTCTATACTTTTCATTGTAGAGGTCTTTCACCTCTTTCATTACGTTGATTCCTAAATTGTGCAGGGTTTTTTGAGGCTATTGTAAATGGGGTAGGTTTCCTAGTTTCCCATTCAGAGAATTTGTCACTGATGAACAGATTCCCTTTTATTTATGGGTGTTGATTTTTATATCCTGCTACTTAGGTGAATTAATTTACTAGTTCTAGTAATTTCCTGGTGGAATTTTTTGGATCTTCTAGGTATAGAATCATGTCATCAGCAAACAGTGGTAGTTTGAATTCTTCTTTTCCTAACCATATCATTTTAATTTCTTTCATCTGTGTAATTGTTCTGGCCAGTGTTTCAAGATCTGTGTTGAATAGAAGTGGTTAAAGAGGGCATCCCTGTCTAATTCCAGTTTCTAGAGGGAATGCCTTTAATTTTTCTCCACTTAGAATGATGTTGGCCTGGGGCTTAGCATAGATAGCCTTTATAATGTTGAGATGTGTTCCTGTTATCCCTAGTTTTTCTAGTGTTTTGAACATGAAGGAGTGCTGTATTTTCTTGAATGCTTTCTGTGCATCTTTTGAGATGATCATATTATTTTTATCTTTAAGTCTATTGATGTGATGAATTAACTTTATTGATTTCTGTATGTTGAACTAACCTTGCATCCCTGGGATGAATCCCACTTGATTATGATGCACAGTCTTTTAAATATGTTTTAGTATTCAATTTTCCAGAATTTTCTTCAGAATTTTTGCATTGGAGATATTGCTCTGGAGTTTTCTTTCATTGATGTGTCTTTGTCTGATTTTAGAATCAGGGTGGTTTTGGCCTCATAGAATGAATTTGGACATGTTCCCTCTTTTTCTATTTCATGGAATAATTTGAGAAGTATTGGTGTTAGTCCTTCTTTGAAGGTCTTGTATCCATCCAGTCCTGGGCTTTTTTTGGTTGGTAGGCTTTTGATGGTGTCTTCTATTTCATTGCTTGAAAATGATCCTTGTAACTTGTGTATATCATCCTGACTCAGTTTGGGTAATTTTATACGATTCTAGACATTTGTTGATGTCTTCAATACTTTCTGTTTTATTGGAATACAAATTTTCAAAATAATTATCGTCTGTATTTTTGTAGTGTTAATGGTAATATTTCCTTTTTCTTCATGGATTCTAGTAATTTGAGTTTTTTTTTTTTCTTTCTCTACATTACCATGGATAAGGGTTTATCAAATGTATTTATTTTTTCAAAGAGCCAACTTTTCATTTTGTAAAATTTAAAAAAAAACTTAAAAAAAAATAAATGGCAGCAGAATGCATTAGAATTCTTACTACACATGTACAGCACAATATTTCATATCTCTGTATATAAAGTAGGTTGACACCAATTCATGTCTTCATCTTTGGATAACAATGTCTATCACATTCCTCCATCCTTCCTAATTCCCTGAACCCTTTCCCTGACCACCCTGCTTCTCTATCTATAATCCATCTATTCCTCCCATGCTCCCCTCTGTACCCCACTATAGCCAGCCTCCTTATATCAGAGAAGACTTTCAGCATTTTTTTTTTTTTTTTGCGGGGGGGGGGGTTCCTGTCATCACACTCAGAGGTTTGGAAAATGCAGAATCATTTTAGGATAAATTTTCCAGAGTTTATTTTCATCATTAGCAAATTACCTTTCTCAATAGTTTGTAGAAAGTAAATTTTATAAAAAAAATACATGTAGAGAAAAGAAAATCCTAAGGAAAAGAGCCAATGTTGACATCATAAATTCTTTCTATGATATGTTCATTTTCAATATCTTCTAAGTTTGCTCCTTTCCTTAGGATTTTCTTCTCTACATGTATTTTCATAAAATTTACTTTTTCCAAAGTATTGATATAGATAATTTGCTAATAAATTCTTAGTCATTTAAGGGCTAACATAAGTCTGTATTTTTATTGGTTGTTGATGGACCTTTATTTACTTATATGTTTGCTGAGAATTGAACCCAGTGCCTCACACATGCCAGGAAATTCCCTGCCCCTGAGCCTTGGCCCTTCTGTTCCACATCTCTATTCTGCTCTTCTCAGCCTTACCCTTCACCTCTTATTCTTCGGGTCCTTGGCACTAAATGGACCGCGGCCTCATGGTCTTGGTCTGAGCTGGGGCCATGCTTGGGCTGGTGTGAAAACTGGGTCCCTGTGTCCAGACAGAAGGGACCTGCAGTGCAGAGTGTGGTGGTAGCTGGAGGACCTTTCCCAGTGGTAAAGGTGGCAGTGGTGGGGGCCGGTTGGAGCACCCTCATAGAACTCTTTTCCCACCTCTATTCTGTCAGGGTAGTGTTGCTCTTTCATAGCACATGCCTGAGTACAGAGAACCACACCATCTTCCAAAGTGCTTTACCATTTACTTTTGCCACTGCAGACTTGGCTGTTCCAATCACTCAACGTCCCTGTGGCCATCAGTCTTATAGTTTTGTGTGGGGGGTGACTATTCCCCTTCCTGGTGAATCTACAGTAGTCTCTGCTGCCTTGACTATTAGTTTCCTTGAAGAGTCCTACTCGATACTCATGTTCATATATTTATTTTCCATGTAAATATTTTCCCCTTTGTGAAATCTCTTGAAATTTCTCATCTGTGCTGGGCTCTGTTAGGATGTCTTCCCCCCCCAAAAAAAATGTGAAGTACTTTGAATATTCTGCACTCTAAGCACTTTACTAAAAATGTTCATGGACAACATCTCCCTTTCTAGATCTTCCTTTAAACATTGAGATCCAGTGACTTAAAATGACCAAAGTAGAATTCACAGAGGTGAAGTCCTAGAAATATTCAGAGGGGAATCTTGGAAAAGAGAAAGTAAAAAAAAATAAATCGGAGGATAATGAAGTGAATCTAAACCCCTGAATGTTTAGGTGAATACTGTGGCCCATGTGCTCTGTGATAAGATGACCAGGGACCTTCCCTGTGGGTGAGGACAACACTAAGTAAGTGGTTTGACCCAAGGTTACAGCAACTGGGAAAGTGATCAGGTCTCATTGAGGTCACAGTCCCACCAGTTATCTAACCATGACTCCCTTCTCAGATCAACTTCTAGGTGTTCCTCCCTCCTAGGAGAATTTTCAGGTTTTCAGAGCTCTAAATTCTCTATTAAGTATTTGGTGGCACTGTCCCAGGCAGGTGACTCCCATCTCACTGTGTTGGGAATCTGTCTCTGCCATTCTGAGATTGCAGACCAGGGCTTTCTTTTCCCTTGGCTTACAGCTGCATTTTCTGACTTTCTGGTAAATATTGTGAGCAAGGACAAGCTCACTGGAGACCTTCCAGCTCCTGTTCCTGAGGGACTAAGCTGTGTGAAGGTTGAGGGTAGCCATCAGTGGACCTTTGTGTTTTATACAAGATGGACTTGTCCATCATCTCACTTTTGAAAACTACATCAAAATAAGGAGAGGAGATTCCAGAAGTTACTAGAAATTGGGATTTTTTTTTTTTTACAAATTCTTGAAGGAGGGTGAATGTTAACACTGTGAAATTATTTCATTGTTAGGATACCTAAAACATTCAAGTTATAAAATAATGCATAACTATTATTTTAAGTGATAACATTTGTGATGTTTTCTTTCAAAAGTAATACAAAAGTATGTTTTCTGTAATTTATTTATTGATAGATTTCTTATTTGTGATACATGACAGAACAATACCTTTCAATTTATAGTACACATATAGAGCACAAGTTTTCATGTCTCTGGTTAAATATAAAATAGTCACACAATTTGTGTCTTCATACATGTATTGGGGTAATGCTGTCCATCTCATTCCACCAGCTTCTTTTCCCCCCATGCCCCCTCTGTTTTTCCTCCCTCCCCTTTGCCCTATCTAAAGTCCCTGTGTTCCTCCCTCGATCCCCCTTCCAAATTATGGATCAGCCTCCACATATCAGAAAATATTCAGCCTTTGATTTGGGGGGATTGGCTAACTTCATTTAGCATAATATTCTCCAACTCCATCAATTTACTAGCAAATGCCATGATTTTATTATCTTTCAATGCTAATATTTCATTGTGTATATACACCACAGCTTTTTAATCAATTCATCTGTTGAAGGGCATGTAGGTTGGCTCCATAGTTTAGCTATTGTGAATTGTGCTGCCCTAAACTCTTATGTGGCTGTGTCCCTGTAGTATGTTGTTTTATATCCTTTGGGTATAGATTGAGGAGAGGGATAGCTGGGTCAAATGGTGGTTCCATTACCAGTTTTTCAAGGAATCTCCATACTGCTTTCCATATTGGCTGCAACAATTTGCAGTCCCACCAGCAATGTATGAGTGTGCCTTTTCACCCACATCCTCGCCAACACTTTTTTTATCTTCATAACTGCCATTCTGACTGAACTGAGATGAAATCTTAGAATTGATTTGCATTTCTCTAATTGCTATGTTGAACTTTAAAAAAAATATTTGTTGCTCAATTGTATATTATATTATATTCTGAGAAGTGCTTGTTCAGCTCCTTGGTCCATTTATCAATTGGGTTATTTGGTTGTTGTTGGGTTTTGTTTTTTTTTTTGGTGTTAAGATTGAGTTCTTCATATACCCTAGAGATGAGTGCTGTATCTGACATGTGTGTGGTAAGAATTTACTCTCAGGATGTAGGCTATCTCTTCACCTCACTGATTGTTTCTTTTGCAGAGAAGCTGTTCAGTTTGAATCCATCCACTTATTGATTCTTGGTTTTAATTCTTATGCTATAGGAGACTTAATAAGGCGCCTAATCCAAAATGATGAAGATTTGGACTTATTTTCATTCTCTTAGGTTCAGGGTCTCTGGTTTAATCCCTAGGTCCTTGATCCACTTGATGTTGAGTTTTGTGCTTGGTGAGAGATGGGGACTTAATTTTATTTTGCTGCATATGAATTTCCAGTTTTCCCAGCACCATTTGTTGAAGAGGCTATTTTTTTTCCAATGCATGTTTTTGGTACCTTTGTCTACTATGAGATAACTGTATTTATGTGGTTAGTCTCTGTTTTGGTGTCAATACCATGCTGTTTTTGTTACTATTGCTCTGTAGTATGGTTTAAGGTCTGGTTTAATGATGCCCCCTACATTACTCTTCTGCTAAGGACTGTTTTAGCTATTCTGGGTCTCTTTATTTTTCTGGTAATAATTACATCATTGCCTTTTATATTTCTATGAGGAATGCTATTGAGATTTTTATCGGAATTGCATTAAATCTGGATAGTGATTTTAAAAGTATGGTCATTTTGATAATATTATTTCTGCAAATCCAAGTGCAAAATCGATCTTTCCATCTTCTAAAGTCATCTTTAATTTCTTTAGTGTTCTATTGTTGTAATTGTAGAGGGCTTTCACCTCTTTCATTAAGTTGATTCCCAAGTTTGTTTTGTTTTGTTTTAGTTTATTGTGAATGAGGTAGTTTTTCCTAGTTTCCCTTTCAGAGGATTTGCCACTGATGTACAGATTGCCTTTGATTTATGGGTGTTGATTTTGTAACCTGTTACTTTGATGAATTCATTTATTAGTTTTAGTAGTTTTCTGGTGGAATTTTTTGGATTTTCTAGGTATAGGTTCATGTTATCAGCAAACAGTGATAGTTTGAGTTCTTCTTTTTCTATGGTTATTCTTTTAATTTCTTTCATCTATCTAATTGCTCTGGCCAGTGTTTCAAGAACTATGTTGAATAGAAGTGGTAAAGGATGGCATCCCTGTTTTGTTCCAGAAGTTAGAGGGAATGACTTCAATTTTTCTCCATCTAGAATGATGTTGGCCTGGGGCTTGGTGTAGATAGCCTTTATGATGTTGAGATATGTTTCTGTTATCCCAAGTTTTTCTAGTGTTTTGAACATGTAAAGTGCTATATTTTGTCAAATGCTTTTTCTGCATCCATTGAGGTGATTATGATTCTTATCATTAAGTCTATTTCTGGTGTGGACAAAGAGAGCCAGGGGTGGAGTGTAGGATGAGATGTTTAGGGTGTAGGAAGTGAGGATATAGAGTTATTAAGTCTTAGGAAGACTGAAAGAGGAATGAAGTTGGATACTAGCAAGAGAAGAGAGAAAGTGATTTGGGGGAGACACGTAATTGGGAAGACAGCAGAGCAGACAAAAAACATAAAAATCAAGAAATACAAAATGTAGAAACAGGAGATAAAAGAATATACAACACAACTGTAATATATGTTTCAGACCTCCCAGAACTCAAAGGCCTAATCCATGAGAAGTTCTTGGTTTTTACAAATGTTGGGAATGTGAGGGGAAAAGAAGAGGAAAAAGAATCTCAAAGATAAAAGGATTGTTTTGTTGGAATTCAGTATCTTTCCTGCTTCTTATGTACCATGATATAAAACAGTCTACTAGCTGCATGATGTCAGGAACATGCTGTTTAAAAGCCAATGCCAGAGACAGAGTTGGAGTTGTCTGGTGTTTGCTGGTGTCTCCACCCTCAGAATGGTGAAGGTTATTAGGGTGGCTAGGTTGGTCTTGGGGGTGGCGTTCTTGAAAGTGGGGTGTAGCACTTGCCAGTCCCCATGGGAGACTGCACCCCAAGGTTCTGGTCTGGGGCCCACCTGGAGACCTCAGAATTCCTGGTGTCTAATTTAGTCTCTGAACTCTGTCTCACGTGCCCGTCCCTTTCTACTTCCCAGTTAGAAACCTCTCTCCCCAGAAGCCTTATGGGCTGTGATCTGGGGGCTGCACACCTGTTGTGGAGAGCTGTGGAGAAGATCAGGACCAGGCTTTGCAAGCTATGGACTGGCCATGTGGCCACAGGCACTGTGCTGGGTTAGCAGCTCCTGGGGACAGGGGTATTTGGGAAGTATAGGTACCTTGATATTGCTTGTAGGCACCAGTCTCTGTCCCAAGTTGGGAGTTGCCCTAACTAATGATGGTGACAAAGGTGTCCCAAGTTGGAGGTGGCTGCTTTCAGAGATGGGGGTATCAGTTGTGTTGGGCTAGGTGGGGGCATTGGGCGACATGTTAAGATCCAGCTCTCTGGCATGCATTGTTGTGGCTGGAAGCTGTATCCAGACCCTGTCCAGTGTCCCCAGGTGCAGGCTACCACATGTAGGGCACTATGGTAGAGGTTGCAGTGTTCCAAGATGGAGGCAACTTGGTGATCCACACGTTGGTAATGACAGTCCACACAGGAGTGATGGGTGGGGATCCTGTGGGCCATTGGCCACTAGGATTCCTGCATGGGTGGGCAGCTAGGAGTCCTGTGTGGGTGCTGATGCTGGTGGTCCTGCTTGGGCACGGTGGCTGGAGGACCTGTGTGGGCTTTGTGGCTGGCATTCCTGCATGGGAGCAGTGGTTAGGGGTCATCTAAGAACTCTCATAGAAACAGTATTTCCACTGCTTCAATCTTAGGTCACAGAACAACACAGCACGCAGTCTCCCTCCAGCCCACAACTTGAATTTTTCCCTGTTTTCTGCAATTTAAATTAACCATATTACCAAATGCTCATGCTAATGTGACAGTTGATAAAGCTGGGTCGTGGTTGTCAAAGTTGTGCAAATCTTTTCCAAAATATGGTTGAAGGTTAATATAATATTGGTGTGTGTGTGTGTGTGTGTGTGTGTGTGTGTGTGTGTGTGTGTGTTAAGAGCAAGTTCTTGGGCAGACAACTCCAAGCTGAATTATTAATATTCCATGCTTATTTCCTTAATTGCAACTCATTTAAAATGTGAATGATATTCTACCCTGAGGAAATAGCCCCCCCCCTTTTAAGACTATGTCTCATAACTTATGACATAAGAAATACTCTGAAGCTAAATGTGACATTTTTAAAAATTTGCAATGAAAAACCCTGATCTAAACAAGAAGAAGTCTGATACTCATATAGGTTTCCTGATAACACTTGTTTTTAGTTTTAAAGATGGGTGGATTTTTTTTTCCTGATTCTGTCTTCGTCTAAATTGATAACAGGAAGTTTGCTGGCTGGGGTATCTCTCATCTCCTGTGCCTGTTAAAGTGTTTGTGGCAGACTATGGTCTTGTTCTCTTGGTTTCTGACTTGTAGAGAATAGAGTTTTGCTGAGATTTTCACCAGTATCTTTGCCTTTGTCAAAGGGGTATTGCAAATTACTTGTGTTTCTTGCTGTCTCAAAGACTACAAATCTTTCAAAATGAGGTATGAGATAGAAGTGGTTTTAAAGTGGATATTTTTAAGTTAGGAGTTCACTAAGTACTGTTAGAAGCGACAGATGAGCTCAGAACAGTAACAAAATTCAAGATCAATCAGTTGTTTATGTGCATAAGAAAACAAATAGCAAACATAAAATTAAAGAGACAGTTCTAATGACCATAATATCAAAAGCAAAATGCTTTGGAATTTTTCAAAAGATGTGAACACTTGAACATTTCACATGGGTTGTTTTTTAGAAAATATAGCATCATCCCTAAGCCACCTCCTTGTTTGTGAGGACTTTGAGTTCATAGAAAGAAGACAAGACAGGAATTAAAAATCTCCCCCTATGGTAATGACAATAGCACCTAGAGCTCACTCGTTAAACACACCTATCATCCTGGTTTTATTTGTATTTGAGATATGGTCTTGCCAAGTTAGTGAGGCTCGACTCAAAGTTGTGACACTCCAGACTTGGCTTCCCAAGCAGCTGGGGTTACATGTGTGTGTTCCAACAACGCCTGCCAGGGATTGTGGGCTTTTTTGTTTTCTTTAGTTGTAGATGGACACAGTAACTTTATTTTTTATATTTATTTTTATGTGGTGATGAGAATGGAATGCAGGGCTTCATGTGCTAGGCAGGTGCCCTACCACTGAGCCCCAGCCCCAGGGATCACATTCTTGACTTTCATATTAAAGGTTGGCTCAGGATAATATCTAGGTTTTCAAATGAATATAATGTCCCCATTTATTTGTTGATTTTTTTTTTTTCTTTTAAGGAATGAACTCCATTCAATGATTTTTTCCTCTTAGTACTGATTTCATAGTGTCCACAAGATTTTGATATGTTGTGTATGTGTTCTCATTTAACTCTAAGAATGTTTTAATCTCCTCCTAGATGTCTTCTGTAACATGTTGTTTATTCAGTAGCATATTGTTTAGTCTCCAGGTGATGGAGAAATTTTTATTTTTATTTTGTTTTTTATTCCATTATGATCTGATCTTTACTCTTTTGTGTTTGCTAAGAGTTGCTTTGTGGCACATTATATGGTGTATTTTAGAGAAGGATCCATGTGATGCTGAGAAGAAAGTGTATCCACTTGATGCATGTTGAAATATTCTATATATGTCAGTTAAGTCTAAGTTGTTGATTGTGTTATTGAGCTCTATAGTTTCTTCTTTTATTGGTTATTCATAACATTACAAAACTCTTGACATATATTTTATACATTCGATTCAAGTGGGTTATGAACTCCTATTTTTTAACCCAAATACAGATTGCAGAATCACATCGATTACACATCCACTTTTTTACATAATGCCATATTAGTAACTGTTGTATTCTGCTACCTTTCCTATCCTCTACTATCCCCCCTCCCCTCCCCTCCCATTTTCTCTCTCTACCCCATATGTTGTAATTTAATTCTTTCCCTTGTTTTGTTTTCCTTTCCCCCTCACAACCTCTTATATGTAATTTTGTATAACAATGAGGGTCTCCTTCCATTTCCATGCAATTTCCCTTTTCTCTCCCTTTCCCTCCCACCTCATGTCTCGGTTTAAAGTTGATCTTTTCCTCCTGCTCTTCCTCCCTGCTCTGTTCTTAGTTGCTCTCATTATATCAAAGAAGATATTTGGCATTTGTTTTTTAGGTATTGGCTAGCTTCACTTAGCATAATCTGCTCTAATGCCATCCATTTCCCTGCAAATTCCATGATTTTGTCATTTTTTAGTGCTGCGTAATACTCCATTGTTTGTAAATGCCACATTTTTTTTTATCCATTCATCTATTAAAGGGCATCTGGTTTGGTTTTACAGTCTAGCTATTGTGAATTGTGCTGCTATGAACATCGATGTGGCAGTATCCCTGTAGTGCGCTCTTTTAAGGTCTCCAGGGAATAGTGCGAGAAGGGCAATAGCTAGGTCAAATGGTGGTTCCATTCCCAGCTTTCCCAGGAATCTCCATACTGCTTTCCAAATTGGCCACACCAATTTGCAGTCCCACCAGCAATGTACAAGAGTACCCTTTTCCCCACATCCTCTCCAACACTTGTTGTTTGCCTTCATAATGTCTGCTAATTTTACTGGAGTGAGATGGTATCTTAGGGTGGTTTTGATTTGCATTTCTCTGACTGCTAGAGATGGTGAGCATTTTTTCATGTACTTGTTGATTGATGGTATGTTGTCCTCTGAGAAGTGTCTGTTCAGGTCTTAGGCCCATTTGTTGATTGGGTTATTTGTTATCTTATTGTCTAATTTTTTGAGTTCTTTGTATACTCTGGATGTTAGGGCTCTATCTGAAGTGTGAGGAGTAAAAATTTGTTCCCAGGATGTAGGTTCCCTATTTGACTCTCTTATTGTTTCTCTTGCTGAGAAAAAACTTTTTAGTTTGAGTAAGTCCCATTTGTTGATTCTAGTTATTAACTCTTGTGCTATGGGTGTCCCATTGAGGAATTTGGAGCCCGACCCCACAATATGTAGATCGGAGCGAACATACTGCTTTCCATATCAGGCGCAGTCTCAGATTTGATATCAAGCTCTTTGATCCATTTTGAGTTAACTTTTGTGCATGGGTCAAATGGTGGTTCCAGTCTCAGATTTCCAAGGAATCTCCATTCCAGTGGCTGGGGAGGCTCAGCCAGGAGGATGGCGAATTCAAAGTCAGCCTCAGCAAAAGCAAGGGGCTAAGCAACTCAGTGAGACCCTGTCTCTAAATAAAATTCAAATTAGGGCTGAGGAAGGGGCTCAGAGTTCGAGTCCTCTGAATTCAACCCCCTGTTTGCAGAGAGTACAGGAGCCCTGGTGCAGCTGGGGTTTACCCAGGTCTGCTGGGGGTCTCTTCTGTGCTGATCTCCTTACTCTGCCTACAGCATCAATGAGGGCTCAAGATAGATTCAACTCAGCTGGAGGAACATCAGCTCTCACGCTGCCAACTGGGTGGTAAACTCCTCCAGAGTACCTGCCAGGCCACCAGTGAGCTTCCACCAGCACTGACCATGATGCACTGGGCAGTTCCCATGGGGCGAAAGGCCAGTTCTTCTTGTAGAATTTTGCACAGATAAACAGAGGACAAGTCAGCACCCCCAAGATGCTTTGGGTGGTCTTTTTATAGGAGGAGGCCTAGGTGATGAAACTTCCAAGAAATGACTTCAATTTCCTGATGTCAAATCCCAACAGAACTTAGAATTCTGGTCACCCTAACACTAACCCAATTCCCAGACCTCAAAAGGAAAAGAAAAAAAGCTGCACCCAAACCCTGCTATTCTTGTTTCCTCCTTGCCTGGAGCAGATATCACCCCCCTGTCACTCAAAAAGAAGGCTTGCTGGGCTCAGACAGGGGAGCGCAGAGACTGACTGATGCCCTGGGAATCAGAAGCCCTTGCTGAGCACTGTCCAATCCTGAGCGCAGTCAGCGAGCAGGGGGCGGGCTTCCGCCCTTGGAATGGGATTTATTTTTCTTTGGTCTGCGGTTCCAGGATTCTTGCAGTTGGACTCCAGGCTTTGCTCCCTGCCCAGGATCCCGGGTGGCCCTGCCCTGAAGAAGACAAAGCTCCCCAGGGCAGACCTGGCTGCTGGGCACCAGAAAATGGTGAGTGTGCAGTGGCACCTGGTGCCTGGACAGGAAGGCTCAGGAGGGAGGCAGGGCAGGGAGGCCGTCTGGCAGAACAGCTGTGGGGGGAACCCGAGTTTGCCAACCCTGACTCTGGGGGCTCTCTGCAATCACAGGCCTGAGCCCATTGGGGACAGTGCCCCTCTGTCCCCCTGGCCAGCCTGGTGGAGAGCGTGACAGTGGTGGAGACTCCTGCAGCCTCCCCATCCCCTCGGGCAGCCTCAGCCCCTGCTCAAGTCCTCTCTATCTGGCAGGTGAGCGCAGCAGCCTGGCGTCTTCCCGGACTCTGATGATTGTCAGGTGGGACCACTAGAAGAATACAATCTCCAAGCCTGGCAATGGCACACACCTGTCATTCCCAGCGGCTGGGGTGGGGGCTGATGCAGGAGAATTGCGAGGTCAAGGCCAGCCTCCGCAAGTGGGTGAGGCACTTAGAGATTTAGGGAAACCCTGCCTCGAAATAAAATGCAAAATAGGGCTGGGGATGGGGCTCAGTGGTGGAGTGCCCCTAAGTTCAATGCCAAGCAACCCCCCCCCCCCAAAAAAAAAAAATCAAATTTCCAAACACCATATTCCTGCATGAGGGAAGCTGCAGTGAACAGGGACCTTGCCTATTCTTAAGCTAGTTTTATGGAGTTTATTGTTTTTTTTTTGTTGTTGTTGTTGTTGTTTTGATAGTTAACAGAAGGGTGTTTTACCACTGAGCTCTCTCCCTGGTAGTTTTTAGTTTTTATTCTGCCCGGTGGTCTAGCTAAGTTGCTGAGATTGGCCTTGTTAGGGTTTGATTTATAATGACTTTTCCGTTGCAATTAAGTGTATGATTATTACAACCATGTGGGTTCATGGGTGGACTATGTTGACTTCGTGATTCATTGATGACAATTGTAACAGTACAGCTTCACAATGCACGTGTTAGGTAATAACTTCCTCTTATAATTTTTTGCTGTTATAATTCAAAAGGTTCTTGGTTAAGTTTTCATACATTTAAATTTGTGGATGAATTTTAGGACTGGGTGCTTCCATTAAGAGTAAAGCATGCTGGATTGTTTATTAGTGCATCATAGTTATACATAACAATACATGCGTATGGCACCCGTGTAAAACTTACCCATGGTATTTTATACTATTTTTAAGCTGAATGTACCATGACTATTAATGTATTATCCTGGTCATATGAATTGATTGCGGCCCACGCCTGCAAGGTAGGCAGACCTGCGACAGACCGGCAGAACAGGCCCAGCGACCTGCCTGTGTGGTGGACACATTGCCCCAATTGGAGGAGGGGCAGAGCAGAGCCGCCACCCGAGCCTGCAAGGTGGGCAGACCTGCAACCTACCGGGAGAACAGGCCCAGCAGCCCGCCGGCATGGTAGACACATCACCCCAATTGGAGGAAGGGCCCAGCTGCCGCCCACAAGGTAGGCAGACCGCGTGTCCCAGAGAAGGGGCCCAGCAGCCTGCCAGCATGGTAAACAGATCATCGCTATTGGAGGAGGGGCCCAGCCATTGCCTGCAAGGTAGGCAGACCACGTGACCTGGAGAAGGGGCCCAGTGGCCTGCCGGCATGATAGACGGATCACCCAATTGGTGGAGGAGAACAGCCGCTACCCGCCCCTGCAAGGGAGACTTTGCAACTATACAAGAGCAATATAAATATATAGGGGGGAAATTCAATGACACAACAGTTTCACCAAGCAGAAAAAAACATGAGCAGTATGAAAAGACAAGGAAAGAAAGGACCACAAGCAATGCAGATCAACTCAACTTTAGAAGAGGTAATAGCTGCAGCAGATGGAATGTCATAAAGAATTCAGGATTTACATGCTTCAGATGATCTGGAGTCTCAAGGAAGACATTAGACAGAAAAATCAGACAATGAAAGATCACTTCGACAATGAATTAAATAAACAAATCCAAGATGCAAAAGATCAACTATACAGGGAGATAGAGGTTATAAAAAACAAACAAAGAGAAATCCTAGAAATGCAGGAAGCAATAAACCAACTTAAAAACTCAAATGAGAATACTACCAGCAGAGTAGAACACTTAGAAGATAGAACATCAGACAATGAAGACAAAGTATTTCAACTTGAAAAGAACATAGACAGTTCAGCAAGACTGTTAAGAAACCATGAGCAGAACATCCAAGAAATATGGGATAACATAAAGAGACCAAACTTAAGAGTCATTGGGATACAGGAAGGTATAGAGGTCCAAACCAAAGGAATGAGCAATGTGTTCAACGAAATAATATGAGAAAACTTCCCAGACTTGAAGAATGAGACAGAATCCCAAATCCTAGAAGACTACAGGACGTCGAATGTGCAAAATCATAAGAGATCCTAAACTAGACACATTATAATGAAGATGCCCAACATACAGAATAAGGAGAGAATTTTAAAAGCTTCAAGAGAAAGGAAGCAGATTACATTTAGGGGTAAACCAATCAGGGTAACAGCTGATCTTTCAACACAGACTCTGAAAGCTAGAAGATCCTGGAACAACATATTTCAAACACTGAAAGAAAATGGGTTCCAACCAAGAATTGTGTATCCAGGGAAATTAAGCTTCAGGATGGAAGATGAAATTAAAACCTTCCACGATAAACAAAAGTTAAAAGAATTTGCAGCTAGAAAACCATCTCTTAAAAACATCCTCGGCAAAACATTACAGGAAGAGGAAATGGAAAATAACAATGAAAACCAACAGTGGGAGGTAGTACAGTAAAAAGGGAAAAATAATCAAAGAGGAAAAACAAACCTTGTTAAGTTACATAAATAAACAAATATGACTGGAAGAACAATCCATATCTCAATAATAACCCTAAATGTTAATGGCTTAAACTCACCAATTAAGAGACACAGGCTAGTAGAATGGATAAAAAAAAGATCCAACAATATGCTGCCTACAGGAGACACATTTGATGGGAAAAGACATACATAGACTGAAGGTGAAAGGTTGGGAAAAATCATATCACTCATATGGACTTTGGAAACAAGCAGGAGTGTCCATACTCATATCAAATAAAATAAATTTCAAGCCAAAGTTAATCAAAAGGGATAAAGAGGGACACTACATACTGCTCAAGGGAAACATACACCAACAAGACATAACAATCATAAATATATATGCTCCAAACAATGGTGCAGCTATGTTCATCAAACAAACTCTTCTCAAGTTCAAGAGTCTAATAGAACACCATACAATAATTATGGGAGACTTCAACACACCTCTCTCACCACTGGACAGATCTTCCAAACAAAAGTTGAATAAGGAAACTATAGAACTCAATAATACAATTAATAACCTAGACTTAATTGACATATATAGAATACACCATTCAACATCAAGAAGTTACACCTTTTTTCTCAGCAGTACATGGATCCTTCTCAAAAATAGATCATATATTATGTCACAGGGCAACTCTTAGAAATTATAAAGGAGTAGAGATAATACCATGCATCTTATCTGAACATAATGGAATGAAACTGGAAATCAACGATAAAAGAAGGAAGGAAAAATCATGCATCACTTGGAGAATGAACAATAGGTTACTGAATGATCAATGGGTTATAGAAGACATCAAGGAGAAAATTAAAAAGAATTCTTAGAGATAAATAAATACACAGACACAACATATTGGAATCTATGGGACACAAGGAAAGCAGTTCTAAGAGGAAAATTCAATGCCTGGAGTTCATTTCTTAAAAAAGAAAAAAAACCAACAAAAAAATGATCTCCCACTTTATCTCAAAATCCTAGAAAAAGAAGAGCAAAACAACAGCAAAAGAAGTAGAAGGCAAGAAATAATTAAAATCAGAGCTGAAATTAATGAAATCGAAACAAAAGAAACAATTGAAAAAATTGACAATACTAAATATTGGTTCTTTGAAAAAATAAATAAGATTGACAGACCCTTAGCCATGCTAATGAAGAGAAGAAGAATGAGAACTCAAATTACTAGCATACGGGATGAAAAAGGCAATATCACAACAGACACTTCAGAAATACAGAAGATAATTAGAAATTATTTTGAATCCTTATACTCCAAAAAAATAGAAGATAGTGAAGGCATCGATAAATTTCTTAAGTCATATGATATACCCATATTGAGTCAGGAGGATATAGACAACATAAACAGACCAATATCAATTGAGGAAATAGAAGAAGCCATCAAAAGACTACCAACTAAGAAAAGCCCAGGAACGGATGGGTATACAGCAGAGTTTTACCAAACCTTTAAAGAAGAACTAATATCAATATTTTTCAAGCTATTCCAGGAAATAGAGAAAGAGGGATAACTTCCAAATTCATTCTACAAAGCCAAAATCAACCTGATTCCTAAACCAGACAAAGACACTTCAAAGAAAGAAAACTACAGACCAATATCTCTAATGAACCTAGATGCAAAAATCCTCAATAAAATTCTGGCAAATTTGATACAAAAACATATCAAAAAAATTGTGCACCATGATCAAGTAGGATTCATCCCTGGGATGCAAGGCTGGTTCTATATACGGAAATCAATAAGTGTTATTCACCACATCAATAGACTTAAAGATAAGAACCATATGATCATCTCGATAGATGCAGAAAAAGCATTCAACAAAGTACAGCATCCCTTCATGTTCAAAACTCTAGAAAAACTAGGGATAACAGGAACATACCTCAATATTGTAAAAGCTATCTATGCTAAGCCTCATGCTAGCATCATTCTGAATGGAGAAAAATTGAAGGCATTCCCTCTAAAATCTGGAACAAGACAGGGATGCCCTCTCTCACCACTTCTGTTCAACATAGTTCTCAAAACACTGGCCAGAGCAATTAGACAGATGAAAGAAATTAAAGGCATCAAAATAGGAAAAGAAGAACTTAAATTATCACTATTTTCAGTTGACATGATTCTATACCTCGCAGACCCAAAAGGGTTTATAAAGAAACTATTAGAGCTAATAAATGAATTCAGCAAAGTGGCAGGATATAAAATCAACAAGCATAAATCAAAGGCATTCCTGTATATCAGCGACAAATCCTCTGAAATGGAAATGAGGACAACCACTCCCTTCACAATATTCTCTCTCACTATGCACAAAAGTTAACTCAAAATGGATCAAGGAGCTTGATATCAAATCGGAGACACGCCATCTGATAGAAGAAAAAGTTGGCTATGATCTACATACTGTGGGGTCGGGCTCCAAATTTCTCAATGGGACACCCATAGCACAAGAGTTAATAACTAGAATCAACAAATGGGACTTACTCAAACTAAAAATTTTTTCTCAGCAAAAGAAACAATAACAGAGGTAAATAGGGAGCCTACATCCTGGGAAAAAATCTTTACTCCTCACACTTCAGATAGAGCCCTAATATCCAGAGTATACAAAGAACTCAAAAAAATAAACAATAAGAAAACAAATAACCCAATCAACAAATGCGCCAAGGACCTGAACAGACACTTCTCAGAGGAGGACATAAATCAATCAACAAGTACATGAAAAAAAATGCTCACCATCTCTAGCAGTCAGAGAAATGCAAATCAAAACCACCCTAAGATACCATCTCACTCCAGTAAGATTAGCAGCCATTATGTAGTCAAACAACAACAAGTGCTGGCAAGGATGTGGGGAAAAGGGTACACTTGTACATTGCTGGTGGGACTGCAAATTGGTGCGGCCAATTTGGAAAGCAATATGGAGATTTCTTGGAAAGCTGGGAATGGAACCACCATTTGACCCAGCTATTCCCCTTCTCGGTCTATTCCCTAAAGACCTAAAAAGAGCATACTACAGGGACACTGCTACATCGATGTTCATAGCAGCACAATTCACAATAGCAAGACTGTGGAACCAACCTAGATGCCCTTCAATAGACGAATGGATAAAAAATGTGGCATTTATACACAATAGAATATTACTCTGCATTAAAAAATGACAAAATCATATAATTTGCAGGGAAATGATGGCATTAGAGCAGATTATACTAAGTGAAGCTAGCCAATCCCTAAAAAACAAATGACAAATGTCTTCTTTGATATAAGGAGAGTAAGTAAGAACAGATTAGGGAGGAAGAGCATGAGAAGAAGATTAACATTAAACAGGGATGAGAGGTGGGAGGGAAAGGGAGAGAGAAGGGAAATTGCATGGAAATGGAAGGAGACCCTCAGGGTTATACAAAATTACATACAAGAGGAAGTGAGGGGAAAGGGAAAAAAACAAGGGGGAGAAATGAATTACAGTAGATGGGGTAGAGAGAGAAGAGGGGAGGGGAGGGGAGGGGGGATAGTAGAGGATAGGAAAGGCAGCAGAATACAACAGACACTAGTATGGCAATATGTAAATCAGTGGATGTGTAACCGATGTGATTCTGCAATCTGTATACGGTGTAAAAATGGGAGTTCATAACCCACTTGAATCAAATTGTGAAATATGATATGTCAAGAACTATGTAATGTTTTGAACAACCAACAATAAAAATAATAAAAAAAAATTGAACTGATTGCAGCAAGTCCCTGCGGTGGGGGACTATGATGTGTCTTTAATAGCAAAATGGTTTCCACAAATAGTTAAGAAGCACTTAAACTCCTGGAGTTTGTTAGAATTCTTTTGTTTCCTATCTTCATTGATATTGTTTAATATTCTCTCTGATAGGGTTTTATTTTACATTTCTTGCGTCCCTAAATATGTTGAATTCTTTTTATTCTTATTATTGAACATATGGGTATCTCCTGGACAAATTGGCAGCTCAAGTCTCCTCCCTGAATTTCTTCTGTGGTGGGTTTCAGAGTGTTAGGACCGTGAGAATCACCACTCCGTGTGCCCTTTTCCTACCCAAGGGGGCTGGGATCTGCAGGGGCCTCAGGTTTTTCTTCCTCCTGAGCTTTTCTTTTTTTTGGGGGGAAGGGGGCATAGTGCATTGAATACAGAGCTCCTTTTCCACTGAGCTAAATCCCTTGTACTTTTTATCAGTTAGCTTGAGACAGAGGCTGAGTGTAGCCTAGAACTTGTGCCTCAGCCTCCCGAATGGCTGGAATTACAGATGTGTGCCCTCCAGTCTGGGTTCCCCTGAATGTTCTAAATGAAAGTGAAGCAAAATATCAGATCCAGAACTCGGTCTCCAAGATGAAAGCTGTACACATGTATCAATGAATTCCTAAAATTCAAGTTCCCTGTCCCCATTTGCAGTAAATATGTGTGTGTGTGTGTGTGTGTGTGTGTGTGTGTGTGCGCGCGCACACATGTGTACTCTATCTTTCTCTCCCAGGCCAGACACCTCGTCAGAATGTCTTTGAGCTGAGTGTCCCCCCTGTGGACTGCAAGTCCTAGGGTTCTCATGCCCTCTGTGATATTTTCCTCGACCTGGTTTGGCTCTGCCTGACACAAGGGTCCCACACTTGGCACATCTGAGATCTCTTGAGCGTCTGGTAAATATCAGCCACCTGTTGACCTATGAGCAGGTGCATTTAGGGGAAGTAGTTTCTCAGGGGAGTAGGTGATGGCCCTGCGTCTGGGAGGAGTCTCCTTATCCAGAAGCCATTTCAGATGTTCCTTCATCCTGGCTCCTGTGGATACTGGAACAGCGATGGGCATGCAGCCACTTATTAACACACTGGTTCAAGTTCCTTTGGAAATGCGTCCAGAGTGGTTGTTACTCTGTTAGCTTTTAAAGAACTCCATGCTATTTTTAAAAATTGTCTGCACAAAGCTTATATTCTAGCCCCGTGTCAGCGTGTCTCTTGCTCCTTATCCATGTCATTGGAGGAATAGTTCCTTCACCTGTTTAATAGGAGCCTTCCCCACAGCTGGGCTCAGGGTGCAGAAGGTCTCCTACTTGGCTGGTGACTGAATTCCTGATGCAATTGGTTAGAACCTAGGCTGCCTGTGCTCACTGCAAGAAGGCAGTGTGATCCTATTCTATATATAAAAAAAAAAACAGAGGTAGCTGTGGTTTTAATCCTTTTTTCTTTACTCCTGGAAAGGTAATAGTAGTCCGTGGAAGTGCTTGCACATCAATGTGAAGCCCCTTGTTTTTGATCCAGGGAGATTTGTACATGCACAGTTGCCATTGCTCCCAAAGCTTGTTGGGTTAGGATGGAGTCCCTGGAATGGAAAAAAAAATATTGGGACCCTGAGTGCCTGGACATACTCCTTCCAGCAAGAAATGGTCAGGCCTGGAGTTATTATTGAGGTAGTGGGGAGATGGCTCAGGCAGGGCTTCTGGGTGGATTGCATTTGTCCTGTATACCCTTAGGGACTGGCTAGAGAGGAGCTCATCTTTTAGCAACAACAGTTTACAGATCATGCTGGCAAATTCCTTCTAGGGATAAATTGGGACCCTTGATCTCACTCTCCTTCTGCCCTGGTCCCTAGGATAATGGTCATGACCCACCACAGCCATAGAAAACCACCCCTTTTCTCTACTCCTGATACTTGTGTATATCCAGCTCTTTCTTCTATGAGCACCAGACAAATTGTGTTTCCAGCTACAAGTCATTTATTGTCCAATGTGCTCCATTTGTGACCCCAAGCAGTGTTACTCTACCCTGGGTGACACTGGATTGGGGTATTCTGTCCCAATTATGTGGCACATTGCTCAAGGCAAGACTAATGCCCACGGTCCCCCAACTTTGCCTGCCCTTCGGATGGTAGAGATTTTCTCAGTGGTTCAATGCATATGTCTCTCAATCCATGTATAATTTATTTAAAAGAAACTCAAAACAGAAGTAGGTGTTGATTTGGTGTATCAATATGTGGATAGAATCCAGGAGCCTCCTATTCTGGTATAATTTTGCAAAATAATCCTCTTTAGTATGTGTTTCTTTGGAGTTTGGGAGTATAATCCAGTACCACGCACGTCCTGCACCAAAGTCCTACAAGTGCTCTGCGCCTTCAGTTCCCACACCTCCCTTCATGTTGGATTGGGTTGTCTTGTTCATTCACATCAAATCCTCTGCTGGAGATGGTGGCATTTATCTAGGCCTATTCATTGCACTTAATAACGAAATTGACATTTACATACATATGTAGTCATCTATGAAATTTCTGCATTGTGATTTTTTTTGGTCCTCAAATTACTGCAATATGATAATTTTATAACATCATTAGTGCCTGGTAATGATAGCTCCTGCTTTTGCTCTTAGAGTTCAGAATTCCTGGCTAATTTCATATCAATTCAACCTTCCAGGAGAATTTTCAAACTTTCTGCTTTGGTCCCTTCTTCAATGAAAAGGAAATCATGGTGAAATTTTGATGGGGTGTTGTCATATATGAACCTGAGGGAAACCGTCCTCTTTATAATGAGGAGTCCTATCATCTATACCCAGGGTGGGTAATTCAGTCTATTATGTGCTGACCTGTATTTGCATTTTTTCATTCTGCAGATGTACTTTTTAAGTATGATTATTTGTGAAATGTGAGATTTATGTGACAGCTATATAAAACTGACACAGTGTTTCATAGTATTTGTCAAACTGTATGCAATGTGGCAAACAAATTGTGGCTGACTTCCATAAATTGTTATTTTCCATAGTTTATTATTTATATATTACCAAATGGACATCCTCTTTCAGCAGACCCCAGGTCTCGGCTCTGGCGGAGTGTGCTGTGTCCCCATATGAACAGGTGCTGTAGTGTCCACATCTGTTTCTGTGGACCTTCATGATAATCCCACATGTTCTTCAACACTGTTTCAATTTGTGTGTACAATGCGACTTTTTTGTTCAGTCCCTCCTTTCTAAAGACGTTGATTGTTTTGTGATGATGGGACATTTAGATACCTGCTATTTGAAGGGGCTGTTCACAGCCCTTGCCTCCGTTTCTCTCAAAGTCTCTGCCCTTCTTTCTTAGAAGAGTTTGGTTAAAGGTGAGGCAATTGGTTTCTTTCATCTGTCACTTCTCCTTGTACTCTTTAATAGTGTCATTTGAGGAATAGAAATTTTGTTTTCATATATACAATTTATAAATTTAAAAATATTTTTTGTAACTTTGAAAAGGACTTTTTTCCCATTATTTTGTCCTTTCGTGAGACTGGGGATTGTAACCAGAGTGTCCTATTATTGAACTATATCCTCAGGCCTTTTAAAATTTTTATTAAAAAATTTAATTTTTTAAAATTACTACTGCCTATTTTTTTTTTTAATTTAGGCAGGGTTTCACTCAGTTGCTGGGGTCAACTTCACAATTGTGATGCCCCTGCCTCAGCCTCCAGACCTCTGGATATATCAGGTGTGTAGCACCACATACATCCTATCTCAGTTAGTTAGTTAGTTTCTTTCTTTCTTTCTAGATGTTTTTTAGATCATGCTTTATTTTTTATGGTTTTTATTGTTTTTTCAAATACATGACAACAGTGGAATGCGTTATAGTCCTTATTACACATAGAGCACAATTTTTCATATTGTTATATATAAAGTATGTTCACATCAATTTATGCCATTATATATGTACTTTTTTGCACTACAACTCTCTCTATCTCTCTATATATATATGTATATATAATTTAGTATGTTGTATATAAAGTATGTTGACACCCAATTCAAGTCTTTATACTTGCACTTTGTATAATGATGTCCATCACATTCCACCATCCTTGCTAATCCCCTGTGCCCTCCCTTTCCCTTCCACCCCTCTGCCCTATCTAGAATTCATCTATTCCTCCCATGCTCCCCCTCCCTAACCCACTATGAGTCAGCCTCCTTATAACAGAGAAAACATTCGGCATTTTTTTTTTGTGTGTGTGTGGGGGGGATTGGCTGACTTCACTTAGCATTATCTTCTCCAACTCCATACATTTATGTGCAAGAGCCATAATTTTGTTCTTTTTTAATGATGAGTAATATTCCATGTGTATATAAGCCACATTTTTTTTTATCCAGTCATCCACTGAAGGGCATCTATGTTGACTCCACAGTTTAGCTATTGTGAATTGTGCTGCTATAAATGTTGAGCTGGCTGTGTCCCTGTGGTGTGTTCTTTTTAAGTTTTTTGGTATACTCCAAGAAGAAAAATAGTTGGGTCAAATGGTGGTTCCATTCCCAGATTTCCAAGGAATCGCCATACTGATTTCCAAATTGGCTGTACCAATATGCAGTCCTACCAGCAGTGTAAGAGTGTACCTTTTCCCCACATCCTCACCAACACTTATTGTTGTTTGTCTTCATAATAGCTTCCCTTAGATTAGAGTGAGATGATATCTTAGAGTGGTTTTAATTTGCATTTCTCTGACTGCTAGAGATGATGAGCATTTTTTCATATAATTGTTGATTGATTGTATATCCTCTTCTGAGAAACGTCTTTTCAAGTCCTTGGGCCATTTATTGATTGGATTATTTGTTATTTTTGTGTTAAGATGTTTGAGTTCTTTATATATCCTAGAGATTAGTGCTCTATCTGATCTATGAGGGGTAAAACTTTGCTCCCAGAAAGTAGGCTCTCTATTCCATTGTTTTGATAAAAATCTTTAGTTAAAATCCATCCCATGTGTTGATTCTTGGTTTTAATGCCTGTGCCATAAGAGTGTTATTAAGTAAGTTGAAGCCTAATCCCACATGATGGAGATTAGGGCCTACTTTAGACTCTTCTCTATTTGGAGAGTCTCTGGTTTAATTCCTAGATCCTTGATCCATTTTGAGTTAACTTTTATGCATGGTGAGAGAGAGGGAATCAATTTTACTTTGCTGCATATGGATTTCCAGTTTTCCCAGCACCATTTGTTGAAGATGCTGTCTTTTTTCCAGTGCATATTTTTAGCACCTTTGTCTAATATAAGATAATTGTGGTTATGTGGGTTGGTCTCTGTTTCTTCTATTATGGACTATTGGTTTACCAGCCTGTTTTGATGCCAGTACCATGCTGTTTTTGTTACTATGGCCATGTAGTATAGTTTAAGGTCTGGTACAGCAATGCTACCTGCCTCCTTTATCCTGCTAAGGATTGCTTTAGCTATTCTGGGTCTATTATTTTTCCAGATGAATTTCATGGTGTGTTTTCTATTTCTATGAGGAATACCATTGGGATTTGATCAGAATTGCATTAAATCTGTAGAGTGCTTTTGGTAGTAGGGTCATTTTAGTAATATTAGCTCTGCCTATTTAAGATCAAGTTAAATCTCTCCATCTTCTAAGATCATTGATTTCTCTTTAGTGTTTTGTAGTTTTCATTGTATAGATCCTTCACCTCTTGTTGATTCTCAATTTTCTTTTTTTTTTTTGAGGATATTGTGAATGTGATAGTTTTCCTCATTTCTCTCTCAGAGGATTTGTCACTGATATACAGAAATGTCTTTGATTTATGGGTATTGATTTTATATCCTGCTACTTTGATGAATTCTACTTCTAGAAGTTTTCTAGTGGAGTTTTTTGAGTCTTCTAGGAACAGAATCATATCATCAGCAAATAGTGCTAGGTTAGGTTCTTCTTTTCCTATACTTATTCCTTTAATTTCTTTCATCTATCTAATTGCTCTGTCCAGTGTTTCAACAACTACATTGAATAGAAGGAGTGAGAGAGGGCATCCCTGTCTTGTTTCCGATTTTAGAGGGAATGCCTTCAGTTTTTCTCCATTTAGAATGATGCTGGCCTGAGGATTGGCATAGATAGCCTTTAAAATGTTGAGGTAAGTTCCTGTTATCCCTAGTTTTTGTAGTGTTTTGAATATGAAGGGGTGCTGTATTTTGTCAAATGCTTTTTGTGCATTTGTTGACATGATCATAAGGTTCTTATCTTTAAATCTACTGATGTGATAAATTACATTTATTGATTTCTGTATGTTGAACCAACCTTGCATCCCTGGGATGAATCCCACTTGATCATGATGAACCATCTTTTTGATATGCTTTTGTATTTGATTTGCCAGAATTTTGTTCAGAATTTTTGCTTCTGTTTGTTAGAGGTATTGGTCTGAAGTACTCTTTCTTTGCTGTGTCTTTCTCTGATTTTAGAATCAAGGAGATATTGGCCTCATAGAGTGAGTTTGGAAGAGCTCCCTCTTTTTATATTTCATGGAATAATTTGAGGAGTATTGGTGTTTGTTCTTCTTTGAAGGTCTTGTATCCATTGAGTCCTGGAATTTATTTATTTATTTATTTTGGGTTGGTAGGCTTTTGATGGTGTCTTATATTTCATTGCTTGAAAATGATCTGTTTAACTTACTAAGTTTGAGTAAACCACATGATTCTAGGCATTTGTTGATGACTTCAATATTTTCTGTTTTATTTCAGTACAGATTTTCAAAATAATTTCTAATTATCTTCAGTATTTCTCTAGTGTTCATGGTGATATTTCCTTTTTCATCATGGATTTTAGTAATTGGAGTATTTCTCTCTTTCTCTACAATAGCATTTATAAGGTTTTATCAAATGTATTTGTTTTTTCAAAGAGCCAACTTTTCATTTTGAAAATTAAAAAACAAATAAAAATATATGGCAGCGGAATATATTACAATTCTTATTACACATATACAGCATACTTTTTCATATCTCTGTATATAAAGGAGGTTAACATCAATTCGTGTGTTCATATGTGTACTTTGGATAATGATGTCTATTATATTCCACCATCCTTGCTAACCCCTTTCCCCTCCCTATTCCTCCCACCACTCTGCCCTAAATAGAATTCATCTATTCCTCCCATGCTCCCCCTCCCTACCCCACTATGAGTCAGCCTCCTTATATCAGAGAAAACATTCAGCATTTGTTATTTTGGGTTTGGCTAACTTCACTTAGCATTATCTTCTTCAATGCCATCCATTTACCTGCAAATGCCATGATTTTATTTTCTTTTATTGCTGAGTAATATTCCATTGTGTACAAATGCCACGTTTTCTTTATCCATTCATCCACTGAAGGGCATCTATGTTGGCTCCACAGTTTAACTCTTGTGAATTGTGCTGCTAAAAACATTGTGACTGTGTACCTGTTGTATGCTGTTTTTAAGTCCTTTGGGTATAGGCCGGGGAGTGGGATAGCTGGATGAAATGGTGGTTCCATTTCCAGTCACTTTGTCAATTTTTCTTTTCTTCTTTTGTTCCAATTTCATTGATTTCAGCTCTGATTTTAATTATTTTCTGTTCTTTACTGCTTTTGGTGTGGATTAATTGTTTTTCCTAGGGCTTTGAGATGAAATTTTAGGTCATTTATTTGACTTTTTCTTTTTTTAAGAAATGAACTCCATGCAATGAACTTTCCTCTAAGTAATGCCTTCATAGTGTCCCAGAGATTTTGATATGTTGTATCTGTGTCCTCATTCATCTCTAAGAATTTTTAAATCTCCTCTTTGATGTTTTCTGCAACCCATTGTTCATTCACTAGCATATTATTTAGTCTCCAGGTATAGGAGTAGCTTATATTTTTATCATTGATTTCTAATTTCGTTCCATTATGATCTGATAGAATGCAGGGTAGTATCTTTACTTTTCTGTATTGCTTAGAGTTCCTTTTTGGCATGACATATGGTATATTTTAGAGAAGGATCCATTTGCTGCTGAGGAGAAAGTATCTTCACCTGTTGAAGGATGAAATAGTCTATGTATGTCAGTTAAATCTAAGTTATTGATTGTATTATTGAGTTCTATAGTTTCTGTCTGGATATTGTTTGGAAGATCAATCCAGTGGGAAAAGAGGTGTGTTAAAGTCACCCAGAATTATTGTCTTGTCTTGTGGTCTACTTGGCCCTTAAACTTGAGAAGAGTCTGTTTGAACATCAATGCTCCATTGTTTTGGGGTTTGTATATTTATAATTGTTCTGTCTTGTTGGTGTATGGTTCCTTTAAGCAGTATGTAGTGTCCTTCTTTATCCCTTTTGATTAACTTTCACTTGAAGTCCACATTATTTGATATAAGAATGGAAACCCCTGCTTGCCTCCACATTCCATGTGAGTGGTATGTTTTTTAATATTTATTTTTTGTATATGGACACAATACCTTTATTATTTAGTTTTATGTGGTGCTGAGGATCGAATACAGGGCCTCACATGTGCTAGGTGAGTGCTCTACCACTGAGCCCCAGCCCCAGCCTGAGTGATATATTTTTTTTCCAACCTGTCACCTTCTGTCTGTGGGTGTCTTTTCCTATGAGATTATTCTCTTGGAGGCAGCATATTGTTGGTCTTTTTTTTTTATCCAATCTGCCTGCCTTTTGATTGCTGAGTTGGAACTAAACTTTCAGGGTTATTATTGACACAAGATTTGTATTCCCAGTTATTTTTGTTTATTTTTGGTATTTAACTAAGTCAGTTTCTCTTTGATAGGTTTTTCCTTTAGAGTGATACTACCCTTTTCTGATTTTTTATTGTTGTTCATTTCTTCCTCATGGAATATTTTGCTAAGGATGTTCTGTAGTGCAGGTTTCTCATTGTAAATTCTTTTAATTTTGTGTATGATGGAAGGTTTTTTTGTCATAAAATAACATCTGAATCAAAATCTAATTGCTAATCAAAATTTAATTTTGCTGGGTATGATTCTTGTTTGGCATCCATTTCTTTCAGAGCTTGCTTTATATTGTTGCAGGATCTTGTAGATTTCAGGGTCTCAGTTCACAAATCAGAGATCCTAATTGGTTTTCCCCATATGTAATTTGATTCCTTTCTCTTGTGGCTTTTGAATTGCTCTGCTTCTCCTGTATGCTAGGTATTTTCATTATGATGTGTGTTGGTGTAGACCTGTAGTGTTCTTGTTCATTTGGTGTCCTATAGGATCCTTGTATTTGATTTCCCAATTCACTGTACATGTTTGGAAATTTTTCTGGTATTATTTCATTGAATAGATTGTCCATTTCTGTAGTTTAGACCTCTATGCCTTCATATATCCCAATAGTTTTTAAATTTTCATATTATCTCACAATTCTTGAATCTTCTGCTCATGGTTTCTTACCATATTCACTGGGGTCAACTTTATTTTTTCAAGATTGTATATTTTGCCTTCAATGCCAGAGGTTCTGTCTTCCAAGTGATCTATTCTGTTGTGGATGCTTCCTATTGAGTTCTTAATTTGGTTTACTGTTTCCTTCATTTCAAGGATCTCTGTTTTCTTTTTTTTTTTTTTTTTCTTTTCAGAATCTCTATCTCCTTATTGAAGGAATCTTTTGCTTTCTGTATTTGTTTATGTATTTCTTTATCAAAATGATCCTTTGCTGCTTGTATTTGCTCTCATATCATCCTGTAATTCACAGAAAATTATGTACCTTCTCCCATTTATCCTGCTATTCTGACCATGGATTCTAATAATGTAGCATCTTTGTTTGGGGCACATTCTTCCTTGGTTTCCCATGTTGTTCATGCATCTTCCCTTCCAGCTCTGTGTTTTTAATATATATAGCCATGTAGGCTTATAGTGTCCCCAGTGGGTTTCAATACCTTTCTTTTAAAAAAATTTATTTATTTATTTTAAATACACAACAACAGTGGAATGCATTACAATTCTTATTACACACGTAGAGCATAATTTTTCGTATCTCTGTATAGAAAGTATATTCATGCTAATTTATGCCATTATATATGTACTCATTTCTTTCCGTAATACATCTCTTAATACACATATATATCACAATTTTTCCTATCTCTGTTGTATATAAGGTATATTGGCACCAATTTGTGTCTTCATACATGTACTTTGGATAATGGTGTCATCACATTCCACAATCACTGCTAATCCCCTGCCTCCTCCCCTCCCCTCCAACCCCTCTGCCCTATGTAGCATTCATCTATTCCTCTCATACTCCCCCTCTCTACCCCACTATAGTCAACCTCCTTATATCAGAGAAACCATTCAACATATATTTTGGGGATTGCCTAACTTCACTTCTCCAATACCATCCATTTACCTGCAATTGCCATGATTTTATTATTGCTGAGTAAAACTGCATTGTGTATATATGCCCAATATTTTTATCCATTCATCCATTGAAGGGCATCTGGGTTGGCTCCACAGTGTGCTATTCTGCATTGTGCTGCTATAAACATTGATGTGTCTGTGACCCTGTAGTATGCTCTTTTCAAGTCCTTTGAGAATAGTCTGAGAAGAGGAATAGCTGGGTCAAATGGTGTTTTCATTGCCAAATTTCGAAGGAATCTCTATACAGTTTTCCATGTTGTTTGCACCAATTTGCCATCCCACCAGCAGTTTATGAGTGTGCCTTTCCCCCCACATACTTGCCAACACTTGTTGTTTGTCTTTATGATTGCTGCCATTCAGATTGGAGTGAGATGATATCTTAGAGTGGTTTTGATTTGCATTTCTCTAATTGCAAGAGATGATGAACATTTTTTTGAAATATTTGTTGATTGATTCTACATCCTTTTCTGAGAAGTGTCTGTTCAGGTCCTTGGCCAATTTGTTGATTGGGTTATTGGTTTTTTTGGTGCTTAGCATTTTGAGTTATTTATATAATAGATATTAGTTATCTATCTGATGTGTGAGGGGTAAAAATCTACTCCCAGGATGTTATCTCTCTGTTCACCTCAGAGTTTTTTTTCTGAGAATAAACTTTTTAGCTTGAATCCATCCCATTTGTTGATTCTTGATTTTAATTCTTGTGCTATAGGCATCCTATTAAGGAAGTTGGGGTGGCCTAGCCCCATGTGATGAAGATTATGGCCTACTTTTTCTTCTATTAGATGCAGAGTCTCTGGTTTAAATCCTAGGTCCTTGATCCACTTTGAGTTGAGTTTTGTGCATGGTGAGAGATGGGGTTTTAATTTCATTTTTTTGAAAATGGATTTCCAGTTTTCACAGCACCATTTGTTGAAGAGGCTATCTTTTCTCCAATGCATGTTCTTGGAACCTTTGTCTAATGTAAGATAATTGTAATTTTGTGAGTTAGTCTATGTGTCCTCTATTCTGTACCATTGGTCTACCAGCCTGTTTTAGTGCCAACACCATGCTGTTTTTGTTACTATTGCTCTGTAGTATAGTTTAATGTTTGGTATAGTGATACCACCTGCTGTGCTCTTCCTGCTTATAATTGCTTTAGCTATTCTGGGATTCCTATTTTTCCAGATGAATTTCATGATTGCTTTTTCTATTTCTATGAGTAATATCATTGGGATTTTGATCAGAATTGCATTAAATCAGTATAGTGCTTTGGTTGTATGGTCATTTTGATAATATTAATTCTGCCTATGCAAGAGTAAGGTAGATCTTTCCATCTTCTAAGGTCTTCTTTGATTACTTTTTTTAGGGTTCTGTAGGTTTCATTGTATAGATCTTTCACCTCTTTTATTAAGTTGATTCCCAAGTATCTTATGTTTTCTTTTTTTGAAGGTACTGTAAATGGGGTAGTTTTTCTTATTTCCTTCTTGAGGCTTTGTCACTGATATACAGAAATGCCTTTTTTTAATGTGTGTTGATTTTATATCCTGCTGCTTTGCTGAATTAATTTTTTAGTTCTAGAAGTTTTCTGGTGGTGCTTTTGGGGTCTTCTATGTATAGAATTGTATTGTCAGCAAATAGTGCTAATTTAAGTTCTTTTCCTGTAGTTATTTTTTTAATTTCTTTTGTCTGTCTAATTGCTCTGGCCAGTGTTTAAAGCACTGTTGAATAGAAATGGTGAGAGAGAGCAACCCTGTCTTGTTCCAGGTTTTAGAGGGAATGCCTTTAGTTTTTCTTCCTTTAGAATGATGTTGGCCTTAGGCTTAATGTAGAGAGCCAGTATGATGTTGAGGTATGTTCTTGTTATCTCAAGTTTTTCTAATTTTTTGAACATGAAAGGGTGCTGTATTTTGTCAAATAGTTTTTCTGTGTCACTTGAGATGATCATACGATTCTTATTTTTAAGTCTATTGATGTGATGAATTACCTTTATTGATTTCTATATGTTGAACCAAACCTGTATCCCTGGACAAACCCCACTTGATCTTGGTGCACGACCTTTTTAATATGTTTTTGTATTTAATTTGCCAGAATTTTATTCAGAATTTTTGCATCTATGTTCATTAGAGATATTGGCCTGAAGTTTTCTCTCTTTAATTTGTCCCTGCCTTGTTTTGGGATCAGGGTGATATTGGCCTCATAGAATGAGTTTGGAAGTGCTGTTTCTTTCTGTATTTTCTGAAATAAATTTAAGAATATTGGTATTTTTGAATTTCTTCTTTTACTCTGCAGTGTATCTATCTGTTCCTGGGCTTTTCTTGGTTGGTAAGCTTCTGATGGCATCTTGTATTTCTTTTTTTTTTAATTTTTTTTATTGGTTGTTAAAAACATTATAAAGCTCTTGACATATCATATTTCATACATTAGATTCAAGTTGGTTATGAACTCCCAATTTTACCCCAAATACAGATTGCAGAATCACATCGGTTACACATCCACATTTTTACATAATGCCCTATTAGTAACTGTTGGCATCTTGTATTTCATCATTTAATATTGGTTTGTTTAAATTGTGTATGTCTTCCTAATTCAATATGGGCATATCATATGATTTAAGAAATTTGTTGATGCCTTCAATGTCTTCTATTTTATTGGGGTATACATTTTCAAGATAACTTCTAAATATCCTCTCTATTTCTGTAGTGTCTGTTGGGATATTAACTTTTTCATCAAGTATGTGGGTAATTTTTATTTTTTCTCTCCTTCTCTTCATTAGCATAGCTAGGGGTCTGTCAGAGAACCAACATTTTGTCAAGGTTTAATTGTTTCTTTTAATTCAATTTCAGTTCTAATTTTAATTATTTCTTGCCTTCTACTGCTTTTGCTGTTGATTTGTTCTTCTAGGGCTTTGAGATGAAGTATGAGATCAATTAATGACTTTTTCTTCTTTTAAGGAATGAACTCCATGCAATGAAGTTTCCTCTTAGTACTGCTTTCATAGTGTCCAAGAGATTTTGATATGTTGTGTCTATGTTCTTGTTTATCTCTAAGAATTTTTTAATCTCCTCCTTAAAGTCTTCTGTAACCCATTGTTCATTCTATTTTACCAAATTGATTCACTTGTTGAACTGCTTATAGAACTTGAAATATTTCAAGTTTGTCTTTTCACGAGGTGGATGTGTCACTTTACATGTCTCCAAACATTAATATTTTAAGAATATTTTACACATTGAGAATGTGTCATGGATGATACTTGAAACTAATTGTATTGGGGAGGTCAATCTATCTCATGGATACAAAGCAGAAAGAATACCTATCAGAGTGTTTTCAAAAACTTTTTTACCACTCTTTTTGTCTCCCTTGGGCAACATCACCTTATGAGAATATCTTCGACAAGTCTGATTTGCATCTGGAATGTCCACCAAATTTCACATTCACTGATGGCAGAAAAGTTAGGAGTTGGGCTTTTATTCAGTGCTTTGATTATGGTATATATCCTTCACTTCACTCTGATATGGAATATATATATACTGTTTTTGAACTTGTGTATTTTCCTCTGAATTAGATAATGGAAAGTATTTTATTACATAAATAAAGTCACTCTCCTACATGACAGTCAGTTCTATAAACTCTTAATTCAAATTAATAACTGAATAATGTATTGGTCCATGTTCTATTGATCTAACAATTTTTATTTCAGGAGCCACTGACATTCAGGGATGTGGCCATTGATTTCTCTGAGGAGGAATGGAAATGCCTGGATCTTGCTCAGCAGAATTTATATAGAGAAGTGATATTGGATACCTACAGCAACCTGGTCTTTGTGGGTGAGCATAACTTTCCTTCAAAATTCCTATTTAATCATTATTTAATTTTCTTCTCTTGAAGTATATCTTTTGGGACCTTCACCATAAGAATGAGTTTCAGATTTATGCTTTCAATAAATAAGATGGGGTAGTTCTTGGTGCTGACAAGAAAATGTTAACGATGTTTCTTTTCATCCTTAATGTTTACCTTTGTTGGCATGATATATATCCTTCACTTGACATATGGTTGACTTAAAGGAATGCAGTGATGTCAAATACTGTGGACCACATATAGCAGAGGACATAGTTGAGGTAGAGGAGGAAGCCTAAATTCAAAAATTTTGATTGAGACGTTATCTAGCAGAAAATATTTTTAAGAAGCTTTGATTTCTTTCTCTTGTTATCATAGAAGAACCTGTCTTGTGTTTTGTGCTTTAAAATTAAAATTTTGTGCTTTTCCTCCAGTAATGTCTCTGTACATTCAAATTAACAACAAAACACCCTCTTTGCCTTGTGAGTGTCAATATTATCTGATAGCTCTTTCATAATTTTTAAAGTATTTTTGGTTGTTAATGAATTTCCCATTTATTTATAAGTGGTGCTGAGGATCGAACCCAGGGCCTCATACATGCTAGGCAAGCCCTCTACCACTTGTCTAAAACTCCAGCCCCTATTCCATTATTTACAGGAAATTTTTTGTCATTTCTGGAGACTTCTAGATCCACCCATTGAAATACATTACTATCCTAAGTCAGTTTCTCTAATCTTTTTGTACATTTTTTTCAATAAAGTTTCCTTATAAGAGTTTTTTCTGAATATGTGTAATACATTTTCTGTGAAATTATCTTCCATGGAATGAATGTCAAGATGGACTGCAAATTGGTGCAGCCAATCTGGAAAGCAGTATGGAGATTCCTTGGAAAGCTGGGAATGGAACTACTATTTGACCCAACTATCCCATTCCTCAGTCTACCCAAAGGACTTAAAAACAGCATACTACAGGGCCACAGCCACATCAATGCTTATAACAGCACAATTCACAATAGCTAAACTGTGGAACCAACTTAGATGCCTCTCAGTAGATGAATGGATAAAGAAAATGTGGTATATATACAAAATAGAATATTACTCAGGAATAGAAGAGAATAATATCGTGGCATTTGCAGGTAAATGGATGGAGTTGGAGAATATCATGCTAAGTGAAGTTAGCCAATCCCAGAAAACCAAATGCCATAATGTTTTCTCTGATATAAGGAGGTTGATTCATAGTAGGGTTGGGAGGGGAAGTATGGGAGGATTAGATAGGACAAAGGGGTGGGAAGGGAAGGGAAGGAGCATGGGGGTAAAAAAGATGGTGGAATGAGATGGATATCATTACCCTAAGTACATGTATGAAGACACGAATGGTTTGACTATACTTATATATAACCAGAGATATGAAAAATTGCTCTATATATGTAATACGAATTGTAACGCATTCTGCTGTCATATATAACAAATTACAATAAAAACATTTAAAAAAAACAGGGGAAAAGAATGGCATTGGAAAAAAAAAAGATGGACAAAGACTGTTTTTTTGAGAGATGGTGTAAGTTGTAGTTCAATAAGAGGATTTGTAAAATAATACATCTGTGGATATTTACAAGTTGGTTGGTTATTTTTTTCTCTATTTTTTTCATTGTGTACAGAAGATTCCATGTTTTCTACTGGTTTTCCTCACATCAGTTAATTACTTCACAAATTAAGATATGTATGACTCTTGTTTGTATTGCCAATAATGTTATATGTACTTTTGCTTGTATAAATATTAAGCTTCTTTTGTCTATGACTTTTGTATTTTGTCTTGATTGGCTATTCATTCTGCCCATGTACGTAGAAATTGAAATTGTCTATATGTAAATGTAATGGGGATTGATGGCTGTGATACTCTCATGCTGAAGTACACCTCAAGCTCCTTTTCACTCATAGTTGGAGAGACGTTCTCACTAAGTTATTGAGGATGTCTTGAATTTGCAATTCTCCTGCCTCAGACTTCCTAGTAGCTGAGATTACAATCATGCCCACCATTTGTATATTGATGAGTTTGTTCTTATTTATAGGATAAAGACCACATTATTTTAAATGTAGCTTGAGAAATGTTGCAAATCTCTTTATCTTTTAATTTTCATTGTATTCAAAACCACAAAATAAAACTTACTGTCTCCCAAATTTTAAATATTCAGTAACATTAATTCAAATTGTTATGCAATATATCTCTACAAAGTTTACATCTCAAAAAAAAATTTCCTGGAGCCAAGGGCTCATTTCTGTCTCCCCATCACAAAACTATTCTCTTTTTTCAGAAAGCTTCCTTTTTAGTTTAGAGATGTCATGTTCTAGAATTCTGCAGAATTCTTTCTGTGACTTATTTCAGTTAACCTAGTGTAAATACATTTTGTAAAATACATAATTAAAATAAATTCTTTGACTTCAAAGTTCTATAGTTTCTGTATTCCAAATTGGCTCATCTGTTTTTTTCAAGGGATGTTTGGTTTGCATCCCCAACTATGGCTCTGTTTAATAATAATGTTACAACACCGTGTACAATGTTTTTAATTTGCTATTAATGTGAGGGCTTATTGTGACACTCACTCAGTAGTCCATCTACCTAACTCCATTTCTGCATTTACAATTGAATGCTGTAAAGATTGGTATAATTTTTTAGCAGAGAAATATTGTAATTTAACTTATAGTTTGTGGGGTATTCATACAATTTAAAGGAGAGATTTCTCTGCAAAAAATAAAAATAACAACGGAAGTTTGATGATTATTACCTGGAGCCTGTAGTTAACTTTAAGTAGTATAAACATCTTTTTCTTTTAATTCTATCTTTCAATTCTGAACAACAGCATGCTCAAGAGTGTTCTATCTTTGAACACTCTTTGAACATCCCTATCACTTTTGACTTCAAATTTTTATTCCATGTTGGTTACAAAATAAATATTACTTAAACATTTATTAACCTTTGTTTTAATACATAAAATTTGACTATCCAATATAATATCCCACTGCGATTAAGAACAGGAATTCTATATGTCTACAATATTTTGAAAATATTTTCAAAGTCTTATTCTTTGCAATTACCATTTTGCTTCACTGTATTTCCCTTTTCAGTAAATGGAGATTGATGTATCCTAGGATGACAGTGATTCTTTTTTTTCATTCAACTCTCTCAATGTTTTCTTTGTGTGTTTGGAAAGTAGTATGTTGTGAATGTATTTACTCTTAATTCAGAACCTAGGGAAATGGTCCTTTTCTCTATTTTGCCCCTTTTCAAAGTTTTTTTTTTTTTTTAATTTAAAATGTCTTCTATGTCCTACATCTGTCTTAAACTATTTTATGTGTACTATAATTTAGACAGCCCAGGTTTTGTTCAATCACTTTTGTATGTGTCATTTTTTATCCCTTTGCTTTCAATATGTGTGTGTCCTTAGATTTAGAGTATCCTGTGGACCACCTACAGTTGTATTGTTTAGAGTTAATTCAGATAGCCAAGGTTTATTTTGATCAGACATTTGTAATGTTGCATTTGCCAACAAAAAAATATCCAAAAATGAAGAATCTCCTACTCATACATTATATGAGTAACAGCTTGACTTCACTTTATTAAAAAATTGGATCATATTTATGTGTCCTTTCAAAATTATATTATTGTCACAGGTATATATGCCTTTTAACAGTTTTGTTTTTATACTTTTGTCTTTCAAGTTCTACTGCAAAATTACATGTTTTGAGACCCAGTAAAATAGAATTGTTTGTGCCAAGAAATGTTTAAAATTTTGTATGACTTGTGTTGCTGTGCACACTTACATTTTAGTATGAAGGATTTCCTTTAGTACTTTTTGGAGAACAGATCTAGTGTTGATGAAAAGTGTTTGCATTTTATCTTTAAAGTCTTAATTTTCCTTCTTTTTTGAAAGATAGTAGCTGTGAATATAATGTCTTGGTTGATACTTTTTTTTTCATCCCTTGAAAATAAACCCAAATTCCTTTCTGTGTTGTGAAGTTTCGACTAAGGATTTCACAATTATATAGTTACACATTTCTAGGTGACCCATCTTTTTATTTGGATGCTCTGAATATTCTTTGTAAGTTTTAAGACTTGGATTAAAATGTGCTTTGAGTCTTTACAAATTGGATATAATTGAGCTACTTGGATGTTTTATTTTTCTTATTTTCTGAGATGCATTTATTAGTACTAGAAAGAGAACTACCACTTTGCATTTTTTATTTTGGCTTGCCTTGAAATTTTGATCCTTCTGGCTCAACCTCCTATGTTGCTATGTACAACAACCCTTGACTCTTTCAGGCATTCTCTAAAGAAAGTCTTTAAACACACATTTTCTGCTTATAACAATTAACAATTCTTGACTATATTTTATTCTATTTTTTTGTGTGGGTTAAGTTCAGTAAACTTCTTTTAAATGATAATTTACTATTCCCTTTGAGTAATTCATAACTTACTTTACTTACATTAGATTTAGCCATGTTTTTTTTTTTCTGTTGGTAAGCAGGAATCCCTTTTTAAAAAGTCCCCAAATATTCACATATTTCACATTTCTTTTTTAATGAAACAGAAGAAAGTTGGTAGATTTTAAAAATATATTGTGAAGGAGGAAAGGCTTTGTGTATCACAATGTATTTTCCTTTATTATATTACTTTCCATAGGAATGTACTCATCTTGGATACTGTGAACACTAAGATGATTTGGAAAGTTCTCCAACTAATTTTCTGTGTACATTTTTATTTGATTTATATATTTCTGCAGTAACAATGGGCTTAGACTTAATAATCTACTCCCCTGCTTATGTTCCTTTATTGCTGTAATTTCCCATATTTGCAAAATATATTCAGCACAGTAGAGTAAGTAAACATGATTGTTATTGTTATTTCAGCCATGACTTCTCATTATCCTTGAGACATTTTAACAGAGCAGGGAATGAGAGAGAAAGAGGGAAGATATGGAAAATGTGACCTTGACTATTTACAACTAAGAAAACAATGGGAAAATATAGGTGAGAGTAAAGTTTAAAATCATATTATAATAGTCAACACCAATTTGTAGTCCCTATTTATGATAAAAATTTTATGGTCAAAAGACAGTAGGAAAAATTAATATCTGAAAAATATTCATTTTATTCCACTTAAACTTTTGAGGAGGTGTATATGTCTTTGAAAATATATCCACAGCCATTTTTGAAGTGAAAGAAAATGTGGAAAATCTGGTCCATGCATCAGTTTTTAACTTGGCCAATTATAAATGTAGCACTGAGTTAAACTTCCATTCAAACATTTGCACAGAGAAGATATTTCTAAAAGTGATACTTATGAGAGTTTCTTTACAAAATGTCCATTTTTCTGCAACAAAACAGTAATTTCTCCTTGTGGCCAAATAGACAATATTAAGAAGTGTAGAAAGTTTTCTACTTCCCCAGTATGGCTCAATGACAATTCTGATACAGATTTCTGGAAAGTGCACTATATAAATAATGCTATAAGTAACACCATTAGCCATGTCTCTACCCTGAGTAATTACCAGTATATTTATATTGGTGATAAAAATTATGAATATAGAGAAACTCCTAGTTATTTTCTAAAGGAAATTAGCAAGATGAAAAATGTGGGAAAGTCTTGCTTCAGTGCTCAAAAACTATTCACAGTCAAGGCAAAACTTGCAAGTGTAAGGTATTTGAAATGGCTTTTAATCATAGTGCAGACCTTGCTCAACACAAGAGAATTTATTAGAAAGAGTGCCCTATAAGTTTAAAGAATATATCAAACCATCGGCTTGCTCGACATCTTCAAAACACTTAGATACTATGACAGTGATAAACCCTACAAACTTAAAGAATGCAGAAAAACTTTTAGTGAAAGGTTACAAATTGTTAAGCATCAGAGGATTTATACTGAAGACAAGACCTGTAAATATAAAAAGTGTGGCAAAGCCTTAAAAAAGTTTTCAACTTTTACTCAACCCCCCAAAATTTATTCTGCAGAGAAGACCTACCAAAGTGAAGAATGCAAGACACTCAAGAACTTTATTCAACATCACAGTGTTCATACAGGAGATATGCCATACAAATGCAAAGAATGTGGCAAAACTTCTAATAAAAGCTCCAATCTTATTTGTCACCAGTGGACACACCCTGGAGAGATGCCCTACATATGTAAAAAATATTTTGTGAAGCTTTTAGTCAAAAACCAAGCCTTAAAAATCACCAGAGAATTCATACAGGAGAGAAGCCCTACAAATATTAAGTGTGTGGCAAAATTTTTAATAGAAACTCACATCTTGAACGCCACAACAGGATTCATACTGGAGAGAAGCCCTACAATTGTAAAGTGTGTGGCAAAAGTTTTAATACAAACTCACATCTTTATCACCACAACAGGATACATACTGGAGAAAAGCTCTACAAATGTAAAGTGTGTGGCAATAGTTTTAATACAAACTTAAATCTTGATTGCCACAACAGGATTCATACTGGAGAGAAGCCTTACAAATGTAACGTGTGTAGCAAAAGTTTTAATAGAATCTCGCATCTTGATCGCCCCAACAGCATTCATAGTGGAGAGACGCCCTACAAATGTGAAGTGTGTGGCAAGAGTTTTAATAGAAACTCAAATCTTGATCACCACAACAGGATTCATACTAGAGAGAAGCCCTACAAATGTAGAGAATATGGCAAAGATTTTAATCAACAATCATCACTTACTCGACACCAGAGAACCCATACTAGAGAGAAGTCCTATAAATGTGAAGAATGGCAAACCTTTTAAAATTGAAGATCACATCTTACTAAACAGTATAGATTTTATACTAGACAGAAGTTTTACAAATGAAAACATTGCATCAGTGTCTTTAAGGATGAATCAACCCTTATTTCACAGTAGTTCAACACTATTTCACACCAGAGATATGATAGCACAGAAATTATACAATTGTTAAATAGGTAACAGAGTCTCCAACAGTTGTTACAACCCTACTCAGCACCTCTGAGTTCATACGAGTGACAAGACATGTGGAAAAATTTTTGCAAAGCTTTTGGCCATTGATCAAACATTTTTAAAACACTGGAGGATTTATTTCATATAGACACACAAAGAATGTGTCCAAGACTGTATTCAAATTTCAGACGTTTTTCAATTTCTGACCTGATATCTGTAGTAAATGTGGAGTAGCATTTGTCCAAAGTGTATACCTTAGATAACAACAAAATATTAAAAAAAACAACTTGACAAATATAAAGATTGTAGTAAGTTTCTTATCTGTAGCCCATCCCTTGAAGTATTTGTGACCTAGGAGGGAAAAAAAAATTGTTTAAATGTAGAAAATGCATAATTGCTTTTGACCTTTGCCGAAAATTTTCTTAAGATCTTTAGCTGATATTGTAGAAATAATGAAATACAAGTATAGAATAGTGCATCCCTAAAAGGATAAATTTCACTATAAATCAACAATTATTAAAGAGTCTCGTTTTTTACAACTAGAGAAATAATAATTCTCAGAGTTGATTATTTCTGAAGTCTCTTAAGATTTATATGAAATTAAAAGATTTTAGGTTTTATTTTTGTACTTAAACTTAGGGGCACTTAATCAGTAAACCACATCCCCATATTTTTTTTTTATTTAGAGTTAGGGTTTGCTAAGTTGTAGAGGGCCTCTCTAAGTTATGGAGCCTGGCTTTTAACTTCCTTATCTATTGGATCTGACCTGCCATGTTGAGCAACTGCTCACATACTTAATGTCATAAACACATGTATGTGTTATCTAATCAGTAACTAGCATATCTTTCAAGTACAGGATTTTTTATTGCATGGGGGAGGAAATTGAGAATGATTTCTTTGAGAGAACACAGCACTATTAATAGTATTCATAACTCTCCTAAGTAAGGTTTCCTCTCTGCTCAACTTGTAAGTATTGTTCTAGTGCTGCTTTGTAAAACAAATAGAAAAGAGTTGCAAACCAAAAATTTTGTGATAATAGATAGTTGCACAGACTGATTGGGCAACTCTATTTACCATTGTTTATTATTTTGTATGGGCTCAAGGTAGTCTTATAATTTTACTTAACCTTAATGACATTAGAATTTGTTGAAGAGTGTTTTACTCACAAAACATAATCTTTTTAGGTATACATGACAGTAAAGCAAATTTTGACATATTATACATGGAGTAAAACTCATTTTAGTTAGCATTCCATTCGTGAGGTGTACATGGTGTGGACCTTCACTGGTGGTGTATTTATATATGAACATAGAAAAGTTGTGTCTGATTCATTCTACTGTCATTCTATTCCTATTTCCTCTTCTTCCCTGCATTCCAACTTTGTCTAATCCACTGAATTTCTATTCTCTCCCCACCCTTGTTGAGTGGTTTAGCACCCATATGTATTATATATTATATGTAATGTCTGTTTTATTCTACTATCCTTCCTATCTCCATATCCCCTCCCTTCCCTGCACTCCTCTCTACTTAATCTAAAGTAACTATTCATACACTCCCGATTGTGAATTAGCATCCACTTATTAGAGAGAAAATTTGGTTTTTGTATTTGTGTGTGTATGTGTTGGCTTATTTCATGTAGCATGACATTTTTCAACTCCATCCATTTACCACCAAATGCCATAGTTTCATTCATCTTTAAAGCTAAGTAATATTCTATTGTGGGGGGGATTTTTATAATCACATTTTATTTATCCATTCATCTGTTGAAGGACAGTTAGGTTGGTTCTATTGTTTAGCTGTTTTGAATTGTGCTGCTATAAACATTGGTGTGGCTGTGTCCTTGTAGTATGCTGTTTTAAAGTTCTTTGGGTACAGAACGAGGAGAGGGATAGTGGGGTCAAATGTTGGTTCCATTCTGGTTTTCCAAGGAGTCTCCATACTGCTTTCCATGGTGTAGCACAAATTTGCAGGCAGTCCCATGAGCAATGTGTGAGTGTTCCTTTTCCCCTACATGCTCACCAACATTTATTGTTGCCTGTAATATTAATGATTGCCATTCTGACTGAAGTGAGATAAAATCTTAAAGTAATTTTGATTTACATCTTCATAATTTCTAGATGTGTTGAAAGATTTTTCATATATTTGTTAATGGATTATATTTCTTCTGTGAATTTTCTGTTCAGTTACTTAGCCCATTTGTTAATTGGGTTTTTTTGTTGTTGTTTTTGTTAATTTTGTGTTCTTTATATACCCTAGAGATTAATGCTTTATCTGAGGTACGTGTGGTAAAGACTTTATACAAATCTGTAGGTTCTCTCTTCACATTATTTTTTCTGTTGCTGAGAAGCAGCTTTTTAGGTTGAATCTATACCATTTATTGATTCTGGATTTTTAATTCTTGTGCTGTAGGGGTCTTATTATGGAAGTCAGATTGTGGACCAACATTCACCTCAGATTTTTAAATGGCATCCCAATGAATGTTTCACTTTTATTGTTTCTCTTACTATCTTGCCTTATAGATGTACATGTTCTAAAGAGTCATGAAATGATCTAGCTTCACATGCATGATTTTCTGATGACTGTTATTTTTCAATATGTAGCTGCAGATTATTTAAATTATATATATATATATATATATATATATATATATATATATATATATATATATATATATATACTATTTCAGACACTTGAATTATGTCCTGTAACTGTCTTAAACTATGTTTTGTGAGGTATAATTTAGACTCCCCAGATTTTGTTCGGCCACTTTGTATGTGACATTCTTATATCCTTTTGCTTTCAGTATGTGTGTGTGTCCTTAGATTAAGAGTATCCTGTGGACTACCTACAATTGTAATTTTTAGAGTTAATTCAGATAGCCAAGATTTGTTAGGATCAGAATTTTTTAATCTTTCATTTGTCAACAAAATATATATAAATGAAGAATCTCCTATTCATACTTTGTATGAGAATCAATTTGACTTCACTTTATTAAAAAATTGAATATTTTTATGTATCCTTTCAAAATTATATTATTGTTACAGGTATACATGCCTATTTACAGTTTTGTTTTTATGCTTTTGTATTTCAAATTCTATTGCAAGATTCCATGTTTTGAGACCCATCATTACAATAAAATAGAATTGTTTCTGCCTAGAAATATTTAAAATTTCATATGACTTGTGTTGCTGTGCACACTTACATTTTAGTATGAATGATTACCTTTAGTGCTTTGTCGAGAACAGATCTAGTGTTGATGAGTAGTGTGTGCATTTTTATATCTTTAAAGTGTTCATTTTTCTTCTCTTTTGAAATATAGTAGCTGTGAATATAATGTCTTGGTTGTCAATTTTATTCTTTCATCCCTTGAATATATCCCTGAATTCCTTTCTGTGTTGTCAAGTTTTGACTAAGGATTTCACAATTATATAGTTACACATTTCTGGTGACCCATCTTTTTACCTTGGTTGCTCTGAATATTCTGTGTAAGTTTTGAAACTTGGATTAAAACCTGCTTTGAGTCTTTACAACTTGGAGATAAATGAGCTTCTTGGATGTTTTATTTTTCATATTTTTTGAAGTGTGTTTATTAGTACTGGAAAGAGAACTTAAGGGCGATTTACCACTTTGCATTTTTTTATGTTGGCTGGACTTGAAATTTTGATCTTTCTGGCTCAACCTCTTAGGGGTGGTTGTACACAGCAACATGACTCTTTCACACATTTTCTAAAGTCTTTAAACACATATTTTCTGCTTATTACTACTAACAATTATGGACTAATTTTATTCTATTTTTTGAGTGTTGGTTTAGTTCAGTAAACTTCTTTTAAATGATAATTTATTATTCCCTTTGAGTAATTCATAACTTTTTTTTACAGTTGATTTAGCCTTTTTTTTTTGTTTTGTTTTTTGGTTGGTAAGCAGAAATCCCTTTTTGAACATTCCCCAAATATTCACGTTTCATATTTTATTTTTTAATGAAACAGAAGAAAGTTGGTAGATTTTTAAAATATATTGTGAAGAAGGAAATGCTTTGTGTAACACAATGTATTTTTCTCTACTATATTACTCTCTATAGTAATGTAATCATCTTGTGTACTGTGAACACTAAGATGATTTGGAAAGTTCTCAAAGTAATTTTCTGTGTATATTTTTATTTAATTTATATATTTCTGCAGTAACGATGGACTTGGATATAATAATTCACTCCCCTGCTGATGTTCCTTTATTGCTGTAATTTCTTATGTTTGCAAATTATATTCAGCCCAGTACAGTAAGTAAACATGATTGTTATTTTTATTTATTACAGCCATGACTTCTCATCATCCTCGAGAAATTTCACCAGAGACGGAATAAAAGAGAGAGAGGGAAGATATTGAATGTGTGACCTTGACTATTTACAACTATGAAAACAATGGGAAAGTATAGGTGAGAGTAAAGTAAAAAATTCTATAAAAATAGACAAAACCAATTAGTAGTCCCTATTTATGATAAAAATTTTATGGTCAAAAGACACCAAAATAATTACTATCTGAAAAAAATTCAATGTATTCCACTTACTTTTGAGGAGCTGTATATTTCTTTAAGAATAAAATTACAGCCATTTTTAAAGAATATATTTCCTCTGGAAGTAAATGCAGAAAATTGAATAGAAATATTGTTCATGCATCAGTTTTTAACTTGGGAAATTATAAATGTAGCACTGAGTTAAATATCTTTGCAAATGTTTACTAGAAGTTTAAGATATATTTCTAAAACTGATAATTTTGAGAATTTCTTTAAAAAATGTCCATTTTTTTTTCTGCAAGAAAACAGTAATTTCTCCTTTTGCCCAAATGGAAAAGAGTAAAAATTGTAGGAAGGTTTTTACTTCCCCACTATTGCACAATGACAATTCTGATACAGATTTATGGAAAGTGCACTACATAAATAATGCTATAAATAACACCATTAGCCATGTCTGTACCTGAGTAACTACCAGTATATTTACACTTGTGATAAAAATTATGAATATAGAGAAACTCCTAGTTATTTTCTAAAGGAAATTTACCAAGATGAAAAATGTGGAAAAGTCTTGCTTCAGTGCTCAGGAACTATTACTCATCAAATATTCATAGTCAAGGAAAAACTTGCAAGTGTAAGGTATATGAAAGTTTTCTTAATCACATGGCAGAGTTTGCTCAATACAAGAGAATTTATAGAGAAAGAGAGCCGTATAAGTTTAAAGATGTTGAGCAAGCCAATGCTTTGATATACTCTTTAAACACAGCAGATACTATGACAGTGATAAACCCTACAAACTTAAAGAATGCATAAAAACTTTTAGTGAAAGGTTACAATATGTTAAGCATCAGAGGATTTATATCCAAGAAAAGACCTGTAAATGTAAAAAGTGTGGCAAAGCCTTTAAAAATTATTCAACTCTTACTCAACACCAAAAAATTTATTCTGCAGAGAAGACCTACCAATATGAAGAATGCAACACACTCAAAAACTTTACTCAATATCCCAGTGTTCATAGAGGAGATATGCCATGCAAAGAATGTGAAAAAACTTCTAATAAAAGCTTCAATCTTATTTGTTACCAGGGGACACACACTGCAGAGATGCCCCACATATGTAAACAATTTTGTGAAGCTTTTAGTCAAAAATCAATCCTTAAAAATAGCCAGAGAATTCATAGAAAACAGAAGCCCTACAAATGTAAAGTGTGTGGCAAAAGTTTTAATAGAAACTCACATCTTGATTGCCACAACAGGATTCATACTGGAGAGAAGCCCTACAAATGTAGTGTGTGTGGCAAGAGTTTTAATAAAAATTATTCACTTACTTAGCACCAGCGAATCCACACTGGAGGAAGCCCTACAAATGTAAAGTGTGTGGCAAAAGTTTTAATAGAAACTCACATCTTGATTGCCAAAACAGGATTCATACTGGAGAGAAGCCCTACAAATGTAAAGTGTGTGGCAATAGTTTCAGTCAAAAATCATCACTTACTCAGCACCAGCGAATCCACACTGGAGAGAAGCCTTAAAAAATGTAAAGAATGTGGCAAAACATTTAATCAAAAAATATTACTTACTCTGCACCAGAGTATCCACACTGGAGAGAGGCCTATAACTGTAAAGAATGCGGCAAGGGTTTTCATCACAAAGCATCACTTACTCAGCACCAGAGAATCCACACTGGAGAGAAGCCCTAAAATGTAGAGAATGTGGCAAAGATTTTAATCAACAATCATCACTTACTCGACACCAGAGAACCCCTACTAGAGAGAAGTTCTATAAATGTGAAGAATGGCAAAGCTTTTCAAATTGAAGGTCACATCTTACTAAACATTATAGATTTTTTAATGCAGAGAAGTTTTACAAGTGAAAACATTGCATCAGTGTCTTTAAGGATGAATAAACCCTTATTTCACAGTAGTTCAACACTATTTAACACCAGAGATATGATAGCACAGAAATTATACAAGTGTAAAATAGGTGACAGAGTCTCCAACAGTTGTTCACACTCTACTCAACAACTCAGAATTCATACGAGTGAGAGGACATGTGGAAAAACTTTTGCAAATTTTTTGGCCATTGATCAAACATTTTTAAAACACTGGATGATTTATAGCATATAGAAACCCAAAGAATGTGTCCAAAACTGTATTCAAATTTCAGGAATTTTTCAATTTCTGACCTCATATCTGTAGCAAGTGTGGAATAGCATTTGTCTAAAGTGTGTACCTTAGATAACAGCAAATTATTTACAAAAACACCTTGACAAATATAAAGATTGTAGTAAGTTTCTTATCTACAGCCCATCCCTTGAAGTATTTTGGACCTAGGAGGGAAAAAAATCATTTAAATGTAGAAAATGGGTAATTGCTTTGACATTTGCTGAAAATGTTCTTAACATTTTTAACTGATATTGTAGAAATAAGGAAATACAAATATAGAATAGTGCATCCCTAAAAGGATATAATTTTTCTATAAATCAATATTACTAAAGAGTCTCATTTTTCACAACTGGAAAAACAACAATTCTCAGAGTTGATTATTTCAGAAGTCTCATAATTTATATGAAATTTTAAAGTTTTAGTTCTTATGTTTGTACTTAAACTTAGGGGCACGTAATCAGTAAACCACATCCCCAGATTTTTTTTCGATTTTTTTAGAGATAGGGTTTGCTAAGTTGCATAGGTCCTCACTAAGTTATAGAGCCTGGGTTTTAACTTGAAAAGCTTTTCACGTCCCTAGGGTCACAGGCATGGGCCACCATGCCTGTTTTACAGAGCATTTTTACTTATATTTCATTACAGATGCAATTTGTTTCTAAATAAAGTGTGAGTTTCTTAATGTTAACCTTGTCATGCATTTAATGATGTTATTATGTCACACATCTCTGACTATTCACTTTGCTATTGGATCAATGCAATAGTAAAACATTCTATTGGGTAAGGAATGCTATAAATTCTCTATTAAATATTTCATATGTTTAATCAAGTTTTATTTGGGGAATATTATTTATGTAAATTATATACTCTCTTATTTGTAATTATGGAAAAATTAAGACAGTTATAGGAAGGACCTAGGAATAGTAAAATAATGCCCAGATATCCCTAGTTTGAATTATGATTTTAACATTTCACCTTATAGAGGTGCAGTACTCCATAAGGAATCTACAACTTTGGAGAGTTATACAAGCTCCCAATCAGGGAGAGGAGAAAGACCCAAGAGACTAGGAGCCAATGTGCATATTCAGGTAAAAAAGGAGGGTTGCTGAAGGGGAAAGAGTCTCAATGTTTCCTGTGGAAACCATGTGGTCCACAGGCCCATCCAGACACTTGAACTGAAGAAACCATGCAATTCCTCATAAATCCATGACATTCATCACTGAGGAGACTGGACTTACTTCAAGTGTAGGAAAAACATCCCAATATAGGACCACCTCTTTATTCTTGTATACCTCATCAGACAAACCAGAGGGAGCGCAGTGTTGGACATCTGTGCCTCCACCAGATCAGTACTAACTCCAGAGATGGGAGTTCAAATCATTCCCACAGGGGTAAAAGGACCTCTTCCCAAAGGAATAGTAGGCTTATTATTGGGACACAGCTCTTCTACTCTAAAAGGACTTATGATAAGTCCTGGGGTAATTGATCCCAATTATGAAGGTGAAATAAAAATTATAGCCAGTTCTCCAAAGGGTATATCAGTAATTTCACCAGGAGATAGAATATCACAGTTATTAATAATACCAAGCCTACATGATAAATTTTCCAGTTGTACTGTAGGTTCCAAGGGATTAGGCTCCACAGGTGTAGATTGGGCTATGATTTCTTTAAATTTAGATTCTCGCCCCATGCTAAAACTAAATATTCAAGGACATGAATTTAATGGGCTACTGGATACAGGTGCAGACCTTAGCATCATCTCTCATCAAGAATGTCCAAAACATTGGCCATTACAACAAGCCACTCAAATGCTTCGAGGCCTAGGAGTGGCGACTAATCCCCATAGAAGTGCAATGGTATTAGATTGGAAGGATCCTGAAGGATGTGAAGGAACTATACAGCCATATGTATTGGATCATCTTCCCGTAAATTTATGGGGATAAGATGTCCTATATCAATTAGGTTTGACATTAACAAATAACATCAACCAAAATGCACACACTATTATGACTAGACAAGTTTTTAGGAAAGGAAAAAGATTAGAAAAACAAGAACAAGGTATAGCAGCACCAATACAAATAGATCAAGGAACGGACAGACATGGGTTGGATTTTCAGAAAGGGCCACTGAGACAATAAAAATTACTTGGAAATCAGAAAGACCTGTATGGGTTCCTCAGTGGCCCCTGACTAAAGAAAAGATACAAGCAGCTCATGACCTGGTCAAACAACAATTAGTGGAAGGACATATACAACCTTCTGTCATCAAAAAGAAATCTGGTAAATGGAGATTATTGCAAGATTTAAGAGCCATTAATAATGAGATGGTTATTATGGGACCTGCTCAACCAGGGATTCCTCAATTGTCTACTTTGCCAAAAACTTGGTGTGTTTTAGTTATAGATATTAAAGTTTTTTTTTTTTTTCAATTCCAATTCATCCTGAGGATAGTCCAGGTTTTGCATTTACTATCCCTGCACTGAATCATGAAGGTCCTGATCAGAGATATGAATGGAAAGTACTCCCTCAAGGGATGGCTAACAGCCCAACTATGTGTCAAATTTATGTTAACAAGGTAACCCAGCCACTTAGAAATCAAAATCCTGAACTACAAATATTTCACTATATGGATGATGTATTATTAGCACACAAAGATAAAAACACATTGCTAGAATGTTATGCCACACTTACAAACTTATTAAAAAAATTTACTCTAGAGATAGCAATAGAAAAAGTACAATTAAATTTTCCAATTAATTATTTAGGAGTTCTATTATCCTCAACCATGGTCCATCCACCAAAAATTCAAATACGAGTAGATCAACTCAAATCACTTAACGACTTTCAAAAGTTATTATGAGACATAAATTGGATAAGGCCTTATTTAGGTATACCAACAGGAGAGTTGGGACCTTTATTTGATATCCTAAAAGGTCCATCAGATCCAAATTCACCCCGCATGTTAACGCCTGAAACAAGAAAGGCATTAAAAATCATTGAAATATATATGGAAAATATGCATTTGGATAGAATTGATATAAGTTTGCCTTTATTATTTATTGTACTACCAACAAAAATTATTCCTACAGGAGTATTTTGGCAAGAAGGTCCATTATTATGGATATATTTATCTTATTCTCCTAACACTATTCTTACTAGGTATCCTGAGGCTGTAGGACAATTAATACTCAAAGGAATAAAAGCAGCAAAGGGAGTGTTTGGAATTTCTCCCAATAAAATTATTACTCCATATACTATGAATCAAATTAATGAGTTAGCTAATGAGTTAAATTCTTGGGCAATAATCATGTGCAAATCTAATGCTTCATTTGATAACCACTTAACATCTAATCCTTTATTGTCTTTTTGGTCATTGCATCCTGTAATTTTTCCAAAAATGACAAGAAAAACACCTATCACGAATGTTCCAAATATATACACTGATGGGTCAAATAATGGTACAGCAGCAATAGTTACACCTGATCAAACTTTTACATTTTAGTACCCAAACAATCAGCTCAAAAGGTAGAGCTTAATGCAGTATTACAAGCTTTTGTGATGTTTAAAGATTCTGTATTTAATTTATTTTCTGATAGTCAGTATATATTTAATGCTATAGTATCCCTTGAAGATGCTGTTAGGATTTCCCCTTCCTCTACTGTTTTCTCTTTGTTTTCCACTATACAAAGTCCAATCTGGGACAGAAAAGATCCGTTCTTTATAGGACATATCAGGGCACATACAGGATTGCCTGGAGCCCTTAGTTTGGGCAATGATTTAGCAGATAAAACTACACATGACATACATATTTTATCTACACTAGAAGAAGCTACGAATTTTCATAAAAAGTTCCATGTCAATGCTAATACTTTACAAAAGCATTTTAAAATAAGTAAGGAACAAGCTAGACAAATAATAAAACAATGTCAAAATTGTGTGACCTTTTTACCAAAAGTTAATCTTGGAGTCAATCCTAGAGGATTGATACCTAACCATATTTGGCAGATGGACGTCACACACTTGCAGAATTTGGAAAATTAAAATATTTGCATGTTACAGTTGATACTTCTTCTGGATTTTTGATGGGCTCCCTTCATGCCTGAGAAAAAACTAAAGATACTATAGCTCATTGCTTACAAAATTTTGCCACTGTGGGCGTTCCAAAACAGTTAAAAACAGATAATGCCTCTGGTTATACTACCTCTTTTAAACAATTTTGTTCATCATTTGGCATTACTCATATAACAGGAATCCCATACAATCCACAGGGACAAGGCATAGTTGAAAGAGCTCATCAAACTATTAAAATGTACTTATTAAAGCAAAAAGAAGGAATTGTGAAGGGGTATATATTGCCCAAAGATAAACTTAAAATAACACTTTTTACTCTAAACTTTTAAAATTTGGATTCATCAGGACTTAGTGCTGTGGAAAGGCATATGTGTCCAAAAAATGTTCATAAGCCCAAGGTACTTTGGAAGGATATTCTAACAAGACAATGGAAAGGTCCTGACCCAGTAATTGTCTGGAGTCTGCGGTTTGTTTGTGTGTTTCCACAGGGAGAACAGCAGCTGATTTGGATTCCAGACAGATTAACTAAAGTGATTTCTACAGACCAAAAATAAGATGATTTGGCTCAAATCCATAACAGCTGATATCCAGAATTCCAGTTTGGCTACCCTTACATCTGCGACAGAACCAGGATGCTTTTTTCAATATCTATTTTATTATTGCCCTTTCCCACATCATGAAGTTCTATTTTGTTTTTTGAGCTCATACAGACCTAGGTTAATGTTTTGCTGATCAGTTCTATTTTTTGACAATAGAGTTTTTAAACATTGCAATGGAGATTTCACCTGCAAAAAGTTATAAGGCCTTTACTATTATGTTATGTGTTGTGTGCACACTTGTGTTTTATGTTGTATGTTTGTATGTACATATGTCCATATATCATATATGATGAGCACTCATGAAAAAATGGATCCAAATTTTTTTTTATTCACGTGATTTAAATGGTTTAATTTAAATTGGGTAAACAACTGTTGAGGATTCTTTTAATATGTGAACAAAAAAGGAGGTTAACAAATCTGTTTACTTTCACCTTTCCTTTTCATTATATTTAATAATTCTGTTCAAGACAATGTAAATTGTTAAGAAAATTGTTTTCTTTTAGTGCCTTCTGGAATGTTACATAATTTTTTCTTTAACCATTATTTCCAGAATTCCTATCTTCATCCAAGTGCTGGTGAAGACAAAATAAAACCAATCTACACCTTCTGCAATAGCCATAACTGAACTGCTTGCAGAACTTGCCTGGACTATGTATCACTTGTATGCATTGTGAACTCACCTGTATGCATTGTGAACTATCTTGGTGCAGCGACTTGTGGTAGTGTTGGGGTATTTTTGCTGATGATGTCATTGGTGGTACAATTTTTCCAAAAGGAGCCATCAATTGGCTTGGTGTATCTTCCTCCCTTCTGCTTGTCATGGTCGTTCAGCTAAAATTTGGGGGCCAACAGAGGTGAGGCAAAGAACCTCACCCCCCCCCCCGCTGGTACAAAGACCTATCCACAGGTGTGGCTGTATACTGGACCAGTATTCAGTGACGGGTAAGATCCAATTGCAATCGTACCAACCTAAGACAGGAGGCTGACGCCTTGAGGTCAGCTCATCCGATAACGGGTAAGGACCATATGTACTATTGGAAAACCTAAGGCAGGCACGGTCCCTAAGCCACATGCTTGTTGTTTAAACAGAGAGGGGGAGATGTTGAGCGCCACAGCTGAAGGGGCGCCAGCAAACTTCCAGCTGCCAGCAGATGATTGGCTTACAGTGGCCACAGCAACTTCTAGCTGCCACTGATTGGCTCCTCTGCGGTGATGCTCATTGGGCTGTTTCCCTGCCCTTTCAGACCACAGAGCTGCTCATTTGGGGACTTTTTTGGCTCCGCCCATGCCACCCAGCCAATCAGCCTCAAGAGCAGGAGGAGTGGGGGAGGTGGAGAGGCTTGTGGGAAGCCTGTGGTGGCAGTTGGGCTCTGAAGGTTTTTCCTGAGGAGCTGTTTTGTTTGGCGTGTGTGGTCCTAAAAATAAAGTTAATTTCTTTTGACAAGTGGCTCCTGAATTGTGCCCAGCCAGATTGCGGCATATACCCAGTAGAAAAATGTAACCAGAAACAAGTAAAATGAGGTCTGTGAAAAGAAAAAGACATACTATAGGAGCATTTATGCCCCCACATTTTTATTTCATTATATATTTTGATTTTAATAGACTTTTTGTTCTACTTAATGACCTACAATATAATGTTTGTTATACTTATTGGATTATATGATAGATAGCATGTGTCATGGTCTTTGAGACCCCTCTGCAATCCAGTAATTGTAAGACACTATAAACTAACTCTGTACCTCTTCAGATTTCACAGCTCCAGGAGCTCATGACACCAAAGAGAGAGAAAAACAATTTTGATTAAAATAAACCTCTAGTCTCTAATCTACAAATCCTGTTCAAAAGGTATAAACACAATATTCTCTTCATATGTGAGCCTTTTGGGTCAACAAAACACCACCCACAAACATTTCATTTAACATTATTTGGGAAAATAAATATTGAAATACAATGATAAATTCTAGGAGAATATTATTCACACTATGTTTTTATACCAAAGGGTAAATCTCTAGGCTTCATGCTTATCTCCACTCCATGTTATATTATACAGAAAATGGCTTCATTTTACATATGAGAGTTTTAACTATTTATAAGGTCCAGAGGGAAGATTCAGTACCAGAGATCTAAAAATATACTAAAGATCTTCCCTTTCCATGTGCCTGCATGATGTCTGCATATCCTTGTCGAAACAGCTAAAGAATGCTGATTTCTCAATGCATTAGGCTCCGTGGCTCACTCATTGGAACTTCAATTTATTTAGTCATTTCAAGGCTATCACTCTCTCTTCTGGGATCTGACTTGTTTTTGGGAGGATGTAGTGTTCTTCATGGGATCACTTGGTCATGCAAGCTGTTAGAATGAAGCTTTTTTTGTTTAACTTGTATTTATTCAGCCACACTTTAAATACAAGTTACAACAAGACTTCAGACTCTCACCTGTGGAGAGGATGCTCTGCCAAGGACTTTCCAGTCAGGACCCTGGAAAGCTGTTTCAGACTCTCTAGTACCTAGGTTCAGTGTTGGGGTTTTCCTTGTCTGGCAATACATTCGCCTGTGTCTGTTACTTTTGCTTTCACTCTTGCTTTTATAGTATTATTTTAAAAAACACTGTCTTGTGTGAAGAGAGTGTCTTCCTTATCTATTGGATCTGACCTGCCAAGTGGAGCAGCTGCCCACATACTTAATGTCACAAACACAAGCATGTATTATCTAATCAATAACTAGCATATCTTTCAACTACATGATTTTTTATTGCATTGGGGAGGTAATTGAGAATGCTTTCTTTGAGAGCACATATCACTATTAATAGCATTCTGCTATGTAGTATTCCCTCTCTGCTCAACTTGTAAGTATTTCTCTTGTGCTGCTTTTTAAAACAAATAGAAAACAATTGTAAACCAAAAATTTTGTGATAATAGATAGTTGCACAGACTGACTTGGGCAATTCTGTTTACCATTGTTTATTATTTTGTATGGGCTCTAGGTAGTCTTTTATAATTTTATTTAACTTTAATGACATTACCATTTATTGAAGAGTTTTTAACTCACAAATCTTCTCTGTATACAAATTTCCCCTTATCATTTTCAAAATTTCTCACTTTTTTTTAGTTATACATGACAGTAGAGCAAATTTTGACATATTATACATGGAGTAAAATTTATTTTAGTTAGCATTCCATTCTTGAGGTGTACATGGTGTGGACCTTCACTGGTGGTGTAGTTATTTATGAACACAGAAAAGTTGTGTATGATTCATCCTACTGTCATTTGTATCCTAATTCCCTTTTCTTCCCTTCATTCCAACTTTGTCTAATCCACTGAATTTTTATTCTCTCCCCCTACCTTGTTGAGTGGTTTGGCATCCATATATATTATATATTATATATAATGTCTGTTTCATTCTACTATCCTTCCTATCCCCATATCACCTCCCCTTGCTGCACTTCTCCCTACTTAATCTAAAGTAACTATTCTCCCCCAGTCCCCATTGTGAATTAGCATACACTTATCAGAGAGAACATTTGGCCTTTGTGTGTGTGTGTGTGTGTGTGTGTGTGTGTGTGTGTATGTGTGTATGTGTTTGGGGGGGCTTATTTCATTTAACATTATATTCTTCAACTACATCCATTTACCACCGAATGCCATAGTTTCATTTATCTTTAAATCTAAGTAATATTCGATTGGTGGGGGGAATATATATATATATATATATATATATATATATATATATATATATATATATATATATATATATATATATATATATATATATATATATATTCACATTTTATTTATCCATTCATCTGTTGAAGGACACCTAGGTTGGTTCTATGGTTTAGCTATTATGAATTGTGCTGTTATAAATCTTAATGTGGCTGTGTCCCTTTAGTATGCTGTTTTTAAGTCCTTTGGGTATAGTCAGAGGAGAGGGATAGCTGGGTCAAATGGTGGTTCCATTCTGGTTTTGCAAGGAGTCTCCATACTTATTGACATCATGACCTTCAGCGAATGTGGCATTCAGAAAGATGCTTGGTGCTTAATTTCTGCCTCAGAACTCTTACATATTACTGACAAACCTTTACCAGACTTTGTAAGCAAGTACTAGAAGGAAGATTCTTGCTATGGTTTATAGGCCTGTATTCAATCTCCTTATGCTTTAATTACTGGAAATGTAAAAGTTAATAATGGAAGATGATAGATATCTTGTAACATGTAGTAAATATAATTTAACTAATTGTATCACCAGAAATAATAGAGAAAAAGGAACGATGATACTTCATCAGCCCTCTTTTTTCTTATTACCGGGAAATATTTCAGAACCATGGTAGGCTGATGCTGGTTTTTAAGTCTTACAACAAATACACTCCCAGCTAGTGAGATCTAAGTGTGTTCTTGGGCTCATAATAGTGGGAGTTCTTCCCTTGGTTTATTTTATTGCTCCCATGGTCACAACTTTGTTTTCCATATCTTAAATATTCAACATGCAAATTTTCTTAATAATTTGGCTCAGAATAATTCTAAGGCTCTTCACAATCAAATAAATGTTGATGAAAGGATTGAGACCAAGCTAAATGCTTTAGAGGCTGCTGTCATGAATATAGGTAATGAACTTTCCACTTTGAAATTCATGGGGAGACTTAAATGTCATGCTAGCTATAAGTATGTGTGTGTTACTACTGCCAAATGCAATGCTTCTTAATGGTATTGGGAGAAGGTTCAAAACCATTTGTTGGATATTTGGCAGAATAATGATAACAGCTTGGATCTTTTGGAGCTGCATAATCAGATTCAAGATATACAAAAAAGAAAATTTGATTTTTTTCAGATCCTACTTCTTTAGCTGATCAAATACTTAAAGAATTAAACAGCTTTAACCCTGGAAATATTTTTGAACACTCTGCATAGAATATCCTTGTATTGTTCTCATTGCTACTAATTCTCTCTTGTGTTGTAATTGTAGAATGTTGTGGACCCAGAAGAAGAATTCAGGGACTCAAAATAACGACCCATCACCTGCTTTTTCAAAGAATGAAGGACGGATATGTGGGAAGCCCCTCTGAATGACCCATGCCTTCCAATCCTGAAGCAGGAGGCTCTGACCAGTCACTACATTTGTGGTGTCTTGGGCATTTTCCCAGCTCAGATAGAGAGGTGGGTCTTCAGATGTAGGCATTACCCATGAGGATTGACTTACCCTCATGTGTCCCTTGTAACCCTGCCCCCTCTGGCCTTTTTCGAATAGAACTTTCTAAGAACAAGGGTCCTCCAATAAAAGCTCTCTTCTGAATGTGGTCATTTTCTCACCATCCTCTCATGACTTTCTCTTACCCTCCCTTTTGGGGAGCCTGAGGCCAAGAGTGGAGAAGCAGTCCTGAAGCTTGTGTAAAGGTAAAGTGTGCCTGTGTTTTATTTGGTATCCCTGGAAATTCACATAAATCACCTTAAGTTCAGCTGACTGTGCAGGTCGGGTGCAGGGATTTGCCTGACCTGCATGGGCAGCAATTTGTAACTGGTGTTCAGAGGAATCACACACACACACACACACACACACACACACACACACACACACACGGCTTATATTTTTCAAGAGTAAAAGCAAAAGCAAAAATGGCACTGGGATGACTAGATATCCACAAGAAGAAAAAAAGTATTTGGATATGTACCTCACATTACATACAAAATAAAAATTTTTAAAAAGGATCAAAGGCCTTTGTGTAATAGCTAGAAGCATAAAACTCATAAAAACAGTGGAGAAAATTTTGGTTACTTTGGATGTGATGATGGCTATTTAATATTTTGTATTTATTTTAATTACACCACTCAATTAGAATAATCCCCATTTAAAAGTGGTATGATTTCATGTCAAAATAAAACTTAATGTTATGTGTAACTGAAATTCAGTAATAAATAATTAAAATTAAAACTGAACAAAGGCACTGGAGATGTAGCTCAGGGGTAAAGAACCCCTGAGTTCAAATTTCTGTACCAACAAATAATTATTAAAGGAACAAAGACATTTCTGAATGTAATAGGCTTAATCTTGACTCTGTTGACACTTCTGTGAGTTCGGTGAAAATGAAAACCATTTTTATGATAATTCATAATTTGTTAAAAAATATGCCCACAAAATTAGAAGATTTCTCTTTTTTGTGACTCAACAATATATTCCTGACTACATGAAAAAGCAACAAGTATATAGATGTTAGTTTGGAGTCAGAAGTTAATTAGTTAATATTATTTGTTTGACAGCCCTTCAGCTAATATGATTCCACAAAATGCTAGGGATCATTTGGCTCCAGAGGAATAATCTTTACTCTTGAGAAATTTCAATTTTATTTAAGTCTATAGATTAAAAAAATGGATGTCCAGGTTTGACTTATACAAGGTAAATGTGGTTGGAGTTTTTCAGATAGAAGTCCCCATTGGGAACAGTGAAATTTCAAATAGTATATACGGAAGCCTAGATGAAGTCTATAGTAAAAAAAAAACAAAACAAAAAAAAAAACATAGTGACTAAATTATAAATATATTTTTCTTTACCCTTCACAAAATTTATTATGCCACATCATAAACCTCATATCTAAAATCCTGTAGATACTTTCCAAATATATGTCATTATAAGCAGTATCTTTTGGCACCTGCCTATAATCCCAGCAGTTTGGGAGGCTGAGGCAGGAGGATCACATATTGAAAGCCAGACTTAGCATTTGGTCTCTAAATAAAACTTTTAAAAGGGCTGGGAATGTTTTTCAGTGGTTAAGCTCCCCTGGGTTCAATCCCTGATAAGAATCTATTGTTGAATGCAGGGTCATGAGATTTTTACATATTTTCTGGTAAGAAACTTGTAGTTTCAATTCTCATATTTACACCTTTCTTCCGTTTAAAATCAATTGTGTAAAGTGTGAGATAGTATTTGAGATCATGTTCCATGTTTTATATGGATGGATAGTTGTTCCAGATGATTTGAAAACATTTTTCCTATAACATCTTGGCATTCTCCTTGAAAAATAATTGACCATAAATATAAGGATCTATTTCTAAATTCTATTCCATTTACTTATATCTTTTTGCAGTAATGAATTTGAATCTAGGAACACTCTAACACTGAGATTTATCCCCATTTTATTATTTTGTTTTGTGTTGTTTTGAGACAAGATCTTGCTATGTTCCCAAGGGTGACCTCAAAGTGTCAAATCTCCTGTCTCAGTCACCTGAGTTGCAGGTACTATAGGCATCCACAACCATGCCTGGCAATATTATTCCATTTCATCATTTTGTACGTGTGACTCAATACTGATTACGGTAACATTTTAAAAATAGCTTTGATGAAGATGTACAAAATATACATAACAAAGGGTCTCTGCATGGTATTTTAACACATATGCCACATCCACTGATGAAATCCTGTTCTCATTTCCCACCTCCACTCTTTAACCTTTAAAAATCACCAACCTAAATTCAGGTTTAGCTTCCCCCACATGAGGCACAGCATGCAGTGTTTGTTTTTCTATGTCTGGTTTTATTTCATTTTACCACACTACCCTCCAATTTCACCCAATTGGTTGCAGGTGGCAGGATTGGATTTTTATGGATGTATGCCTAAATATATGCCATATTTTCTTTATCCATCTGTCCCAGAATTCCTAGGCTATTTCATATCATTTCAACTGGGAAGTGCCTCAATAAACATGGGCATCCAGTTATCAGATGAGTGTTTTATTGTTTTCATTACATACTCCCAAGTGGGATACCTGAATCATAAGGTAATTTTGTTAGTATTATTTAGTTGAGATACTGAAGACTTAACTAAAGGCTCTTGTGCTTGGCAAACATTTGATCATTAGACTACATCACAGTGCCTTATTATTATTATTATTATTATTATTATTATTATTATTATTATTATTATTAATTTATTTTGAGAGAGCATTACATTAAGTTTCTTTATCCTCACAGCAAATTCAGGATCCTCCTACTGTGGTCTCCCAAGTTGTCTACTTTAAAGGCATTTATCACCATTTCTGGCTTCCAGCACATTTCTTTTTTATTGAAGACAGGGTTTTGCCCTCTTTGACCTTGAACTTGCACAAGCTGGCCTTAAACTTGTAATCCTCCTCCTTTATCTTCTTAAATATATGGGATTAGTTGTGTGTTATGATCCCAGCTATTGTTAGTTTTTTGAGTAATATGCACAGTTTTTCATATCAGCTACCCAATTTATTTGTACACATCCATGCATAAGTGTTGATTTTTTTCCACATCCACATCAGTGGTTGTCACATTTCTAAGTTATCCATTCTGACTGGGATGAGATGATACCTCATGTATTTTTTTTTCTTGTGGTGCTGGGTATGGAATTCAGGGCCTTGTGCATGCAAGGCAAGCACTCTACCAACTGAACTATTTCCCCAGTCTTCCTCATTGTATTTTTTATTTGTATTTTCCTGAAGGCTAATTATATTGAACATTTTTCTATATGTTTACTGGAAATTTTTGTTTCTTCTTTTGAAAACTGTCTACTTTATTTGCCCACTTGAATGGCATTACTTAGTTTTTGATTGTTTGTTTTGTTTTATTTTTTTTTTCTTTATGTATTCTAAATATGAAGCTTGTATCAAATGCATACTGGGCAAGGAGTTTCTCCCATTTTATAGAGATTCCACTTTTTTTTCTTTGCTGTAAATCAGGTTTTTAGTTTAATGCCATTTTTATTTTATTTATTCATTTTTTGATTTTTGAAATTATTTCCAAAACATTTGTTGTCCTTACCAGAGCTTTAATTGCTTTCTCTTGTTTATTTTGTAGTTTTACAGTCAGGTCTTTTACACCTTTTGAATTGATTTTGAACAGGGTGAGGAATCGGGATCCACTTCCTTTAGACGTGAAACTTTATACTGAGCTTTAAAATTGTGGTGAGTGTTCTTTATGTTTTTCTTGAAGAAAACCTGTATTTCATATTTGAGGTTGACTGAACTTCTATGTTCACTATTGGCTTACCATTCCATCTTTTTCAAAAATGGCATGTGGGAATTTTGGTAAGGTTTACATTGGAATGTAAATCAACTTGCATTTTACCATTTCAGCAACATTAAATCTTATCAATAAATAATGGATGCTTACTTAGTCTTTTAAACATTTTCTATAGTATTTTCTGCTTACAAGACATATTTGTAAATTGTTTTGCTCTGAATTTAATGTTTGATACTACCATAAATGGAAATTTAAATAATTTTGCTTTGAATATTTATTGTTCAGCTTCAAAAATTATATTGATTGATCGGTGCTATATCCTGCATAAAAGCTGAAATTTTTTTATTTAAATAGTTCTTTGGTAGAGACCTTAGGATTTAATTTACATAAAGCCATATATCTGCTTTTAGAGTTAGATATAGTTTGATAGTTTCACTTCACATTTCTAATATGATTTTTGTTGTTGTTGTTTGGTACCAGATATTGAACTCAGGGGCCCTTGACCACAGAGCCACATCCCCAGATCTATTTTGTGTTTTATTTAGAGACAGGATCTCCCTGAGTTGCTGAGTGCCTTGCTTTTGCTGAGGCTGGCTTTAAACTCATGATCCTCCTGCCTCATCCTCCTAAGTCACTGGCATACAGGCATGCGCCAACCATGCTCAGCTCCTATATGTAGGTTTTTATTGTGTTTTTTACTGATTAAATCTCTTATTATGTCGTTTAGATTTTCTATGTCTAAGTCAGTTTTGATGGAAGTTTCATAGGAATTTGTTCACATTTAGTTATGAATAATATGCCCTTAAAATTCTCTAAAATTTTTGTGGAGTCTGTTTTGATGGTCTCACTTTTATTTTTGACATTTATTAACTTGAGTACTCTCTCTCTCTCTCTTTTTTCTTGGTTAATTGAACGATCAATTTTGTAAATCTTTTGAACAATCAAGATGTTTAATTAATTCTTTCTTTTGTCTATTTATTTTATTCTTGCTCTATTATTTATCAAAATTAATCCCCAGTGCAATTTGATTACAGCTTGCTTTTCTTTGTCTAGTTACTGTGTAAAGTTAGGTTTTTGTTTGGGCGGTTTTTCTATTATAATGTAGGCTTTTGTGGTTATGAATTTTCTCCTGAGGGCTACTTTAGCTGCACCTCATAAATTTAGGCATGTTTACTTTCATTTTTATCCACATAAACTATTTTCTATTTTTTTCTTCCTAAAGAGTAGACTTTCTAATTGCTACATGTTGCAAATTTTTAAATTTTTTTTAACTTAATTTCATTGTAGTTACAAAAGATCATTGTCCTGATTTCAGTGCTTTTAAATTTATTGATATTTTTATGGCTTTAAAATGGCAAGTCCTGCACAATGTTTCCTACACAGTGGAGTAAAATATGTATTCTACTCTTTGGGGCAGAATATTCTATATAGTCCTGTAGACCTAGTGTAGTTATATTGTTGTTCAAGGCAGTTTGTTTAACATGGATTTTTGCTAGTCATTTCATTCTTTCATGAAAGTGGGATATCACAAATTATCCACCCCTTTTTGTAGAATTTTTTTTTCCTTTAATCCTGATAGTTTTCACTTCACATATTTTGGAACACTGTTTTTAGACATGTACACATTTATAACTTAGCTTGTGAGATTGCCCACTTTATTGAGATGTATATCTTAACTTCTATCACAAATATGCATATATTTAATATATAATTTAATATATGTAATTACAAGTATATATCATGTTCTTGCCTCTATCTAACAATTTCTGTTACAGCTGATTTTGTCTCACATATGCAGAGCCCTCCAGCTGTTTTCTTTTTTTTTTTTTTTTTTTTTTTTTTTATTTGTTTGCTTGTTTCTTTCTTGTACTGGTGGTTTTATCCAGAAACACTTTACAACTGAGACCTGTCCCCAGCCATTTTTATGTTTGATTTTGAGTAGGGCTTCACTAAGTTGCAGGGAGTCACCCTTGAATTACTTGGGGGTCTTCTCTCAGTATGGGGCCATGGAGATTTAGGTTTCACCTTGGGAACTATTGGCAGCACCCTCAAGCACAATAGATTGCCCAAGGCACATGACATTTAAAAGTTACTAGGTGATATTCATTGGCTGTGACCAAGTTTAAAATTAGCCAGTGCAGATTTCAGTCCTCTCTTTTAGATTGCCCAGGGAGATCCTTCGGTACCTTCTCATCAACTTATGGCAGAAGAAAGGATTCCCATAAAAATGTTGAATCTGCCATGATGACTGCACAGCTTACTAGAATTAATCCCCAAGAGCCTATATATTGATTAACATTTCCCAATGTTCATACTCCTACAGGAGCAATATGGCAATCATTGGGAATTATTGAGTGGCCTTGCCTACCTCATTCTCCTCAAAAGTCATCAACTCATTTCCATGGCTTTATTACTCAGTTATTAAAGGAATGACATGAGTTTTGCAGATAGTTGTGTCATAGCCTAATATTATTGTTATCCCTTTTTCTACTCAAGAGCATGATTGGCTTTGGCAATCTTCTAATACTCGGCAGATAGCTTTTGCTAATTTCCCTGGTCAAATGGAAAGCCATTACCTTAATGATAAAATAATTTAGTTGGCTCTTTTGACTACATTTATTTTCCCCAAAATTGTATGTACTTAACCAATAGTTGGAGCACCAACAATATTTTCTGATGGATCAAGTTCAGGAAAAGTAGGTTTCTATAACCATGCTCATACGGAGACAATACAGACATCTTATACTTCTGCACAATGAGCAGAACTTCAAGCTCTCATTTGTGCTTTAATTCATTTTGCAAATGAGCCAATCAATCAATGTTTATTCAGATATTTTACATTCAGTTGGTGTTACAAAAAATATTGAAACATCAACTACTGGGAACACACCATTGCAAGAGTTATTTAATTTGTTTCAGACCTTAAAAAAGACAATTCAAATGTGTCACTATCCATGTTTCATTAGCCATATAAGAAGGGCACATTCTTCCAAGTCCTTTAGCATGAAGTAATGATAAGATTGATAAACTTGTTGCTGTTTTTGAATAAATATCTTTATATGATTGTGCACATTCTTTATATCATCAGAATGCTTCTTCTTTACATAAAAAAATTAATATTCCTGGGGAAAAACTTGTCAAATTGTTCATCAAATCTCACAATGTTTTAAAAATATTTTATCTTTATCAAATGGGGTTAATCCCATGGTTTATAACCAAATCAGTTATGGCAAATGGATGTAACTCACATCCCTCAATTTGGCAAACAGTGTTAAGTTCATGTTATTGTTGATACTTACTCTAGATTTATTTTTGCCACTGCCTGTGTAAAAGAAAATACTCAGCATGTTATTTCTCACTTCCCAGCTACTTTTGCAGCATTAGAATGTCTTTTACAGATTGAAATTGATAATACTCCAGCTTATACCAATTATTCTTTTCAGCAGTTTTACCATCAATTTTGTATTGACCATAAAACAGGTATTCCATAGAATCATCAAGGTCCTGCTATTGTAGAATGAGCTCATTTATCTATTAAGCTACAATTATAAAAATGTGGTGGATAAGGCCTCGTAAAATAACTTTAATCATGCTTTGTTTTAATTTTTTTTTTAAATTGTGACTCTGAAAGTCACACTGCAGCTGAAAAACACATTCTTACACTGCAGCAGGTCCCTTGAGCCACGTTTGGTGGAAGGATTTACAAACATAACAACAGAAAGGATAAGATTCAGTGATAATGTGGGAGAGATGTCATGCTTGTGTTTTCCCAAAAAGTGCCTCTCATTCTATTGGGGTACCTGAATATGCTATCAGACATGGAGGACTCAGAACCGAGGTTCAAATGACTGAAGATTGACCCAGAGATGTCAGCCCTGACAGGAAGAGAAAGCTACAATGGAGGAAGGGGACGAAGAAGGCTCTGAGAGCTGAATGTTGAAACTACCATCATGGAGGCAACTGCAGAATCTAATGCTACAGGCTGAACAGATAGTTCAACACAAGGAGGAACCAACTCTGCAGCCACAATGTTTGTGGCCATGTTAGCTCTATTGAGCTGTGCAGTAAATGCGGTCCAGGGAGAAACCAATTGGACATATTTTCCAGACCCATCTTTGGTAAACCCTGTGGTGTGGACCAGAGAATCCATCCCAGTATTTACTAATGATATTCATGTAATATGTGATTTTACAGATACTCAGATTACAACCAACCCTGTGACTGGATTTAGTTATACTGGTTACAGTGGACAACTACTTATATATTAGTCCCATGATAAGCATGCCTGCTATCTAGTGGTATCTTTTGAAGGAAAGACAGCATATGGGAGGGGTCTAAATGAGCCAATAGTACTGGACCCTGGGACTCTAAGCAGTATGTCCAAATAGTTATTAAAATTAGACTTTCTTATAACAAGCCAGTCATTGCCACAGAACGTCTGCCAATACCTTACTGTCGTAATCATTCTGCAATAGAATTTGGCACGTTTCCTAAATGAATAGACTGTGCAAATGTCTTGCCAGTACAACAAAAAGGTTCTAGAAATAGTAGATATATTTTAGACTGGTCTCCAAGAATTGACTATAGACAATCACATAAGGATGCCATGATCCCTGGAGGTTTTGTTGGTAATATCAAAACCTTCAGTGAAGGCAGTATCCAAAAAGATGTTTGGAGCTTAATTGCAGCCTCGTATTTCCTATATTACACTGACAGCCCTATGCCTGAGTCTGTAGGCAGGGGGTGTAAAGAGGGTTCCTGGTATGGCTGCAGGCTTGGTTCAATCTTCTTATGTTTTAATTACTGGAAATGGATATAAGTTAAGAGAAAGGATGTTAAATATCAAGTAGCCTGTAAAACTTCAATTTACCTAATTGCATCACTAGATATAACAGAGGGAAAGGAACATTAATTCTTCACCAATCTTCCTTTGTCTTACTACCAGTTAACATTTCAGAGCCATGGTATGCTGATGCTGGTGTTCAGGTTTTACAACAGATGCATGCTCATTTGACCAGACTTAAGCGAGCTCTTGGACTCATAATTTTTGGTTATAATTTTTAGAATGTCATTTAATTTCATTCATCACTTCTACAGTTACAGCCTCAGTGGCTATATCTCAGAATATTCAACATGCAAATTTTCTTAATAATTTGGCTCAAAATACTTCCAAAGCCCTCAATAATCATAAATATTGATGAAAATTTTGAAACTAAATTGAATACCTTAGAAACTTGTGTCATAAATATTGATAATAAGATTTCTGCTCTCATGTTTAAGGAAAGGTTTAACTGTGATCTGACTATGACTGTCTGTGTTTCTGCAGCCACATATAATGCTTCCCAATGGGATAGAGAAAAGTTTAAATCATCTAATGGGCATTTGACATAGCAAGTAATAGTAGCCTGGATCTTATGGAGTTTCATCAAACATTATGATATTCAAAAATGCAAAATTGATCTTTTGGATCCTACTTCTATAACTGAAAATACTTCAAGAATGGAATGGCTTTAACCCTGGAAACACACTGAAATACTCTGCATGGTATATTATTTGAATAAGATGTTTGCTACTAGTTCTTTTTGTATTGTGATAATAGGTTATCACACTCTCAGAACAAGAATCCATAAACTTGAAATAACAGCTCATCATTTTCTATTGCACATTAAAAAGGGGAACTATTCACGGTGCCACCCATGAATTACTTGAGGGTCTTCTCTGCTTATGGAGCCAATGAGATTTAGGTATATCCTTGGAAACTATCCGCAGCTCCCCAGAGTGCACCATATTGCCCAAGGCACATGACTCTATCTCTGTTCTACTAGGAAGACCCCTCTTGTAGCTCCAGAGTTGGACATAACCCATTGGGAACTACAAAGCCCACCTTCTACCTTATTTGGCAAAGAACATTCCATGTAAAACCTTTGATATTCCTTGATACAAAATGCAAACATGGGCTCCATTTTGCCTTTTTGAGTGTGGAAGCTTCATCTCTAAGATCAGCTAGCCCTTCCCACCCCCGCTATTAAAATTACTTTCTGTATCCTGTGGGTTTTTTTTCCCCTGCTTTAACTTTCTTTGCTTTTATTCTGCAGCCAGACCATTCCACCAAGAGGAACTATATTTTTACCACTTGCAGTTTTAAATTCATGATCCTCTTGCCTCAGCCTCCCAAGTCACTGAGATTATAGACCTGAACCACTGTGGTGGGCTCTTGATTGCTATTTTTATATATTTTATATTTTATTTTTATTCTCATTCTGTCTTTGTTTTGGAATGTAAAGAGAATCTGATGTAGACAGCAGAATAATTTTGTTGGATTCTATGTCTTATACCCAAGGGTGTAACACTGGGCTACATCCCCAGCCACTTTTTCATATTATTATATTTGATTTTCAGACAATGTTACACTAAGTTGCTGAAGCCAGCATCAAACTTATGATACCCTAGCCTAAGTCTCACAAGTAGCTTAGTGACAGCATTGCACCACTGTGCCCAGATGATGATGACTTAGACAGGTTCTCCATAAGTCACCGATTTTGCCCTCAAACTTGCAATCCTCTTACCTCATCCTCCTGAGTATCTAGAGTCACAGATGTGTGCTGAATGCCCAACTTGATCAATATATTTTCTAAAATTGGAACAAATTGGATCTATATGTTGTAATAGTAATGAAAAAAGTAATAGTAATGAACAAAATGCTTCTTCTATGTTGCCACTTGTTTTCTACCTATATATTTTTGGTTCATCAATTTTCCCATTATTGCCTATTAATGATATATTTTCTTGTGTACCATTTTTATTTTATTTTCTTCTTTTGGCACAATTTTAGTTTTTCCTTAGTGATTGTTCTGGGAACTCTAACATCTTAAATTTAGGACAATCATTTTTTATTCATGCTAAATTAGTTTCAATAATATAGAAAAATTTTGGTAATCTTACAGATTTGTCCCTTAGTCCTGGTTTTTATCTTTGTCATAGACTATAACTTCATGCATTGTGTGTCTTCTATGGCTTGGATATAATTTGTCCCCAAACATGCTTAGGTTTTTGACACTTGGTCCTCATTATGGTAGCACTGAGGCAGGGAAACCTTTCAAATGTGCTGTCTACTTGGCGTGAATTCAGTCACTGGGGAAACAAACCATCCTCAGGAGGAATGGAAGCTAGTCTCTTGAAATGAGTTTTTGAGGAAATGAGTTGTTATGAAAAATCAATACTGCCCGTCTCTGATCTGTGGCTCATGTTGGTCCATATGATTTTTCCTCTTCCACTTGTCCCTACTCTGATGACAGCCATCATGCTTGAATAGAGCAAAGTGGGTACTCCCCAGAAGCCAAGTGGATGGCATCCCTTATCTTGGACTCTCAGACTCTAAAATTCTGGCCTAAAGGACTTTTTTAATCACAAACTATTCAGCCTTAGGTATTTCCTGATAGCAATAAAAATGAAGTCTTGTAGTCATTCAGCATCAATGTTTGTTTGGTTCTAAGCGCTATTTTTGCACTCATTTATTTTTTTAATTTTATTTTTTTAAATACACAACAGCAGAATACATTGAAATTCTTATTACACAAATAGAGTACAAGTTTTTACACTTATATTTTCAAAACAAATAGAAAAGATTTAGAAACTGAATACTCCACAACACTGGCTATATTTAGCTATCATATTGATCTACTAAGCTACATCTACCATTATTTCTCATTATTTTATGAGGACTCAAGGTTCTGTCTTTTATCATTTCCTTTAACCTTAATGGCTCTATTGGCATTTCTGGAAGTGTTGTTTACTCACCACAAACATTTCCTTGTATAAATCTCCCCTTATCTTTTGAAGCACAGTTTAGCAAGGTATAAAATTATTGATGGTTAAAAAATAAGTTTCATCATGTCCTCCCACTGCCTTCCAGCTTCTTGGATTCTCTAGGGAAAACCACTAATGCTGTCTTGTACCTGATCAACTGGTTCTCTCTGACCACTTATGAGATTGCCTCTTGGTATTTGACTCTCATAGTTCCTTTTATTCATGGTTTCCCTTTCTGAAGCTATAGAAAATTCCAGAATGAGCAACTCATGAGTTTTAAATTGCAAAGTGTTCTGAGTACCATGATGCAATCTCACCTCACCCCACCCCAGCCCTCCAGGGACACGAGCCTATGTCTTCTCCAGCAGTTTCCCAGTTGATATACTGTTTTGGTAATACCTTCATGTTAGTTGTGAGTTGCCATCTTTGTTGAGAGACTGACAGTTGTGATAGTGCTTCACTTGTGTAGAAGAGAACATCTCTCCAATTACTCATGCACCACATTCTGTTTGTGCCCACATTGCATTGATAGCAACTTGGAACTTAAGAATAGAAGACACACCTTGACCCTCTCCTAATGGAAAACATGCTTTCCCATGAGACTATGACCCAAGAAGTTGAGATGTGTTTAATAAGTTTATGATGAACCTCTTTCACAAATAACCTCAGGAAAAAGTCCAGTGACTAGGAAGTTTATTCTACTTCATTGTAATGTTAAAATGTCACCAGGAAGGAAGTTGAACCTCATTTCCATAGTATATGGTTGTATGCCAAAGTGTCCTTTAAGAATGGCTCATGTGTAACCATGAAGTCCAGTGCATGCCTGACTCCCAGGATGGAACCTGATTTCATCAGACAACGCAAGGTAACTCCCCCAATGCCACTATGATGTGAGGGATGGGGTATCATGTCCTGGGCATAATGAGGAGCCAGTGGAGGCCCTTGTTCTCTCCAAAATGAAAATGCTATAGTCGTCATCCATGGGAGAATTTAAGCCTCATTATCATATCATGTAATGCATGCAGAAGCACATATTTTTCATGATCCTGGGCTAACATTTTGCAACCTCTACTGAATGCTAGGCTGTGAGAGTTTGAAAATTTCTTAGAAGGAAATTTAGTGATCAATTCTGCTCATTATTTATTTATTTTTTTGTGCCAGGGATTGAAACCAGGGCTGCTTAAGCATTGTGCCACATGCCCAGCCCCTTCCCTTTTAAAAATATATACTTTATTTAGAGACAGGGTCTCACTGGGTCGCTTAGTCCTGACTAAGTTTCTGAGTCTGACTTTGAACTCATGATCCTCCTGCCTCAGCCTCCCAAGTTTCTGGGATCATGGGCAGGCACCTCTCTGCCTGGCTCAGTTAATTTTCCTTAATGATGAAAATAATGATTATTTTCGATGATAATGGTTGAAGTCAAGAAGTAAGAGAAAAGTTGTTTTTGTCCCCCCTCCCCCCTTACTAACAATTTAAGCAAGAGCCAGTAAGGGTCTGTACCAGTGCTGGATGAGAAGAGAGTTACAGAGAAACTTCCATGTGAAGTTGATTGCAAGTAATAGAATGGATTGCTTGCCAAGCACAAGGAGTCAAAGGCCACTCAAAGTTCTTTGTGACAAAATGTGAGAACTCAGATTAAAAAAACAAGTTTGTGGGAGGAGAAAAATGAAGACTGAGTTCAGCAGTGGAAATGTCTTGCAGTTTTCATTCAGCATAGATGGGTGACTGGTTCCAGGCCAGCAATCCCCAAAGGATTGCAAAATGCATCAATTTATGTATACAGTTTGCAGATAGTCTGCTCACCTCCTCCTGTAATTTAAATGATCCCTGGATTACTAATAAAATTTGCTACAGGCCTGGGGACGGGGCTCCGTGGCAGAGTGCTCACCTAGCACTTGTGAGGCACTGGATTTGATCCTCAACACCACATGAAAATAAATAAATAGAAAAAAGGTATTGTGTCCATCTACAACTAAAAATATGTTTTTTAAAACTGGTACAAAGTAACTGCTAAGTAAGTAGCCTTTATACCATTGTCATTACTTGGGAGAAAGACTGTACATTTATTTGGTACACGAGCAAATCATTTTCAAATCCTTCCCATCCACCAGGGTTTGAGACCGTGGGTCCAGAATCCAGGCATATGGCCACAGGTATTTCCAATCCCTGGAAAACATCCTGGGCAGGTTGTCTGGAAAAGGCTTAGAAATATGTTGTAGAAATTCCAATAACATCTGGACCAGAGAGAGAGGCAAGTAGAGGGTCAGAAATGACACCTGGGAAAGCAGGGGGTGACAGGCAGAACCGTGAGTGGTGGGGTGGCAAAGAGGACAGGCAGAACCTCTGGGGACCCAGGGGCAGTGGACAGATGTTGAGAAAGGGAAACGCTGAATGCTTGGAAAAGCAGATGGAGAAAAAAATGTCACCGTTAAGAAAATAAAAAAAATGGAGACAGAATAGATTTAGAATCTCAGGAAGTCTTGACCTTCAAACTCCCCCTCCATTCCAGAAGATTGCATTTCCCTTTCTGAGCAGAGCACACAGTGGGGTTATTTTTGTTGTTATTGTTTTGTTTTGTTTTTATGTTTGTTTTAGAAAACTGGTAAAGTGTTCACTGGTTTTGAAAGATGATTTATGGCCCATGAATAAAGTTTTCTTGAATTTCTGGTCACACAGTATTGGTCTCTACTTTTTTCCATTTTCGATGAATATCTAACACCTGGCCTACCAGTGGATACTAAATTTTATAAGCCAATGATTGTATTTTTAAAGTGCAATATTATTAGGGAACTCTATGGGGTGATACATAATTGGTTCTCAAAGGTGCAGCTCATCCCTGCCTTGGTCTGTCTGTCTGTCTATCTATCTATCTATCTATCTATCTATCTATCTATCTATCTATCTATCTATTCAGTGCTGATGATGGCTCTACCACTCAGCTACACACTGATAGTTGTGGATGGGTAGCATGCAGACGTGATTGATGGGATCATGAAGGTCAGGGAGTCATTCTATGAACTTGGCCCACTATGCAGACCCCCACTTTTCTTTTAGAAAATTAATTTACATAGAGCCCTGCCTGGGCCAAGTCAATGTGCCATATTCCATTCCTCAGCCAAGAACTTGTGATTTCTGTGAGCAGTGATTTCTTCTCTACCAATGAGAACACAAGTTACCCTGGAGGGGACATTGTTTGGGACACTTTCACAGACCGGATTCCAGAACTCAAGGAGATAGGATGATTGCACCTAACCATCAAGTATGTAAGAACCGCTCCAGACCAGCTTGGGCAAAAGTAACGTAGAGTTGTCCTGGATTTTTGGCATGTCAACTTGCTGTTCCTTTCACCAGTGTGCATCTGCTGACTACTATTTCAGACACATCCCTCACTCTATCGGGTATTAGTTTATTTAAAGACATACGGAAGGGAAAGAGGGACACTCTCAAGCAGGAGTGTCCTCTCAGATAGTATGATGTGTCCCTATTTTCTTAATGGTTCCAGAAAAGTTCCAATGACAACTGTTCAGTGCAAAACAGGGTGACTTGAGAGTTGCATTTATATATTTAGAATATAATCTTAAACTTTTCATAATACATTTTTTCTATTGATTTTTTAAAAACTAAATATCAGCAGAATGCTTTATAATTCTTATTACACACATTCAGCATGATTTTTCATACCTCTGTATATACAGTATGTTGACACCAATTTGTATTTTTATACATGTACTTTGGATAATGACATCCATCACATTCCACCATCCTTGCTAATCCCCTCCCCCTCCCTTCCCCTCCAACCCCTCTGCCCTATCTAGAATTCATGTATTCCTCCCATGCTCCTTCTCACTACCCCACTATAGTCAGCCACCTTATATCAGAGAAAATATTGGGCATTTTTTTTTGGGGGGGGGTTGGGGTAACTTCACTTAGCATTATCTTTTCAACACCATCCATTTACCTGCAAATGCCATGATTTTATTCTCTTTTGTTGCCGAATAAAATTCCATTGTGTATATATAATGCATATATATATTTGTAAATCCATGCATCCTCTAAATGGCTTCTAGGTTGGCTCCACAGTTTAGCTATTGTGAATTGTGCTGCTATAAACATCGATGTGGCTGTGTCCCTGTAGTGTGCTGATTTTAAGTCCTTTGGGTTTAGACTGAGGAGAGGCATAGCTAGGTCAATTGCATTCTCCTTTCTGAGCAGAATGCACAGTGGGCTTTTTTCTTTTTTCTTTTTTTTTTTTAGAAAACTGGTAAAAGTGTTCACTTGTTTTGAAAGATGATTTATGGCCCATGAATAAGGTTTTCTAGAGTTTCTGGTCACACAGTATTGGTGTCTACTTTTTTCCATTTTTTAAAAAATATTTATTCTTTAGTTTTTCGGCGGACACAACATCTTTGTTTGTATGTGGTGCTGAGGATCGAACCCGGGCTGCACGCATGCCAGGCAAGCGCACTACCGCTTGAGCCACATCACCAGCCCCTACTTTTTTCCATTTTTGATGAATATCTAACACCTGGCCTACCAGTGGATACTAAATTTTATGAGCCAATGATTGTGTTTTTAAAATGAAACGTTATTAGGGAACGCTATGGGTGATACATAATTGGTTCTCAAAGATGCAGCTCATCACTGCCTTGGCCGGTCTATCTATCTATCTATCTATCTATCTATCTATCTATCTATCTATCTGTCTATCTATCTATTTATATATTTATTTATTTATTTTCAGTGCTCTTGGTGACTCTACCACTCAGCTACATACTGATAGTGATGGGTGTGTAGCATGCATATGTGATTGATTGGATCATGCAGGTCAGGGAGTCATTCTGTGAACTTGGCCCACTGTGCAGACCCCCACTTTTCTTTTAGAAAAGTAATTCATCTAGAGCCCTGCATGGGCCAAGTCAATGTGCCATATTCCATTCCTCAGCCAACAACCTGTGATTTCTGTGAGCAGTGATTACTTCTCTGCCAGTGAGAATACAAGTTACCCTGGAGGGGAAAAGTTCTGGGACACTTTCACAGACCGGATTCCAGAACTCAAGGAGATAGGATGATTGCACCTAACCCTCAAACATGTAAGAACCATTCCAGACTAGTGTGGGCCAAAGTGAACTAGAGTTGTCCTGGATCTTTGGAATGTCAACTTGCTGTTCCTGTCACTAATGTGCATCTGCTAACTACTATTTCAGACACATCCCTCACTCTATCAGGTATTAGTTTATTTAAAGACATACAGAAGGGAAAGAGGGACACTCTCAAGCAGGAGTGTCCTCTCACATAGTATGATGTGCCTCTATTTTCTTAATGGTGCCAGAAAAGTTCCAATGAGAACTGGTCAGTGCAAAACAAGGTGACCTAAAAGTTGCATCCATATATTTAGGATATCATCTTAAACTTTTCATAATACGTTTTTTCTATTATTATTTTTTAAAACTAAATGACAGCAGAATGCATTATAATTCTTATTACGCATGTACAGCACAATTTTTCATACCTCTGTTTGTGTATACAGTATGTTGACACCAATTTGTATCTTCATACATGTACTTTGGATAATGATATCACTCACATTCCACCATCCTTGCTAATCCCCTGCCCCCTCCCTTCCCCACCAACCCCTCTGCCCTATCTAGAATTCATGTATTCCTCCCATGCTCCTCCTCACTACCCCACTATAGTCAGCCATCTTATATCAGATAAAACATTCAGCATTTGTTTTTTGGGGTTTGGCTAACTTCACTTAGCATTATCTTTTTCAACACCATCCATTTACCAGGAAATGCCATGATTTTATTCTCTTTTGTTGTTGAATAAAATTCCATTGTGTATATATAATGCATATTTTTTAAATCCATGCATCCTCTAAACAGCATCTAGGTTGGCTCCACAGTTTAGCTATTGTGAATTGTGCTGCAATAAACATTGATGTGGCTGTGTCCCTGTAGTGTGCCAATTTTAAGTCCTTTGGGTTTAGACGGAGGAGAGGGATAGATAGGTCAAATGGTGGTTCCATTCCCAGATTTCCAAGGAATCTCCATACTGATTTCCATATTGGTTGCACCAATTTTCAGTACCACAAGAAATGTATGAATGTACCTTTTCCCCACATCCCGACATCTTCGCCAACACTTATTGTTGTTTGTCTTCAAAATAGCTGCCATAATAAAAGTTTTATTACAGTAAATACACACACACACACACACACACACACACACTTGGGTTTTGTTTTGGTGTCTCTGGACAAGACCATGTGGAGCAGGAACCTACAAATATAATGCAATCCTACTGCCAGTTAAGAACTAGGAATTGGTCCATGGGCAGGCCTCTGGAATCACCCACAGCATCTCCCATAACCTTAAGGAGCCAATCGGGTGTGAGGCCTAGAGATGTCAGAGAAGCCTCACTGTTTCCTCCCTCCCTTTTGATAGTGCTTTCTTGGCCAATAAAATTTCCTCTACTTTGACTATATTTTATGTATATCTAAAATCCTCTCTTGCTTTTTTTATTTTTAATTTTAAACATAGTTTTTAGTTGGACAGGATACATTTATTTTATATATTACTTTGCAATATGGTGCTGAAGATTGAACCCAGTGCCTCACAGGTGCTAGGCGGGTGCTCTGTCACTGAGCCACAACCCCAGTCCCTTGTTTTTAATTTCATATTTTTGCGGGCATTGCTGAATTCTGGTGATTTATGCAACTTCTCCTTTGAGGTTCAGTGTAACTTTCTTCTTGGTATCCCAAAATTTCTTCTCCAACCAGACATGTTCCACAGTTCTTTATTGACCTCAAGTGTTGCTAGAGGAACAATTAAATGATCATTTAGTTATCAAAGCAAATAGGGCAGTATTTTCAGGACAGAAGTCTTAAGAGAATGCTCTGTATTAGTTTTCTATTTTTTTTAAATTTTTTATTGTTGGCTGTTCAAAACATTACATAGTTCTTGATATATCATATTTCACAATTTGATTCAAGTGGGTTATGAGCTCCCATTTTTACCCCATATACAGATTGCAGAATCACATCAGTTACACATCCATTGATTTACATATTGCCATACTAGTGTCTGTTGTATTCTGCTGCCTTTCCTATCCACTACTATCCCCCCTCCCCTCCCCTCCCCTCCCCTCTTCTCTCTCTGCCCCCTCTACTGACATTCGTTTGTCCCCCTTGTATTATTTTTCCCCTTCCCCTCACTTCCTCTTGTATGTACTTTTGTATAACTCTGAGGGTCTCCTTCCATTTCCAAGCATTTTCCCTTCTTTCACCCTTTCCCTCCCACCTCTCATCCCTGTTTAATGTTAATCTTCTCCTCATGCTCTTCAACCCTACTCTGTTCTTAGTTACTCTCCTTATATCAAAGAAGACATTTGGCATTTGTTTTTTTAGGGATTGGCTAGCTTCATTTAGCATAATCTGCTCTAATGCCATCCATTTCCCTGTAAATTCTATGATTTTGTCATTTTTTAATGCAGTGTAAAACTCCATTGTGTATAAATGCCACATTTTTTTATCCATTCATCCATTGAAGGGCATCTAGGTTGGTTCCACAGTCTAGCTATTGTGAATTGTGCTGCTATGAGCATCGATGTAGCAGTGTCCCTGTAGCATGCTCTTTTTAGGTCTTTAGGGAATAGACCAAGAAGGGGAATAGCTGGGTCAAATGGTGGCTCCATTCCCAGCTTTCCAAGAAATCTCCATACTGCTTTCCAAATTGGCTGCACCAATCTGCAGTCCCACCAGCAATGTACAAGTGTACCCTTTTCCCCACATCCTCGCCAGCACTTGTTGTTGTTTGACTTCCTAATGGCTGCCAATCTTACTGGAGTGAGATGGTATCTTAGGGTGGTTTTGATTTGCATTTCTCTGACTGCTAGAGGTGGTGAGCATTTTTTCATGTACATGTTGATTGATTGTATGTCCTCCTCTGAGAAGTGTCTGTTCAGGTCCTTGGCCCATTTGTTGATTGAGTTGTTTGTTATCTTATTGTCTAATTTTTTGAGTTCTTTGTATACTCTGGATATTAGGGCTCTATCTGAAGTGTGAGGAGTAAAGATTTGTTCCCAGGATGTAGGCTCCCTATTTACCTCTCTTATTGTATCTTTTGCTGAGAAAAAACTTTTTAGTTTGAGTAAGTCCCATTTGTTGATTCTAGTTATTAACTTTTGTGCTATGGGTGTCCTATTGAGGAATTTGGAGCCCGACCCCACAGTATGTAGATCGTAGCCAACTTTTTCTTCTATCAGATGGCGTGTCTCTGATTTGATATCAAGCTCCTTGATCCATTTTGAATTAACTTTTGTGCATGGCGAGAGAAAGGGATTCAGTTTCATTTTGTTGCATATGGATTTCCAGTTTTCCCAGCACCATTTGTTGAAGATGCTATCCTTCCTCCATTGCATGCTTTTAGCCCCTTTATCAAATATAAGTTAGTTGTAGTTTTGTGGATTGGTTTCTGTGTCCTCTATTCTGTACCATTGGTCCACCCGCCTGTTTTGGTACCAGTACCATGCTGTTTTTGTTACTATTGCTCTGTAGTATAGTTTGAAGTCTGGTATCGCTATACCACCTGATTCACACTTCCTGCTTAGCATTGTTTTTGCTATTCTGGGTCTTTTATTTTTCCATATGAATTTCATGATTGCTTTCTCTATTTCTACAAGAAATGCCCTTGGGATTTTGATTGGCATTGCATTAAACCTATAGAGAACTTTTGGTAATATCGCCATTTTGATGATGTTAGTTCTGCCTATCCATGAACAGGGTATATTTTTCCATCTTCTAAGATCTTCTTCTATTCCTCTCTTTAGGGTTCTGTAGTTTTCATTGTATAAGTCTTTCACCTCTTTTGTTAGGTTGATTCCCAAGTATTTTATTTTTTTTGAAGATATTGTGAATGGAGTGGTTGTCCTCATTTCCATTTCAGAGGATTTGTCGCTGATATACAGGAATGCCTTTGATTTATGCGTGTTGATTTTATATCCTGCCACTTTGCTGAATTCATTTATTAGCTCTAATAGTTTCTTTGTAGACCCTTTTGGGTCTGCTAGGTATAGAATCATGTCAAGTGCAAATAGTGATAATTTAAGTTCTTCTTTTCCTATTTTGATGCCTTTAATTTCTTTCATCTGTCTAATTGCTCTGGCCAGTGTTTCGAGAACTATGTTGAACAGAAGTAGTGAGAGAGGGCATCCCTGTCTTGTTCCAGATTTTAGAGGGAATGCCTTCAATTTTTCTCCATTCAGAATGATGCTAGCCTGAGGCTTAGCATAGATTGCTTTTACAATATTGAGGTATGTTCCTGTTATCCCTAGTTTTTCTAGAGTTTTGAACATAAAGTGATGCTGTACTTTGTCGAATGCTTTTTCCGCATCTATTGAGATGATCATATGGTTCTTATTTTTAAGTCTATTGATGTGGTGAATAACATTTATTGATTTCCGTATATTGACCCAGCCTTGCATCCCAGGGATGAATCCTACTTGATCATGGTGCACAATTTTTTTGATATGTTTTTGTATCCGATTTGCCAGAATTTCATTGAGGATTTTTGTATCTAAGTTCATTAGAGATATTGGTCTGTAGTTTTCTTTCTTTGAAGTTTCTTTGTCTCATTTAGGTATCAGGGTGATGTTGGCATTGTAGAATGAATTTGGAAGTTCTCACTCTTTTTCTATTTCCTGAAGTAGCTTGAAAAGTATTGGTATTAGTTCCTCTTTAAAGGTTTTGTAAAACTCTGCTGTATACCCATCCGGTCCTGGGCTTTTATTAGTTGGTAGTCTTTTGATGGTTTCTTCTGTTTCCTCAATTGATATTGGTCTGTTTAGGTTGTATATATCCTCCTGACTCAATCTGGGCAGATCATATGACTTAAGAAATTTATCTATGCCTTCACTATCTTCTAATTTATTGGAGTATAAGGATTCAAAATAATTTTTGATTATCTTCTGTATTTCTGAAGTGTCTGTTGTGATATTGTCTTTTTCATCCCGTATGCTAGTAATTTGAGTTCTCTCTCTTCTTCTCTTCGTTAGCATGGCTAAGGGTCTGTCGATTTTGTTTATTTTTTCAAAGAACCAACTTTTAGTTTTGTCAATTTTTTCAATTGTTTCTTTTGTTTCGATTTCATTAATTTCAGCTCTGATTTTAATTATTTCTTGCCTTCTACTTTTTTTGCTGTTGTTTTGCTCTTCTTTTTCTAGGATTTTGAGATGAAGTATGAGATCATTTATTTGTTGGTTTTTTTCTTTTTTTAAGGAATGAACTCCAGGCAATTAATTTTCCTCTTAGAACTGCTTTCAATGTGTCCCATAGATTCCGATATGTTGTGTCTGTGTTTTCATTTATCTCTAAGAATTTTTAATTTCCCCCTTGATGTCTTCTATAACCCATTGATCATTCAGTAACCTATTGTTCATTCTCCAAGTGATGTATTCTTTTTCCTTCCTTCTTTTATCATTGATTTTCAGTTTCATTCCATTATGATCAGATAAGATGCATGGTATTATCTCTACTCCTTTATATTGTCTAAGAGTTGCCCTGTGACATAATATATGATCTATTTTTGAGAAGGATCCATGTGCTGCTGAAAAAAAAAGTGTAACTGCTTGATGTTGGGTGGTATATTCTATATATGTCAATTAAGTCTAGGTTATTAATTGTGTTATTGAGTTCTATAGTTTCCTTATTCAACTTTTGTTTGGAAGATCTGTCCCGTGGCAAGAGAGGTGTGTTGAACTCTCCCATGATTATTGTATGGTGGTCTATTAGACTCTTGAACTTGAGAAGAGTTTGTTTGATGAACATATCTGCACCATTGTTTGGGGCATATATATTTATGATTGTTATGTCTTGTTGGTGTATGGTTCCCTTAAGCAGTGTGTAGTGTCCCTCTTTATCCCTTTTGATTAACTTTGGCTTGAAATTTATTTCATTTGGTATGAGTATGGACACTCCTGCTTGTTTCCGAAGTCCATATGAGTGATATGATTTTTCCCAACCTTTCACCTTCAGCCTATGTATGTCTTTTCCTATCAAATGCGTCTCCTGTAGGCAGCATATTGTTGGGTCTTTTCTTGTGATCCATTCTACTAGCCTGTGTCTCTTAATTGGTGAGTTTAAGCCATTGACGTTTAGGGTTATTATTGAGATATGGGTTGTTCTTCCAGCCATATTTGTTTATTTATGTTACTAAACATGGTTTGTTTTCCTCTTTGATTATTTCCCCCCCCTTTACTGTCCTACCCCCCACTGTTGGTTTTCATTGTTATTTTCCATTTCCTCTTCCTGTAATGTTTTGCCGGGGATGTTTTGAAGAGATGGTTTTCTAGCTGCAAATTCTTTTAACTTTTGTTTATCGTGGAAGGTTTTAATTTCATCTTCCATCCTGAAGCTTAATTTCGCTGGATACACAATTCTTGGTTGGAACCCATTTTCTTTCAGTGTTTGAAATATGTTATTCCAGGATCTTCTAGCTTTCAGAGTCTGTGTTGAAAGATCAGCTGTTATCCTGATTGGCTTACCCCTAAATGTAATCTGCTTCCTTTCTCTTGTAGCTTTTAAAATTCTCTCCTTATTCTGTATGTTAGGCATCTTCATTATAATGTGTCTAGGTGTGGATCTCTTATGATTTTGCACATTTGGCGTCCTGTAGGCTTCTAGGATTTGGGATTCTGTCTCATTCTTCAAGTCTCCAGATCATCTGAAGCATGTATATCCTGAATTCTTTATCTGACATTCCATCTTCTGCAGCTGTTACTCTTCTAAAGTTGAGTTGACCTGCATTGCTTGTGGTCCTTTCTTTCCTTGTCTTTTCATACTGCTTGCGCTTCTTTCTGCTTGGTGAAACTGTTGTGTTTTTGAAAATATTTCCCCCTATATATTTATATTGCTCTTGTATAGTTGAAAAGTCTCCCTTTCAGGGTCGAACGGCGGTCTGCCTACCTTGCAGGCACGGGTGGCGGCTCTGCTCTGCCCCTCCTCCAATTGGTGTGAGGTGTCTACCACGCCCTCGGACCCCTGGGCCTATGCTGCCGGTCAGTCACAGGTCTGCCTACCTTGCAGGCGCTGGCGGCGGCTCTGCTCTGCCCTTACTCCAGTTGGGGTGATGTGTCTACCATGCCGGTGGGTTGCTGGGCTTATTCCGGGCGCGGGAGGCGGCTCTGCTCTGCCCCTACTCCAATTGGGGTGAGGTGTGTATCACGCCGGCAGGCCACCGGGCCTGATCCACCTGTCGGTCGCAGGTCTGCCTACCCTGCAGGCACGGGCGGCGGCTCTGCTCTGCCCCCCTCCAATTGGTGTGACTTGTCTACCACACCCGCGGGCCACTGGGCCTGTTCCAGGCGCGGGCGAAGGCTCTGCTCTGCTTCTACTCCAAATGGGGTGACATGTCTGTCGCACCGGCAGGCCACTGGGCCTGTCCCGCTGGTCGGTCGCAGGTCTGCCCACCTTTCGGGCACAGGTGGCAGCTCTGCTCTGCCCATACTCCAGTTGGGGTAACATGTGTACCATGCTGGCATTCCGCTGGGCCTGATCCGCTGGTCTGTTGCAGGTCTGCTTACCTTGCAGGCGTGGGCGGCTGCTCTGCCCTGCCCCTCCTACCATGCCCACGGACTGCTGGGCTTGATCTGCAGGTTGGTTGCAGGTCTGCCCACCTTGCAGGCGTGGGTGGCGGCTCCGCTCTGCCCCCTCTCCAATTGGGGTCACTCGACCACCATGCCGGCGAGCCACTGGGCCTGCTCCAGGCGCGGGCAGCGGCCCCGCTCCTCCCCTCTGGATCGACTACAAAGCGAGAGAGACTCAGGTGTCTGTGACTCACCCTCCCTACCAGGAGACCAACTGTTTCTGTTGCCGCTGGTATTGATGAAGTTCTCTCCTCCGCCACTTTCTGATGACATCAGATCTCTGCCATGTTGGTATCCTATGCGAATGGCAGCATTTTGTTCCCTTTGCCGGGTGACCAAAGCAATGGGTGAGTCCTGACCGGCCCTCACAGGCCCCGTCTCAGTCCTGTTGCCACTGCCCACGAAGGCTCGGTTGATATTTACCTCCACAGTACTCAGCAGGACCCGGACCGAGAAGCAGTTTCTGCAGGCTCCTTAGCCCTGGGCCAGAGTAGTTCCGGGAGCCGGAACTCGGCCGCTCCATGCTCGGTGTATGCTCTGATAAGAGCAGGCTCCAAGAAGCAGTTTCCGCGGGTTATTTAGCACTGAGCGTGAGTAATTTGTCTGAAAGCCGCAGGTGAATGGCAGCCTGAGATTACCTGTTCTATGGCTGAATGAGCTGCGATCAGTCGAAAACAGGGATGGTGACGTCAGCTCTCCAAGATGGTGGCCGCTGGCCTCCTCTGTGGTCTGACCAGTGTGGAGAACTGAATTGGACCGCTTCCTTCCCCCGTCTCAAACCCAGAATTCAGCACTTAGTACGGTAATTGCACAGCTGGCAGAAGCCCACGGAAACTGCAGCACTGTATCTCTGCGTCTCTATCTCCTCATTTCCCAGCACGCGCCGCAGACTCTAGCCGTGGGGCGATTTGCTGAATAATCAGCGTGACCCTCCGTGCGGACAAATCTCTCGCGTTTGAGCCCCCGTAGCCAATCCTCGTGCGATGGAAATACTTCCTCCAGGTTCCGGAGCACCCCACTATTGCTGGAAATTCCTAACAAGATAGCCTTTAGCCGTCCTGACTCGTCATTCTCCCACACAGTGACACGGCACACGGGGGCAATGCACTCCCCTCGCTGCCATCTTCCCCTTCCCCCAATGGGGACTTCTATTTGAAAAACTCCAACCACATTTACCTTGTGTAAGTCAAACCTGGACATCCATTTTTTCTTAATCTATAGACTTAAATAAAATTAAAATTTCTCAAGAGTAAAGATTATTTCTCTGGTGCCAAATGATCCCTAGCACTGTGTTCAGTCAGTTCAGCTGAAGGGCTGTCAAACAAATAATATTAACTAATTACCTTCTGACTCCAAACTAACATCTGTATACTTGTTGCTTTTTTATGTAGTCATGAATATATTGTTGAGTCACAAAAAAAGAGAAATCTTATAATTTTATGGGCATATTTTTAACAAATTATGAATTATCATGAAAATGGTTCTCATTTTCACCAAACCCACAGAAGTGTCAACAGAGTCAAGATTAAGCTTGTTACATTCAGAAATGTCTTTGTTCCTTTAATAATTATTGGTTGATACAGAAAATTGAACTCAGGGGTGCTTTACCCCTGAGCTACACCTCCAGTGCCTTTGTTCATTTTTTAATTTTATTTTTTAATAATGAATTTCAGTTACAAATCACATTAGGGTTTATTTTTATATAAAAACATACCACTTTTAAATGGGAGTTATTCTAAACAGAAGAGTGGCATGATTAAAATAAATACAAATATTAAACAGTCATTACCACATCCAAAGTAATGAAAATTTCCTCAACTTTTTTTTATGAGTTTTATGCTTCTACTTATTACACAAAGGCCTTTGATACATTTTTTTTAAAAAAATTATTTTTGTATATGATGTGAGGTATGTATCCAAATACTTTTCTGTGTGTGTGGATTATCTAGTCATCCCAGGGTCATTTTTGCTTTTGCTTTTACTCTTGAAAAATATAAGCCACAAGAGTGTGTGTGTGGGGGGGGGGTGTGCACAAGTGCAAACACACACCCACACGTGCATAACCCCTCTGAAGCCCAGTTACAAACTGCCATCCCCAATCTGCACAGTCAGCTGAACTTAAGACCACTTGTGTGAATTTCCAGGGACACCAAATAAAACACAGACACACTTTGTTTACACAAGCTTCAGGGCAGCTTCTCCACTCTCAGCCTCTGGCTCCCCATAAGGGAACTCAAGAGAAAGTCACAAGAGGCTTGTGAGAAAGAGTGACCATGTTCAGAAGATAGATTTTATTGCAGGGACTCTTGTTCTTAGAAAGTTCTATTCAAAAATTCCAGAAGAGGCAGAGTTAAAAGGAACAGGTGAGTGTAACCCAACCCTCACATGCCACACCTGAAGACCCATCTCTCTATCTGAGCTGGGACAATGCACAAGTCACCACAAATGTAGTGACTGGTCAGAGCCTCCTGCTTCAGGACTGGAAGGCATAGGTCATTCAGAATGGCTCTTTACATATCCCTCCTTCTTTCTTTGAAAAAACAGGTGATGGTTCACTATTTCAAGTCCCCAAATTCTTATTCAGGGGGCATGACATCCTACAATTACAACACAAGAGAGAATTAGTAGCAACAAGAACAATACAAGGATATACCATGAAGAGTGTTTAAGAATGTTTCCAGGGTTAAAGCTGTTTAAATCTTTAAGTATTTGATCAGCTAAAGAAGTAGGATCTGAAAAATCAAACTTACTTTTTTGTATATCTTGCTTCTAATGATGCAGCTCCTAAAGATCCACACTGTTATCATTATTCTGCCAAATATTCAACAAATGGTTTTGAACCTTCTCCCAATACCATTAAGAAGCATTGCATTTGGCAGCATTAACACACACATACTTATAGCTAGCATGACATTTAAGTCTCCCCTTGAATTTCAAAGTGGAAAGTTCATTATTTATATTCATGAAAGCAGCCTCTAAGGCATTTAGCTTGGTCTCAATCCTTTCATCAACATTTATTTAATTATGAAGAGCCTTGGAAGTATTTTGAGCCAAATTATTAAGAAACTTTGCATGTTGAATAGCTGAGATAGGGCCACCAAAGCTGTGACCATGAAGGCAATGAAAGAAAGCAAGGGAACAACTCCCATTATTATGAGCCCAAGAGCACATTTAGGTCTTGCAAGCTGGGTGCGTATTTGTAGTAAGACTTGAAAACCAGCATCAGCCTACCATGCCTCTCAAATATTTCCTGGTAATAAGACAAAAGAGGGCTGATGAAATATCATCGTTCCTTTTTCTCTATTATTTCTGGTGACACAATTAATTAAATTACATTTACTACATGTTACAAGATATCTATCATCTTCCCTTTTGACTTTTACATTTCCAGTAATTAAAACATAAGGAGATTGAACTCAGGCCCATAAGCCATAGGAAGAACCTTCCTGTTCCAGTTCTTGCCTACAAAGTCTGGTAAAGGTTTGTCAGTAAAATGTAAGAATTCTGAGGCAACAATTAAGTGCCAAACACCTTTCTGAATGTCACCTTCACTGAAGGTCAGGATGCTACTAACAAATCCACCAGGATTCATGGCATTACCCTTGCATAACTGCCTTTTGTCAATTTTAGGAGACCAATCCAAAATATACCCACAATTTCTACACATATATGCTGTACTAGAAAAGTATAAATACTACATATCCTCTTAGGAAAGGTGCCAATTTCTATTGGAGAAGTGTTAGGAGAAAGAGGTATTCATGGACCTTCTGTTGAGATGACAGGTTAGGAGAAAGTCCCATTTTAATAGCTGATCTAAGGCTTTGAGTCTCCATTAACAGTATGATTAGTTGGTCCCTCAACTTCTGTCTTTTCCTCAAATGACACTTTTAGACAGCCAGCATGTTTATTGTGGGACCAACACAAGGGTTGTTGGGCACTATAGCCAGAATAAATAAATCCAGTCACATGGTTGGGAGAAATAGGGGTGTCTATAAATACTCCCATCATGAATTAGTCATTAGTAAACACTGGGATGGATTTTCCAGTCCACACTGCTGGGTGTACTAAAGGTGGGTCTGGAAAATAGGTCCAGTAAGTGTCTCCCTGATTCCCCTTTACCTGATGGCTCAAGAGAGCTATTCCTGCAGTGAGGGTCATGGTTGGAGATTTTACTTTTCTTACTGTCTAATCATTTGTTCACCTGCAGTGTCAAATTCTTCAGGTCCTTCCATGAGGGTGGCTCCCCCATTGTGTCTCTCTGGGCCATCTTTCTTCCTCTCTTCCTTCAAGAGTTCCTCTTGTTGGAGGGAGTCAGGTCTGGCATCTCTGGGTTGCTCTTCAGTCGTTTGAAGCTTGGTTCTAGGTCCTCCAGGCCTGATGGTGAATTCAGGTATCAAAATAGGAGGAAAATCACCTTCTTGAAAAATATAAGCATGACCTCTGGCCCACATGATCATTGGATCTGGTCCTCTCCATTGGCCAGTCTGCAAGTCCTTCCACCAAATTCTGCTAAAGTGCCTGTCCTTGTGGAAGACATGTCACTCAGCTGCAGTGTGACCTTCTGAGTCATAACTTAGAAAATTTTAAAAAACAGAGCATGATTGAGATTATTTTGGAGAGTCCTACTCCTATCTCCCCCTTTTACCTTTTGTAATTGTAGCTTAATAGATAAATAAGCTTGTTCTACAATATCTTGGCCTTTCTCATTTGTAAGTTTTGTGGATGGATTGTATGTCCTTTAATCACATAACCTAGATATTGAAAAGGAGATATCTTTAGCATCTTTTGAGGTTCAATGCAAAAAACCATTGCTGTGAGTGACATCTCTAATTGGTCAAGAAATTTTAAGAGTACATCTGGGTTATCATGAGAATGTCTTTCATAAAATGAATAATATATGCATCAGGGAATTTCTCCCTCATGGGTGTGATAGCCTGTGTCACAACATTTTTAAATAGGGTAGGACTGTTATGCATTTCCTTATGCAACACTTTCCAGCAATACCTTTTAACTGGTTCTTTAAAATTAATTGCTGGGACACTAAAGGCAAACTCTTTATAGTCATCTGGGTGCAAAGGTATAGAGAAGAAGCAATTTTTTAGATCTATTATTATCAAATAATAATATAAAGGAATAGCTTTAGGAGAAGGAAGCCCAGATTGTAATGCTCCAATGGGCTCTATAACACAATTTAATAGATCTTAGGTCTTGTAATAATCTCCAGTTACCAGATTTTTTCCTAATTACACAGATGGGTGTGTTCCAAGGGCTGAGTGTAGGTTCTAAATGACAAGTCTGAAGTTGTTCATCAACTAATACGTGGGCTATTTTAACTTTTCCATTCTTAGGGGTCATCAACAATCCCAGATTAGATTTTCTGTGAGCCAATTAATTTTTATTTTTTATTTTTTGTTGTTGTTGTTGTTCTCTGGGTTAAGGAAAAGGTCAGGGCCCCTACCAAAAATTTTGGCTGGGTGCATTAGTTAATCTCTGTTGGAGAGATTGGGTTACAGGTAGGTACTCTTCCTGTAAATCTCCCTCTATTTCCCTAGGAGTAAACCCTTGATTAAGTCCCTCAAATGACATGATAGTCTCTTTTAGAGAGCCAAATGGCATGTTCTGATTGTACAGCAATTTTAATCTCATCTCAAAAATTTGAATCAATCAATCACTCCTGGCAGTACATGAATTCCATTTTTTACATTGTTTCATCCCACAATTATGCCTATGGTATGGGGGTAATGGCCCATGAGTGACCACAAAGGTAGTGACTGGTCAGAGCCTCCTTCTTCAGGACTGGAAGGTGTGGTCATTCAGTGTGGCTCCCCACAAAACATCTTATTGTTAGGCTGAACATTTAAAAATGCAGGAGCTCCCCAGTGACTCCCAGATTACAATGTACACTTTCCATAGAAAAAATTAAAATGACTTCTCAGAACTGTTATCCTGTGTGAAATGACATGCAATGAATATGAGAGGAAAGATACAGGCACAACCCCTGAGAGAAAAAGAATGGCCATTGTACGTCCATATCTGAAACCAAAACTCAAGGATCACAGAAACATCATTACCATTACCTTGGTTTTCTTATACCTAAAATTGGTCTTTATCTTGCAACATTTACATGTTCCAGTCAACTTAAATCAACATGTGTGGGAATTTTTTTTTGAGCCAAAGCACTAACACATGAAAAAATATAGGGTAATCTTGTGCTTTAACTTTTGAACAGGTTTGTACATTGTTAATGGCTTATCTGAATAAGAATTTTGTTTTTCTCAGTGTGAGGACATGTGCTCCTGTCCCTGTAAGACAAAAAAGGGATAGGTTTAGTTTATAGTATCTTGTAAACAGTCTATCATAGAGAAGTTTGGGGAGTCTATGCTATATACTGTCTACCATGCCATCCCAAGGGTATAATTACCATTATATATTATAAAGTACAATAAAAGAGGTAGGGAAAGTACAAAGATATTTAATTAAGTGAATTGTGAGATGCACAGCTAGCTCAGTCGGTAGAGCATGAGACTTAAGTAAATTGTGTGGGAGGTTCAAGTGCTACATGTCTCTTTCTTATCCATATTATTGTACCCATTCTTGGTTATATTTCCATGCTAGGGATTCAATCATAAATAGGAAGTCAATATTGGGGAAAAATATTTTCCTACATCCTTTGAAGTCAGTCAAGTATCCTTGGGGGTTACTTTTAGGGATTGCCCAACTTTTTCAGAATGTTTCTGTACATGAAGCATCAAGAGCCAGGAAGGATCAACATGTAACTGACCACATTTCTCTTGAAAATACTGGGAGTATTTCTCCCCAATGACCCTCATTTTCACTGAATAGGTGCTAGCTGCTCTGTGTCTTTGAGGTCTTTATACTTACCCTGTTTTGGAGGCTGTGTGACTCTCCAGAATTGCAGGATAAAAATTTAAAAATTTGTTACTCAAGATACAGAAATCTGGGGCTTACTTTAATATCCCCATACCTTATCTACACCTGTCTTTATTTCTCCAATAATTATAACCTGAAAAAAATGAACAATGATATGACTCTTAGGAATAATATTCTCCAAATAAATTGAATAATTAATAATTAATAGAGATGTTATGCCACTATTTACCCAATAGTGTGCTTTTACTACCTGTTACTAAGAACATTTAATATAGTAGAATTGTTTGATATCTGTGACATGATGATTCCATACAGATCAGTGTTAGCACATTAATACTTAGTTTTATTTAGTAAAATAAAAGCATATATGGGCTGGGGATGTGGCTCAAGTGGTAGCACGCTTGCCTGGCATGCGTGGGCCCGGGTCCGATCCTCAGCACCACATACAAACAAAGATGTTGTGCCCAACGAAAACTAAAAAAAATAAAAATAAATATTTTTTTAAAGAGTATATATAATGTGAAAAAAAGTATTTCAAAGTCCATAGCATAGTCTCAACAACAACAGATTAAAATCTCTGGGGCTGGGGCTGTAGCTCAGGAGTAGAGCACTCAGAGCCAGCCTCAGTGAAAGATTTACTAGGCAGTTCAGTGAGATCCTGTCTCTACATAAAACAGGGCTAGGAATGTGGCTCAGTGGTTGAGTGTTCAATCTTAATCATCCCCCCTCAAAAAAGAATGACTGGGTCACTCTTTCATGGAGGTTCTAAAATGTAGAACTACTATAGAATAAGTGTTATGGGCCAAGCTCTGGAGTGGATGGGCATGTATTTGAATCCAGGCTTTTATATATATTATAGATTTGATGTTGATCTACTGATGGAATATTTCCTACACAAGGCATGTATGTGCTTTAATTCAAGTGTCTGAAATAGTAGATATATGTTTTAAATAATATGCAGCCACATATTGAAAAATAACTATCATCAGAAAATCATGCATGTGAAGCTAAATAATTTCATGGCTCTTTAGAATGTGTAGATCTATAAGGCAAATAGTAAGAGAAAAAATAAAAGTGAAACATTCATGAACTTGGGATGCCATTTAAAAATCTGAGGTGAATGTTGGTCCACAATCTGACTTCCATAACAAGACCCCTACAGCACAAGAATTAAAAATCCAGAATCAATAAATGGGATAGATTCAACCAAAAAAGCTCCTTCTCAGCAAAAGAAACAATAATGTGAAGAGAGAACCTACAGATCTGTGTAAAGCCTTTACCACATGTACCTCAGATAAAGAATTAATCTCTGCGGTATATAAAGAACTCAAAACTTAACAAAAAACCTAATTAACAAATGGACTAAGTAACTGAAAAAATACTTGTCAGAAGAAATATAACCCATTACCAAATACAAGAAAAAAACTTTCAACACATCTAGCAATTGGGAAGATGTAAATAAAAATTACTTTAAGATTTCACCTCACTTCAGGCCGAATGGCAATCATCAATAATACAGGCAACAATAAATGTTGGTGAGGATGTGGGAGAAAAGGAACACTCACACCTTGCTCATGGGACTGGCTGCAACTTTGTGCAACCACCATGGAAAGCAGAATGGAGACTCCTTGCAAAACCAGAATGGAACCATCATTTTACACAGCTATCCCTCTCCTCGAACTATACCCAGAGGACTTAAAAACAGCATACTACAGGGACACAGACACACCAATGTTAATAGCAGCACAAATCACAACAGCTAAACCACAGAACCAACCTAGGTGTTCTTCAACAGATGAATGGATCAATATAATGTGATTATATACATATTCCTCCCACCAATTGAATATTACTTATCTTTAAAGATAAATGACTTTATGGCATTTGGTGGTAAATGGAAGGAGTTGGAGAATATCATGCTAATTGAAATAAGCCCCGCCCCCAGGAACACAAAGGCCAAATGTTCGCTCTCATAAGTGGATGCTAATTTACAATGGGGGTTGGGAAAGAACAGTTGCTTTAGATTAAGTAGAGAGGAGTGCAGGGAGGGGAGGGGATATGGGGATAGGAGCGTAGTAGAATGAAACAGACATTACATAAAATACATAATATGTATGGATGATAAACCACTCAACAAGGGAGGAGGAGAGAATAGAAATTCAGTGGATTAGACAAAGTTGGAATTAAAGGAAGAAAAGGAAAATAAGAATAGAAATGATAGTAGAATCAATCAGACACAACTTTTCTATGTTCATATATAAATACACCACCAGTGAAGGTTCACATGGTGTACACCTCAAGAATGAAATGCTAACTAAAATATTACTACATGTATGTATAATATGTCAAAATTTGCTCTACTGTCATGTATACCAATAAAAGAGTAAGAAATTTTAAAAATGGTAAGGGAAAATTTGTATACAGAGAAGGTTTGTGAGTTAAAAACTCTTCAATATATGCTAATGTCATTAACGTAAAATAAAATTATAAAAGACTACCTTAACTCCATACAAAATAAGAATGGTAAATAAAGTTGCCCAAGTCAATCCGTGCAACTATCTATAATCACAAAATTTTTGATTTGTAACTCTGTTTTTTATTTGTTTCAAAAGCAGCACAAGAGCAATACTTGCAAGTTGAGCAGAGAGGAAATATTACATAGCAGTGTTATGAATACTATTAATAGTGCTGTGTGCACTCAAAGAAAGCATTCTCAGTTTCCACCCTCATGCAAAAAAAAAACCATGCAGTTGAAGGATACACTAGTTACTGATAACATATACCTGTGTTTGTGACATTAAGTATGTGGGCAGATGCTCAACTTTGCAGGTCAGGTCCAATAGAAAAGGAAGACACTGTCTTCACACCAGACAGTGTTTCTTTGAGTAATACTATGAAAGCAAGAGAGAAAAAAAAGTAACAGACACAGGCAACTGTATTGCCAGACTAGGAAAACCCCAAAATTGAACCTATATATTAGGGAGTCTCAAACCGCTTTTCAGGGTCCTGACTGAGAAGTTCTGGGCAGAGCATCCTCTCCACAGGTGAGAGTCTGAAGTCTTGTTCTAACTTGTATTTAAAGTGGGGCTGAATCACTACAAGTTAGAACAAAGAAAGCTTCATTCTAACAGCTTGTATGACCTAGTGATTCCATGAAGAACACTACATTCTCCCAAGAACAGGTCAGATCACAGAGCAGGGAGTGATAGCCTAGAGATGAGTAAATAAATTGCGGTTCCAATGAGTGAGCCACAAGGCCAAATTCATTGAGAAATCAGCATTCTTTAGCTCATCAAGGATATGCAGACTCATGCAGGCACATGGAAAGGGAAGATCTTTAGTATTTTCCTTAGACCTCTAGTACTAAATCTTCTCTCTGGGACTTATAAATAGTAAAAACTCATATGTAAAATGAAACCAGTTTTCTGCAGAAAATAACATGGAGTGGATATAAGTATGAAACCTAGATATTTACACTTTGGAATAAAGAATGCTGTGAATATTATTCTCCTAGAACTTCTCATTATATTTCAATATTTATTTTCCCAAATAAAGTTAAATGAAATGTTTCTGGGTGGTGTTTTTTTGACCCAAAAGGCTCACATATGAAGAAAATATTGTGTTTTTACTTTTCGAATAGGACTTGTAGATTAGAGTCTAGAGGTTTATTTCAATCAAAGTTGTATTTCTCTCTCTGTGGTTTCATGGGCTCCTGGAACTGTAAGATATGAAGAGGGACAGGGTTAGTTTATAGTATCTTATAATTACTGGGTGGCAGAGGGGTCTGGGAGACCATGACACATACTATCTATCATATAATCCAATAAGTATAACAAACATTATGTTGGAAGTTATTAAGTAGAACAAAACGGTCTACAAAATCAAAACATACAATGAAATAAAAAATTTGGAGGCATAAATGCTCCTATAGTATGTCTTTTTCTTTTTACAGTCATTATTTTACATGTATCTGGTTACACTATTCTACTGGGTATCCAAGACTAAATAGATGGTCCTATATTGGGATGTTTTTCCTACACTTGAGGTCAGTCCAGTCTCCTCAGTGATGAATGTCATGGATTCATGAGGAACTGCTTGGTTTCTTCAGTTCAAGAGTCAGGATGGGCCTGTGGACCACGTGGTTTCCACAGGAAACATTGAGACTATTTTGCCTTTCACCAACCCTCCTTTATTATCTGAATAAGGGGTTGGCTCCTAGTCTCTTGGGTCTTTTTCATCTCCCTGATTGGGAGCTTCTATAACTCTCCAGAGTTGTAGATCCCTTAGGGAGTACTGCAACTCTATATGGTGAAATGTTAAACTCATAATTGAAACTAGGCATATCAGGGCATTATTTTAGTATCCCTAGGTCCTTCCTATAACTCCCTTAATTTTTCCATAATTACAAACAAGAGACAACATAATTTACATAATAATATTCCCTAAATAAAACTTGATTAAACATAAGAAATAATTAATGGAGATGTTATAGCATTATTTACCCAATAGAATATTTTACTATTGCATTGATCCATTAACAAAGTGAATAGTGGGAGATGTGTGACCTAATAGGATTATTAAATTTCTGACAAGGTTAACATTAAGAAATTCACACTTTATTTAGTAACAAATTTCATCCATAATGAAATATCAGTAAAAATGCTCTGTAAAACGGGCATGTTGGTTCATGCCTAGGGACGTGAGAAGCTTTGCAAGTTCAAAGCCAGCCTCCATAACTTAGTGAGGACCTATATAACTTAGCAAGCCCTATCTATAAAAAAATAAATAAAAAAAAAACTAGGGATGTGGTTTACTGATTAAGTACCCTAAGTTTAAATAGAAAAATAAAACCCCAAAATTTTAAATTTCATATAAATCTTAAGAGACTTCTGAAATAATCAACTCTGAGAATTATGTTTTCTCCAGTTGTGAAAAATTAGACTCTTTAGTAATTGTTGATTTGTACTGAAATTATATCCTTTTAGGGATGCACTATTCTATATTTGTATTTCCTTATTTCTAAAATATCAGCTAAAGATATTAAGAAAATTTTCAGCAAATTTCAAAAGCAATTACCCATTTTCTATATTTAAATGATTTTTCCCCTCCTAGGTCCCAACTACATCAAGGGATGGTCTATAGATTGTATTAAGTTTCCTATCTTTATATTTGTCAAGGTGTTTTTGTAAATATTTTGATGTTATCTAAGGTACACACTTTAGACAAATGCTACTCCACATTTGCTACAGATATGAGGTCAGAAATTGAAAAATGTCTAAAATTTAAAAACAGTCTTGGACACATTCTTTGGGTTTCTATATGCTATAAATACTCCAGTGTTTTAAAACTGTTTAATCAATGGCCAAATGCTTTGCAAAAATTTTTCCACATGTCCTCTCACTCATATGAATTCTGAGTTGTTGAATAGGGTGTGAACAACTGTTGGAGACTCTGTCACATATTTTACACTTGTATAATTTCTGTGCTATCATATCTCTGGTGTGAAATAGTGTTGAACTACTGTGAAATAAGGGTTGATTCATCCTTAAAGACACTGATGCAATATTTTCACTTGTAAAATTTCACTCCAGTATAAAATTTATAATGATTAGTAAGATTTGATCTTCAATTTGAAAAGATTTGCCATTCTTCACATTTATAGGACTTCTCTCTAGTATGGATTCTCTGGTGTCAAGTAAGTGATGATTATTGATTGAAATCTTTGCCACCTTATCTACATTTGTAGGGCTTCTCTCCAGTATGAATCCTGTTGTGGTGATTGAGCTGTGAGTTTGTATTAAAACTTTTGTCACACACTTTACATTTGTAGGGCTTCTCTCCAATATGAATTCTCTGGTGAGTTTTCAGGCTTGGTTTTTTACTAAAAGCTTTGCAAAATTGTTTACATATGTGGGTCATCGCTTCAGGGTGTGTCCACTGGTGACAAATAAGATTGGAGCTTTTATTAGAAGTTTTGTCACAATCTTTGCATTTGCATGCCATATCCCTTGTATGAACATTGTGATGTTGAGTACAGTTCTTGTGTGCATTGCATTCTTCAAATTGGTAGGTCTTCTCTGCAGAATACATTTTTTGGTGTTGAGTAAGTGTTGAAAATATTTTAAGGCTTTGCCACACTTTTTACATTTACAGGTCTTTTCTTCAGTATAAATCCTCTGATGCTTAACAAGTTGTAACCTTTCATTAAAAGTTTTTTTGCATTCTTTAAATTTATATGGTTTATCACTGTCATAGTATCTACTGTGTTTAGAACATGTTGAGCAAGCTGATGCTTTGATATATTCTTTAAACATATAGGGCTCTCTTTCTCTATGAATTATCTAGTATTGAGCAAGCTCTGCATTGTGATTAAAAGCACTTTCAAATACCTTACACTTGCAAGTTTTGTCTTGACTATGAATATTTGCATGAGAAATAGTTTTTGAGCACTGAAGAAAACTTTCCTACATTTTTCATCTTGGTAATTTGTTTTTAGAAAATGACTAGGAGTTTCTCTATATTAATAATTTTTATCACCAATGTAAATATACTGGTAACTAATCAGGGTACATACATGGCTAATGGTGTTAATTATAGCATTATCTATATAGTGCACTTTCCAGAAATCTGTATCAGAATTAACATTGTCTATTTGGGCACAAGGAGAAATTACTGTTTTGTTGCAGAAAAATGGACATTTTGTAAAGAAACTCTCAAATTATCACTTTTAGAAATATCTTCTCTGTGCAAATGTTTGAATGGAAGTTTAACTCACTGCTAAATTTATAATTGGCCAAGTTAAAAACTGAAGAATGGACCAGATTTCAAATTTTTCACATTTCCTTTCACCTCAAAAATGGCTATGGATATATTCTTAAAGACATATACAGCTCCTCAAAATTAAGTGGAATAAATTGATTTTTTTCCAGATATTAATTGTTCCTGGTGTCTTTTGACCATAAAATTTTTATCATAAATAGGGACTACTACTTGGTTTTGTCCATTATAATACGATTTTTGAACTTTACTCTCAGCTATATTTTCCCATTGTTTTCTTTGTTGTAAATAGTCAAGGTCATACTTTCCATATCTTCCCTCTCTCTCTCTTATTCCCTGCTCTGGTAAAATTTCTCGAGGATGGTGAGAAGTCATGGCTGAAATAAAAATAAAAATCATGTTTGCTTACTGTACCGGGCTGACTATATTTTGCAAACATAGGAAATTACAGCAATAAAGTAACATCAGCAGGGGAGTAGGTTATTGAATCCAAGTCCATCGTTACTTCAGAAATATATAAATTGATTAAAAATGTACACAGAAAATTACTTTGAGAACTTTCCAAACCATCTTAGTGTTCAGAGTATCCAAGATGAGTACCTTACTATGGAGAATAATATAGTAGAGGAAAACACATTGTGTTACACAAAGCCTTTCCTCCTTCACAATATATTTTAAAAATCTTTCTTCTGTTTCATTAAAAAAGAAATATGAAACGTGAATATTTGGGGACTGTTCAAAAAGGGATTCCTGCTTACCAACAGAAAAAAAAAAAAAAAAAAAACATGGCTAAATCCACTGTAAGAATAGTAAGTTATGAATTACTCAAAGGGAATAGTAAATTATCATTTAAAAGAAGTTTACTGAAATAAACCAACACACAAAAATAGAATAAAATGTAGTCAAGAATTGTTAATAGTCATAAGCAGAAAATGTGTTTAAAGACATTGTTTAGAAAATGTCTGAAAGACTCAAGGGTGGTTGTACATAGAAACAGAGGAGGTTGAGCCAGAAGGATCAAAATTTCAAGGCCAGCCAAAGTAAAAAATGCAAAGTCGTAGTTCCCTTCCCAGTACTAATATATGCATCTCAGAAAATAAGAAATATAAAACATCCAAGAAGCTCAATTATCTCCAAGTTGTAAAGACTCAAAGAAGGTTTTAATCCACGTTTTAAAACTTACAGAGAATATTCAGATCATCCAAGAGAAAAAGATGGGTCACCTATGTATGTAACTACATAATCGTGAAATCCTTGGTCAAAACTTCACAACACAGGTGTACGGGGGTAGCTGAAGTGCTGAGCGTGGTGCTCAGAGCAGCGGCTTTAATCGAGATTTTGCACAGTCAGTTAGAGCTCCTTTCACCGTTAATCCATAGCGGACTACTTTGCCAAGCAGCAGGAAGAACAAAGAAATCGAAAAGGAGACGCTTGGCTCCCGGACGCTTGGCTGCTCAGAGCCGCGGGCACTTTGCTCCCATCTGCTTCCTCTTTCGCTTCGCTCTGGGCAGAGAAGCTGAATGTGTAATCAGCAGTGGATTGTAAGTACCCGAGGCAAAGAAAGCTCAGTGCGCCCTGCCGTTTTTTTTGTTTGTTTGTTTGTTTTTGAATATTTTTTATACAGGGAGAGTTTGTGGATTGGGATTGTTGGCTGGGCTGTGGTTTCTGTGCCGAAAATCCACTCCGCGGGAGCCGCCATTTGCTTTCTGCTTGCTGTCTTGATGGCTCTGTATACATTGTCCGGCAGCAGCATCTAGAGGTTGGAGCTGGGCTGCGTGCCGAGCCCTGTCCTCCGAAGGCTGGATGGCAGCCTCGAGCGCGGTGGCCTGTTCGCTGCTGCACCTTCGGGCAGAACCTGCTCTGGGGTCGTTCTGCATCCCCCTGCCAGGGGACCCGTGCTCCAGAGGAGGGGGACAGAGAGCCACGGCGGCAGCCGCTCGGACCCCAGGGGCCGGGCACCGGGCTGAGGAGCTGCGGAGGCCAGGGCAACTCTGCTACGGTCGCAGACGAGCGTGGTGCCCGTGAGCGTGGCCCAGAGGCAGAGGCGATGGCGGCAGGGTTTCATTTCTAGAAATCTGGACTGGAAACAGAAGCAGCAGTTTGTATAATCCCAAGAACTTGCTTATGCCAGGAAGCTGTAAGGGCAACATGAATATCATTGAGGAGATGTAACATGGTGGCAGGCACAGAGAGATCAAGTCTCTGACATCTTCAACTCCACGGGCATAGGGAGCCGTAAACTGTCTAAATGCTGTTTGCTCAGGATCACTAGGCAATACTCAGCTGACGTGGATCTGGGGTGTACAGGCTGGGCCCCTCAGAACACACACACAGAGCCCGAATTGGAGGCAATTAAGCTCCGGTTCGCCTGCTTCGTGTGACTCAGCATTAATGATCCCGCTGAAATAATTGGTCAGCCCTTAGGAACTTACAGATGTAGAAGCCAACCGAGCCTTCATAGGCAGTGGCCACAGGACTGAAACAGGGATTGGGAGAGACAGTCAGGACCCACCCGTTGCATTGGTCACCTGGCAAAGGGAACGAATGGTCACCATTTGCATGGGATACCACCATGGCAGAGAACTGGCGTCACGGGTGGAGGAGATAACTGCATTGAAACCAGCGCGACAGGTGTGTAATCCCCTAGCCATCTCTGTCCACACAGCGGGAAAAACTTAAGGGCCCCTCCCAGCTCTCCTGTGAATGCAATAACCAGACCTAGGGAATCAGGAGTGGCGCGGGACTCGCGGCGCGGAACTCCCGGCTACCACTCCCACCAGTGCTGACAACTGAGGTCTCTTGCACCAGCTACTGGGGGCATGGCTACAGGAGGGCAAGCAAATTCGCTGGGTGATCTCAGCCCCAAGCTCTACAAACTTAGGGTCTGAGGGAGGCAAACAGGGAGAGTGAGCCCAGGTGTTCATGAAAACAGGGCTCCCAGGAGCAGCAGACCTTGGCGTGTAGCCAGTATTGTGGAGAGCGTCACAGGTGAGCACAGCCTGGCTTGAGGAAACACAAGAGAAGGCCCTAGACACTCAGGATTGGAGACCGGCCCAGTCTAGGAGAAAGAGCTGCTGCACAGTGAATGGTTCCCACCTATTGAGAGGAGAAGCTTGGCCCAGTGGGCACAGCTCCACCTACTGGAAGAGAAGTTAATAGAACTCTAGGACTGCATTTATTATTATTATTATTATTATTATTATTATTATTATTAATATCATTTTTTCTTTTTCTTTTTTTCTTCGTTTTCTTTCATTTTCAATTTTTAGTTGTTGTTATTCTTTAACTTTTTTCAATGTTTCTAATTTTTTTAAATTTTATTTTATTATTTTTTAAATTTTAATTTTCATTTTTTATTATCATTATTATTTTTGTTAAAATTTTTTTTCTTCTTTTCTTTCTTTCTTTATTATCTAATCTTTGTTATTTTTGTTTCTTTTATCTTTTCATTTCTTTTCAATTTTCTCATTCCCCCTTCCTTGAATTCTACCTGCCTACTCTCATTCTCTTTAGTGACTTCTTCCCTTCCCTTTTAATATCTTTCCTCCCAAGCATCAAATAAATTTATAAGAGTAAACAGTAACTCAGCAGTCAAACAGAACAAGAAGTAACATGAGCAGCATAAAAAAGCAAGGAAGAAAAGGAGTACAAACAATGAAGGACAGCCTAAATATTCAGGAGGACCTAGAGTCAGCAGAAAAATGATCATATAAAGAACTCAAGGAATACCTTAGACAGATGGAATGGAACCTTAAAGAAGATACGAAACAGCAAATCCAAACAGTGAAAGAACACTTTGAAAATGAATTACATAAACAGATAAAAGAAGAAGTTAAGCATCTTTATCAGGAGATAGAGATTATATAAAAAAAAAAAACCCAAACAATAATTCTAGAAATGAAGGAAACGATAAACCAAATTAAAAACTCAATTGAGAGTACCACTAACAGAGTGGAGCAAGTAGAAGCCAGAACATCAGATAATGAAGACAAAATATATCATCTTGAAAAGAGCCTAGCCAACTCAGAAAGGCTGGTTAAAAACCACGAGAAAAACATCCAAGAGATATGGGATAACATAATAAAACCAAACCTACGAGTCATCGGGATAGAAGAAGGTACAGAGATTCAAACCAAGGGAATGAGTAACGTGCTGAATGAAATAATTACAGAAAACTTTCCAGAAATAAAAAAGGAAATGGATATACAAATTGTAGATGCATACAGGACACCGAACACACAAAATCACAGTAGACCAACGCCAAGACACATTGTTATGAAGATATCCAATATACAGAACAAAGAGAAAATATTAAAAGCTACAAGAGAAAGGAGGCAGATTACATTCAGGGGTAAACCAATAAGGTTAACAACGGATTTTTCATCACAAATGCTGAAAGCGAGAAGATCCTGGAACAACGTATTTCAAACACTGAAAGACAATGGATGCCAACCAAGAATTCTGTATCCAGCAAAATTAAGCTTCAGGTACGACAACGAAATAAAAATCTTTCATGATAAACAAAAGCTAAAAGAATTTGCAGCCAGAAAACCAGCATTGCAAAGCATCTTGAGCAAAACACTACATGAGGAAGAAATGAAAAACAATAACCAAAACCATCAGTGGGAAGTGCCTCTATAAAGGCAGAGGGCTGGGGGAAAGCTAACCATGGAGAAACAAACTAAATTTTAATAAAAAGAAGATAAATAATCAAACATGGCTGGAAGTACAAACCATATATCAATAGTAACTCTAAACGTTAATGGCTTAAACTCTCCAATAAAGCGACATAGGCTGGTAACATGGATTGAAAAACAAATCCAACAATATGCTGCCTCCAGGAGACACATCTGATTGGAAAAGACATACACAGGCTGAAGGTGAAAGGTTGGGAAAAAATATACCACGCACATGGTCCTCGTAAGCAAGCAGGGGTGGCCATCCTCATATCGAATAAAATTGACTTCAAGACTAAATTAATCAAAAGGGATAAGGCAGGACATTATATACTGTTAAAAGGAACCATTCACCAACAAGACATAACAATTATCAATATTTATGCACCAAATAATTGTGCTGTGATGTTCATAAAACAAATTCTCCTCAAGCTCAAGAATCAAATAGACCACAACACAATAATTATGGGTGACTTCAACACACCTCTCTCACAATTGGACAGATCCTCCAAACAAAAGCTGAATAAAGAAACTATAGAACTCAATATCACAATCAACAACCTAGACTTAACTGACATATATAGAATATATCAACCATCATCAAGTGGATATACTTTTTTCTCAGCAGCACATGGATCCTTCTCAAAAATAGACCATATATTATGCCATAGGGCAACCCTCAGTAAATATACAGGGGTGGAGATAATACCATGCATTTTATCTGATCATAATGGAATGAAACTGGAAATCAATGATAAAAGAAGGAAGGAAAAATCCTACATCACATGGAAAATGAACAATATGTTACTGAATGATCAATGGGTTACAGAAAACATAAAGGAGGAAATCAAAAAATTCTTAGAGATAAATGAAAATACAGACACAACATATCGGAATCTATGGGACACAATGAAAGCAGTTTTAAGAGGGAAATTCATCGCTTTGAGGTCATTCCTCAAGAAAAAGGAAAAACCAACAAATAAATGAGCTCACACTTCATCTCAAAGCCCTAGAAAAGGAAGAGCAAAACAACAGCAAATGTAGCAGAAGGCAAGAAATAATTAAAATCAGAGCAGAAATCAACGAAATTGAAACAAAAGAAACTATTGAAAAAGTTACCAAAACTAAAAGTTGGTTCTTTGAAAAAATAAATAAGATTGACAGACCCTTAGCCATGCTAACGAAGAGAAGAAGAGAGAGAACTCAAATTACTAACATACGGGATGAAAAAGGCAATATCACAACAGACGCTACAGAAATACAGAAGACAATTAGAAATTATTTTGAACACCTATATTCCAATACAATAGAAGCTAGTGAAGACATCGATAAATTCCTTAAGTCATATGATTTGCCCAGACTGAGTCAGGAGGATACTCACAACTTAAACAGACCAATAACAATAGATGAAATAGAAGAAGCAATCAAAAGACTTCCAACCAAGAAAAGCCCAGGACCGGATGGGTATACAGCGGAGTTTTACAAAACCTTTAAGGAAGAATTAATACCAATACTTTTCAAGTTATTTCAGGAAATAGAAAAAGAAGGAGCTCTTCCAAATTCATTCTATGAGGCCAATATCACCCTGATTCCAAAACCAGACAAAGACACCTCAAAGAAAGAAAACTACAGACCAATATCTCTGATGAACCTAGATGCAAAAATCCTCAATAAAATTCTGGCGAATCGGATACAAAGGCACATCAAAAAAATTGTGCACCATGATCAAGTAGGATTCATCCCTGGGATGCAAGGATGATTCAATATATGGAAATCAATAAATGTTATTCACCACATCAATAGCCTTAAAAATAAGAACCATATGATCATCTCAATAGATGCAGAAAAAGCTTTCAACAAAGTACAGCATCCCTTTATGTTCAAAACATTAGAAAAACTAGGGATAACAGGAACTGACCTCGACATTGCAAAAGCTATCTATGCTAAGCCTCAGGCTAGCATCATTCTCAATAGAGAAAAATTGAAGGCATTCCCCCTAAAATCTGGAACAAGACAGGGATGCCCTCTATCACCACTTCTATTCAATATAGTTCTCGAAACACTGGCCAGAGCAATTAGACAGATGAAAGAAATTAAAGGCATAAAAATAGGAAAGGAAGAACTTAAATTATCACTATTTGCAGGTGACATGATTCTATACCTAGAAGACCCAAAAGGGTCTACAAAAAACTACTAGAACTAATAAATGAATTCAGCAAAGTGGCAGGATATAAAATCAACACGCATAAATCAAAGGCATTCCTGTATATCAGCGACAAAACTTCTGAAACGGAAATGAGGAAAAACACTCCATTCACAATATCCTAAAAAAAAAATAAATAAAATACTTGGGAATCAACCTAACAAAAGAGGTGAAAGATTTATACAATGAAAACTACAAAACCCTAAAAAGAGAAGTAGAAGAAGATCTTAGAAGATGGAAAAATATACCCTGTTCATGGATAGGCAGAACTAACATCATCAAAATGGCGATATTACCAAAAGTTCTCTATAGGTTTAATGCAATGCCAATCAAAATCCCAACGGCATTTCTTGTAGAAATGGATAAAGCAATCATGAAATTCATATGGAAAAATAAAATACCCAGAATAGCAAAAGCAATTCTAAGCAGGAAGTGCGAATCAGGCGGTATAGCGATACCAGACTTAAAACTATATTACAGAGCAATAGTAACAAAAACAGCATGGTACTGGTACCAAAACAGGAGGGTGGACCAATGGTACAGAATAGAGGACACAGAGACTAATCCACAAAGCTACAACTATCTTATATTTGATAAGGAGCTAAAAGCATGCAATGGAGGGAGGATAGCATCTTCAACAAATGGTGCTGGGAAAACTGGAAATCCATATGCAACAAAATGAAAATGAATCCCCTCCTCTCGCCATGCACAAAAGTTAACTCAAAGTGGATCAAGGAGCTAGATATCAAATCAGAGACTCTACGTCTGATAGAAGAAAAAGGTGGCTCCGATCTACATATTGTGGGGTCGGGCTCCAAATTCCTTAATAGGACACCCATAGCACAAAAGTTGATAACAAGAATCAACAAATGGGACTTACTTAAACTGAAAAGTTTTCTCTCAGCAAGAGAAACAATAAAAGAGGTAAATAGGGAGCCTACATCATGGGAACAAATTTTTACTCCTCACACTTCAGATAGAGCCCTAATATCCAGAGTATACAAAGAACTCAAAAAATTAAACAATAAGAAAACAAATAACCCAATCAACAAATGGGCCAAAGACCTGAACAGACACTTCTCAGAGGAGGACATACAATCAATCAACATGTACATGAAAAAATGCTCACCATCTCTAGCAGTCAGAGAAATGCAAATCAAAACCACCCTAAGATACCATCTCACTCCAGTAAGATTGGCAGCCATTATGAAGTCAAACAACAACAAGTGCTGGAGAGGATGTGGGGAAAAGGGTACTCTTGTACATTGCTGGTGGGACTGCAAACTGGTGCAGCCAATCTGGAAAGCAGTATGGAGATTCCTGGGAAAGCTGGGAATGGAACTACCATTTGACCCAGCTATTGCCCTTCTTGGACTATTCCCTGAAAACCTTATAAGAGCATACTACAGGGATACTGCTACATCGATGTTCATAGCAGCACAATGCACAATTGCTAGAGTGTGGAACCAACCCAGATGCCCTTCAATAGATGAATGGATAAAAAAAAACATGTGGCATTTATACACCATGGAGTATTACGCAGCACTAAAAAATGAAAAAATCATAGAATTTGCAGGGAAATGGATGGCACTAGAGCAGATTATGCTTAGTGAAGCTAGCCAATCCCTAAAAAACAAATACCAAATGTCTTCTTTGATATAATGAGAGCAACTAAGAACAGAGCAGGGAGGAAGAGCAGGAAGAAAAGATTATCATTAAACAGATACATGAGGTGCAAGGGAAAGGGAGAGAAAAGGGAAATTGCATGGTAATGGAGGGAGACCCTCATTGTTATGCAAAATTACATATAAGAGGTTGTGAGGGGAATGGGAAAATAAACAAGGAGAGAAATGAATTACAGTGGATGGGGTAGAGAGAGAAGATGGGAGGGGAGGGAGGGGGGATAGTAGAGGATAGGAAAGGTAGCAGAATACAACAGTTACTAATAGGGCATTATGTAAAAATGTGGATGTGTAACCGATGTGATTCTGCAATCTGTATTTGGGGTAAAATTGGGAGTTCATAACCAACTTGAATCTAATGTATGAAATATGGTATGTCAAGAGCTTTATAATATTTTGAACAACCAATAAAAAATAAATTAAAAAAAAATCAGAGATGCCAATTTATACCTATAACATTGAAAAAAAATAAAAATACATATGCATGCAAAAAAATAATTTTTAAAATTGTTTTTTGATTTTTTTTTTTAATTTAGGCAGGGTTTCACTCAGTTGCTGGGGTCAGATTCACAATTGTGATCCCCTGGATATATGAGGTGTGTATCACCACATGCATCCTATCTCACAATTTCTTTCTTTTTCTTTCTTTTAGGATATTTTTAGTTCATGATTTAATTTATATATATATATATATATATATATATATATATATATATATATATATATATATATATATATATATATATATATAATTTTTAAATACACAGTAACATTGTATTGCATTACAGTCCTTATTACACACATAGAGCACAAATTTTCATATCTCTCTATATAAAGTATGTTGACAACAATTTATACCTTTGTACATGTACTAATTTCTTTCTGCATTACAATTCTTAATACACATATACCACAATTTTTCATCTCTCTTTGTACATAAGGTATTTTGACACCCAATTCAATTCTTCATACATGTATTTTGAATAATGATGTAGATCATATCATTGTATAATGATAACCATCACATTCCACCATCCTTGATAATCCCCTTCCCCCCTCCATTTTCCTACCACCCCTCTTCCCTATCTAGAATTAATCTAATCCTCCCATAATCTTCCTCCCTACTCCACTGTGAGTCACCCCCATATATTAGAGAAAATATTTGGCATTTTTTGGGGGGATTGGCTAACTTCATAATATTTTCCAACTCCATCCATTTACTGGCAAATGCCATGTTTTATCCTCTTTTAGTGCTGAGTAATATTCCATTGTGTATAAATGCCAAATTTGTTGTTATGCATTCATCCACTGAAGGGCATCTAAGTTGGCTCCACAGTTTAGCTATTGTGAGTTGTGCTGGTATAAACATTGATGTAGATGTGTTCCTGTAGTGTGCTGTTTTTAGGTCCTTTGTGTAAATTCCGAGAAGAGGAATAGCTGGGTCAAATGGTGGTTCCATTGCCAGATTTCCAAGGAATCTCCATAGTGGTTTCCGTATTAGCTGAACCAGTTTGCAATCCCACCAACAATGTATGAGTGTGCCTTTCCCCCCACATCCTCACCAACACTTATTGTTGTTTGTCTTCATAATAGCTGCCATTCTGACTGTAGTGAGATGATATCTTAGTTTTTATTTGCATTTCTCAGATTGCTAGAGATGATGAGTATTTTTTTTTTCATATATTTGTTGATTGATTGCCTATCCTCTCTGGGAAGTGTCTGTTCAGGTCCTTGGCCCATTTGTTGATCGGGTTATTTGTTTTTTATAGTGTTAAGATTTTTTAGTTCTTTATATACCCTATAGATTAATGCTCTATCTGATATGTGAGGGGTCAAGATTTGCTCCCAGGATGTAGGCTCTCTATTTTTTTTTTTTTTTTGATAAAAAACTTTTTAGTTTGAATCCATCCCATTTATCTATTCTTGGTTTTAATTCTTGTGCTATAGGAGTCTTATTAAGGAAGTTGGGGCCTAATCACACATGATGAATATTAGGGCCTACTTTTTCTTCTGTTAGATGCAGAGTCTCTGCCTTAATTCCTAGGTCCTTGATCCATTATGGGTTAACTTTTGTGCATGGTGAGAGATAGGGGTTGAGTTTAATTTTGTTGCATATTGATTTCCTGTTCTCCCAGCACCATTTGTTGAAGATGCTATCCTTTCTCCAGTGCATGTTTTTGGCACCTTTCTCTAATATAAGGTAGTTATAATTTTGTGGGTTGGTCTCTGTGTCCTCTGTTCTGTACCATTGGTCTACCAGCCTGTTTTGGTGTAAATACAATGCTATTTTTGTTACTTTTGCTCTGTGGTATAGATTAAGGTCTGGTATAGCGGTATCACCTGCTTAACTCCTGCTGCTTAGGATTGCTTTAATTATTCTGGGTCTCCTATTTTTCCAGATGAATATTGTGATTGCTTTATCTGTTTCCATGAGGAATGCCATTGGGATTTTGATCAGAATTGCATTAAATCTGTATAGTGCTTTTGGTAGTATGGTCATTTTGATAATATTTGTTCTGCTTATCCAAGAGTAAGGTAGATCTTTCCATTTCTAAGGTATTCAATTTCTATTTAGTGTTCTGTAGTTTTCATTGTATAGATCCTTCACCTCTTTTGTTGATTACTAAGTGTGGTGAGCCGTTCTAATTAGACCGTGGTCGCCATTACAAGATGGCGCTGGCTCCGCTGTGGTCTGTAACAAACAACTCCTTATTTAGGAGAGTTGGCGCATGGTTTTTCACCACCCTATGAGAAAGCTCCACGTGGCAGCTTTGCATTGGGGCTTGAGATGCTTTATTAAGGCTGGGAGGGGCATCCGAGGGTTAGAAGAAGAAATATCAAGGACCTGAATAAACTGCTGAAAGAAGATTCCTGAGTTGCGTCTTCCTTGCGGGGAAGGGGTCGCGACAAGTGGTGCCGAAACCCGGGAATCAGAACTTTCAACAGTCAGGGGTGGTGCACCGGTTAGTCCCAGGTAAGTGGGATCCGCGATCAAAGCGGGGATAGTCCCTAGTAAGTGGGATCCGCGACCAAAGCGGGGATAGTCCCTGGTAAGTGGGATCCGTGACCAAAGCGGGGCAGCTCTTCTGAAAATACAGAGAGAGCCTTACATTTTATTGCAGCTGCACTGTGTACTTTCGCTTTTACTTTCGCTTTTGTTTTCTGTGTTTTTCTTGTTGTATTTCACTTTTGTTTTTTGTGCTTCTTTTGTTGTTGTGTCATGGGTGCCGCATCTTCAAGTCCGCTTCTCCTGGCCCTAGATGGCCTGTTACGTTCCAAGGGCCTGGAAGTGAAACATAGTACTTTACAGAGATTTTTACAGAAGATAGATATCGCTGCACCGTGGTTTGCATTTTCGGGCAGCCTTACTATACCTAGTTGGGATAAATTAGGCAAAGATCTTGACTTTGCTTCTGAGCAGGGCATATTAGAGGGTGGGGTGATACCCCTTTGGAAAATGGTCCGTAGTTGCCTTACAGATGGCAGATGTCAGGAAGCACTTACTAAAGGACAGGAAGTTCTAGAGCAATTACATGAGGAGAAATCAGAGACGGCAGGAAGTGAGGTGCCTCAGGAGGATGGGAGTGTGTGGAGCGTGAAGCAGGGGAGGAGATGATTGTATCCAGATCTTAGTACACTGCGCACACCCCCATGCGAAAGTGGGTCAGAGGAGGAGGTAGATGAGGAGGAAGAGCTCGGGAGGCTGTCTCGTCAGCTAGAGAGTTTGGCTGTAGGAGAAGGGAACAAAAATAAACAGGGGCTCAAGAAAAACGATCCCCCGGATCCACCACCATATGGTGGGGGTGTTTCGGGGAGAGCTTTCCATGCCCAAACATGGAGGGCTGTTAACGCTGAGATGGGTCTTGTTTATCCAGTTTTTCAGGATAACAACAGGGGAAGATTCCATGAACCCTTAGATTTTAAAATTGTGAAGACCCTGGCGGAGTCCGTGCGCACTTATTGGGTGGATGCCGCCTTCACACTAACTCAGGTGGAGAGTCTGTCTAGACACTGCATGACTCCCTCTGATTGGGCTAGCCTTGTTCGGGCTTGTGTTTCCCCGGGTAAATATTTGGACTGGAGAGCAATTGTGCTAGAGGGCACAATAGAGCAGGCCACCCAAAACCATGCGGCGGGACACCCCCATTGGGACAAGGATATGCTTTTGGGGCAGGGTAGATTTGCAAATCAACAGATAGGATTTCCTCCTGAGGTATATGATCAAATTAACAGCATTTGCATTCGGGCATGGAAGTCACTTCCAAATAGAGGAGAGGTGTCTGGTAATTTGACCAAGATTCTACAAGGCCCTACAGAACCCTTTTCAGATTTTGTAGCAAGGATGGTGGATGCCGCTGGAAAGATTTTTGGGGATCCTGATAGAGCCATGCCCTTTATCAAGCAATTGGTTTTTGAGCAATGTACTAAGGAATGTAAAGCAGCAATCACTCCTTATAAAAATAAGGGCATAGAAGCATGGATGAAAGTGTGTAGGGAGATTGGAGGACCTTTAACTAATGCAGGTCTTGCAGCCGCTGTCCTTCGGATTGCAAAAGGGGGCAGTCCTGGTGCTGGAACATGCTTCCATTGTGGTCAACCCAGTCATTTCAGACGTGAATGTCCCCAAAAAGACAAGTTTACTAGACCTCCTTACGGTGGCCCTTCCAATGGCCCTCGTCAACCGGGGCTATGCCCAAGATGTAAAAAGGGGAGGCATTGGGCAAAAGAGTGCAGATCAGTGAAGGACATCCATGGACAGCCTATTTCAGCTGGGCCAAAAAACGGCCGAAGGGGCCCCCGACCCCAGGGCCCACAAATATATGGGGCAGTGGAGAATGTCACACCCGAACCCGAGACATGGCCATCTCTACGCCATCCCATGAGACGCGGAGAGCCACTACAGGTGCCGCGGGTTTGGACCTCTGTTCCACCTCCAGACTCGTATTAACACCTAAGATGGGAGTCCAATTGGTGGAAACTGAGTTCAAAGGGCCTTTACCACCTGGCACTGTAGGTTTGCTGATTGGACGTGCATCCTCTATTTTACAAGGTCTTCATGTCTTTCCCGGAGTCATTAGCCCTGATACTGTAGGGGCAGTAAAGGTTATGGTGGAGGCTCCAAAGGGCATTGTGTCTATCTCCCCAGGGGATCGGATTGCTCAATTATTAATTTTGCCTAGTTTACATAATCACTTCCCTGCTGACTCAAGGTCACGGATGGGAAGTGAGATTGGAACCACCGGAGGGAATTGTGCCTATTTGTCACTAGATATGAGCAATCGCCCCACTTTGGAATTAAGCATAGAAGGTAAATCTATTGTGGGATTGCTGGATACAGGAGCAGACCGTAGTATCATAGCCTTTAAGAACTGGTCTAAGGGGTGGCCAGTGCAGACTTCTGATCAATCCCTGAGAGGACTTGGATATGCCCAAGCCCCTCAAATCAGCTGTAGACATCTATCTTGGAAGGACCCGGAAGGGCACAATGGCACCTTTCAACCTTATGTACTTGATTTACCTATCTCTTTATGGGGCCGTGATCTGATGAAAGACATGGGGTTCACTCTTAGTAATGACTATTCCCCAGTGTCTCAACAAATTATGCAAAATATGGGGTATAGGCCAGGTCTAGGACTAGGAAAACACTTCCAGGGGCGTAAGCATCCTGTGCAAGGTCATCAAAAGCTTAACAGATTCGGTCTGGGTTTTTCCTAGGGGCCACTGGGGCTCAAATACCCATAACATGGCTCACCGAGGAGCCTGTTTGGGTGCCTCAGTGGCCTCTTCCCTCGGTTAAATTGGCAGCAGCCCATAATTTAGTCAAAGAACAACTTGACTTGGGTCACATCCAACCTTCTACTTCTCCATGGAATATTCCCATATTTGTTATTAAGAAAAAATCAGGAAAGTGGCGCCTACTGCATGATTTACGAGCAGTTAATGCTCAAATGCAACTTATGGGGCCCATTCAAAGAGGGCTGCCTCTGCTCTCTTCTGTTCCTCAGGGCTGGCATATTATTGCTATTGACATTAAAGACTGTTTCTTTTCTATTCCTTTGCATCCTAAAGACTCACAGCGTTTTGCCTTCACCCTTCCCTCGTGTAACCACGAGGAACCAGATCTAAGGTTTGAGTGGGTAGTGTTGCCGCAGGGAATGGCTAATAGTCCCACGATGTGCCAGATGTATGTGGGGAAGGCACTCGCACCTCTCAGACATAAGTATTCCTCCATCAAGATCATTCATTATATGGATGATGTGTTATTGGCCGCTAAGTTAGAGCAGACAGTTAATGAGGCCTATAAAGAATTAGTAAAGCTGTTAGCTCAATATGGGCTACATATTGCACCTGAAAAGGTTCAAACGGGGAATTCTATTGAGTATTTGGGAGCGATAATTGGGTATGACAAATTAAAACCACAAAAAATCACCATAAGAACTCAAGATCTCCAAACTCTAAATGATTTTCAAAAACTGCTGGGAGATATTAATTGGATAAGGGGATATTTACATATTCCTAATAGTGTGCTCCAGCCTTTGTATGCTACCCTTAAGGGTGATCCAGATCTTGCTTCTCCTCGTAGCCTCACCAAAGAGGCTAGAGCAGCCCTTATAACAGTAGAAGAAGCCATACAACATGCTACTTTATGCAGGCTCCAGAGTGATAAACCTTTCCAGTTATGTGTGCTCGCCACTATGCGGCAGCCTACTGGAGTACTGTGGCAAGATGGGCCTTTATTATGGATCCACCCACATGTATCCCCAGGAAAATCCTTAGAATATTATCCTGATGCTGTTGCAGCGTTAGCACTTAAAGGGATTCAACGAAGCATTCAATTTTTCGGACAATCACCTTCTTCTCTTATTATACCCTATACTAAAGCTCAACTTAATGTTTTGTGTGCTACTCTTGACAACTGGGCTATTTTATGTTGCTCGTTTCAAGGGGATATTGATAATCATTACCCTTCCCATCCATTACTCCATTTTGTTAAAGAACATCCCATCATTTTCCCTAAGGTAACTTCACCCAATCCAATTCCGGGGGCTGTTAATTATTTTACTGATGGTTCCAAGTCTGGAATGGGAGCTTATGTAATTAATGATTATCCCCCTGTTTAGCATCAATTTGCTCCTGGAAATCCACAATGGGTGGAACTGCAAATTGTTATTGAGGTTTTTAAACAGTGTTCTTTTCCTTTTAATCTTATCTCAGACTCCATCTATGTGGTACAAGCACTAAAAGTCCTGGAGGCCGTGGGAGCTATTAGTAATGCCCATAATGTATCTGCTTACTTTAATCAGCTTCAACAGCTTATCTGTAACCGCACTGCTCCTTTTTATCCAATGCACATCCGGGCTCACACCTCTCTTCCTGGTCCGTTATCACAGGGTAATGCCTGTGCGGACTCAGCCACTAGAGGTCAGTTGATATGCTTGGCTTCCTCCTTAGAGGGGGCTAAATTATTTCACCAGAATTTCCATGTTAATGCTTTAACGCTGCGCAGGCGTTTTTCTATTTCAAGAGCGGATGCTCGTCAGATAGTATTACAATGTCCCCATTGTGTCACATTTCTTCATCCCCCTACTTATGGAGTGAACCCACGGGGATTGAAGCCATTGGTTGTCTGGCAAATGGATGTGACGCACATACCTGACTTTGGTAACCTCAAGTATGTACATGTTTCTGTTGATACGTGCTCTGGAGTTATTCATGCTTCTGCTTTATCGGGAGAAAAGGCACGTAATGTTATTACTCATTGCCTAGAAGCATGGGCAGCATGGGGTGCTCCTGCATCCCTTAAGACTGATAATGGACCTGCTTATACTGGCAGACAATTTACATCCTTTTGCTCTACCATGGGAGTGCAACTTACTCATGGTCTGCCTTACAATCCTCAAGGACAAGGCATTGTTGAGCGTGCTCATTGCACCTTAAAGGAAACTTTACAAAAACAAAAAGGGGGAATAGGAGCTGAACACACTCCTAAAGAACGCCTGTCCTTAGCTCTCTTTACCATTAATTTTTTGAATTTGGATATTCATGGTCGCTCTGTGGCCGATAGACATGTGTCCCCTCAGCCCTCTGTGATTGGCTATGTTAAGTGGAAAGATGTTCTTACGGGCCAATGGAATGGCCCCGACCCCGTGCTGACATGGGCGCGAGGATCTGTATGTGTTTTTCCCCAGGATCGCATGGAACCGTTGTGGGTCCCTGAACGCCTGACAAGAAGAGTCTTGACATCAACCAACCAGCAACAAGAGATACCACAGCAATCCCGTGATGAGGATCTTCACTCTGCTACGTGCTCTGGTTCTGGTGCTGGTGCCGATGGCACAGACGACACCAATGCAGTGGTGGGCAGTGGCACGGGCTTGGCCAATGCCGATGCCGGTTCATAGTAATTCTAGTGTCCTCCCCACTCTTTTCTCTACCTCATGTGAGATGTCTGCTCCCTGTGCCTCTCCTAGAGGGGACATGGAGAGCATTTTTAATCAATCTCAAGTTAATCTCACAGGAGTTTTTTGTTTCAGCCTTGGAAATGCTAATTGCATCAGCCTTAAGACCAAAAATTTGACTAACTGGGAGGACCCATTGCGGTCCAGTCAGGTCTCAGGGAGCATTATCAGTGCCGTACTGAGCCAAGTGGTTTCAGGGAAGCAATCAGGCTCAGGGACCCCCGCAAATAGCTCTGCTTTAAACATAACTACCTTGGCTATTATCTCCAAGGTACTAATCCCAGTGCCTCCTTCTTCTAATAGTAATTACAATGCCACCCATTTCAAGGCCTCCCCTTACTGTACCCCTAATCTTGGTTTCCCCCCAACATTTACGCCTTGTCAGGATCATTCTTGGGAGAAACATCAAGTTGCTAAAGGTTTCTCCCTTTCCCCCTCTCTTAAGAGGCATGTTTATAACTTTAATAACAGTGCCAACTCCTCTACAGGAGTAGGTTGGTCCTGGTTTCAATGGCTGATTTCCAATGAGAAGGGGGCTTCAGCTGATATTTCTGCATTGGCTCAATTGCTGGGAGCCAAAAGCTGGCTAGCTAATGTTTCTGGCACTGTTAGGGAGAGTGAACGAGGTAATAGACTTACATCTGTTTCGTTCAACTCTCTGCTATATAATGCCACCTTGCCCCCTGCAATGGTCTGTGCCCAATCCCCGTTCTTGCTCCTTTTGGCTAATGACACTTCGTCGGGGATGCTGGATTGTTATAATGTTACCTGTCTCTTATCTGAGTGTTAGAATGGTTCTTGGACTGTAGCAGTGGTTATGAAAATTCCAACTTTTGTCCCAATCCCAGTCACTGCGGACCCAGATAAATTCCCCATTGTTGAGCTACTTAGAGTCCGCAGGGATTTTGGAATTACGGCAGCTATAGTGACAGCTGTGGCAGTGTCTGCTGCTGCAGCGGTCACGGCCGGAGTGGCCATGGCTAGTCAAGTACAAACTGCTGCCACCATTAATCAAGTTGTTCAACAAACTTCTACCATACTTGAATCCCAAAATACAATTAATCAACACATTTTGTCAGGGATTTTAGCTGCCAACCAAAGAATAGATTTACTCCAAGCTCAGGTAGAAGAATTGGCCGACTTGGTGCTTTTGGGTTGTGTTGACCAACGTGCACATTTATGCATAACCTCTGTCAGATTTAATGATTCCAGGAATGCCTCCCGCATCATTGGCGAATATTTGGCCGGAAATTGGTCCATGGCAGCAGAAGACATGATCCAGTCTCAACTAACCCAGATAGCTGTCTTGAACAGTACCCGTGTCGATCCCGTGACTTTGGGTCAATTCACCGATTGGATATCTTCTGCTTTTTCCTTCTTCAAAGAGTGGGTGGGGGTAGGCATTTTTGGTGCAATGTGTTGCTTCGGTATGTTCCTCTGTTTGTGGTTTCTCTGTCGCCTTAAGGCCCGCAGTGCTCACGATAAGGCTATGATCATACAAGCTCTTGCAGCTTTAGAAAATGGCAACTCACCTCAAGTCTGGCTTGCGCATCTTAAACAGTAAACCTTTGTCATGGTCGTTGCACCCCAAGTTATTATAACATTGCACTGAGATCGACATGACTTTCCTTGTTATTCTCTTAGGTTGGAAAGCCCTTGCACTCTGCCGGTTTTACTGCCATTGCACGCAGATGGGTTTCCACACTAGTGCTTTTCTATCGCCTTAAAGTCCGTGCCTTTCTTTCAGGGTGCTGTCAACTTGTTTGTTGATATTAACAGCCACAGTTCGGCCTCAGCTATCCCCCTTCGTCCACCATCGTCACGATACGGGATGCGAGGCACGGCACTGCACTTGAGTGATCCTTGACGTGGACCTCAAGGAGAGCATGTCCTATTGCATGCGGGTTAGACGCGTCCACGCCCCGCCCCACGAAAAAAGGCGTCGGCTGATATGGCCTCGGATCTGGGGAAGGGCCCTCCTTAGGACTGAGCCATACTATGCAGCCACTTCTGCACAGTGGGATAGGACCTCTACTCTCGCCTGTATTGTTTTAAGAAAACAGAAAGGGGGAACTGTGGTGAGCCGTTCTAATTAGACTGTGGTCGCCATTACAAGATGGCGCTGGCTCCGCTGTGGTCTGTAACAAACAACTCCTTATTTGGGAGAGTTGGCGCATGGTTTTTCACCACCCTATGAGAAAGCTCCACGTGGCAGCTTTGCATTGGGGCTTGAGATGCTTTATTAAGGCTGGGAGGGGCATCCGAGGGTTAGAAGAAGAAATATCAAGGACCTGAATAAACTGCTGAAAGAAGATTCCTGAGTTGCGTCTTCCTTGCGGGCAAGGGGTTGCGACAACCAAGTATGTTTTTTTGAGGATATTGTGAATGGGGTAGTTTTCCTCATTTCCCTCGCAGAGTATTTGTCACTGATATACAGAAATGCCTTTGATTTATGGGTGTTGATTTTATATCCTGCTACTTTGCTGAATTCTAGTTCTAGAAGTTTTCTAGTGGAGTTTTTTTTGGGTCTTCTAGGTACAGAATCATATCATCCTCAAATAGTGCTACTAAGTTCTTATTTACCTGTCCATATCCCTGTAGATTCTTTTATCTGTATAATTGCTCTGGCCAGTGTTTCAAGAACTATGTTGAATAGAAGTGGTGAGAGAGGGCATCCTTGTCTCATTTCTGATTTTAGAGGGAATGACTTCAGTTTTTCTCTATTTAGAATGATGTTGGCCTGGGGCTTAGCATAGATAGCCTTTATAATGAGAGATGTTTCTGTTATCCCTAGTTTTTCTAGTATTTTGAACATGAAAATTGCTGTATTTTGTCAAATGCTTTTCTGCATCTATTGAGATGATCACATGATTTTTATCTTTAAATCTACTGATGTGATTAATTACATTTATTGATTTCCATATGTTGAACCAACCTTGCATCCCTAGGATAAATCCCACTTGATCATGGTGCATGATCTTTTTGATATGTTATTGTATTTGATTTGCCAGAATTTTATTCAGAATTTTTGCATCTCTTTTTTAGAGATATCGGTCTGAAGTTTTCTTTCTTTGATGTGTCTTTGATTTTAGAATCAACGTGAAATTAGCCTCATAGAATGAGTATGGAAGTGTTCCTTATTTTTCTTTTTCATGGAATAATTTCAGGAGGATTGGTGTTAGTTCTCCTTTGAAGGTCTTGTATCCATCCAGTCCTGGCCTTTTTTTGGTTGGTAGGCTTTTAATAGTGTCTTCTATTTCATTGCTTGAAATGATCTGTTTAACTTGTGTATATCATCCTCACTCAGTTTGGGTAAATCACATGATTCTAGACATTTTTGGATGTCATCAATATTTGCTGTTTTATTAGAGTACAAATTTTCAAAATAATTTCTAATTATCTTCTCTATTTCTCCAGTGTTCATGGTGATATACCCTTTTTCATCATGGATCTTAGTAATTGGAGTTTTTCTCTCCTCTACATTAACATGGATAAGGGTTTATCAAATGCATTTATTTTTTCAAAGACCCAAATTTTCATTTTGAAAATTAAAAAAAAATAATAATTAATTTAAAAATTATGGAAGTGGAATGTATCAAAATTCTTACTACTCATGTACAGCACAATATTTCATATCTCTGTATATAAAGTAGGTTGACACCAATTCCTGTCTTCATACATGTACTTCGAATAATGATGCCCATCACATTACAACATTCTTTCTAATTCCCTGCCCCCTTTCTTCCCACCCCTCTGCCCTAAATAGAATCCATCTATTCCTCCCATGCTCCCCTCCCTACCTCAGTATTGTCAGCTTCCTTATATCAGAGAATACATTCAGCATTTTTTTTGGGGGGGGTTTGGCTAGTTTCACTTAGCATTATCTTCTCCAATGCCATCCGTTTACCTGCAAATACCATGAATTTATTCTCTTTTATTGCTGAGTAATATTCCATTGTGTACAAATGCCACATACTTTTTATCCATTCATCCACTGAAGGGCATCTAGGTTGGCTTCACAGTTTAGCTATTGTGAATTGTGCTGCGAAAAAAATATTGTGGCTGTGTCCCAGTAGTATGCTGTTTTAAATTCCTTTGGGTATAGATGGGGAGTGGGATAGCTGAGTCAAATGATGGTACTTTTCCCAGTCATTTTGTCATTTTTTAAATTGCTTCTTGTGTTTTAATTTCATTGATTTCAGCTCTGATTTTAATTATTTTCTGTCCTTTATTGCTTTTGGTGTTGATTCATTTTTTCCTAGGGCTTTGAGATGTAATTTTAGGTCATTTATTTGACTTTTTCTTTTTTTAAGGAATGAACTCCATGAATGATCTTTCCTCTTAGTAATGCCTTCATAGTGTCCTAGAGATTTTGATATATTGTTTGATATGTTTCATTCCATTATGATCTGATAGACTGTAGGGTACTATCTTTAGTTTTGTGTATTTGCTTAGAGTTGCTTTTTGGCATAATATATGGTCTGTTTTAGAGAAGGATCCATTTGCTGCTGAGAAGAAAGTGTTTTTGCCTGTTGAAGGATGAAATATTCTAGGATGTCAGTTAAATCTAAATTATTTATTGTATTATTGAGTTCTATAGTTTCTGCTTGGCTTTTGTTTAAAAGACCTATGCAGTGGTACAAGAGGTGTGTTAAAGTCACCCAGAATTATTGTCTTGTGGTCTACTTGGCCCTTGAATTTGAGAAGAGTCTGTTTGAATATAAATGCTCCATTTTGGGGGGCATAAATATTTATAATTGTTATGTTTTGTTGGTGAATGTTTCCCTTAAGCAGTATGAAAGGTCCTCCTTTATCCCTTCTGATTAAATTTCACTTGAAGTCCACATTATTTGATATAAGGATGGAAACCACTGCTTGCTTCCACAGCCCATGGGAGTGTTATTTTTTAAATATTTTTTGTAGATGGACACAATACATTTATTTAATTTATTTATTTTTATGTGGTGCTGAGGATTGAACATAGGGCCTCACATGTGTTAGGCGAGCACTCTACCACTGAGCCCCAGCCCCAGCCCATGTGATATATTTTTTTTCCAACCTGTCACCTTCAGTTTGTGGGTGCCTTTCCTATGAGATGAGTCTCTTGGAGGTAGCATATTGTTGGGTCTTCTTTTTAAATCCAATCTTCCAGTCTTTTGGTTACTGAGTTTTGGAGATTAACATTCAGGGTTATTATTGAGACATGATTTGTATTCCCAGTTATTTTTGGTATTTAACCTGATTTGGTTTCTCTTTGATAGGTTTCTTTCCTTTTGAGTGATACTTCCCTTTTCTAATTTTCATTTCTTCCTCATGGAATATTTTGCCAAGAATGTGCTGTAGTGCAGTCCTTTTAGTTGTAAATTCTTTTAAATTTTGTGTATCATGGGAGGTTTTTATTTTGTCTTAAAAATAACATCTAAATCGAAATTCAATTGCTAATCAAAATTTAATTTTGCTGGGTATGATTCTTGGTTGGCATCTGTTTCTTTCAGAGCTTGGTATATGTTGTTGCAGGATCTTGTAGCTTTCATGGACTCGGTTAAGAAATCAGAGATCCTGATTTTTTCCCCCATATATAATCTGATTCCTTGTTTTTGTGGCTTTTGAAATACTCTATTTCTCCTGCAATCCAGGTGTTTTCATTATGATGTGTGTTGGTGTAGATCTTTTGTGATTTTGTACATTCAGCATCCTGTAGGCTTCTCTTATGTGATTTTCCAATTCATTCTTCATGTTGGGAAATTTTTCTGATATTACTTCATTGAATAGATTGTTTATTTCTGTGTTTTGGACCTCTATGCCTTCCTCTATCCCAATAGTTGTTAAATATGGTCTTTTCATGTTATCTCATAATTCTTGAAACTTCTGCTCAAGGTTTCTTACTGTCTTTACTGTGGTCAACTTTATTTTTTCAAGTTTATGTATTTTTCCTTCAACCTCAGAGCTTCTGTCTTCCAAGTGATCTATTCTGTTGGAGATGCTTCCTATTGAGTTCTTAATTTGGTTTTCTGTTTCCTTCATTTAAAGGATCTCTGTTTGTTTGTTTTTTCAGAATCCCTATCTCCTTATTGAAGTAATCTTTTGCTTTCTGTATTTGCTTATGTAGCTCTTTATCAAAATGATCCTTTGCTGCCTGTATTTGCTCTTATATCATCCTTTAATTCACAGAAAATTATGTACCTTCTCCACTCCTTCTCTGCCACTTCTCCTGCTGCTCTGACCATGGAGTCTAATAATGTAGCATCTTTGTTTGGGGCACATTCTTCTTGGTTTTTCATGTTGTTCATCCATCATCTCTTCCATCTATGTGTTTTCAAGGTGTTACAGTATTTACCCTGTAGGCTTATAGTGTCCCCAATGGGTTCCAATACCTTTCTTTTTAAAAATTTATTTATTTTTTAAATACATGACAACAGTGGAATGCATTACAATCCTTATTACACACAGAGCACAATTTTCCATATCTCTGAATATAAAGTATGTTCATGCTAATTTTTTCTATTATACATGTACTCATTTCTATCTCCATTACAACTCTTATATAACACAATTTTCATATCTGTTTGTATATAAGGTATGTTGGCACCAAATTCAAATCTTCATGCATGTGTTTTTGAATAATGATGTTGATCATATTACACCATCCTTGGTAATCCCCTTCCCCCTTCATTTTCCTCCCATCCCTCTTCCCTATCTAGAATTAATCTAATCCTCCCACGTTCTCCCTCGGTAACCCACTGTGACTCACCCTGCATATATCACAGAAAATACTTGGCATTTTATTCTTTGTGATCGGCTCACTTCACTTAACATAATATTCTCCAACTCCATCCATTTACTGGCAAATGCAATGTTTTAAGTCTCTTTTAGTGCTGAGTTATATTCTACTGTGTGTATATACCACATATTCTTTATCCATTCTTCCACTGAAGGGCATTTGTGTTGGCTCCACAGTTTAGCTATTGTGAATTATGTCGCTATAAACATTGATGTGGCTGTGTCCCTGTAGTACACTGTTTTTAAGTCATTTGGGAATAGACCAAGAAGAGGATAAGCAGGGTCAAATGGTGGTTCCATTTCCAGATTTCCAAGGAATCTCCATACTGCTTTCCATATTGGCTGCACCAATTTGCATCCCCACCAGAAGTGTATGAGTGTATCTTTTCCCCCACATCCTCGCCAACGCTTACTGTTATATGCAGAATAGGTGCCATTCTGGCTGGAGTGAGATGAAATAGTTTTGATTTGTATTTCTCTAATTGCTATGTTGAATTTTTCATATATATTTGTTGCTCAATTGTATATCATATTCTGAGAAGTGCTTGTTTAGTTCCTTGGTCCATTTATCAATATGGTTATTTATTTATTTATTTATTTTTTTGTGTCAAGATTGAGTTCTTCTTATACCCTAGAGATGAGTTCTGTATCTGACGTGTGAGTGGTAAGAATTTGCTACCAAAATGTAGCATGTCTCTTCACCTCACTGCTTGTTTCTTTTTCTGAGAAGCAGTTCAGTTTTGATCCATCCACTTATTGATTCTTGGTTTTATTTCTTATGCTATAATAGTTTTATTAAGGATGTCGGGGCCTAATCCAACATGATGAAGATTTGGACCTATATTTTCTTCTCTTATGTCCTGGCTCTCAGGATTAATTCTTAGGTTCTTGATCCACTTTGAGTTGAGTTTTGTGCATGATGAAAGAGAGGGTTTTAATTTCATTTTGCTACATATTGATTTGCTGTTTCCCTAGCACCATTTGTTGAAAAGGCTATTTTTTTTCTCCAATATGTTTTTGTTACCTTTGTCTAGTATGAGATAACTGTATTTATGTGGGTTATTCTCTGTGTTCTCTATTCTGGACCATTGGTCTACTTGTTTATTTTGGTGCCAGTACCACACTGTTTTTCTTACTATTCCTCTGAAGTATAGTTTAAGGTGTGGTATAATGATGTCACCTGCCTTACTCTTCTAAGGATTGCTTTGCCACTTCTGGGTCTCTTTGTGTTTCCAGGATTAATTTTTATTTCTTTTTCTATTTCCATGAGGAATGTCATTGGGATTTTGATTGGAATTGCATTAAATCTTTATATTGCTTTTGGTAGCACGGTCATTTTGACAATATTAATTCTACCTATTCAAGAACAATGTAGAACTTTCTATCTTCTAGGTCTTCTTTAATTCTTTTTCTTTAGTATGCTGTACTTTTCATTGTACAAGGCTTTCATCTCTTTTGTTTAATTAATTTAATCCCTTTCAATTCTCATTACCTTATTTTTTCCCTTCATTATTTTCCCCCAATATTCTCCTTCATATATTTTATTAATCTATTTGTTCATTTATGGTTGATGCTTTCTACATATAGAGGAAGGTGAAATACACAGTGGTATATTTTTATATACCCATGATTTTTAAAATTCATTTGATATTCTCCTTTCCTGTCACTCCCATGCAATCTCCTTATACTCCACTAATCTATCCTATATCTTTATGATATCCAATTCTCCTTTCCCTTTGTTTTGCTGTAGCTGCTACATGTGAAAGAAAACATTTGACCCTTGATCAGTCTGATTTATTTCACTTAGCATGATGTTGTTAATTTCTGTTCATTTACTGACAAATGTCACAAGTTAAAACTTCTTTATATCTGACTAAAAACTCCATATTGTGTGTATCACATTTTGTTAATCAATTCATCTATTAACAGGCATGGGAACTGCTTCCAGAATTTAGCTATGTTGAATTGGGATGCTAGGAACAGAAAATATGGCTCTAACAAAATATAGTATTAAGTACAATTACAGGTATCCGATATTCATGGATATTTGGACATGTTTTTCTGATACAAATATAAGTCAGGCATAAGGAAACAATCCACTGTTGATGATTACATATAGGCAGTAGCATATTCAAATAAATGTTTCTCATTATGGAAATAGTGTTATTTATTGGGCAAATATCACTTGCATTTTTGTTTGCCTTTTTAATCTTTTATTTTTTATATAATTATTATTATTTTTGCTATGGTTTGACTTTTTTCTTGTGCCTCTTACAAAAACATTTTTTCCTTCTAGCAAAATATAAGTAAAATCTAATTTACCATTTTTTAAGTTTACAATGCCGTAGCTTTTACAGTAGTCACAATGTTGTAAAAGGATCACCAGTGTTTAGTTTCTGATATTTTTATACATTAAAAATAAGTTCCTTCTAACACCCATTTAAATTCTCCCAAATAATTATTTTTAATTTTTGCATCCCTTGACATTTTTAAATCTGTTTTCTCACATTTTTAGATTTTTGTGTACATTTTAATACTGTTTTGTTCACTAGACAACAACATTGAGAAAGATAATAGGCATAACAATTTTTCCTTATGGCTTTGACTTTTAAGAACATACTGATACATGGGCTCATCCAGGGCAGGGCTATCAGTCTCGATTCCCTAAGGGGAAAGTTTGTACATTTCAGCTAGTGTTCTTGGAACCATGGTGATTGAACAGTAGGAATAATTTGGGGATTTTATGAACACTGAAGTAAATAAAGCTGGGCACTAATTAGAAACATAAGAAAAGTAAAAAAATGATAGTCTAAAAAATTAGGCTTCAGGAACACTAGGCTCATGATTGATTGTTTGAATTTAATGATATTAGAAATTAAGGGGAATTGGTAAAAAATATTTCAAGTAGAACTTTTCAGACATAGAAGTTTCCTCTATGTGTACTATATGTATCGGTGGTGCTCCAAGAAAATGTCTTAGAGTCATGAAATGTCTGTCAAATGTCACTATGTTATCATGGCCTTACTGGAAACTATTGCATTTGTTTTTGTACTGCTGGAAATCAAATCCAAGGTCTTGAACAAGCTGAACAAATTCTGCACCACTTAAGTACAACCATAGCTTCATAAAATATTATTGTGTAAATTTCTCTGTAATTGCAAACCTTACAGGTTATTCTTTACTTATGCATAAATTACATATAATTAATGAAATATAATTTATTATGTCATATAATTTATTCATTATATGACTCATTGTAATAAACGTTTTTGAAGATATATGCTTAAACTATGTAAATCTGCACTACTTTATATAATTATAAATCTATGTATGTGTATACAAACATCTATAAAAAAACAGACATAGATAAACAAATTTTATTTCCATGGATCTGTATATATTTAATATTTTTTTCTAATTATATTATTCTTACTATTGTTCCTTATGAGTTTCTAATAACATTATATGTGATACTGCCCATTTTTAAACTGGTTGTTTATTTGCTCAGGGTTTTTTTAAATATTTAGTTATCAATGGACGTTTGTTATTAATTTATATGTGGCACTGAAGATGAAACCCAGTGCCTCATACATGTTAGAAAAGCACTTTACCACCAAGCCAAAACTCCAGCACCTTTTGCCAAGTTTTTAGAGATCATTGTGTATGTATGTATGTGTATATATATATATATATATATATATATATATATATATATATATATATATATATATTTATTCTAGAGCTTCATCATACCTATATTTGGCAAATATTCCATCCAGTTTCTTCTAATTCAGTTAATATCATACTTCAAAATTCAGAAGAGTTTTCAAAAGAGTAAAAGTGTATTAACTTTCTCATTTATAGATCCTGCTTCTGGCTTTGAATGCTCATGTCAAGGACAAAGCCGTATAGAATTTCTGCTATGTTGTCTGACATAAGCTACAAATTTAACATTTTCTTTCAGATTAAGGATTTCATTTTTTAAATGTTGTAAGTTCTGTGTCTAGTTCATTTCTTTGCATACAGATGCCAAGGTGTTCATAATTCATTAAAAATATTATATCATCTCCAGTGTGTTTTTTCAATTTATTTCTAGGTTTTCAGTTCTATGCCATTAATCTGTTTGTATAATCCTTGCCACATATCTCACCTTTTTGTTACTGTAAGATCATAGTAAATCTCAGCATCGGATATTTCAGTCCTATAAACTTATTGTACAATATTGTTGACCATTCTGTATGTCTGCCTTCCCCCATATATCCTTTAGAAGCCAATATTTTTTATATTTGTGCAACAGGTTTTTACGATTTTATCGTGGTTGTGTTTAATTCATTTGTTAGAGTTGTAGATAACTAATATCTTAATGTTGAATGCTCCTTTCTATGTTTGGTAGTTGTAGGGTCCCCAATGTACAGGAAGTTGATTAGCCATGTAGATGACGTCCTGGGACTTATAAGTGGCATCAGAATTAGGTGAAAGACAGCAAGTTGGAGACATGAACTAGTGACACTTGTGCAAACCAGTGTCAAAATATGTTCTTTTTTAAAAAAAATATACCTTTATTCTTTATTTATATGTGGTGCTGAGGATCAAACCTGGTGCCTCATATGCTAGGCAAGTGCTCTGCCACTGAGCCACAAACCCAGCTTCACAAAATAAATTCTGTGATAACGAAGGGTTAGAAATTTGGTTGATTCTTCTGCAAATTCACACATTTTCTTTAAGAAAAATAAATTTTAAAGGAAATTGTATGTGAGGACCTTAAAGTGACTCCAGCTATGTGTCTGTTTACTGATGAGATTTGTGACTCTGGAAGACTAAGCATTTCTTTCTTTGCAAAAGGGATCGGAAGTGTATGGACTTTAAAGAATTATTTTTTTAGCTGCCCAGAATTGCCTCACTCACTGCTTAGGAATGAGCCACAGAAGGCTACAGTGTTATAGTGAGGGTGCTCCACAGTTTGGAAAATATATTTATTCTAACATGTCAGGATTTTTATTTTTATTCTTTTTGCTTTTTGTGAACAGTGACTATAATCATCTACTAACCTGATTTGTCTTGTTGTTCTTCCTTTCATAAAATCTTGATACCTACTATATAATTCCCATTAGCTCAAGTATTTAACTATTTTGCTATTGAAGATTCTTAATTGGTTATTTGTGTAAATGGGGTGATTATGCTCTGATGTCAAGGTAATACTTCCAATAAATAGCTATGTTTAAGTAATCAGGATCCATCCACACGTGGAGTTCCCAAGGGGAAAACCTGTGTGGACACTTCTGGTGTGTCTTACTGATCTCATCTTCCTTTTGCACACAGAGATGATAACAGTCCTGTGCCTCTTTTATCACTAATAATTTTATTATGTATTTCTCAAAGCCATCGTTTTCCTTCATTATATTTCCTTGGTTGTATGAGTTTTAAGTAACTTATTGTCACCATTATTTTTCCATTACAATTTTATTAAAAGGTCTTTTTTCTTTTATTAACCATTTCTTTGCCCTAGTTTTTGGATACATATGTGCTGCTGTCTGGGCCTCTATTGTACCAAATGTATTCACTTGTTGAACTGCTTATAGAACTTGAAATATTTCAAGTTTGTCTTTTCACGTGGTGGAAGTGTCACTTTACATGTCTCCAAATATTAATATTTTATGAATATTTTACATATTGGGAATGCGTCATGGATGATACTTGAAACTAATTGTATTGGGGAGTTCAATCTATCTCCCGGATACAAAGCAGAGATAATAACTACAAGAATGATTTCAAAAGCTTTTTTTACCACTCTTTTTATTTCCCTTGGGCACAATCACCTTATGAGAATATCTTTGACAAGTCTTATTTGCATCTGGAATGTATGCCCAATTTCACATTCACTCATGGCAGAAAAGTTAAAAATTGGGCTTTTTTTCAGTGTTTGGATTATGATATATATCCTTCATTTCACTCTGATATGGAATAGACATACTGTGTTTGGACTTATGTATTTTCCTCTGAATTAGATAATGGAAAGTATCTTATTACATATATAAAGTCACTCTCCTGCACAACAGTCAGTTCTACTAACTCTTAATTCAAATGAAAAACTGAATAATGGTTTGGTGTGTGTGCTATTGATCTACCAATTTTTATTTTTAGGAGCCATTGACATTCGGGGATGTGGCCATTGATTTCTCTGAGGAGGAATGGGAATGCCTGGATCCTGCTCAGCAGAATTTATATAGAGAAGTGATGTTGGAGAACTACAGCAACCTGCTGTTTGTGGGTGAGCATAACTTTTCTTCAAAATTCCTAATTATCATTATTTAATTTTTTTCACTTGATTTATATCTTTTGGGAACTTCTCCATAAGAATGAGTTTCAGATTCATGCTTTGAATAAAAAAGATGGGGTAGTTCTTGGTGCTGACAAGAAAATACTAATGATGTTTCTTTTCATCCTTAATGTTTTCCTTTGTTGGCATGATATAAATCCATCACTTGGCATATGTTTGACTTAGAGGAATGCAGTGATGTCAACTACTGTGGCCCACATATAGCAGAGGACATAGTAGAGTTAAAGGAGGAAGCCTAAATTCAAAAAGGTTGATTGAGATGTTATTCAGCAGAAAAGATTTTTGAGAAGCCTTGATATCTTATTCTTGTTATCATAGGAGAACCTGTCCTGTGTTTTGGGATGTAAAATTATCTAGTCTCCTGCTTTTCCTCCAGTAATATCTCCATACATTCAAATTAACAACAAAACACGCCTCTTGTCTTGTAAGTGTCAGTATTATCTGAAAGCTCTTCCATAATTTTTAAAAATATTTTTAGTTGTTAATGAGTTTACCATTTATTCATATGTGGTGCTGAGGATCAAACCCAGGCCCCCCATGTGCTAGGCAAGCACTCTACCACTAGTCTACAACTCCAGCCCGTCTTCAATTATTTGCAGGAAATTTTTGCACATTTCTGGAGACCTCTATGTCAACCCATTGTAATATATTACTAGTATAAGTCAGTTTCTTTAATTTAGTTGTACGTTTTATTTCACTAAAATTTCCTTAGCAGTGTTATTTCTGAATATGTGTAATGGATTTTCTGTGAAATTATCTGCCATGGAATGAATGTCAAGTTGGACAAAGACTGCTCTTTTGAGAGATGGTGTTAGTTGTAGTTGAATAAGAGGATTTGTAAAATAATACATCTGTGGTTATTTATAATTTGGTTGTTTTTTTTTTCTTTTTTTTAATTGTGTACAGTAAGTTCCATGTTATAGACTGGGTTTCCTCATATTAGTTAATTGCTTCACAAACTAAGATATACATGACTTTTGTTTGTATTGCCAATAATATTATATGTGCTTTTGCTTGTATAAATATTAAGCCACTTTTTTCTATGACTTTTGCATTTTATCTTAATTGGCTTTGCATACTGCCCATGTACATAGAAATTGAAATTTTCTATATGTAAATGTAATGAGGATTGATGGCAGTGATTCTCTAATGCTGAACTACACCCCAAGCTCCTTTTCACTCATAATTGGAAAGAGGTTCTCACTAAGTAATTGAACATGTCTTAAAATTGCAATTCTCCTGCCTCAGACTTCCTAGTAGCTGAGATTACATGCATGCCTATCATTTGTATATTGATGAGTTTGTTCTTATTTATAGGATAAAGTCCACATTATTTTAAATGTAGCTTTGAGAAATGTTGCAATTCTCCTTCATGTATTGTTGATAATTTTCATTATAATCAATACTACAAAATAAAACTGTCTCCAAAATTTTAAATATAAAGTTCAGTAACATTAATTCAAATTGATATGCAATATATCTCTAAAAAGTTTACATCTCAAAAAAAACAATGCCTAGGAAGAAAGGGCTCATTTCTGTCTTCTGTCTCCCAATCACAAAACCGTTCTCTTTTGTTCAGAAATCTTCTTCTTTAGAGATGTCATGTTCCTAGAACTCTGCAATATTCTTTCTGTGACATTTCAGTTAACCTAGTGTACATACATTTTGTAAAATATATAATTAGAATAAATTCTTTGACTTCAAAGTTCTATAGTTTATATTCCAAATTGGCTCACTGTTCTTTTCAAGGGATATTTGGTTTGCATCCTCCATGATGGCAATGTTGAATAACATTGTAACAACACTGGTGTGCAATGACTAATTTGCTATTGATGTGAGGGCTTATTGCCACGCTCACTAAGAACTCCATCTACTTAAATCCATGTCTGCATTTACAATTGAATGCTGTAACTTTTAGTATATTTTTAGCAGGCAAATTGTCTTCTTATTTGTATTTGGGGGGATATTCATACAATTTAAAGGATAGATTTATCTGCAAAGAACAAAGTTTTTAGCAATGGGAGTTTGATTAATATTACCTAGAGCTTCTAGTTAACTTTAAGTAGTATAAACATCTTTTAATTTTATCTTTCAATTCTTGAACAACAGCATGCCCAAGAGTGTTCAATCAACTGACACATATTTAGGGAGTTTTGAAAATCCCTACCACTTTTGACTTCAAATATTTATTCCATGTTGGTTACAAAATAACTATCACTTAAGTATTTATTAACCTTTGTTTTAATACATAAAATTGGTCTATCCAGCATAATATCCCACTTGTAATAAAGAACAGGGATTCTATAAGTCTATAATAGCTTCTATATATTTTCATAGTCTTATGCTTTGCAACTACCTTTTTTCATCACTGTATTTCCCTTTTCAGTTAGTGGGGATTGATGTCTCCTAGGACGACAGTGATTCTTTGTTCTCATTCAACTCTCTCAATGTTTGCTTTGTGTGTTTGGAAAGTATCATGTACTTTGCATATGTATTTACTCTTAATTAAGAACCTAGAGAAAAGTTCCTTTTCTCTATTTTGCCTCTTTTCAAAGGTTTTTTGTTTTTTTAATTTAAAATGTCCTTTATGTCCTATAACTGACTTAAACTATGTTTTGAGTACTATAATTTAGACAGCCCAGGTTTTGTTAGGTCACTTTTGAATATGTCATTTGTATATACTTTTGCTTTCAGTATGTGTGTGTTCTTAGATTTAGAGTATACTGTGGACTACCTACAGTTGTAATTTTTAGAGTTAATTCAGATAGCTAAGGTTTATTTTGATCAGAATTTTGTAATTGAGAATTTGCCAAGAAAAAAATATCTAAAAATGAAGAATCTCCTACTCATACTTTGTATGAGTATCAACTTGACTTAACTTTATTAAAAATTCAATATATTTCTGTCTTTTCAAAACTATATTATTGTTACAGGTATATAAGTCTATTAACAGTTTTGTTTTTATGCTTTTGTCTTTCAAATTCTATTGTAAAATCACATGTTTTGTGTCCGATTATTAAAATAAAATAGAACTGTTTGTACCAAGAAATGCTTAGAGTTTTATATGACTTGTGTTGCTGTGTGCACTTACATTTCAGTATGAAGGATTACCTTTCATACTTTTTGGAGAACAGCTTTAGTGTTGGTGAATAGTGTGTGCATTTTTATCTTTAAAGTCTTTATTTTCCTTTTCTTTTGAAAGATAGTAGCTTTGAGAATAATGTCTTGGTTGATAATTTTATTCTTTTATCCCTTGAAAACAGACCTGAATTCCTTTCTTATTTTAAAGTTTTGACTAAGAATTTCACAATTATATAATTACACATTTCTAGGTGACCCATATTTTTTATCTTGGATGCTCTTAATATTCTCTGCAAGTTTTAAAACTTGGATTAAAACCTGCTTTGAGTGTTTACAAGTTGGAGATAATTGAGCTGCTTGGATGTTTTATTTTTCTAATTTTCTGAGATGCATTTATTAGTACTGAAAAGAGAACTACCACTTTGCATTTTTTACTTTGGCTGGCCTTGATTTTTTGATCCTTCTGGCTCAACCTCCTGTGTTTCTATGTACAACCACCCCTGACTCTGTCAGACATATTCTAAAAAAAGTCTTTAAACACACATTTCTTCCTTATGACTATTAACAATTCTTGACTGCATTTTATTCTATTTTTTTGTGTGTTGGTTTAGTTCAGTAAACTTCTTTTGAATGATAATTTACTATTCCCTTTGAGTAATTCATAACTTACTTTTCTTACAGTAGATTTAGCCATGTTTTTTTTTTCTGTTGGTAAGCAGGAACCTCTTTTTGAACACTCCCCAAATATTCAAATGTTTCATATTTCTTTATTAATGAGACAGAAGAAATTTGGTAGATTTTTAATATATATTGTGAAGGAGGAAAGACTTTGTGTAACACAATGTATTTTCCTCTACTATATTACTCTACATAGGAATGTACTCACCTTGGATACTGTGAACACTAAGATGATTTGGAAAGTTCTCAAAGTAATTTTCTGTGTACATTTTTATTTGATTTATATGTTTCTGCATTAACAATGGGCTTAGATTTAATAACCTACTCCCCTGCTGATGTTCCTTTATTGCTGTAATTTCCTGTGTTTGCAAAACATACTCAGCCCATTACAGTTAGTAAACATGATTACTATTTTTATTTCAGCCATGACTTCTCATCATCCTCGAGAAATTTTACCAGAGCAGATAATAAAAGAGAGAGTGGGAAGATATGTAAAGTATGACCTTGACCATTTACAACTAAAGAAACAATGGGAAAATATAGGTGAGAGTAAAGTTCGAAAATCGTATTATAATGGACAAAACCAATTAGTAGTCCCTATTTTTGATACAAATTTTATGGTCAAAAGACACCAGAAACAATTAATATCTTTAAAAAAATCAATTTATTTCACTTAGTTTTGAGGAACTGTATGTCTATAAGAATATATCCACAGCCATTTCTGAAGTGAAAGGAAATGTGGAAAATTTGAAATCTGGTCCATTCATCAGTTTTTAATTTGGCCAATTATAAATTTAGCAGTGAGTTAAACTTCCATTCAAACATTTGCACAGAGAAGATATTTCTAAAAGTGATAATTTGAGAGTTTCTTTACAAAATGTCCATTTTTCTGCAACAAAACAGTAATTTCTCCTTGTGCCCAAATAGACAATATTAAGAATTGTAGAAAGGTTTCTATTTCCCCACTATTGCTCAATGATAATTCTGATACAGATTTCTGGAAAGTGCACTATATAGATAATGCTATAAGTAACACCATTAGCCATGTATGTACCCTAATTAATTACCAGTATATTTACATTGGTGATAAAAATTATGAATATAGAGAAACTCCTAGTCATTTTCTAAAGGAAATTTACCAAGATGAAAAATGTGGGAAAGTTTGCCTCAGTGCTCAAAAACTATTACTCATCCAAATATTCATAGTCAAGACAAAACTTGCAAGTGTAACGTATGTGAAAGGGCTCTTAATTACAGTTCAGAGCTTGCTCAATACAAGAGAATTTATAGAGAAAGAGAGCCCTATATGTTTAAAGAATATATCAAAGCATCGGCTTGTTCAACATGTTCTAAACACAGTAGATAGTATGACAGTGATAAACCCTATAAATTTAAAGAATGCGAAAAATCTTTTAGTGAAAGTTGATTTTTTTAGAAGTATCTTATGATTTATATGAAATTTTAAATTTTAATTTTTATTTTTGTACTTAAACTTAGGGGCACTTAATCAGTAAACCCCATCCCCAGATTTTTTTTTTTTCATTTTTTTAGAGAGAGGGTTTGCTAAGTTGCAAAGGGCCTCACTAAATTATGGACCCTGGCTTTTAACTTGCAAATCTTCTCACGTCCTAGGATCACAGATCTGGAACACCATGCCCGTTTTACAGAGCATTTTTACTTATATTTTATTATGGAATTCAATTTGTTACTAAATAAAGTGTGAATTTCTTAAAGTTAACCTTATCATGAATTTAATGATGTTATTAGGTCACACATTTCCCACTATTCACTTTGCTAATGGATCGATGCAATAGTAAAACATTCTATTGGGTAAATAATGCTATAACGTCTCCATTAATTATTTCGTATGTTTAATTAAGTTTTATTTTAGGAATATTATTTATGTAAATTATATACTCTTGTTTGTAATTATGGAAAAATTAAGACAGTTATAGGAAGGACCTAGGGATACTAAAATAATGCCCAGATATCCCCAGTTTGAATTATGACTTTAACATTTCACCTTATAAAGTTGCAGTACTCCCTAAGGGATCTACAACTCTGGAGAGTTATACAAGCTCCCTGTCAGGGAGAGGAAAAAGACCCAAGAGACTAGGAGCCAATGTGCATATTGCAGTAAAAAAGGAGGGTTGCTGAAAGGGAAATAGTTTCAATGTTTCCTGTGGAAACCATGTGGTCCACAGGCCCATCCTTACTCTTGAACTGAAGAAGCCATGCAGTTCCTCATGAATCCATGACATTCATCACTGAGGAGACTGGACTGACCTCAAGTGTAGGAAAAACATCCCAATATAGGACCACCTCTTTAGTCTTGGATACCCAGTAAGAATGTGTAACCAGAAACATGTAAATTGTTGAAGATAAAAAGAAACAGACATACTATAGGAGCATTTATGCCCTCACATTTTTTTTATTTCATTATATATTTTGATTGTTTTAGATATTTTTGTTCTACTTAATAACTTACAATATAATGTTTGTTATACTTACTGGATTATATGATAGATAGCATGTGTCATGGTATCTGAGGCCCCTCTGCAATCCAGTAATTATAAGATACTATAAACTAACACTGTCCCTCTTCAGATCTTACAGCTCCAGGAGCCCATGACATCACACAGAGAGAAACACAATTTTGATTGAAATAAACCTCTAGACTCTAATCTACAAGTCCTGTTCAAAAAGTAAAAACACAATATTCTCTTAATATGTGAGCCCTTTGGGTAAACAAAACACCACCTACAAATATTTCATTTAACTCTATTTGGGAAAATAAATATTGAAATATAATGGTAAATTCTTGGAGAATAATATTCACACTATTGTTCCAAAGTGTAAATTTATAGGCTTCATGCTTATCTCCACTTCATGTTATTTTACACAGAAAATGGCTTCATTTTTCATATGAGAATTTAAAATATTTATAAGGTCCAGAGGGAAGGTTCGGTACCAGAGATCTAAAAAAATACAAAAAATCTTTCCTTTCCATGTGCCTGCATGATGTCTGCATATCCTTGATGAAACAGCTAAAGAATGCTGATTTCTCAATGCATTTGGCTTGGTGGATCACTCATTGAACTTCAATGTATTTAGTCATCTCAAGGCTATCACTCCCTACTCTGGGATCTGACCTGTTCTTTGGAGGATGTAGTGGTCTTCATGGGGCCACTAGGTCATGAAAGCTGTTAGAATGAAGCTTTCTTTGTTATAACTTGTATTTATTCAGCCACACTTTAAATACAAGTTATAACAAGACTTCAAACTCTCACCTGTGGAGAGGATTCTCTGCCCAGGTCTTCCCATTCAGGACCCTGAAAAGCTGTTTCGGACTCTCTAGTACATAGGTTCAGTGTTGGGGTTTTCCTAGTCTGGCAATACAGTTGCCTGTGTCTATTACTTTTGTTTTCTCTCTTACTTTCATAGTATTACTCAAAGAAACACTGTCTTGTGTGAAGAGAGTGTCTTCCTTATCTATTGGATCTGACCTGCCAAGTAGAGCAGCTGCCCACATACTTAATATAACAAACACATGCATGTGTAATCTAATCAGTAACTGGCATATCTTTCAACTACATGATTTTTTATTGCATGGGGGAGGAAACTGAGAATGCTTTCCTTAAGAGCACATAGCACTATTAATAGTATTCACAACACTGCTGTGTAATATTCCCTCTCTGCTCAACTTGTAAGTATTTCTCTTGTGCTGCTTAGTAAAACAAATACAAAAGAGTTGCAAACCAAAAATTTTGTGATAATAGATAGTTTCACAGACTGACTTGGGCAACTCTATTTACCATTGTTTGTTATTTTGTATGGGCTCAAAGTAGTCTTTTATAATTTTATTTAACCTTAATGACATTAGCATTTATTGAAGAGTGTTATACTCACAAACCTTCTCTGTGTACAAATTTTCCCTTATCATTTTCAAAATTTCTTACTCTTTTTAGGTATATACAACATTAGAGCAAATTTGGACATATTTTACATGGAGTAAAATTTATTTTAGTTAGCATTCCATTCTTGAGGTGTACATGTTGTGGACCTTCGCTGGTATTGTAGTTATATATGAACACAGAAAAGTTGTTTCTGATTCATCCTACTGTCATTTGTATTCCTATTTCCCTTTTCTTCCTTTCATTCCAACTTTGTCTAATCCACGGAATTTCTAGTCTCTCCCCCTCCCTTGTTGAGTGGTTTGGCATCCATATAAATTATATATTATATGTAATGTCTGTTTTATTCTACTATCCTTCCTATCCCCATATCCCCTCCCCTCCCTGCACTCCTCTCCACTTAATCTAAAGTAATTATTTTTCCCCACTCCCCATTGTGAATTAGCATACACTTATCAGAGAGGACATTTGGCCTTTGTGTTTGTGTTTGTTTGTGTGTGTGTGTGTGTGTGTGTGTGTTGTGTGTTATGTGTTTTGGGGGGCTTATTTCACTTAGCATGATATTATTCATGCTCCATTTTTTTCCCACTGAATGCCATAGTTTCATTCATCTTTAAATCTAAGTAATATTTGATTGGTCAGGGGAATATATATATATATATATATATATATATATATATATATATATATATATATATATATATATAATCACATTTTATTTATCCATTCAACTGTTGAAGGACACTTAGGTTGGTTCTATGGTTTAGCTATTGTGAATTGTGTAGCTCTAAACCTTGGTGTGTCTGTGTCACTGTTGTATGCTGTTTTTAAGTCCTTTGGGTATAGTTCGAGGAGAAAGACAGCTGGGTAAAATGGTGGTTCCATTCTCGTTTTGCAAGGAGTCTCCATACTTATTGACAGCCTGACCTTCAGTGAATGTGGAATTCAGAAAGATGCTTGGCGCTTAATTGCTGCCTCAGAATTCTTACATTTTATGGACAAACCTTTACCAGACTTTGTAGGCAAGAACTGTAACAGGAAGGTTTTTGCTATGGCTTATGGGCCTGTGTTCAATCACCTTATGTTTTAATTACAGAAAATGTAAAAGTTAAAAGGGAAGATGATAGATATCTTATAACATGTAGTAAATATAATTTAACTAATGGTATCACCAGAAATAATAGAAAAAAAAAAAAAGAAACGATGCTACTTCATCATCCCTCTGTGTCTTATTACCAGGAAATATTTCAGAGCCATGGTAGGCTGATGCTGGTTTTCAAGTCTTACTGCAAATACACGCCCAGCTAGCAAGCCCTAAATGTGCTCTTGGGCTCATAATAGTGGGAGTTGTTCCCTTGGTTTCTTTTATTTCTTCCATGGTCACAGATTTGGTGGCTATATCTCAAATATTCAACATGCAAATTTTCTTAATAATGTGGCTCAGAATACTTCCAAGGCTCTTCCCAATCAAATAAATATTGATGAAAGGATTGAGACCAAGTGTAATTCCTTAGAGGCTGCTGTTATAAATATAGGTAATGAAATTTCCACTTAAAAATTCAAGGAAAGAATTAAATGTCATGCTAGCTCTAAGTATGTGAGTGTTAATTCTGCCAAATGCAATGCTTCTTAATGGTAATGGGAGAAGGTTCAAAAGCATTTTTTGGATATTTGGCAGAAGAATGATAACAGCTTGGATTCTTTGAAGCTGCTTCATCAGATTCAAGATATTCAAAAATATAAGTTTGATTTTTCAGTTCCTACTTTTTTAGCTGAACAAATACTTAAAGAATTAAAGAGCTTTAACTCTGGAAACATTCTTAAACACTCTGCATGTGTATTATTGTATTCTCATTGCTACTGATTCTCTCTTGTGTTGTAATTGTAGAATGTTGTGCCCCCAGAACAAGAATTTGGGGACTTGAATAATGACCCATCACCTGCTTTTTCAAAGAAAGAAGGGGGTTATGTGGAGAGCCACTCTGAATGACCCACACCTTCCAGTCCTGAAGCAGGAGACTCTGACCGATCACTACATTTGTGGTGACTTGCGCATTGTCCCAGCTCAGATAGAGGCGGGTCTTCAGGTGTGGGTGTTACATGCGAGGGTTGAGTTACACTCACCTGTCCCTTGTAACACTGCCTATTCTGGCCTTTTTGAATAGAACTTTCTAAGAACAAGAGTCCCTCCAATAAAATCTCTCTTCCAATCGTGGTCACTCTCTCTCACCAGCCTCTCCTTTCTCTTGCCTTCCCTATGGGGAGCCTGAGGCTGAGAGTGGAGGAGCTGTCATGAAGCTTGTGTAAAGGTAAAATGTGTCTGTGTTTTATTTGGTGTCCCTGGAAATTCACATGAGTGGTCTTAGTTCAGCTGACTGTGCAGATCAGGGATGGCAATTTGTAAATGGGGTTCAGAGGGATTATGCACACATACGTGCTTGTGCATGAGCGTGCACACACACACACACACACACAAACACACTCTTGTGGCTTATATTTTTCAAAAGTAAAAGCAAAAGCAAAAATGGTCCTGGGATGACTAGATAATCCTCAAGAAAAAAAAAAAAAGTATTTGGATACGTACCTCACATCATGTACATAATTTTTTTTTTAAATGGATCAAAGGCCTTTGTGTAATAAGTAGAAGCATAAACCTCATAAAAAACAGTTGAGGAAATTTTCATTACTTTGGATGTGTTGATGACTATTTAATATTTGTATTTATTTTAATCATGCCACTCTTCCCATTTAGAATGACCCCCGTTTAAAAGTGGTATGATTTCATATAAAAATAAACCCTAATGTGATTTGTAACTGAAATTCATTATTAAAAAATAAAATTGAAAAATGAACAAAGGCACTGGAGATGTAGATCAGGGGTAAAGCAAACCTAAGTTCAATTTTCAGTATCAACAAATAATTATTAAAGGAGCAAAGACATTTCTGAATGTAACAGGCTTAATTTGACGCTGTTTACACTTCTGTGCATTTGTTGAAAATGAGAACCATTACTGTGATAATTCATAATTTGTTTAAAAATATGCCCACAAAATTATAAGATTTCTCTTTTTTGTGACTCAACAATATACTCATGACTACATGAAAAAGCAACAATTATACAGATGTTAGTTTGGAGTCTGAAGGTAATTAGTTAATATTATTTGTTTGACAGCCCTTCAGCTGATATGACTCAAGACAATGCTAGGGGTCATTTGGCTCCAGAGGAATAATCTTTACTCTTGAGAAATTTTAATTTTATTTAAGTCTTTATTTATTTTATTTAAGTGACTAAATTGTAAATATATTTATCTTTACCCTTCAAAAAATTTATTATGCCACATCATAAACCTCGTATCTAAAATCCTGTAGATATTCTCCAAATATATGGCATTATAATAAGTATCTTTTGGCACCTGCCTATAATCCCAGCTGTTTGGGAGGCTGAGGCAGGAGGTTCACATGTTCAAAACCAGCCTTAGTAATTGGTCTCTAAATAAAATTGTTAAAAGGGCTGGGAATGTTGCTCAGTGGTTAAGGTCCCCTGGGTTCAATCCTGGTATCAAAAAAAAAAAAATAGTCTTTTCTAAGAATCTATAGTCCAATGCAGGGTCATGAAAATGCAAGGTCATGAAATTTTTGCATGTTTTCTGCGAAGAATATTGTAGTCCCAATTCTCATATTTACACCTTTCTTCCATTTAAAATTAATTGTGTAAAGTGTGAGATAGTGTTTGAGATCGTGTTCCAAGTTTTATATGGATAGTTGTTCCAGATGATTTGAAAACATTTTTCCTATAATGTCTTGGCATTCTCCTTGAAAAATAATCGACCATAAATATAAGGATCTATTTCTGAATTCTATTCCACTAACTTATTTCTTTTTGCAGTAATGAGTTTGAATCTGGGAACACTCTACCACTGAAATTTATCCCTAATTAATAATAATAATAATAATAATAATAATAATAATAATAATAATTATTATTATTATTATCATTATTATTATTATTTTGGTTTTGAGACAAGATATTGCTACCTTCCCAAGGGTGACCTCAAAGTGTCAATTCTCCTGCCTCAGTCACCTGAGTGGCTGGTACTATAGGCATCCACAAACATGCCTGGCAATATTATTCCATTTAATCATTTTGTAAGTGTGACTCAGTACTGATTACAGTAGCGTTTTAAAAATATCTTTGATGAAGATGTACTAAATATACATAATAAAGAGTCTCTGCATGTTATTTTAACACATTCGCCACATCCACTGATGAAATCCCATTCTCATTTTCCACCTCCTCTCCTTATCCTTTAAAAATCACTAACATAAATTTCCCCACATGAGGGACAGCAGGCAGTGTTTGTATTTCTGTGTCTGGTTTTGTTTTATTTTACCATGCTACACTCTAATTTCACTCAATTGGTTGCAGATGGCAGGATTTGATTTTTATGGATATATGTGTGTGTGTGTGTGTGTGTGTGTGTATGTAAATATGTCTAATTTTCTTTATCCATCTGTCACAGAATTCCTAGCTATTCCATATGTTTTCAATTGGACATGCCTAAATAAATATGGGCATCCAGGTATCAGATGTGGGCTTCATTGTTTTTCATTACATACCCCCAAATGGGATACCTGAATCACAAGGTAATTCTATTTTAGTATTATTTAATTGAGATACTGAAAACTTGTCCAAAGCTTCATGTGCTTGGCAAACATTTGACTGTTAGACTACATCATAGTGCTCTTATTATTATTATTATTATTATTATTATTATTATTATTATTATTAATTATGAGAGAGCATTATATTAAGTTTTCTATCCTTAGAGCAAATTCTGGATCCTCCTACTGTGGTCTCCCAAGTTGCCTATTCTACAGGCATTTATCACCATTTCTGCCCCCCCCCCCACCCCAGCATATCTCTTTTTTATTGGAGACAAGGTTTTGCACTGTTTGATCTTGAACTTGCTCAAGGTGGCCTTAAAATTGTAATCCTCCTCCTTTAGCTTCTTAAATATATGGGATTAGTCGTGTGCCATGATCCCAGTTATTGTTATTTTTTAAGTAATATGCACAGATTTTCATATCAGGTAGCAATTTACTTGCACACACCCGTGCATAAGTGTTGATTTTTCTCCACATCCACATCGGTGTTTGTCACTTTTCTAAGTTATCCATTCTGACTGGGGTGAGATGATACCTCATGTATTTTTTTTTTCTTGCAGTGCTGGGGACTGAACCCATGAACTTGTGCATGCAAGGCAAGCACTCTACCAACTGAGCAATTTCCCCAGCCTTCCTCATTGTATTTTTTATTTGCATTTTCCTGAAGGCTAATTATATGGAATATTTTTCTAAATGTTTACTGGTACTTTTTGGGTTTTTTTTTTGTTGTTGTTGTTTTGAAAACTGTCTACTTCATTTGCCCACATGAATGGCTTTACTTTTTTGATTGATTGTTTGGTGTTATAATTTTTTTTGTTCTTTGCATATTCTAAATATGAAGCTTGTATCAAATGCATACTGGGCAAAGATTTTCTCCCATTTTATAGCAATTCCACTTTTTTTTTCTTTGCTGTACATTAGTTTTTTAGTTTGATGCCATTTTCTATTTTCATTTTTTTGATTTTGAAATTTCATCCAAAACATTTGTTGTCCTTACCAGAGTCTTAAGCTGATTTCCCTTGTTTATTTTGTAGTATCACTGTCCGGTGTTGTAGCCCTTTTCAATTGATTTTGAACAGGGTGAGGCATAGGGATCCAGTTTCTTTGAGTACTGAAACATCATACGGAGCTTTAAAATTGGGATGTGTGAGTCTCCCAATTTTGTTCTTTATGTATTCCTTGAAAAAAAATTTTATTTGTTTTTTGAGGTTGACTGAACTTCCATATTCACTTTAGGCTTACTGTTACACCTTTTTTCAAAAATGGCATGTGGGAATTTTGTAAGGTTTACATTGGTATGAAAATCAACTTGCATTTTCCATTTCAGCAATATTAAATCTTATCAATAAATAGTGGATGCCCACTTAGTCTTTTAAACATTTTCTATAATATTTTCTGTTTATAAGACATATTTGTTTTAAAAATTTTGCCATGTTTTTAATGTTTTATATTACCATAAATGGAATTTTTTAAAGTAATTTTGCTTTGAATATTTATTGTTAAGCTACAAAAACTGTATTGATTTGTTGATGCTATATCCTGCACAAATGCTGAACTCTTTTATTTAAATAGTTCTTTCATAGAGACCTTAGGATTTAATTCACACAAAGCCATCTATCTGTTTATAGAGTTATATAATTTGATAGTTTCACTTCACATTTCTAATATGGATTTTTTTGTTGTTGTTGGGTACCAGGGATTGAACTCAGGGGCCCTTGACTCCCAAACCACATCCCCAGCCCTATTTTGTATTTTATTTAGAGACAGGGTCTCACTGAGTTACTCAGCACCTTGCTTTTGCTGAGGTGGCTTTGAACTCGGGATCCTCCTTCCTCAGCCAACCAAGTCACTGGGATACAGGTGTGTGCCAACCATGCTCAGCAATGATATGGATATTTGTATTGTGTTTTTTGGGTGATTCAATTTCTTGTTAAGTCTTTTTAAATTTTCTATGTCTAAGTCAGTTTTGATGGATGTTTTATAGGAATTTGTTCACATTTAGTTGTTCATAATATGCCCTTAAAATTCTCTAAATATTTTGTGGAGGCTGTTTTGAAGGTCTCACTTTTATTTTTGATATTTATTAACTTGAGTACTCTCTCTCTTTTCTCTTGGTTAATTGAACAATCAATTTTATAAATCTTTTGAATAATCAATTTTGTTTTCTTAATTATGTTGTCTATTTCTTTTATTCTTGCTCTATTCTTTATTAAAATTTATCCTCTGTGCAATTTGAATACAGCTTGCTTCTCTTTCTCTAGTTACTGTGTAAATTTAAATTTTTGTTTGGGCAATTTTTCTTTTATAATGTAGGCATTTGTGGTTATGAATTTTCTTCTGAGGGCTACTGCACCTCAGTAGCTGCAACCTCACCAGTTTTGGCATGTTTGCTTTCATTTTCATGTTTGCTTTTCATTTTTATGCACCTAAACTATTTTCTATTTTTTTCTTTTTCTTATTTCTAAAGAGTACACTTTGTAATTCTTACATGTTTGCAAAGTTTTAAGTTTTCTGTTTTTTTTAACTTAATTTCATTGTAGTAACAAAAGATACTTGTCCTGATTTCAGTGCTATTAAATTTATTGACATTTTTTATGGCTTTAAAATGGCAAGTTCTGCACAATGTTTCCTACACACTGGAGTAAAATGTGTATTCTACTCTTTGGGGCAGAATATTCTATATAGTCGTCTAGACCTAGTGTAGTTATATTATTGTTCAAGTTGTTTTGTTTTGTTTTACATGGACTTTTTGCTAGACATTTCATTCATTCTTGAAAATGGGATATTACAAATTATTCATCCCTTTTTGCAGAAATTTTTCTTCCTTTAATCCTGATAGTTTTCACTTCACATATTTTGGAACACGGTTTTTTGACATGTATACATTTATTTCTTATTTTGTGAGATTGCCCACTTTATTGATATGTTTTATATATTTTAATTTTTATCATAAATATGCATATATATTTAATATATAATTTAATATATGTAATTACAAGTATATATCATGTTCATGCCTCTATCTAACAATTTCTGTTACAGCTGATTTTTTCTGACATGTGCATAGACCTCCAGCTGTGTTTTTGTTTGTTTCTTTGTTTCTTTGTTTGGTTTTAATTGTAGTGGGGGTTTTATCCAGGAGCATTTTACCACTGAGACCTATCCCCAGCCATTTTTATGCTGTATTTTGAGGTAGGGCCTCACTAAGTTGCAAGGAGTCACCTGTGAATTACTTGGTGGTCTTCTCTTAATCCACCTAAACTATTTTCTTGGTTTTTTTCCTTTTCTTTTTCCTAAGTGTACACTGTCTAATGGCTACATGTTAGCAAATTTTTAAATTTTCTTTTTTTTTAACTTAATTTCATTGTCGTTACAAAAGATACTTGTCCTGATTTCAGTGCTTTTAAATTTATTGAGATTTTTATGGATTTAAAATGGGAAGTCCTGCACAATGTTTCCTACCCACTGGAGTAAAATGTGTATTCTACTCTTTGGGGAAGAATATTCTATATAGTCCTGGAGGTTTAGATTTAAACTTGGGAACTATTTCAGCATCCCCAAGCACATTAAATTGCCCAAGGCACATGACCTCTAAAAGTTAATAGGTGATATTCATTGGCTGTGATGAAGTTTAAAACTAGCCACTGCAGATTTGTGTCCTTTGTTTCAGATTGTTCAGAAAAATCCTCTCTACCTTCTCATCAACTATTGGCAGAAGAAAGGATTGCCATTACAAAGGTTGCATTTGCCATGAGGACTCAACAGCTTACTAGAATTAATCCACAAGAGCATATATATTGATTAACATTTCCCACTGTTCATACCCCTACAAGAGCAGTGTGGCAATAATTGGGAATTATTGAGTGGTCTTGCCTACCTCATTCTCCTGAAAAGTCATTGACTCCATTCCATGGCTTTATTGCTCAGTTAGTTATTAAAGGAATAACACGAGTTTTGAAGATAGTTGGGTCATAGCCTAATATTATTTTACCCCATGCTCTACTCAAGAGCATGATTGGCTTTGGCAATCTTCTAATACTTGGCAGATAGCTTTTGCTAATTTCCCTGGTCAAATGGAAAGCCATTACCTTCATGATAAAATTATTCAGTTTGCTCTGGTGACTGCATTTATTTTTCCCACAATTGTACGTGCTTAACCAATAGTTGGAGGACTCACAATATTTACTGATGGATCGAGTTCAGGAAAAGCAGGTTTCTATAGCCATGCTCATACAGAGATAATATAGACATCTTATATTTCTGCACAATGAGCAGAACTTCAAGCTTTCATTTGTGCTTTAATTCATTTTTTAAATGAGCCAAACATTATTTATTCAGATAGTTTACATGCAGTTCGTGTTACAAAAAATATTGAAACATCAACTACTGGGAACACACTATTACAAGAGTCATTTAATTTGTTTTAGACCTTACAAAAGACAATTCAAATGTGTCACCATCCATGTTTTATTAGCCATATAAGGACAAATACTAATCTTCCAGATCCTTTAGCATCAGGTAATGATAAGATTGATGCACTTGTTGCTGTTTGTGAATAAATATCTTTATATGATTGTGCAAAAGCCTCACTTTCTATACATCATCAGAATGCTTTTACATTACATAAAAATTTAATATTCCTGGGGGAAAACTTGTCAAATTGTACATCAAATCTCACAATATTTTATACATATTTTATCTTCACTAACTGGGGTTAATCCCAGGGTTTATAAACAAATCAGTTATGGCAAATCGATATAACTCACATCCCTCAATTTGGCAAACAGTGTTAAGTTGATGTTATTGTTGATACTTACTCTAGATTTATTTTTGACATTGCTTGTGTAAGAGAAAATTCTCAGCATGTTATTTCTAACTATCTAGCTTCTTTTGTAGCATTAGGATGTCCTTTACAGATTGAAATTGACAATACTCCAGCTTATACCAATTTTTGTTTTCAGCAGTTTTGTCATCAATTTTGTATTGATCATAAAACAGGTATTCCGTAGAATCCTCAAGGTCCAGCCATTGTAGAATGAGCTCATTTATCTCTTAAGCTACAATAATAAAAAGGGGGGATAAATCCCCACAAAATAACCTTAATCATGTTTTTTTTTTAAATTTTTTTAAATTGTGACTCTGAAAGTCACACTGCAGCTGAAAGACACATTTCTGCCACTGCAGCAGGTCCCTTGAGCCAAGTTTGGTGGAAAGATTTACAAACATAACGACAGAAAGGATAAATTTCAATGATAATGTGGGGTAGAGGTCATGTCTGTGTTTTCCCAGAAGGTTCTTCTCAACCAATTGGAGTATCTGAACGTGCTCTCAGACATGGAGGACCTAGAACCGAGGTTCAGATAACTTAAGATTGATCCAGAAATGTCAGCCCTGATCCCCAGCAGGAAGTGAAAGCTACAAAGGAAGAAGAGGATGAAGAAGGCCCAGAGAGATTGAATATTAAAACTACCATAATGGAGGCAACTGTAGAATCTAATGCTACAGCCTGAATAGATAGTTCAACACAAGGAGGAACTAACTCTGCAGCCACAATGTTTGTGGCCATGTTACCTCTGTTGAGCTGTCTCATAAATGCGGTCCAGGGAGAAACCAATTGGACATATTTTCCAGACCCACTTTTGGTACACCAGTGGTGTGGACCAGAGAATCCATCCCAGTATTTACCAATGATACTCATGTAATGTGTGGTTTTACAGATACTCAGATTACACCCATCCCTGTGAATGGATTTAGTTATACTGGTTACAGTGCACACTACATATACATTGGTCCCATGATAAGCATGCTGGGGAATCTTTTGAAGAAAAGATAGCATATGGGGGGTCTAGACCAGCCAATCATACTGTACCCTGTGACTCTAAGCAGTATGTCCAAACAGTTATTAAAATGGGACTTTCTCTAACAAGCCAGTCATTGCCACAGAACGTCTGCCAATACCTAACTGTCCAAATCATTCTGTAATAGAATTTGGCACATTTCCTAAATGGATAGACTGTGCAGATGTATTTCCAGTACAACAAAAAGGTTCTAGAAATAGTGGATATATTTTAGACTGGTCTCCAAGAATTGGCAAAAGACAATCACATAAGTGTAGTATGAACATTGAGGTTTTGTTAATATCCTAACTTTTAGTGGTTATATCCTAACTTTCAGTGAAGGTGATATCCAAAAAGATGTTTGGTGCTTAATTGCAGCCTCAGATTTCCTATATTACACTGACAGCCCTATGTCTGACTTTGTAGGCAGGGGGTGTAAAGAGGGTTCCTGGCATGGCCTGCAGGCCTGTGTTCAATCTCCTTATGCTTTAATTACTGGAAATGTGAAAGTTAAGAGAAAGGATGATAAATATCTTGTAGCCGAAAAATAAAAGTGCAATTTACCTAATTGCATCACTAGATATAAGAGAGGGAAAGAAACATTAATCCTTCACCAGTATTTTTTTCTTACTACCATCCAACATTTCAGAGCCATGGTATGCTGATATTGGTGTTCAGGTTTTACAAATGATGTATGCTCAGGTAACCAGACTTAAGCAAGTTCTTGGACTCATAATTCTTGTTTATAATTTTAAAAATTTAATTTAATTCATCACTTTTACAGCCTCAATGACTATATTCAGAATATTCAACATGTAAATTTTTTGTAATAATTTGGCTCAAAATACTTCCAAAGCCCTCAATATTCATAAATATTGATGAAAATATTGAAAGTAAATTGAATGCCTTAGAAACGTCTGTCATAAATATTGGTAATGATCTTGCTGCTCTCAAGTTTAAGGAAAGGCTTTTATGCCATCTGACTATGAAAGTCTGTGTTACTGAAGCAAAATATAAGCCTTCCCAATGAGATTTAGAGAAGTTTAAATCATCTAATGGGCATTTGGCATAGCAAATAATAACAGCCTGGATCTTATGGAGTTAAAACACAACATCCAGGATATTCAAAAAAGCAAAATTTATCTTATGGATCCTACTTCTCTAACTGTAAATACTTCAAGAATGGAAAAGGCTTTAACCCTGGAAACATGCTGAAACACTCTGCATGGTTTATTATTGGAATGAGATGTTTGCTACTAGTTTTTTTTTTTTTTTTTTTTTTTTTTTTGTATTGTGATAATAGGTTATCACACCCTCAGAACAAGAATCCGGGAACTTAAAATAAGTGCTCATCATTTTCTATTAGAAGTAAAAAGGGGGAATATTTGGGGTGCCACCCGTGAATTACTTGAGGGTCTTCTCTGTATATGGAGCCATGGAAATTTAGGTCTAACCTTGGGAACTATCCACAGCTCCCCAAAGTGCACTAGATTGCCCAAGGCACATGACCCTACATCTAGGAAGACCCCTCTTGTAGCTCTAAAGTTGGAGTTGGGCCTAACCCATTGGGAAATGCAAAGCCCACCTTCTACCTTATTTGGCAAAGAATATTCCATGGAAAACCTTTGATATTCCCTGATATAAATAGAGCAAACATGGGTTCCATTTTGCTCTTTTGAGTGTGGAAGCTTCATCCCTAAGATCAGCTAGCCCATCCCACCCCTGCTTTTAAAATTACTTTCTGTATCCTGTGGGTTTTTTTATTTACCTTACTTAACTTTTATTTTGCAGCCAGACCATTCCACCAAGAGGAACTCTATTTATACCCCCTGCAGTTATGAACTCATGATCTTCTTGTCTCAGCTTCTCAAGTCACTGGGATTACAGGCCTTTACCTCTATGTTGGACTCTTGATTGATATTTTTATTTACCACTTTTTATTCTCAACCTAACTGTGTTTTGGAATTTAAAGTGAATCTGGTGTAGACAGCAGAACAATTTTGTTTGGTTCTAGGTCTTATACCCAAGGGTGCCTTAACACTGGGGTACATCCCCAGCCACTTTTTAATATCATTATATTTTATTTTCAGACAGTGTTATGCTAAGTTGCTGATACCAGCATGAAACATGTGGTACCTTAGCCTCAGTCTCACAAATAGCTTAGTGACAGCATTGTGCCATCGTGTCCAGATGATGATGATTTAGACAGGCTCTACATAAGTCACCGAGTTTGCCCTCAAACTTGCAATCCTCTTACCTCAACCTCCTTAGTTTCTAGAGTCACAGATGTGTGCTTCATGCCCAACTTGATCAATATATTTTCTAAAATTGGAACAAATTGGATCTATATGCAGTAATAGTAATGAAAAAATAACAGTAATTAACAAAATGCTTTTTCTATGTTGCCACTTGTTTTCTACCTATATGTTTTTGGTTCATCAATTTTTCCAGTATTGCCAATTAATGATTCATTTTTTCTTGTGTACCATTTTTATTTTATTTTCTTCTTTTGGCACATGTTTTATTTTTTCCTTAGTGATTGTTCTGGGAGCTCTAACATCTTACGTTTATGACAATCAGTTTGTATTCATTCGAAATTAGTTTTAATAGTATAGAAAAATTTTGCCGGTCTTACAGATTTGTCCCTCAGTCCTTTTTTTTTTTTTTTTTTTTTTTTTTTTTTGTAATTAAAAAGAGAAAAACTTTTATTTGTCAAAATAAGCATAATGCAAAATTTACCACTTTAACCATTTTAAGTGTAGAGTTCAGGTACAGTACATACATCCACAGCATTGAGCAATCATTACCACTGTCCATTTCCAGAATTTTTTCATTATCTGAAACTGAAACTCCGAACATATTACCAATACCTGCCTCCCTCCTACCCCTGGTAACCTCTAATCTCCTTGCTGTTTTCATGAATTCAACTCATGTCAGTGGAATTGTGCCATGTTTATCCCTTCACATCTGGCATACTTCACTTAGCATAATGTTTTTAAGACTTATCTATATTGGAGCATGTGTCAAAATTTCATTCCTTTTTAAGACTGATTAATACCCCATTGTACATATATATATTTCCTTCATCTACCTATGTGCTAATGGACACTTGGGTTGTTTCCTTCTCTTAGTTATTTTTTTTTTTATATATCACACATTTTTGTTAGTATAATTTCAATGTAGTTCATATTTTTGTTGCTTTTACAATTGAGGTCTATATATTTGATAATCAGATTTTTAAATTTTTTTTAGTTGTCAAAGGATCTAGTTTATTTTATTATTTCATTTCATTTCATTTCATCTCATTACATCTCATTTCATCTCATCTCATCTCATCTCATCTCATCTTTTTATACGCAGTGCTAAGGATTGAACCCACTGAGCCACAACTCCAGCCACAGATTTTTTTTTTTACTGATTTGACTTTTTCTATAGCTTCTGACAACACCAACTCTACTACTCTATATCTCATTGAACAGATTTTACATTATACCACCCTTCTGCAAGTCAAGAATAAAGTGTTTTTAGAAGTATATGTCACTAATACTTTTGGAAAGCTCCCCTTGCTCCACCATCCCCAATTTCTTCTCTAGCCTTTTATTTGTGGTTTTATTATATTAGACTCTTTCACTAAATAATATATTGTTTTGTTTTACTTGCTTTAGATGTCATTCTATATATTTTTCTACATATTGCCATTTTTATTTAATAGTATGTTTCTAAAATGTATCCATTGTAGTATAAATATCTATAATCTACTCTGCAAAATTTAATGCTCATTTTCATCTAATTTTATTGGACCCCAATTTTTTTTCTAGTCTTGGTTTTTATCTTTGCCATAGACTATAACTTCATGCATTGTGTGTCTTCTATGGCTTTAAAGCATTTGTCCCCACACAAGCTTATGTTTTGAACACTTGTTCCTCATTATGGTACCACTGAGGCAGAGGAACATTTCAAATGTGCTCTGTACTTGGTGTTAATTCAGTCATTGGGGACACCACCCTCAGGAGGAATGGACACTAGTCTCTTATGAGTTTTTGAGAAATTGAGTTGTTATGAAAAGTCAAGACTTCCCCTCTCTGCTCTGTTGCTCATATTGGTCCATATGTTTTTTTTCTCTTCCACTTGTCCCCACTCTGATGACAGCCACCATGCTGGGATAGAGGAAGGTGGGTACTCCCCAGAAGCCAAGTGGATGGGATACCTTTATTTTAGACTCTCAGACTCAAAAATTCTGACCTAAATGACTTTCTAATCACAAACTACTCAGCCTTAGGTATTTTCTGATAGCAAAGAAAAATAGAGTCTTGTAGTCATTAAGCATAAACATTTGCGTGGTTCTAAGTGTTATTTTTGTGTTCTAAGTGTTATTTTTGCACTCATATTTATTTATTTTTTTAATACACAACAGTGGAATGCATTGCAATTCTCATTACACATATAGAGTACAATTTTTACAGTTATATTTTTAAAACAAATAGAAAAGAGTTAGAAACTAAATCCTCCATGGTACTGGCTATATTTAGCTACCATATTGAGCTACTGAGCTATAACTACCACTATTTCTCATTATTTTATGTTGGCTCAAGGTTCTGTCTTATCATTTCCTTTAACCTTAATGGCTCTATTGGAATTTCTGGAAGAGTTGTTTACTCACCACAAACCTTTCCTTGTACAAACCTCCCCTTATTTTTTGAAGCACAGTTTTGCAAGGTATAAATTTATTGATTGTTATCATGTCCTCCCACTGCGTTCAAGCTTCTTGGATTTTCTAGGGAAGCCCACTAATGCTGTCTTGTACATGAAAAACTGTTTCTCTCTGGCCACTCACAAGATTGCCTCTTGGTATTTGTTTTACAGCAATTCAACTCTCATCGTCCTTCTTATCCTTAATTTCCCTTTCTGTAAGCTATAGAAAATTGCAAAATGAGCAACTTACGGGTGTTAAATTGCAAAGTGTTCTGAGGAGCATGATGCAATCTCACCCCACCCCACCCCAGCCCTCCAGGGGCATTAGCCTCTGCCTTCTCCAGATGTTTGCCAGTTGATATACTGTTTTTGGAATACCTTCCTGTTAGTGGCTAGTTGCCATCTTTGTTGAGAGACTGACTCTTGTGATAGTGCTCAGCTTGTGTAGAATAAAACATCTCTCCAATTACTCATACACCACATTCTGTTTGTGCCCATGTTACATTGTTAGCACCTTGGAGCCTAAGAATAGAAGGCACACTTTGACCTTCTCCTTATGGAAAACATGATTTCCCATGAGACTATGACCCAAGAAGTTGAGAGGTGTTTAATAAGTTTAGGACGAACCTCTTTCACAAATAACCTCAAGAGCAAGTACCAGTGACTAGGAAGTCAATTCCACTTAGTTGTAATGCTAAAATGTCCACCAGGAAGAAAGTTGATCCTCGTTTCTATAGTATATGGTTGTATGCCAAAGTGTCCTAAAGAATGGCTTGTGTGTAACCAAGGCAGTCTGGTGCATGCTTAATGCCCAGGATTGAATCTGATTTCATCTGACAATGCAGGATAACCCCCCACCACCACCACCACAGTGCCACCATGATCTGAGAGGTGACTTATCTGTCCCTGGGCATAATGAGGAGCCAGTGGAGGCCCTTATTCTCTCCAAAAGGAAAATGCTATAGTCTCCATCCACGGAGGAATTTAAGCCTCAGTCTCATTCCATGTAATGAAGGCAGAAGCACATATTTCTCATGATCCTGGAATAACATTTCCCAACCTTTACCGAATACTAGGCTGTGAGAGTTTGAAAGCTTCTTAGAAGGAATTTCAATGGTCACTTCTGCTCATTATTTATTTATTTATGTTTGGTACCAAGAATTGAACCCAGGGCTGCTTAACCACTGAGCCACATCCACAGAACTCCCCCTTTTTAAAATATATACTTTATTTAGAGACAGGGTCTCACTGGGTTGCTCAGTCCTGACTAAGTTTCTGAGGCTGACTTTGAGCTCATGATCCACCTGCCTCAGCCTCCCAAGTTGCTGGGGTCATGGGCATGCACCACTATGCCTGGATCAGTTAATTTTCCTTAATGATGAAAATAATGATTGTTTTCGATGATAATGGTTGAAGTCAAGAAATCAGAGAGAAGTTTTTGTTTGTTTGTTTTCTTTTGTTCTCCCCACCAGTTTAAGCAAGAGCCATAAGGGTCTGTGCCAGTGCTGGATGAGAAGAGAGTTACAGAAAAACTTCCATGGGAAGTTGATTGAAAGTAATCAAATGGATAGCTGGCCAAGGACAAGGAGTCAAAGGCCACCTTAAAATTCTTGGTGGCAAAATATGAGAACCCAGATAAAAAACAAGTTTGTAGGAGGAGAAAAAATGAAGACCGAGTCCACAGTGGAGATGTCTTGCAGTTTTCATTCAGCATAGGTGGGTTACTGTTTCCAGGTCAGCAATCCCCAAAGGATTGCAAAGTGTATCAATTTACATATACAGTTTTCATTTAGCTTGCTCACCTCCTTCTGTAAGTTAAATGATCCCTGGATTACTAATAAAATTTGCTACAGGGCTGGGACTGGGGCTGAGTGTCAGAGTGCTCACCTAGAACTTGTGAGGCACTGGATTTGATCCTCAGCACCATATAAAAATAAATAAATAAAAAAGGTATTGTGTCCATCTACAACTAAAAATATTTCTTTAAAAACAGATACAAAGTAACCTCTATGTAAGTAGCCATTATACCATTGTCATTGCTTGGGAGAAAGTCTGTGCATTTATTTGGTACACTAGCAAATCATTTTCAAATCCTTCCCACCCACCAGGTTTTGAGACCTTGGGTTCAGAATCCAGGCATATGGCCACAGGTATTTCCAATCCCTGGAAAACACCCTGGGCAGGTTGTCTGGAAAAGGCTTAGAAATATGTTGTAGTAATTCCAATAACATCTGGACCCAAGGGAGAGGCAAGTAGAGGTTCAGAGATGTCACCTGGGAAAGCAGGGAGTGACAGGCAGAGCCTTGAGTGGTGGGGTGGCAAAGAGGACTGGAAGAACCTCTGGGGACACAGGGGCAGTGGGCAGATGTTGAGAAGGGGAAACACTGAATGCTTGGGGAAGCAGATGGAGAAAAATGATGTCACTATTAATAAAATAAAAAATGGGGACAGAATAGATTTAGAAGCTCAGGAAGTCTTGAACTTCAAACTCCCCCTCCATTCCAGAAGATTGCATTCCCCTTTCTGAGCAGAACACACGGTGGTTTATTTTGTTTTTGTTTTTGTGGTTTGTTTTAGAAAACTGGTAAAAGTGTTCACTGGTTTTGAAAGATGATTTATGGCCCATGAATAAGGTTTTCTCGAGTTTCTGGTCAATCAGTATTGTTCTCTACTTTTTTCCATTTTCGATGAATATGTAACATCTGGCCTACCAGTGGATACTAAATTTTATAAGCCAATGATGGTATTTTTTAAATGCAAAATTATTAGGGAACTCTATGGGGTGATGCATAATTGGTTCTCAAAGATGCAGCTCATCCCTGCCTTGGTCTGCCTATCTATCTATCTATCTATCTATCTATCTATCTATCTATCTATCTATCTTCAATGCTCATGTTGGCTCTACAACTCAGGTACATATTGATATTGATGGACAGCATGCAGACATGATTGATGGGATCATGCAGGTCAGGGAATCATTTTATAATCCTGGCCCACTTTGCATACCCCCACTTTTCTTTAGAAAAGTAATTTACCTAGAGCCCTGCCTGGGCCAAGTCAATGTGCCACATTCCATTCCTCAGCCAACAACCTGTGATTTCCACTCTGCTAATGAGAACACAAGTTACCTTGGAGGGGACAAGTTCTGGAACACTTTCACAGAACAGATTACAGAACTCAAGGAGATAGGATAATTGCACCTAACCATCAAGTATGCAAGAACCATTCCAGACCAACATGTGCCAAAGCAACCTAGGGATGTCCTGGATCTTTGGCATGTGAATTTCCTGTTCCTGACACTAGTGTGCATCTTCTGACTATTATTTCAGACACGTCCCTCACTCTATCAGGCATTAGTATATTTAAACACATATGGAAGGGAAAGAGAGACACTCTCAAGCAGGAGTGTCCTCTCACATAGTATGATGTGCCTCTATTTTCTTAATGGTGCCAGAAAAGTTCCAATGAGAACTGGTCAGTGCAAAACAAGGTGACTTAAGAGTTGCATTTATATATTTAGAATATCATCTTAAACTTTTCATCATGCATTTTTCTATTGATTTTTTAAAAACTAAATGACAGAAGAATGCATTATAATTCTTATTATGCATATACATCACAATTTTTCATACCTCTGTTTGTATATAGAGTATGTTGACACCAATCTGTATCTTCATACATGTACTTTGGATAATGATATCACTCACATTCCACCATCCTTGCTAATCCCCTGCCCCCTCCCTTCCCCTCCAACCCCTCTGCCCTATCTAGAATTCATGTATTCCTCCCATGCTCCTCCTCACTACCGTACTATAGTCAGCCCCTTTATATCAGAGAAAACATTCAGCATTTGTTTTTTTGGGGTTTGCCTAACTTGACTTAGCATTATCTTCTTCAACACCATTTATTTACCTGCAGATGCCATGGTTTTATTATCTTTTGTTGCTGAATAAATTTCCTTGTGTATATATAATGCATATTTTTTTATCCATGCATCCTGTAAATGACATCTAGGTTGGCTCCACAGTTTAGCTATTGTGAATTGTGCTGCTATAAACATCGATGTGGCTGTGTCCCTGTAGTGTGCTGATTTAATGTCCTTTGGGTTTAGACCGAGGAGAAGGATAGCTAGGTCAAATGTTGGTTCCATTCCCAGATTTCCAACGAATCTCCATACTGCTCTCCATATTGGCTGCACCAATTTTCAGTACCACAAGCAATGTATGAGTGTACCTTTTCCCCACATCCTCGCCAACACTTTGTCTTCATAATAGCTGCCATAATAAAAGCTTTATTACAATAAATTCACACACACACACACACACACACACACACAAACACAAACACAAACTTAGATTTTGCTCTGGTGTTTATGGACAAGACCATGTGGAGTAGGAATCTACAAATATGATGCAGTACTACTGCCAGGTAATAGGATTAGGTCCATGGGCAGCCCTTTGGAATCCCCCACCACATCTCCCATAAACTTGAGGAGCCAATCGGGTGTGAGGCCTAGAGATGTAAGAGAAGCCTCACTGTTTCCTCCCTCCCTTTTGATAGTGATTACAGGGCCAATAAAATTTCCTTTACTTTGAATATATGTTATGTATTATCTAAAATCCTCTCTTGCTTTATTTAATTTCTATTTTTAAAAATAGTTTTTAGTTGGACAGGATACATTTATTTTATATATTTCTTTACAATGTTGTTCTGAGGATCAAACCCAGTGTCTCACAGGTGCTAGGCAGGTGCTCTGTCACTGAGCCACAATGCCAGTACCTTGTTTTTAATTTCAATTTTTTTGTGGGAATTCCTGCATTCTGGTGATTTATGATCTTCTCCTTTGAGGTTCAGTGTAACTTTCTTATTGGTATCCCAACATTTCTGGCCCAACCAGACATGTTCCACAGCTCTTTATGGACCTCAAGTGTTGCTAGGGGAATGATTAAATGATCATTTAGTTATCAAAGCAAATAGGGCAGTGATTTCAGGACAGAAGTCTTAAGAGAATTCTCATTATTAGATTTCTATTTTTACTTATGTATTTAGCCATGGACTCATATGGTTTTTGCAGTCATCCACAAATGTGGTCCACAAACCAACCAATTTAAGAAACTTTTCATGTTGACAGCTCTTTTGAAATGGTTGCATTCTGATTGAGGCACATTCCACTGAGGGTAAACATTAAGATGCTTTTAAAATGCTTATGAATTTTCCTGGCTGGAATATTATAGAGGGTTTTGCCATTTTTCTCACCACTCTGCTTATCTTGTTGGTGTTGAACAACCTCTCAGATGCAAGCTCCTGCAGCTGGCCACCCACAGACCCCCACACCAACTGATCCAATTCTCCACCCCCCATTAATTGGGTGTCAGGTGCTGTTGGATTGTTAATTATTGGGTAAAACCCAGTGTTTTGTCCCCAATGAGCCCAAGGTCTAGCTTGTTGGTTATTGGAACCACTGGGTTGGTTATTCACTTTTCCTTGCCTCTCAAGAAAAATCTGAGCTCCATCCAGGGACCTATATTTAGTGGCACTGGGAGCTTAGGAAAATTTCTCATTTTGTTAAGAACACTAACAGCAATAATAATTAATCATTTCCCTCATGGGGAAGGAAGGGTTCTGGCCTCAGGGTGTCCCCGGCCCTTTCCCTCTTCTCAGCAACATAATCTTCTCCTCATCCTGGGCAAGACTACTCTGTACTGCTCATCCCTGGAATCCTGGGCATGTGCCTTGACCTTCTCAGTCTTCCTTCAAGAGAAATGTTCCCATTTCACAAATGCAGCAAAACTGGTCCCCCAAATACCTTGGCTGCTGTTACTGACAAGCAAAAGTAAAAATTACTGAAAATGAGGGCTAGGGCTAGGCTCAGCTGTAGAGGGCTTGCCTAGCATATGCAGGCACTGGGTTCCATCCTCAGCACCACAGAAAAATAAATAGATAAAATAAAGGTATTGGGTCCGACTCCAATAGAAAAAAGTATTTTGAAAAATAAATACTGAAAAGGCAACATATCTAGCAATTAGGGAAATGCAAATTAAAACTGCACTGAGCTTCTCTTTCACTCCAGTCAGAATGGCAATTATCAAGAATACAGTAACAATAAATTGGTGAGGATGTGGGGGACAGGGAATGCTCACACCTTGTTGGAGGAACTGCACATTGGTGCAACCCCTCTGGACAGCAGGATGGAGATTCCTCAAGAAACTAGTACTGGAACCACCATTTGACTCAGTTATCCCACTCATAAGAATATATCCAGAGGATTTAAAATCAGCATACTACAGGGACACAGCCACATTAATGTTCGTGATAGCACAACTCACAATAGCTAAGCTACAGAACCAGCCTAAATGCCCATCAACAGATGAGTAGATAAAGAAATTGTGGTATATATACATGGTGGAATATTACTCAGCTTTAAAAAAGGATGACTTTATAACATTGGCCAGTAAATTAATGGATCTGGAGATTATTATACTAAAGTAAAATAAGGCAATCCCCCAAAACCAAAATTCACATGTTTTCCCTGATATGTATTATCTACATCACAAGGAAGGGGGGTGGGCAGAAAGTGAAATTCAGTAGATGAGACAAAGGGGAGGATCAGGAAGGGAGGGGAGATAAGAAGAGGAAAGACAGTAGCGTGAATGGACCATAATGTTCCTATTTAAATATATGAAAATACATAAACGAATCAGCCCATCATGCCCACTCACAAGAATGGGGTCCTAAGGAGAATAAGGTATATTTTATGTTTGGATACTTTTATCAAAATGGATTCTAAGGTCATGTATACCTAAGAAGAACCAATAAAACCAATAAAAATAAAAAGAACTGAAAAGGACCATGGGACCAAATTGATAGCATCATAGCCAGATGAGGAAATGTGTTTAGGTACATTCCAGAATTTTCTAAACTGCTCCCCCATTGGATGCTGCCGAAGGCGTTGGAGCCTGTGGGAAGGTGGAGGTTCAGGGTGCTGCATGGAGAAGAAAGGACCCCTCACCCACATTCATCTGCAGGGGTAGGGGTGCCAGGGGGCAGGTAACCTCCAGGCCTCCATGGTTAATTAAGTCAGACAGGAGCAGGGAGCATTCGAGTCTATGGAGTTATTTACCAAATTAGGAAAACCTGTAATTGGCTTTCCTGGACTCACATTCAAACCCAAATTGTTTTTACTTAAAGAGCCAGACTCTTAAGCCCCTCTTAACAAGAAGTCTTCTCTGTATTATGCGACTTTTTACCACTGAATTGGGGGGACAAGACACAGAGCTCTCTTTGGAAATACATCTTCTTTGTTTGCATCAAGACAAGCAGGTAGGGTTGGTCTTTATACTTTTTTCTTGTCAAGTGCAGAGTATTCATCTGATACTAAGGATGCACAACTGGGCAGGGTGTCTCTGGTTTTTGGAGGAGGCAGGATTCCATTGCCTGGGATCCAGGGGACTGGCAGAACCAGGGCGAGTACCCAGGATGGCCTTGATCTGTGCCAGGCTGCTATCCTGTGGCCACCGCAGGTATTTCAAAAGAAAGAAAAGAAAGAAGTGGCACAGGCCTGTCATTCCAGTGGCTGGGGAGGCTGAGGCAGGAGGATGGCAAATTCAAAGGCAGCCTCAGCAAAAGCAAGGTGCTAAGCAACTCAGGGAGATCATGTGTCTAAATAAAATTCAAAATAGGGCTGGGGAAGGGTCACAGAAGTCTTCTGAATTCAACCCCCAGTGGCCAGAGAGTGAGGGAGCCTGCGTGCAGCTGGGATTTACCCAGATCTGTGCTCTCCTGCCTCTCTTCTGTGCTGATCTACTTATTCTGCCTCAAGCTCAATGTGGGCTACAGATACAGATTAAAGTAAACTGGAGGAAAATCAGCTCTCATGCTTCCAACCGGATGGGAGCCTCCTCCAAGGCACCTGCCAGGCCCCTGTGAGCCTCCACCGCGAGCTCTGATGCACTGGGCAGTTCCCAAAGAGTGAAAGTGGAGTTCTGCTTGGAGAATTTTGCACAGATAAACAGAGGAAAAGTCAGCCTCCTGATGATGCTTTGGGTGGTCTTATTTTAGTAGGAGGCCCAGGTGGTGAAACTTTCAAGAAATGACTTAAATTTCCTAACATCAAAACCCAACAGAATTTAGAATTCTGGTCACCCTAACTCTGACTCAATGCCCAGACCTCAAAAGGAAAAGAAAAAACCTGCAACCCAACCCGGCCATTCTGGCCTCCTTCTTGCCTGGAGCGGATATCACTCCCCTGACACTCAAAAAGAAGGCTCCCTGGGCTTACGCTGGGGAGCGCACAGAATGACTGACACCCTGTCCAATCAGAAGCCCCCGTGCTGAGCACTGTCCAATCCTGAGAGTAGACAGCGAGCAGGGGGCGGGTTTCCACGCTGGAGTTGGGGTTCATTTCTCCGAGATCTGTGGTTCCAGGATTCCTGCAGTTGGACTCCAGACTTCTTTCCATGCCCAGGATCCTGGGTGGCCCTCCCATGCAGGGCCGAAGCTCCCCAGGGCAGACTTGGCTGCTGGGCACCAAGAAATGGTGAGTGTGCAGTGGCACCTGGTGCCTGGACTGGGAGGCTCGGGAGGGAGGCCCGGCAGGAAGGTGGTCCGGCAGGATGGCTGTTGTGGGAATCCCAGCTGGCCTGAGCCCCTCGGGGAGAGCGCCCCTCAGTCCCCCTGCCAGCCAGGTGGGGAGCGTGACAGTAGCAGAGACCCCTGCAGCCTCCCCATCCCCTAGGGCAGCCTCAGCCCCTGCTCAAGTCCTATCTGGCAGGTGAGCGCGGCAGCCTGGCGTCTTCCAGGGCTTTGGTGATTGACAGGTGGGACCACTGGAAAAATCGAATCTCCAAGCCAGCGATGGTGCACACCTATCATCCCAGAGGCTGGGGCGGGGGCGCTGATGGCCTCAGCAAGTTGGCGAGCCACTTAGAGACTCAGGGAGACCCTGCCTGGAAACAAAATACACAATAGGGCTGGGGATAGGGCTCAGTGGTCGAGTGCCCCTGAGTTCAATACCCGGTAAACCCCCCCCAAAAAAAAAAAAAAAAAAAAAATCAAATCTAAAAACCCCGTTTTCCTGCAGGAGGGGAGCTGAGGTGAACAGGGACCTAGCTTATTCCTGAGCTAGTTTTGTGGAATTTATTGTTTTTTTGTTTTGTTTTGTTTTGTAGTTGATGGAAGGGTGCTTTACCACTCAGCTTTGTCCCTGGTAGTTTTTACTTTTTATTCTGACTGCGGGTCTAGCTAAGTTGCTGAGGGTGGCGTAGTTAGGGTTTGATTGATAGTGACTTTTCCATTGCAATTAAATGTATGAGTTTTTACATCCACGTGGGTTCGTAGGTGGACTTTGTTCACGACGTGATTCCTTGATGTTAATTGTAACAGTACAGCTTCCCAATACACATATTACATAATAACTTCTTTTTTTGTTTTTTTGCTCTTATAATTCAAAAGTTTCTTGGTTAAGTTTACATATATTTAACTTTGTGGATGAATTTTAGTTCTGGATGCTTCCATTAAGAGTAAAGCATGCTGGATTGTTTTATTAGTGTGTCATACTTATACATAATACCAAATGCATATGGCACCCATGTAAAACGTACCCATGATATTTTATACTATTTTTAAGCTGAATGTACCATGACTATTAATGTATTATCCTGGTCCTATGAACTGATTTCAGTAAGTCCCTGCGGTGGGGGACTATCATGTGTCTTTAATGGCAAAGCAGTTTCCACAAATAGTTAAGAAGCACTTAAACTCCTTAAGTTTATTAGAATTCTTCTGTTTCCTATCGTCATTGATACTATTTAATTTTCTCTCTGATAGGGTTTTAGTTTACATTTCTCAGGTTTTTAAAGATGTTGGATTCTTTTTATTCTCATTATTAAACACATGGGTATCTCCTGTACAAATTGGCAGCTCAAGTCTCCTCCCTGAATTTCTTCTGTGGTGGATTTCAGAGTGTTGGGACCGTGAGAATCACCACTCCGTGTGCCCTTTTCCTACCCAAGGGGGCTGGGATCTGCAGGGGTCTCAGGTTTTTCTTCCTCCTGAGCTTTTCTTTTTTTGGTGGGGGGGCAGGGGGCATAGTGGATTGAAGGCAGAGGTCCTTTCCCACTGAGCTACATCCCTCCTACTTTTTATCATTTAGCTTGAGACAGAGGCTGAGTCTGGCCTAGAACTTGGGCCTCAGCCTCCCGAGTGGTGGGATTACAGGTGTGGGCCTCCTGCCTGGGTCCTGCTGAATGTTCTAAAAGTAAGGGAAGCAAAGTGTCAGATCCAGAACCCCGTCTCCCAGAAGAAACCTTTACACCTGTATCAATGAATTCCTCAAATTCAAGTCCCCTGTCTCCTTTTCCAGTAAAAATATGTGTGTGTGTGTGTGTGTGTGTGTGTGTGTGTGTGCGTGCGCGCGCACGTGTATTCTCCCTTTCTCTCCCAGGCCAGACACCTTGTCAGAATGTCTTTGGGCTGAGGGTCCCCACTGTGGACTGCATGTCCTAGGGGTCTCATGCCCTCTGAGATTTTCCTGGTCCTGTTTTGGCTCTGTCTGACATGAGGATCCCTCACCTGGCACATCTGAGGTCTCTTGAGCGTCTGGTACATATCAGCCACCTGTTGACCTATGAGCACCTGAATTTAGGGGGAAATAGTTTCTCAAGTGCTTAGGTGACTGGTCTGGTGCTGGGAGGCATCTCCTTATCCAGAAGCCACTTCAGATGTCCCCTCCTCTTGGCTCCTGTGGATTCTGGAACAGCTATGGGCATGCAGCTATTTATTAACACACTGGTTCAAGTTCCTTTGGAAATGTGTCCAGAGTTGTTGTTACTCTGTTAGGTTTTAAAGAAATTCATGCTATTTTTAAAAGTGTCTGCACTAAGCTTATATTCTAGACCCATGTAAGCAGGTCTCTTTCTCCATACCCATGTCATTGGAGGACTAGCTCCTTTACCTGTTTGGTAGGAGCCTTTCCCACAGCTGGGATCAGGCTGCGGTAGGTCACCTATTTGTCTGGGGACTGAATTCCTGATGCAATTGGTTAGAACCCAGGATGCCTGTGCTCACTGCAAGAAGGTGGTGTGAGCCTATTCTAGAAAGAAACAGGGAGCTGTGGTTTTGACCACTTTTGCTTCACTCCTGTGAGGGGGGATTGTAGTTCCAGGGAAGTGCTTGCACACCAATGTGAAGGCCCTCCTTTCTGAGATATGCACAGGCACAGTTGCCATTGCTCCCAAAGCTTGGCGGGTTAGGATGGAGTCCATGGAATGGGAAAAAAATGTTGGGTCCCTGAGTGCCTGGACATACTCCTTCCAAAAAGAACTGTTCAGGCCTGGAGTTATTACTGAGGTAGGGGGGAGGCCTCAGGCAGGGCTGCTGTGTGGACTGCATTTTTCCTGTCTACCCTTAGGGACTGGCTAGAGAGGAGCTCAACTGTTAGCAACCACAATTTGCAGATCATGCTGGCAAATCTCTTCTAGGGATAAACTGAACCCTTGATCTCACTCCCCTTCTGCCCTGGTCCCATGGATAAAACTCATGACCCACCACAGCCATAGAAAACCACCCCTTTTGTCTCATCCTGATACTTGTTTATATCTGACTCTTTCTTCTATGAGCAGCAGACAAATTGTGTTTCCAGCTACAAGTCATTTAGTGTCCAATGTGAACCATTTGTGACCCCAATCAGTCTTGCTCTACCCTGGGTGATACTGGATTGGGGTATTCTGTCCCAATTATGTGGCACATTGCTCAAGGCAGGTCTAATTCCCAGGTGTCCCCCAACTTTGCCTGCCCTTCAGATGGTAGAGATTTTCTCAGTGGTCCAATGCATATGTCTCTCAATCCATGTATAACTTTATTTAAGAGGGACTCAAAACAGAAGTAGGTGTTTATTTGGTGTATCCATGTGTGGAGAAAAATCCAAAAGCCTTCTATTCTGGTATAATTTTGAAACATAATCCTACTCTATATGTGCTTCCTCAGGGTGCTGGAGTATAATCCAGTACCAGGCACGTCCTGCATGCAAGCCCTACCAGTTCTCTGCACCTCCAGTTCCCATACCTCCCTTCATGTTGGGTTGTCTTGTTCATTCACATCAAATCCTCTGCTGGAGATGGTGGCATTTATCTAGGCCTTTTCATTGCACTTAATAATAAAAATGACATATACATACAGATGGAGTCATCTGTGAAATTTATGCATTGTGATTTTTGAGTCCTCAAATTACTGCAATATGATAATTTTATAACATGCGTAAGTGCCTGGTAATGATAGCTCCTTCTTTTGTTCTTAGAGTTCAGAATTCTTGGCTAATTTCCCTCCAGGAGAATTTTCAAACTGTTTGCTTTGTTCCCTTTTTCAATGAAAAGGAAATCATGGTGAAATTTTTTGAAGGGGTGTTGTCATAGATGAACCTGATGGAAGCTATCCTCTTTATAATGAGGAGTCCTATTATCTATAACCAGGGTGTGTAATTCAGTCTTTTATGTGCTTATCTGTATTTGTATTTTTTCAAATTCTGCAGATGTACTATTTAAGTATGCTTATATGTGAAATGTGATATTTATGTGACACCTATGTAAAATTGACACCATGTCTCATAGTATTTGTCAAACTGTATGCACTATGGCAAACAAAATGTGGCTGATTGCCAGAAATGATTATTTTCCATAGTTTATTATTTATCTATTCCCAAATGGATATCCTCTTTCACCAGACCCCGTGTCTCAGCTCTGGAGAAGCATGCTGTGTCCCCATATGAATAGGTGCTGTAGTGTCCACATCTGTTTCTGTAGACCTTCATGATAACCCCACATGTTCATCAACACTGTTTCAATTTGTGGGTACAATGTGACTTTATTGTACAGTCTCTCTTTTCTAAAGATGTTGATTGCTTTGTAATGATGGGACATTTAAATATCTGCTATTTGAAGGGGCTGTTCACGGCTCTTGACTGTGTTTCTCTCATAGTCTCTGTTCTCATTTCTTAGAAGAGTTTGGTTAAAGGTGAGGCAATTGGTTTCTTTCATCTGTCACTTCTCCTTGTACTCTTTAATGGAGTCATTTGAGGAATAGAATTTTTATTTTCATATATACAATGTATAAATTTAAAAATATTTTTTTCTGTAAGTTTGAAAAATGACTTTTTTTGTTCTTTTATCCTTTAGTGAATCTGGGGACTGGAACCAGAGTGTCCTATTACTGAACTATATCCTCAGTCCTTTTAAAATTTTATTTAAAAAATTTTTTTTTCCTAATTTTTTTTTAAATTACTACTGCCTATTTTTTTTTTTTTAATTTAGACAGGGTTTCACTCAGTTGCTGGGGTCAGCTTCACAATTGTGATACCCCTGCCTCAGCCTCCAGACCAGTGGATATATCAGGTGTGTAGCACTACATGCATCCTATCTCAGTTAGTTTGTTTGTTTGTTTCTTTTTTTCTAGATGTTTTTTAGGTCATAATTTTTTATGGTTTTTATTATTTTTGTAAATACATGACAACAGTGGAATGCATTATAATCCTTATTACACATAGAGCACAATTTTTCATATTTCTGTATACAAAGTATGTTCACATCAATTTATGCCATTATACATGTACTTTTTTGCATTACAACTCTTAATACACATATATATCACAATTTTTATGTCTTTTTTGTATATAAGGAATGTTGACACCCAATTCAAGTCTTCATACATGCACTTTGTATAATGATGTCCATCACATTCCACCATCCTTGCTAATCCCCTGTGCCCTCCCTTTTCCTTTCACCCCTCTACCCTGTCTAGAATTCATCTATTCCTCCAATTCTCCTCCCCCATACCCTGCTACGAGTCAGCCTCCTTATATCAGAGGAAACATTCAGCATTTTTTGGGGGGGTATTTGCTGACTTCACTTAGCATTATCTTCTCCAACTCCATCCATTTACGTGCAAGTGCCATGTTCTTTTTTAATGATGAGTAATATTCCATTTTGTATAGAAGCTACATTTTTTATCCAGTCATCCACTGAAGGGCATCTAGTTTGACTCCACAGTTTAGCTATTATGAATTGTGCTGCTATAAACATTGATCTGGCTGTGTCCCTGTAGTGTGCTGTTTTTAAGTTTCTTGGTATAGTCCGAGAAGAGAAATAGCTGGTCAAATGGTGGTTCCATTCCCAGATTTCGAAGGAATCTCCATACTGATTTCCAAATTGGCTGCACCGATTTGCAGTCTCAACAGCAGTGTATGAGTGTGTCTTTTCCCCACATCCTCGCCAACACTTATTGTTGTTTGTCTTCATAATAGCTGCCCTTCTGACTGGAGTGAGATGGTATCTTAGAGTGGTTTTAATTTGCATTTTTCTGACTGCTAGAGATGATGAGCATTTTTTCATATAATTGTTGATTGATTGTATATCCTCTTCTGAGAAGTGTCTGTTCAGGTCCTTGGCTCATTTATTGATTGGATTATTTGTTTTTTTGGTGTTAAGATGTTTGAGTTATTTATACACCCTAGAGATTAGTGCTCTATCTGATGTGTGAGTGGTAAAAATTTTCTCCCAGAAAGTAGGCTCTCTATTCTATTTTTTTAAATAAATATCTTTAGTTTCAATCCATCCCATGTGTTGATTCATGGTTTTAATTCCTGTGCTATAGGAGTGTTATTAAGGAAATTGTGGCCTAATCCCACATGATGGAGATTAGGGCCTACTTTTTCTTCTATTTGGAGAGTCTCTGGTTTAATTCCTAGATGCTTGATCCATTTTGAGTTAACTTTTATTCATGGTGAGAGAGAGGGATTCAATTTTATTTAGCTGCCTATGGATTTCCAGTGTTCCCAGCACCATTTGTTGAAGATGCTATCTTTTTTTTTCAGTGCATATTTTTAGTGCCTTTGTTTAATATAAGATAATTTTCATTTTGTGGGTTGGTCTCTGTGTCCTCTATTCTGGACTATTGGTCTAACAGCCTGTTTTAATGCCACTAGCATGCTGTTTTTGTTACTATGTCTCTGTAGTATAGTTTAAGGTGTGGTATAGCAATACCTCCTGCCTCCCCTTTTCTGCTAAGGATTGCTTTAGCTATTCTGGATCTCTTATTTTTCCAGATGTGTTTCATGATTGCTTTTTCTATTTCTATGAGGAAGGTCATTGAGATTTCGATCAGAATTGCATTAAATCTCTATGGTGCTTTTGGTAGTATGGTCATTTTGATAATATTAATTCTGCTTATTCAAGAACAGGTTAAATCTTTCCATCTTCTAAGGTCTTTGATTTCTCTTTAGTGTTTCATAGTTTTCATTGTATAGATGCTCCACCTCTTGTTGATTCCAAAGTTTCTTTTCTTATTGAGGATATTGTGAATTGGGTAGTTTTTCTCATTTCTCTCTCAGAGGATTTGTCACTGATATACAGAAATGCCTTTGATTTATGGGTGTTGGTTTTATATCCTGCTACTTTGCTGAATTCTACTTCTAGAAGTTTTCTAGTGGAGTTTTTTGAGTCTTCTAGGTACAGAATCATATCATCAGCAAATAGTGCTAGTTTAAGTTCTTCTTATACTTATTCATTTAATTTCTTTCATCTGTCTAATTGCTCTGGCCAGTGTTTCAAGAACTATATTGAATAGAAGGGGTGAGAGAGTGCATCCTTGTCTTGTTTCCAATTATAGATGGAATGCCTTCAGTTTTTCTCCATTTAGAATGATGTTGGCCTGAGACTTGGCATGGATAGCCTTTAAAATGTTGAGGTAAGTTCCTGTTATCCCTAGTTTTTCTAGTGTTTTGAACATTAAGGGATGCTGTATTTTGTCAAATGCTTTTTCTGTATTTGTTGACATGATCACAAGCTTCTTATCTTTAAATCTACTTATGTGATGAATTACATTTATTGATTTCTGTATGTTGAACCAACCTTGCATCCCTGGGATGAATCCCACTTGATCATGATGAACCATCTTTTTGATATATTTTTGTATTTGGTTTGCCAGAATTTTATTCAGATTTTTTGCTTCTGTTTTTTAGAGGTATTGGTCTGAAGTACTCTTTTTTTTTGCTGTGTCTTTTATTTTAGAATCAAGGAGATATTGGCTTCATAGAGTGAGTTTGGAAGTGTTCCCTCTTTTTATATTTCATGGAATAATTTGAGTAGTGTTGGTATTGGTTCTTCTTTGAAGGTCTTGTATCCATTGAGTCCTGGGCATTTTTGTTGTTGTTGTTGTTGTTGTTGTTGGTAGGCTTTTGATGATGTCTTATATTTCATTGATTGAAAATGATCTGTTTAACTTACTCAGTTTGGTAAGTCATGTGATTCTAGACATTTATTGATGACTTCAATATTTTCTGTTTTATTGCATTACAAATTTTCAAAATAATTTCTAACTATCTTCAGTATTTCTCTAGTGTTCATGGTGATATTTCCTTTTTCATCATGGATTTTAGTAATTGGAGTATTTCTCTCCTTCTGTACATTAACATGGAGGTTTTATCAATTGTATTTATTTTCTCAAAGAGCCAACTTTTCATTTTGAAATTTAAAAAAAAATAAATGTATGGCAGCAGAATATATTACATTTCTTATTACACATATACAGCACAATTTTTCAAATCTCTGTATATAAAGTATGTTGACCTCAATTTGTGTGTTTATACATGTACATTGGATAATGATATCTATTATATTCCACCATCCTTGCTAATCCCTTTCCCCTCCCTATTCCTCCAACCACTCTGGTCTAAATAGAATTCCTCTATTCCTTCCAGGCTCCCCCTCCCTACCCCACCATGAGTCAGCCTCCTTATATCAAAGAAAACATTCAGCATTTGTTATTTTGGGTTTGGCTAACTTCACATAGCTCTATCTTCTCCAATGCCATTCATTTACCTGCAAATGCCATGACATTATTTTCTATTATTGCTGAGTAATATTCCATTGTGTACAAATGCCACCTTTTCATTATCCATTCATCTATGGAAGGGCATCTAAGTTGGCGTCACAGTTTACCTACTGTGAATTGTGCTGCTAAAAACATTGTGGCTGTGTCCCTATAGTATGCTGTTTTTAAGTCCTTTGGGTATAGACTGGGGAGTGGGATAGCTGGATCGAATGGTGGTTCCATTCCCACCTCACTTTGTCAATTTTTAATTGCTTCTTTTGTTTCAGTTTCATTGGTTTCAGCTCTGATCTTAATTATTTTCTGTCCTTTACTGCTTTTTGTGTTGATTCATTTTTTTCCTAGGGCTTTGAGATGTAATTTTAAGTCATTTATTTGACTTTTTCTTTTTTTTAAGGAATGAACTCCATGCAATGAACTTTTCTCTTAGTAATGCCTTCATAGTGTCCTAGAGATTTTGATATGTTGTATCTGTGTTCTCATTCACCTCTAAGAATTTTTAAATCTCCTCTTTGATATTCTCTGCAACCCATTGTTCATTCACTAGCATATTATTTAGTCTCCAGGTATAGGAGTACCTTCTATTTTTATCATTTATTTTTAATTTTGTTCAATTATGATCTGATAGAATGCAGGGTAGTATCTTTACTTTTCTGTATTGCTTAGAGTTCCTTTTTGGCATGACATATGGTCTGTTTTAGAGAAGGATCCATTTTCTGCTGAGAAGAAAGTGTCTTCGCCTGTTGAAGGATGAAATAGTCTATGTATGACAGTTAAATCCAAGTTATTGATTGTATTATTGAGTTCTATAGTTTCTGTCTGGCTTTTGTTTGGAGATCTACCCAGTGGTAAAAGACGTGGGTTAAAGTCACTCAGAATTATTGTCTTGTGGTCTACTTGGCCCTTGAACTTGAGAAGAGTCTGTTTGAACATAGATGCTCCATTGTTTTGGGTGTGTGTATATTTATAATTGTTCTGTCTTGTTGATGTGTGATTCCCTTAAGCAGTATATAGTGTTCTTCTTTATCCCTTTTGATTAACTTTCACTTAAAGTCCACATTATTTGATATAAGAATGGAAACCCCTGCTTGCCTCCACAGTCCATGTGAGTGGTATGTTTTTTAATATTTATTTTTTGTATATGGACACAATACCTTTATTATTTATTTTTATGTTTTGCTGAGGATCAAATACAGGGCCTCACATGTGCTAGGTGAGTGCTCTACCATTGAGCCCCAGCCCCAGCCCCAGCCTGAGTGATATATTTTTTTCCATCCTGTCACCTTCAGTCTGTGGGTGTCTTTTCCTATGAAATGAGTCTCTTAGAGGCAGCATATTGTTAATCATTTATTATCCAATCTGCCTGTCTTTTGATTGCTGAGTTGTAACTTAACTTTCAAGGTTATTATTGATTCAAGATTTGTATTCCCAGTTATTTTTGTTTATTTTTTGTTAACTAAGTTAGTTTCTCTCTGATAGGTTTTTCCTTTAGAGTGATACTACCCTTTTCTGATTTTTTTTTATTGTTGTTCATTTCCTCCTCATGGAATATTTTGCCAAGGATGTTCTGTAGTGCAGGTTTCTAGTTGTAAATTCTTTTAACTTTTGTGTATGATGGAAGGTTTGTATTTTGTCATAAGCATAACATCTAAATTGAAATCTAATTGCTAATCAAAATTTAATTTTTTTGGGTATGATTCTTGGTTGGCATCCATTTCTTTCAGAGCTAGGTTTATATTGTTGCAGGATCATGTAGATTTCAGGGTCTCAGTTTAGAAATCAGAGATCCTGATTGGCTTCCCCCATATGTAATCTGATTCCTTTCTTTTGTGGTTTTTGAAATGCTCTGCTTCTCCTGTATGCTAGGTGTTTTCATTTTGATGTGCATTGGTTTAGATCTGTTGTGTTCTTGTTCATTTGGTGTCCTGTACACACCTTGTATTTGATTTTCCAATTCACTCTACATGTTTGGAAATTTTTCTGGTATTATTTCATTGAAGAGATTATCCATTTCTGTAGTTTAGACCTCGATGCCTTCATCTATCCCAATAGTTGTTAAATTTTGTCTTTTCATATTAACTCACAATTCTTGAATCTTCTGCTCATGGTTTCTTACCATCTTCACTGGGGTCAACTTTATTTTTTCAAGATTATATATTTTGCCTTCAATGTTAGAGGTCCTGTCTTCCAAGTGATCTATTCTGTTGGAGATGCTTCCTATTGAGTTCTTAATTTGGTTTACTCTTTCCTTCATTTCAAGGATCTCTGTTTTTTTTTTTTTTTTTTTTTTTTTTTCAGAATCTCTATCTTCTTATTGAAGGAATCTTTTGCTTTCTGTATTTGCTTATGTAGCTCTTTATCAAAATGATCCTTTGCTGCCTGTATTTGCTCTTATATCAACCTTTAATTCACAGAAAATTATGTACCTTCTCCACTCCTTCTCTGTCACTTCTCCTGCTGTTCTGACCATGGATTCTAATAATGTAGCATCTTTGTTTGGGGCACATTCTTTCTTGGTTTCTCATGTTGTTCATGCAACTTCCTTTCCAGCTCTGTGTTTTCAAGATATATAGCCATGTAGGCTTATAGTGTCCCCAATGGGTTCCAATACCTTTCTTTTTAAAAATAATGCTAATGTATGCCATTATATATGTACTCATTTCTTTCTGCATTAGAACTCTTAATACACATATATAACGCAATTTTTCAAATCTCTGGTTGTATATAATGTATGTTGGCACCAATTTGTGTCTCTTACATGTACTTTGGATAATGGTGTCATCACATTCCACCATCACTGCTAATCCCCTGCCTCCTCCCCTCTGTTCCAACCCCTCTGCCCTATGTAGAATTCATCTATTCTTCCCATGATCCCCCTCCCTACTCCACTATAGTCAGCCTCCTTATATCAGAGAAACCGTTCAACATTTATTTTTTTTTAAGATTGACTAACTTCACTTCTCCAATACCATCCATTTACCTGCAATTGCCATGATTTTATTATTGCTGAGTAAAATTGCATTGTGTATATATGCCACATATTTTTACCCATTCATCCCCTGAAGGGCATCTGGGTTGGATCCACAGTTTGCTATTCTGCAATGTGCTGTTATAAACGTTGACATGGCTGTGACCCTGTAGTATGCTGTTTTCAAGTCCTTTGAGAATAGTCCGAGAAGAGGAATAGCTGGGTCAAATGATGGTTTTATTCCCAGATTTCCAAGGAATCTCTATACTGCTTTCCATATTGGTTGCACCAATTTGAAGTCCCACCAGCAGTGTATGAGTGTGCCTTTTCCCCCACATCCTTGCCAACACTTGTTGTTTGTCTTCATGATAGCTGCCATTGTGACTCGAATGAGATGATATCTTAGAGTGGTTTTGATTTGCATTTCTCTAATTGCAAGAGATGATGAACATTTTTTTCAAATATTTGTTGATTGATTCTATATTCTTTTCTGAGAAGTGTCTGTTCAGATCCTTGGCCAATTTGTTGATTGGGTTACTTGGTTTTTTTGGTGCTTAGCATTTTGAATTCTTTATATACTAGACATTAGTGCTCTATCTGATGTGTGAGGGGTAAAAATCTACTCTCAGTATGTAGGCTCTCTGTTCCCCTCAGATTTTTTTGAGAAGAAACTTTTTAGTTTGAATCCATCCCATTTGTTGATTCTTGGTTTTAATTCTTGTGCTATAGGCATCTCATTAAGGAAGTTGGGGCCTAGCCCCACGTGACGAAGATTAGGGCCTACTTTTTCTTCTATTATATGCAGAGTCTCTAGTTTAAATCCTAAGTCTTTGATCCACTTTGAGTTGAATTTTGTGCATGGTGAGAGATAGGGTTTTAATTTCATTTTTTTGAAAATGGATTTCCAGTTTTCCCAGCACCATTTGTTGAAGAGGCTATCTTTTCTCCAATGCATGTCCCTGCCTATTTTGGGATCAGGGTGATATTGGCCTTATAGAATGAGTTTGGAAGTGCTACTTCTTTCTCTATTTCTTGAAATAAATTGAAGAGTATTGGTATTTTTGTAGTTCTTCTTTAAAGGTCTTGTAGATCTCGGCTGTGTATCCATACTTTCCTGGGCTTTCCTTTGTTGGTAAGCTTCTGATGGCTTCTTATATTTCATCACTTGATATTGGTCTGTTTAAATTGTGTATGTCTTCCTGACTCAAGCTCGGCAATCATATGACCTAAGAAATTTGTAGATGCCTCAATGTCTTCTATTTTATTGGGGTATACATTTTCAAGATAATTTCTAATTATCCTCTATTTCTGTAGTGTCTGTTGTGATATTGCCTTTTTCATCATGTATGCTGGTAATCTGAGTTTTCTCTCTCCCTCTCTTGATTACCATAGCTAAGGATCTGTCAATTTTATTCTTTCAGAGAACCAACTTTTTATTATTTTTTTAACTCTTTCTTTTAATTCAATTTCAGTTCTAATTTTAATTATTTCTTGCCTTCTACTGCTTTTGCTGTTGATTTGTTATTCTAGGTCTTTGAGATGAAGTATGCAATCAATTATTGACTTTTTCTTCTTTTAAGGAATGAACTCTATGCAATGAATTTTCCTTTATTACTCTTTGCATTGTTTCCAAGAGATATTGATATGTTGTGTCTATGTTCTTGTTTACCTCTAAGAATTTTTTAATCTCCTTTTTGATGTCTTCTGTAACCCATTGTTCTTTCAGTAGCATTTTATTTAGTCTCCAGGTGATTGCAAAATTTTTGTTTTTGTCACTGATTTCCAATTTCATCCCATTATGGTCTGATAAAATGCGTGGTAGAGTCTGTACTTTTTTGTATTTGCTAAGAGTTGCTTTGTGGCATATTATATGGTCTATTTTAGAGAAGGATCCATGTGGTGCTGAGAAGAAAGGGTATCCACTTGATGCCAGTTGAAATATTCTATATATCTCAGTTAAGTTATTAATTGTGTTATTGAGCTCTATAGTTTCTTTATTCAACTTTTGTTTGGAAGATCTTTCCAGTGTTGAGAGAGGTGTGACCCAAGATCATTGTGTTGTGGTCTATTTGACTCTTGAACTTGAGAAGAGTTTGTTTGATGAACAAAGCTGCATCATTGTTTGGTACAGATATATTTATGATTGTTATATCTTTTGGTGAATGGTTTCCTTGAGCAGAATGTAGTGTCCATCTTTATACCTTTTGATTAACTTTGGCTTGAAGTTTATTTTATTTGATACAAGGATGGAAACCCCTGCTTGCTTACTCAGTGTATGTGCATGGTATTATTTTTCCCAACCTTTCACCTTCAGTCTCTGTATGTCTTTATCTATGAGATGAGTCTCATGTAGGTAGCATATTGTTGTGTCTTTTTTTAAAATCCACTCTGCTAGCTGATGTCTTTTGATTGGTGAGTTTAAGCCATTAGCATTCAGTGTTATTATTGAGGCATGGTTTGTATTTCCAGACGTATTTTTCATTTTTGTTATTTAACCTGATTTTATTCTTTTATTAGTTTTTCCTTTAGGGTACTACCTCCCTCAGCTGACTTCCATTGTTGTTTTTCATTTCCTCTTCATGGAATACTTCGCCAAGTATGTTTTGTATTGCTAGTTTTCTAGCTATAAGGTTTTTTTTTAAAAAAAAAAAAAAAAAAAAAACTTTTGTTTATTGTGGAAGGTTTTTACTGCATTTTGAAATCTTTTGCTGAATACAAGATTCTTATTTGGCACACATTTTCTTTCACAGCTTGATATATGTTGTTCCAGGATCTTCTAGCTTTCAGGGTCTATGTTGAAAAATCTGCTACTATCCTAATTGGTTTTCCTCTACATGTAATCTGATTCCTTTCTCTTGTGGCTTTTAAAGTTATCTCCTTATTCTGTATTTTTATCATAATGTGCCTTGGTGTGAATCTCTTGTGATTTTGTTCATTTGGTGTCCTGTAAGCTTTTTGAATTTGAATTTCCAATTCATTCTTCATGTTTGGAAAGTTTTCTAGTACTATTTCATTGAATAGATTGTTCATTCCTTTGGTTTATGCCTCTATGCCATCCTGTATCTCAATAACTCTTAAATTTGGTCTTTTTATGATATTCCATATTTTTGAATATTCTGTTCATGGTTTCTTATCATCATTACTGTGTGCTCTATGTTCTTTTCAAGATTATACATTTTATCTTCATTTTCTGATTTCCCATCTTCCAAGTGGTCCACTATGTTGGTGATGCTTTTATTTGAGCTTTATTTTGGTTTATTGTTTCTTTCATTTCAAGGGTTTCTGTTTGTTTAGAACCTCTATTTCTCTGTTGATGTGATCTTTTGCTTCTTGTATTTGTTTATGTAGCTCCTTGTGGAAGTGACCTTTCACTGCTTGTATTTGCTCTCTCATATCTCCCCTGAGTTCACAGAACATTTTAACCATATCCTGAAGTCGTTTTTTCTGCTCTGGCTGCCAATGATTCTAATGATGTGTTGTCTTGATTTGTTTGGGGCACTTTCTTTTCTTGTTTTTCATGTTGCTCATGGGTCTGCCAGTTGAGCATGTGTATAGTGTGACCAGAGCCCACCACCTGATGTGAGCCTGGCTGTGAGATGCCCTGCAGTGGGGAAGAGCTAAGTGAGAGGGAGACAGGAGTAAAGTTTGGAGTTTAAAAGAGAGACCAGGAGCTGGGAAATCTCCAGGCAAGGGAGGGAAACAATACTGGGAACTCAAGTAAGATGAGTGGTCTAAAAAGAGACACGCAAGATGCAATCTCTCTGCAGGGTCTGGAAGGTGGCAATACCACCTTCCAGACACCCTACACCAAGACCAGACTTCCCACCCTGGTTACCTGCACTATCCAGAGACACCAGCTTAAAACAGACAACCCCACCTATTGGATGAAAAGAGAAACAGAAAAGAAATGGATCTTTAAAACTAGCAACAACCCTGTTTTTTTGTTGTTGTTTTTTTCCCCTGTTTTACCCCTCTGTCCTCTGGCCCTCACATCCCCAACATATTGAAACCAGGAATTTTGCATGAAATAGAAGGACTGAGTCATCTGTATAATATAATATAGAGGTGTTGTATATGCCCTTTGTTTTTCTTCATTTCTCTTTCCCCTCTAAATTTTACTATTTTTAACATACTGTATTTTCACTACTATTATATTTTAGATAATAATTGAATCCAACATTTCTGTACTTTGAAACAAAACTGTAAATGTCTTGATAACAAATTGTTCATAGGAAATATATTGTTGGGATCAGTAAATATTGTCCTTCCCCATAAAGGAGTGATCTTGGAACCCTACAAGAGCACTACAAATCTACAGAGTAATAACACCCCAGACCCACATAACTGAAGTGTATTTTAAATTTTGTACATTAGAGTTTTGGGGTTTTGGTGGAAATTGGAAGTTTGCAGGGATCCAGGCAATGGCCTTATTCTCAAACCCTCAGCTTAGGTGAGTTTTCTCCAGGTGCCCATTGGCCTAGGCTTGGGTCCTATTTCTTTGCAGGTAAATGTGTTTTTATTTTATTATGTAGGAAATACGTGAGAGATTACTCCAGGGTTCTAGCAGTCAGTAGGGTCTTCACATCAGCACCCAATAGGAAATACTTTCAAATTATCACACCATTTTCCTTGATGCAATTTTTATTAAGGAATAGCATGCCTCATCGTGGGGGAACATACACATACTGGGCTCAGGGACTTCAGGTTCACTCTCTGATCCAGATATATATATATATATATATATATATATATATATATATATATATATATATATATATATATATATATTTGTAGACTGGCTCAAAAATATCAATGTAACTTTACTAGTTTATATAGTTTTCAGGGAGAAATCAAAGGCATGTAGCCTGTTTTTCATAAATCCCTTATCTTCAAAATGCCAGGTTGTCTTGTGATATCATCATTCCTCTAATGGACTAAGAAAAAAATATTTTCATTTATTTACACTTTTTATCATTTTTTAAGTTTCACGTGTAGTTGCAAGTTTTTTGAAGTCTTCTACACCTACAGAATTAACTCAGAAACTGACTACTATTTTTATATATAAATTTTCCTCCAGTATACTTTGGAAGTGATTTTAGGACCTCATTTGTGCCATTCTCCCTAAACTAGTTCCTATTAAGTATTTTCCATGTTTGTATTCTATTTTCTCTCCATTTTTGAAGTGTGATTTATTTCTTTGTTAATATAATTTACTACATCTCACAGGAACCCAGATTCACCCTTTAAATTTATTTCACTAATTTAAAAAATAAACTAGTTACTTACTCAGGACCCCTGATTTTAGACAGCTTTGAATCACTGTTACCAAAAAACAACAACTTAGAGGGAGGAAAAATTTATTTTGGCTCATCATTGGTTTAGAGGTTCATTACAGTCACTAACACCATAGCTTTGGGTCAAAGCTGAGGCAGAGCATCAGGATGGAAGGGTGTGACAAAGGAACTCAGCACAGAACATGACTTCTATGAAGCTGAGAGAGGATACCATTCAACAGGGACATTATATAAACCCCAAAGGCAGACCCCAGGAAACTACTTTTTCCAGACACAACCCATCTTCCTAATTATAACACCCAGTGGATACATATCAGTGGATTTGTTTGTTGGGCTCATAATCTAACCATTTCACCTCTGAGCAGTCTTGCATAATTTCATACATGAACCTTTGGGCAAAACCTCATACCTTACCCATAATACCATCTCATTTTAACTGCACTTTATGGAACTGGACAGGAAAAGTAAATAAAAATGATATTTTCTGGCATCAGGGAAATCCAGTACCTTGGTTCTTTAATCCATCTATCAAGTTTTTGTGCCTTTCAATATTGCATTGCCACCTGGAAATAGAAATCACAATTGAGGCAAAAGCAACAGGAGTCAGTGGAATTCAAACATTGTTCCATTGCCTGTTAGTTATGCAGAGAGGCTGTTTACATTGCAGCATATTCTTAGAAGCACATTACATTGAGATCTATTTCATTCCTCAGTATCTCTTGATCCTCCCTGATTCCCTTCCTTTATCTAAATGTTTATCTTCTATTTTCAAAAAATGCATTTTTTTTTTCTATTTATTCCACATATGAGATTAAATGTACAACTCAGTGTTCTGTGTCTGGCTTATTGGACTTAACATACTGCCCCCAAATTGCATCCATTTTCTTGCAAACAGTTGACTTTGTTCTTCTTTGTGGTTGAATAAATCTCCATTGTGTATGTATACCACATTTTCTTTATCTGTTCATCAGTTAATGCACACCTGGCTAGATCTCATAACTTAGCCATTGTAAATCATGTGGTTGTAAACATGGGAATGGTTAGTGTGTTGTGTCTTTAATTCTTTTAAATGTGTACTGAGGAGTGATCTCATAGATTAGCTGTATCATATAATTCTAGTTTCTAGTTTTCTAAGAAAATCACATAATGATTTCCATTCTGGCTGTACCATTTCACTCCCACCCACATTATATAAGGGTTTCCTTTTCCCCACATTCTTGCCAGCACTGGTGGTTGTTTTTACTCTAGATGATGGCTGTTTTGACTACAATGGCTTGAAATCTCAGGAGAGAGTTCATTTGCATTTCCGAGATGGCTGAACATGTTGAAATGTTTTCACAAAAGTGTTGGCCATTTGAACTTCTTTCAGAAGCTTCTGTTTGTTTGTTTTTTTGGTCCAATTGTTGAATGGGTTAATTTGTATTTTATTTTCATGTTGATTTCTTAAAAAATATATTCAAATACAATCATTTGTTAGAGTAATAAATGGCAAAAATTTCTCTTTCAGTGTGTTGTCTCTTTATGCTGTTATTTTCCTCTTTGCTGTGCATAGCCATGACCAGTGTTGGTCCTTGATATTATTTTCTGTGCTATGAGTATTTTTTAGAGAGTCACTGCCTCTAACCACGTCCCTCACAGGCAATGGCAATGTATTCTCTGGTCTTCAGTCCAGTGGACATTGACCTGTGAATATTCCATTTTCCCGGCATAATTTGCTAAAGAGGATTTCTTCACTCCAGTGCAAACTTTGGAAACTTTGCCAATAATCAGCTGAAGAAAATTCTGTAGGTCTCTGTAGCTTGTATCCTCTCACTGGTCTCTGTGTCTCTTCCCAGAATGACTGTGTTTCTCTCCCTATGGTGCAGTCGTATAATTTGAAGTCAGGAATAGTGAGGTCTCTGGGTTGATGGTCTACAGAATTGACAGGGTTACAGAATTGCTTCCTTTTCTGGGGTCTTATTATTCTATATGATTTTTAGGATTTTCTAGTTCTGAGAATAATATCATGGGTCATTTGAAGGAGATTGTATGAAATCTGTAGGCAGGTTCAGTTAATCTGATGGCTTTAATTAATCTGTCTATGATGTTTATTTTCTTAATGTTTTGTAAATTTGCTTGTAGTGGTATTTCAGTTCTTTGCTTAGACTGGTAATGAAGCATTTTACGTTATTTGGAATAGAATGAATTTCCTGATTCATTTCTCAACAGAGTTATTATTTTGGCTAAGGGTATTGATGTTTGGACCTTGATTTATTTATTCTGCAACTTTGCTAGACTTGTTTATCAGCTCTAAAAGTCTTCTGGTGAAAACTATACAATTTTCTAAAGTTTAGACCATATAATTTGCAAACATAGAGAATTTGTCTTTTTAAAATATTTATTTGTAGATGAACACACAGTAGCTTTATTTTTATGTGGTGCTGAGGCTTGAACCCAGTGCCTCACTCATGTGAGGCAAGACCTTTGCCACTGAGCTACAGCTCCAACCCCTTTCTTTCCTATTTGGCAAGAGACAGATATAAAATATTACAAACACTCCTACTAACATTTATGTACTTTAGTGTACAGGAGTGGTGATGGTTCACCTTCTTTGATTGCCCATTATTTTTAGAAGAAATGCACACAGCTCTTTCCTATTCAGTAGGATGTTGGTTTAAGTTTGTTATATATAGCGTTTATGATGTGGATGTAAGTTCCTTTAGAATTTTTATCAATAAGTGATGTTGAATTTTGACAAAAGCTTTTTCCAGCACCTATTAAAATGATCACATGGGTTTTATATTTTGTTACATTTGTATGTGTATTATAATTATTGACTTGTGTTTGTTGCACAATATAATTATTGACTTGTGTTTGGTGCGATGATACCTCATGTATTTTTTTTTTCCTTGTGGTGCTGGGGACTGAACCCAGGGCCTTGCGCAGGCAAGGCAAGCACTCTACCAACTGAGCTATTTCCCCAGCCCTCCTCATTGTGTTTTTGATTTGCATTTTCCTGTCGGCTAATTATATTGAATATTTTTCTATTTGTTTACTGGAACTTTTTGTTTCTTCTTTTGAAAACTGTCTACTTTGTTTGCCCACTTTAATGGAGATACTTAGTTTTTGATTGTTTGGTTATGGTTTTTTTCTTCTTTACATATTCTAAATATGTCTTTACGTATTTTAAATATGAGGCTTGTATCAAACGCATACTGTGCAAAGATTTTCTCCCACTTTATAGAGATTCCCCTTTTTTCTCTGCTGTAAATCAGGTTTTCAGTTTAATGCCATTTTTATTTTTATTTTTTTGTGATTTTAAAATTATTTTCAAAACATTTGGTGTCCTTACCAGAATCTTACATTATTTTCCCTTGTTTATTTTGTAGTTTTTCAGTCAGGTCTTTTACCCCTTTTGAATTGATTTTGAACAGGGTGAGGAATAGGGATCCAGTTTCTTTGAGTACTAAAACTTTAGACAGAGCTTTAAAATTGGGATGTGTGAGTCTTCCAATTTTGTTCTTCATATTTTTCTTGAAAACAACCTGTATTTGATATTTGAGGTAGACTGAACTTCCATATTCACTTTAGGCTTACAATTATATCTTTTTTCAAAAATGACATGTGGGAATTTTGGTAAGGTTTACATTGGTATGTAAATCAACTTGCATTTTACCATTTCAGCAATATTAATCTTATCAATAAATAGTCGATGCCTATTTATTCTTTTAAACATTTTCTATACTATTTTCTGCTTACAAGACATATTTGTCATTTTTTTTGCTATGCATTTAATGTTTGATGCTACCATAAATGGAATATTTTAATAATTTTGCTTTGAATATTTATTGTTTGGCTACAAAAATTGTGTTATCAGTGCTATATCCTGCACAAATGCTGAACTTTTTTATTCATTAGTTCTTTCACAGAGACCTTAGGATTTAATTCACATTAAAGCCATCTATCTGTTTTTAGAGTCAGATGTAGTTTGATAGTTTCACTTCACTTTTCTAATATGGATTGTTGTTGTTGTTGGGTACCAGGGATTGAACTCAGGGGCCTTTGACCATAGAGCAACATCTCCAGCCCTATTTTGTATTTTGTTTAGAGACAGACTCTCACTGAGTTGCTTAGTGCCTTGCTGGTGCTGAGGCTGGCTTTGAACTCATGATCCTCCTGCCTCAGCCTCCCAAGACACTGGGATACAGGCATGCGCCAAACATGCTCAGCTCTGATGTGGATGTTTTAATTGTGTTTTTTACTGATTAAATCTCTTATTAAGTCTTTTTAGATTTTCTGTCTAAGTCAGTTTTGATGGTTGTTTTATAGGAATTTGTTCTCATTCAGTTGTTCATTATATGCCCTTAAAATTCTCTAATTTTTTTTAAGAGAGAGAGAGAATTTTTTAATATTTATTTTTCAGTTTTCAGTGGACACAACATCTTTATTTTATTATTATTATTTTTTAATCTGGTGCTGAGGATCGAACCCAGCGCCCCGCACATGTGGATCAAGCGCGTTACCGCTTGAGCCACATCCCCAGCCCCCAAATTCTCTAAATTTTTTGTGGAGTCTGTTTTTATGGTCTCAGTTTTATTTTTGATATTTATTAACTTGAGTATTCTCTTTTCTCTTGGTTAATTGAAAGTCAATTTTGTAAATCTTTTGAACAATCAAGTTTATTTTCTTAATTCTTTTGTCTGTTTCTTTTATTCTTGCTCTACTCTTTATTAAAATTTATCCTTTGTGCAATTTGATTACAGCTTGCTTCTCTTTGTCTAGTTACTGTGTAAATTTAGGATTTTGTTTGGGATTTTTTCTTTTACAATGTAGGCTTCTGTAGTTATGAATTTTCTTCTGGGGGCTACTTTAGCTGCACCTCATAAGTTTGGCATGTTTACTTTCATTTTTATCCACCTATTTTCCATTTTTTTTCTTTTTTCTTCTTCTTAAAGAGTACACTGTCTAATTGCTATATGTCTGCAAATTTTTAAATTTTCTGTCTTTTAACTTAATTTTATTGTATTTAAAAAAGATACTTGTCCTGATTTCAGTGCTTTTAAATATATTGATGACATTTTTATGTCTTTAAAATGGCAAGTTCTGCACAATGTTTCCTACACACTGGAGTAAAATGTGTATTCTACTCTTTGGGGCAGAATATTCTATATAGTCCTCTAGACCTAGTTTAGTTATATTGTTGTGCAAGTCATTTTGTTTTACATGGACTTTTACTGGTCATTTTATTCTTTCTTGAAAGTGGGATATCACATATTATCCTCCACTTTTTGTAGAAATTTTTCTTCCTTTAATCCTGATAATTTTCACTTCATATATTTGGAACTCTGTTTTTAAACATGTATACATTTATAACTTAGTTTGTGAGATTGCCCACTCTATTGATATGTATTATATATTTTAATTTTTATCATAAATATGTATATATATTTAATATGTAATTTAATATATGTAATTACAAGTATATATGGTGTTCTTGCCTCTAACAATTTCTGATACAGCTGATTTTGTCTGACATGTGCATAGCTCTCCAGCTGTTTTCTTTATTGTTTTTATTTGCTTGTTTTGTCTTGTATTACGGGTTTTACCCAGGAGCACGTTACCACTGAGACCTATCCCCAGCCATTTTTATGTTTTATTTTGAGGAAAGGCCTCACTAAGTTGCAAGGAGCCATCCATGAATTACTTGGGGGTCTTCTCTCGGTATGGAGCCATGGAGATTTATATTTAATTTTGGGAGCTTGCCCAAGGCACATGACCTCTAAGAGTTACTAGGTGATATTCATTGGCTGTGACCAAGTTTAAAACTAGCCTGCACATTTGAGTTCTTTGTTTCAGATTGTACAGGGAGATTCCTCACTTACTTCTCATCAACAATTGGCAGAATAAAGGATTGCCATAACAAAGGTTGAATCTGCCATGAAGACTGCACAGCTTACTAGAATTAATCCCCAGGGGCCTATATATTGATTAACATTTTCCAATGTTCATACTCCTACAGGAACAATGTGGCAATAATTGGGAATTATTGAATGACCTGCCTAACTCATTCTCCTCAAAAGTCATTGACTCCATTCCATGGCTTTATTGCTCAGTTAGTTATTAAAGGAAGAACACAATTTTGCAGATAGTTGGGTCATAGCCTAATATCATTGTTGCCCCTTTTTCTACTCAAAAGCATGTTTGGCTTTGGCAATCTTCTAATACTTGGCAGATAGCTTTTGTTAATTTACCTTGCCAAATGGAAATCCATTACTTTCATGAGAAAATTATTCAATTTACTCTCATGATTACATTTATTTTCCCAAAATTTTATGTGCTTAACCAATAGTTGGAGGACTAATACTATTTGCTGATGGATTGAGTTCAGGAAAAGCTGGTTTATATAGCCATGTTCATATGCAGATAATACAGACATCATATACTTCTGCAGAATAAGCAGACATTCAAACTCTCATTTGTGCTTTAATTCATTTTTGCAAACGAGTCAATCCATATTTATTGTGATAGTTTATATTGCAGTTAGAGTCAGAAAAATATTGAAACATCAACTACTGGGAATCTACCATTGCAAGAGTTATTTAATTTGTTTCACACCTTATAAAAGACAATTCAAATGTGTCACCATCCATATTTCATTAGCCATATAAGGGCACATTCTAATCTTCCAGGTTTTTAGAATCAGATAATGATAAGATTGATAAACTTATTGCCATTTGTGAATAAATATCTTTATATGATTGTGCAAAAGCCTCACTTTCTTTACATCATCAGAATGCTTCTACTTTACATAAAAAAATTAATGTTCCTGGGGAAAAACTTGTTCATTAAATCTCACAATGTTTTATACATATTTTATCTTCACCAACTGGGGTTAATCCCATGGTTTATGACCAAATGAGTTATAGCAAATGGATGTAACTCACATTCCTCAATTTCGCAAACAGTGTTAAGTTCATGTTATTGTTGATACTTACTCTAGATTTATTTTTGCCACTGCCTCTGTAAAAGAAAATTCTCAGCATGTTATTTCTCACTGTCTAGCTACTTTTGCAGCATTAGGATGTCCTTTACAGATTGAAATTGATAATACTCCAGCTTATACTAATTTTTGTTTTCAGCAGTTTTGCCATCAATTTTGTATTGATCATAAAGCAGGTATTCCCCATAAGCCTCAAGGTACAGCCATTGTAGAATGAGCTCATTTATCTATTAAGTTACAATTACAAAAAGGGGGAGGGGATAAGGCCCCACAAAATAACCTTAATCATGCTTTGTTTTAATTTTTTTTTTTAAATTGTGACTCTGAAAGTCACACTGCAGCTGAAAGACACATCTTCCATGGCAACAGGATCCTTGGTTCAAGTTTGGTGGAATGATTTACAAACATAACAACAGAAAGGATCAGATTAAGTGATAATGTGGGGTAGAAGTCATGCTTGTGTTTTCCCAGAACGTGCCTCTCATACTATTAGGGTACCTGAACATGCTATCAGACATGGAGGACCTAGAACCGAGGTTCAGATGACTGAGGATTGATCCAGAGATGTCAGCCCTGACCCGCAGCAGGAAGTGAAAGCTATAAAGGAGGAAGAGGATGAAGAAGGCCCAGAGAGACTGAAAGTTGAATCTACCGTCATGGAAACAACTGGAGAATCTAATGCTACAACCTGAACAGATAGTTTGACACAAGGAGGAACTAAGTCTGCAGCCACAATGTTTGTGGCCATGTTGAGCTGTCCGGGTAGATGAGGTCCAGGGAGAAACCAATTGGACATATTTTCCAGACCCACTTTTAGTACACCCTGTGGTATGGAACAGAGAATCCATCCCAGTATTTACCAATGATACTCATGTAATGTGTGGTTTTACACATACTCAGTTTACACCCATCCCTGTGAATGGATTTAATTATACTGATTACAGTGAACAACTACGTATATATTGGTCCCATGATAAGCATACTGGCTATTCAGGGGTATCTTTTGAAGAAAAGACAGAATATGGTGGGTCTAGACAAGCCAATCTTACTGGACCCTGGGACTCTAAGGAATATGTCCAAACAGTTATTAAAATGGGACTTTCTCTAACAAGCCAGTCATTGCCACAGATCGTCTGCCAATACCTTACTGTCCTAATCATTCTGCAATAAAATTTGGCACCTTTCCTAAATGGATAGACTGTGCAGATGTCTTGCCAGTACAACAAAAATGTTCTAGAAATAGTGGATAGATTTTAGACTGGTCTCCACGAATTGACAAAAGACAATCACATAAGGATGCCAGGATCCCTGGAGGTTTTGTTGGTAATATCCTAACCTTCAGTGAAGGCGGTATCCAAAAAGATGTTTGGTGCTTAATTGCAGCCTCAGATTTCCTATATTACATTGACAGCCCTGTGCCTGACTTTGTAGGCAAGGGGTCTAAAGAGGGTTCCTAGTATGGCCTGCAGGCCTATGTTCAATCTCCTTATGCTTTAATTACTGGAAATGTGAGAGTTAAGAGAAAGGATGATAAATATCTTGTAGCCTGTAAAAAGTGCAATTTACTTAATTGCATCTCTAGATATAATAAGGGAATGGAGCAGTAATCCTTCACCAGTCTCCCTTTGTCTTACTTCCAGCCAACATTTCAGAGCCATGGCATGCTGATGCTGGTGTTCAGGTTTTACAACAGACGCATGGTCAGGCGATCAGACTCCAACAAGCTTTTGGACTCATAATTCTTGGTTATAATTTTTAAAATTTTATTTAATCTCATTCATCACTCTACAGTTACAGCTTTAGTGGCTAGATCTCAGAACATTTAGCATGCAAATTTCCTTAATAATTTGGCACAAAATACTTCCAAGGTCTTCAATAATCACAAATATTGATGAAAGAATTGAAGCTAACTTGAATGCCTTAGAAACTTCTGTCATAAATATTGGTATTGGGCTTTCTGCTGTCTCATTTAAGGAAAGGTTTAAATGCTATCTGACTATGAAGGTCTCTGTTACTGTAGCCAAATATAAGGCTTCCCAATGGGATTTGGAGAAGGTTAAATCATCTAATGGGTATTTGGCATAGCAATAATAATAGACTGGAATTTATTGGAGAAGGTTAAATCATCTAATGGGTATTTGGCATAGCAATAATAATAGACTGGATCTTATGGAGTTAACATCACAACATCCAGGATATTCAAAAAAGCAAAATCAATCTTTTGGATCCTACTTCTCTAACTGGAAATACTTCACGAATGGAGTGGCTTTAACCCGGGAAACACACTGAAACACTCTGCATGGTATATTATTGGAATGAGATGTTTGCTACTAGTTCTTCTTTTGTATTGTGATAATAGGTTATCACACCCTCAGAACATGAATCCAGGAACTTAAAATAACAGCTCGTCATTTTCTATTGCAAAGTAAAAAGGAGGAATATGCAGGGTTCCACCCGTGAATTACTTGAGGATCTTCTCTGAGTATGGAGCCATGGAGATTTAGGTCTAACCGTGTGAACTATCCACAGCTCTCCAGAGTGCACTAGATTGTGCAAGGCACATGACCCTCTCTCTGCTCTACCAGGAAGACCCCTCTTCTAGCTCTGAAGTTGGGCATAACCCAGTGGGAACTACAAAGCCCACTTTCTACCTTATTTGGCAAAGAACATTCCATGGAAAACCTTTGATATTCCCTGATATAAATAAAGCAAACATGGGCTCCATTTTGCTCTTTTGAGTGTGGAAGCTTCATCCCTAAGATCGGCTAGCCCATCCCACCCCTGCTTTTAAAATTACTTTCTGTAACCCGTGGGGCATTTTTTGTCCCATGCTTTACCTTTCTTATCTTTTATTTTGCAGCCAGACCATTCCACCAAGAGGAACTCTATTTTTACCACCTGCAGTTTTGAATTCATGTTACTCTTGCCTCAGCCTCCTGAGTCACTGAACTACTGTGGTGGGCTCTTGATTGCTAGTTTTATATATTTTTTTATATTTATATTTATTCTCATCCCGTCTTTATTTTGGAATCTAAAGTGAATCTGATGTAGACAGCAGAACAATTTTGTTTGATTCTAGTTCTTTTACCCAAGGGTGCCTTAACACTGGGCTACATCCCCAGCCACTTTTTAATATTATTATGTTTTATTTTCAGACAGTGTTATGCTAAGTTGCTGATGCCAGCATCAAACTTTTGATTCCCTAGCCTCAGTCTCACAAGTAGCTTAGTGACAGCATTGCACCACTGTACCCAGATGATGATGACTTAGACAGGCTCTCCATAAGTCACCGAGTTTGCCCTCAAACATGCAGTCCTATTACCTCAGCCTCTTGAATTTGTAGACTCACAAATGTGTGCTGCATGCCCAACTTTATTAATATGTTTTCTAAAATTGGAACAAATTGGATCTATATGCAGTAATAGTAATGAAAAAAGTAATAGTAATGAACCAAATGCTTCTTCTATGTTGCTACTTGTTTTCTACCTATATGTTTTGGGTTTATCAATTTTCCCATTATTGCCTAATAATGATTAATTTTTCTTCTGTACTATTTTTATTTTATTTTCTCCTTTTGGCACGTTTTAGTTTTTCCTTAGTGATTGTGCTGGGAGCTCTAACATCTTAAATTTATGACAATCAGTTTTTATTCTTGCCAAATTAGTTTAAATAGTATAGAAAAAAATTGCTAATTTTACAGATTTGTTCCTCAGTCCTGGTTTTTATCTTTGTCATAGACTATAACTTCATGCATCATGTGTCTTCTTTGGCTTGGATTTCATTTGTCCCCAAACAAGCTTAGGATTTGGACACTTGGTCCTCATTATGGTAGCACTGAGGCAGGGGAACCTTACAAATGTGCTGTCTACTGGGTGTTAATTCAGTAATTGGGGACAACACCCTTAGGAATAATGGACTCTAGTCCCTTGGAATGAGTTTTTGAGAAAACGAGTTGTTATGAAAAATCAAGACTGCCCCTCTCTGCTCTGTGGCTTGTATTGGTCCATATGATTTTTCCTCTTCCACTTGTCCCCACTCTGATGACAGCCACCATGCTGGAATAGAGCAAAGTGGGTACTCCCCAGAAGCCAAGTGGATGGGATCCCTTTATCTTGGACTCTCAGACTCTAACATTCTGACCTAAATGACTTTTTAATCATAAACTACTCAGCCTTAGGAATTTTCTGATAGCAATGAAAAATGGAGTCTTGTAGTCATTCAGCATCAATGTTTGTTAGGTTCTAAGTGTTATGTTTGTGTTCTAAGTGTTATTTTTGTGTACTAAGTGTTATTTTTGAACGCATTTATTTATTTATTTATTTATTTTTTAAATACACAACTGTGGAATGCATTGCAATTCTTGTTACACATATAGAGTTCAATTTTTTACACTTATATTTTTAAAACAAATAGAAAAGGGTTAGAAACTAAATACTCCATGATACTGGCTACATTTAGCTACCATATTGAGCTACTGAGCTACATCTACCAATATTTCTCATTATTTTATGAAGGCTCAAGTTTCTGTTTTTTATCATTTTCTTTAACCTTGATGGCTCTATTAGCATTTCTGGAAGAGTTGTTTACTCACCACAAACATTTAATTGTACAAATCTCCCTTTATCTTTTGAAGAACATTTTAGCAAGGTATAAAATTATTGATGGTTAAACAACAAGTTTCATCATGTCCTCCCACTGCCTTCCAGCTTCTTGGATTCTCTAGGGAAACCCACTAATGCTATCTTGTACCTGAACACCTGTTTCTCTCTGACCACTCAGAAGATTGCCTCTTGGTATTTGTTTTACAGCAAATTGACTGTCAGAATTCCTCTTATCCATGATTTCCCTTTCTGTAAGCTATTGAAAATTCAGAATGAGCAACTCATGAGTTTTAAATTGCAAAGTGTTCTGAGGAGCATGATGCAATCCCATGCCACCCCACACCAGTCCTCTAGGGCATGAGCCTCTGCCTTCTCCAGTAGTTTCCCAGTTGATATACTGTTTTTGAAATACCTTCCTGTTAGTGGTGAGTTGCCATCTTTGTTGAGAGACTGACTGTAGTGATAGTGTTCCACTTGTATAGAAGAGAACATCTCTCCAATTAATTAAGCACCACATTCTGTTTGTGCCCATGTTGCATTGTTAGCACCTTGGAGTTTAAGAATAGAAAACACACCTTGACCCTTCCTAATGGCAAACATGATTTCCCATGAGACTCTAACTCAAGAAGTTGAGATGTGTTTAATAAGTTTAGGATGAACCTCTTTCACGAATAACCTCAAGAGAAAGTACCAGTGACTAGGAAGTTTATTCTACTTCATTGTAATGCCAAAATGTCCACCAGGAAGGAAGTTGAACCTCGTTTCCATAGTATATGGTTGTATGCCAAAGTGTCCTTAAGAATGGCTCATGTGTAACCAAGGCAGTCTGGTGCTTTCCTAACTCCAGGGTTGAACCTGATTTCATCTGACAATGCAAGGTAAACGCCCCCCCTCCCCCCCATGCCACCATGATCTGAGGGATGAGGTATCAGTCCCTGGGTATAATGAGAAGCCAGTGGAGGCTTTTGTTCTCTCCAAAAGTGAAATACTATAGTCATCATTAATGGAAGAATTTAAGCCTCATTCTCCTACCATGTAATGCATGCAGAAGCACATATTTCTCGTGATCCTGGGCTAACCATTTCACAACCTCCACTGATTACTAGGCTGTGAGACTTTGAAAGATTCTTAGAAGGAATTTTATTGGCCAATTCTGCTCTTTATTTATTTATTTATTTATTTATTTATTTATTTATTTATTTTTGACACCAGGGATTGAACCCAGGGCTACTTAACCACTGAATCACATCCACAGCCCCTCCCTTATATATATATATATATATATATATATATATATATATATATATATATATATATATATATATATATATATATACTTTATTTAGAGACAGGGTCTCACTGGGTTGCTTAGTCCTGACTAAATTTCTGAGGCTGACTTTGAAGTCATGATCCTCCTGCCTCAGCCTCCCAAGTTGCTGGGATCATGGGCATGCAACACTCTGCCTGGCTCAGTTAATTTTCCTTAATTATGAAAATAATGATTGTTTTTGATTATAAGTGTTGAAGTCAAGAAGTCAGAGAGAAGTTGTTTTTGTTTTGTTTTCCCTCCCACCAGTTTAAGCAAGAGCCACTAATTGTCTGTACCATTGCTGAATGAGAAGAGAGTTACAGAGAAAGTTCCATGTGAAGTTGATTGCAAGTAATAGAATGGATAGCTGGCCAAAGACAAGGAGTCAAAGGCCACTTCAAAGTTCTTGGTGACAAAATTTGAGAACTCAGATAAAAAGCATGTTTTTGGGAGGAGAAAAATGAAGACTGAATCCAGCGGTGGAGATGTCTTGCAGTTGTCATTCAGCATAGGTGGGAGACTTGTTCCAGGCCAGTGGTCCCCAAGAGATTGCAAAGTGCATCAATTTATGTATACAGTTTGCAGACAGGTTGCTCACCTCCTCTGATAATCTCTGGGTTACTAATAAAATTTGCTTCAGGGCTGGGGCTGGGGCTCAGTGGCAAGAGTGCTTGCCTAGCACTTGTAAGGGACTGGGTTTGATCCTCATCAACACATGAAAATAAATAGAAAAATGGTATTGTGTCCATCTACAACTAGAAATATTTTTTAAAAGAACTGATACAAAGTAACCACTATGTAAGTAGACATTATACCATTGCTATTACTTGGGAGGAATTCTGTACATTTACTTGGTACACGTGCAAATCATGTTCAAATCCTTCCCATCCACCAGGGTTTGAGACCTTGGGTGCAGAATCCAGGCATGTGGTCATAGGTATTTCAAATCCCTGGAGAACACCCAGGGCAGGTTGTCTAGAAAAGGCTTAGAAATGTGTTGTAGAAATTCCAATAATATCTGGAGCAGAGAGAGAGGCAAGTAGAGGGTCAGAGATGACACCTGGGAAGGCAGAGGATGACAGGCAGAGCCGTGAGTGATGGGGTGGCAAAGAGGACAGGCAGAACCTCTAGGGACTCAGGGGCGGTGGGCAGATGTTGGGATGGGGAAAAACTGAATGCTTGGGGAAGCAGACAGAGAAAAAAGACATCACCGTTAATAAAATAATAAATGGGGACAGAATAGATATAGAAGCTCAGAAAGTCTTGACCTTCAAACTCCTCCATTCCAGAAGATTGCATTCCCCTTTCTGATCAGATCGCACAGTGGGGTTTTTTGTTTTTGTTTTTGTGTTTGTTTTAGAAAACTGGTAAAAGTGTTCACTGGTTTTGAAAGATTATTGATGGCCCTTGAATAAGGTTATCTTGAGTTTCTGGTCACACAGCATTGGTCTCTACTTTTTTTCCATTTTTGATGAATATCTAATACCTGGCCTACCAGTGGATACTAAATTTATAAGCCAATGATTGTATTTTTTAAAATGCAAAATTATTAGGGAACTCTACGGGGTGATACATAACTGGTGCTCAAAGATGCAGCTTATCCCTGCATTGATTGATCTATCTATCAATCTATTTAACTATTTATTTTCAGTGCTCGTGGAGGATCTACCATTCAGATATATATTGATAGTGATGGTTAGCATGCAGATGTGATTGATGGGATAATGCAGGTCAGGGAGTCATTCTATGAATCTGGACCACTGTGCAGAGACCTCCACATGTGTTTTCTTAGAAAAGTAATTTACCTAGAGCCCTGCCTGGGCCAAATCAATGTGTTAAATTCCATTCTTCAGCCAAAAACCTGTGATTTATTTGAGCAATATGAGTCTTCTCTGCCAGTGAGAACACAAGTTAACCTGGAGGGGACATGTTCTGGGACACTTTCACAGATTGGATTCCAGAATTCAAGGAGATAGAATGATTTCACCTACCCATCAAATATGTAAGAACCATTCCAGACCAGCATGGGCCAAAGTGACCTAGAGTTGTCCTGGATCTTTGGCATGTGAACTTCCTGTTCCTGTCACTAGTGTGCATCTGCTAACTACTATTTCTATCAGGTATTAGTTTATTTAAAGACAGAGGGGAGGTAAAGAGGAACACTCTCATGTGGGAGTGTCCTCTCTGATAATATGTTGTGCCCCTATTTCCTACTGATCCCAGAAAAGTTCCAATTAGAACTCGTCAGTGCAGACCAAAGTGAATTAAGGGTTGCATTTATATATTTAGAATATCATGTTAAACTTTTAATAATAAGTTAAAAAAAAAACTAAATGACAGCAGAATGCATTTCAATTATTATTACGAATATAAAGCACAATTTTTCATATCTGTATATAACATATGTTGACACCCAATTTAAATCTTCATATATGTATTTTGGAAGATGATGTCCATCACATTCCACCATCCTTACTAATCTCCTGCCCCTCTTTCCCTCCAACCCCTTTTCCCTATCTAGAATTTATCTAATCCTCCCATGCGCCCCCTGCCTACCCCACTATGATTCAGCCCCCTTATATCAGATAAAACATTCAGCATTTGTTTTGGGGGAATTGGCTAACTTCCCTTAGCATTATCTTCTCCAACACCATCCATTTACCCACAAATGCCATGATTTTATTCTCTTTTGTTGCTGATTAAAATTCCATTATGTATATATAATGCATATTTTTTCATCCATGCATTCACTCAAGGCCATCTAAGTTGGCTCCACAGTTTAGCTATTGTGAATTATGTTGCTATAAACATTGATGTGGCTGTGTCCCTGTAGTATGCTGTTTTTTAAGTCCTTTGGGTTTGGACCGAGGAGAGCAATCGCTAGGTCAAATGGTAGTTCCATTCCCAGATTTCCAAGGAATCTCCATACTGCTTTCCATATTGGCTGCAGCAATTTTCAGTCCCACCAGCAGTGTATGAGTGTGCTTTTTCCTCACGTCCTCGCCAATATTTATTGTTGTTTGTCTTCATAGTAGCTGCCATAATAAAAATTTTATTATAGTAAAATTCACACACACACACACACACACACACACACACACACACACGGATTTTGCTTTGGTGTCTGTGGACAAGACCATGTGGAGTAGGAACCTACAAACACAATGTCATCCCACTGCCAGTTAAGAGTACGAATTTGTCCATGGGCAGGCCTCTGGAATCACCCACAGCATCTCCCATATACTTAAGGATTAAAGGGGTGTGAGGCCTAGAGATGTCAGAGAAGCCTCACTGTTTTCCTCCCCTCTTCTTGATAGTGATTTCTGGGCCAATGAGCTTTGCACTACTTTGATTACATTTTATGTATTATCTAAAATCCTCTCTTGCAAGAACACAAGAGCCAAGAAACACAACATAACCTCCATATCCCTGGGATCACAACAAGCTACAGTGTCAGATCTTTAGTTGCTTTAGTTATTTACTCACTTCATTTGATCTATTTATTAATACCGGTAGACACCAGCAACCGCTCTAGGTCCTGTTGGAAGGAAACAGTCACACACTGGCACACAGCATCCTAAAGGGAGACTGTTGAAACAGGAATTCTGACCCTTCATTGTTCATGAAGACTCACCCAATATCAGAGCTTTGAATATTTTATTTTGAGGCAGGGTCTTGGTATCAGGCAAACTGTGGCCTCAGACTTGTGATCCTCCTGAAGCAGCCTCCCAAATGCCTGGGCTTACAGACATGTGCTACCAAACCTTGTCCTTTGCTTATTAAAAAAATGCATAGCTGCTGGTTATCTCCATCCAGTGATGTATGTGATATCAGACCCCAAACAATAAAAACCCCACACAATTCCATAGCTCAAGTCTGACTCTGGCTGTGAGAGGTTAGGTGATGGGAAGGGATTCCAGGGAGAGAGAGGGACATCAGCTAAGGAAAAGTAGGTTCCTTGGTTTTCATGTCAGAAAAGAACTTCATTTGTCAGGCGCATGGACAGTCCTGTTTAGAAAACAGATCCACATTCAGTAAAGAACGTGAAGGGCTGGAAATTCAGTGAAATCAGTAGCATGCTTGCCCTGCATGCACAAGGTCCCAGGTTCAATCCCCAGCACTACAAAAAGAAAGAAAGAAAAAAAAATGTGAGGAAGCCCTAAAGGGAGAGACAGCAAATACGTGGTCTGAGGTGTTGCTATTTAGAGAGGGACATTTAAATGGGGGAGGACTAGTGATGAGGCAAGATCAGACTTCTGTAGTTTGTCACCCATATTTCTAAGCTTGCTCATATCATGCTCATATTTGGGGGTCCAGGAAGCTGGTCTAGGTGAAATGCTGCATTGCAGGGAGTTGCTTTTTCTTGTTTTTTTTTTTTTTTTTTTTAATGTGATCTTTATTTTTAAAAATAGTTTTTAGTTGGACAGTATACCTTTATTTTATATATTTCTATTTAATGTGGTGCTGAGGATTGAACCCAGTGCCTCACAAGTGCTAGGCAGGTGCTCTCTCACTGAGCCAAAACCCCAGTCCCTTGTTTTTAATTTCAGATATTTTGTGGGCATTCCTGCATTCTGGTGATTTATGAATCTTTTCCTTTCAGGTTCAGAGTAACTTTCTTATTGGTATCCCAACATTTCTGTCCCAACCAGACATGTTCCACAGTTCTTTATGGACCTCAAGTGTTGCTAGAGGAATGATTAAATGATCATTTAGCTTTCAGAGCACATAGGGAAGTGTTTTCAGGACAGAAGTCTTAAGAGAATGCTCATTATTAGATTTCTATTTTTACTTATGTATTTAGACATGGACTCATATGGTTTTTGCAGTCATCCCCAAATGTGGTCCTCAAACCAGCTGATTTCAGAAACTTTTCATGTTGACAATTGTATTCAAATGGTTGAATTCTGATTGAAGCACATTTTACCAAGGGTCAACATTAAGATGCGCTTAACATGCTTATGATTTTTTCTGGCTAGAATATTGCAGAAGGTTTGCCAGTTTTCTCACCACTTTGCTTATCTCATTGATGTTGAAAAACTTCTCAGATGCAATGAATATACCCCACCAGAGGCAAGCTCCTGCAGCTGGCCACCCACAGACCCCCACACCCACCAATCCAACTCTCAGTCCCACATTAATTGGGTGTCAGGTGCTGTTGGATTGTTAATTATTGGGTAAAACCCAGTGTTTTGCCCCCAAGGAGCCCAAGGTCTAGCTTGTTGGCTATTGAAACCACTGGGTTGATTATCCACATTTCCTTGCCTCTCAAGACAAATCTAAGCTCCATCCATGGACCTATATTTAGTGGCACTGGTGGCTTAGGAAAATTTCTCATTTTGGTTAAGAAAACTAACAGCAAGTATAATTAATTATTTCCCTCATGGGGGGAAGGAAGGGTTCTGGCCTCAGGGTGTCCCGGCTCTTTCTCTTTCTCTCAGCCACATAATCTTCTCCTCATCCTGGGCAAGACTACTGTGTACTGCTCATCTCTGGAATCCTGGGCATGTGGCTTGACCTTCTCAGTCTTCCTTCAAGAGAAATGTTCCCATTTCACAAATTCAGCAAAACTGGTCCCCCAAATAACTGGGCTGCTGTTACTGAGAAGCAAAAGTTAAAAACATACTGAAAATGAGTGCTGGGGCTGGAGCTCAGCAGTAGAGTGCTTGCCTAGCATGTGCAGGCACTGGGTTCCATCCTTAGCACCACAGAAAAATATATGGATAGAATAAAGGTATTTGGTCTGACTCCAATAGAAAACATTAAAAAAAATAAATACTGAAAAGGCAACGTATTCTAGCAACTAGGGAAATGCAAATTAAAACTACACTGAGATTTTCTTTCACTCTAGTCACAATAGAAATTATCAAGAATACAGTAATAATAAATTAGTGCAGATATGGGGGACATGGAATACTCACACCTTGTTGGACAAACTGCACATTGGTGCAACCCCTCTGGAAAGCAGGATGGAGATTCCTCAAGAAACTAGGACTGGAACCACCATCTGACTCAGTTATCCCACTCCTCAGAATATATCCAGAGGATTTAAAATCAGCATACTACAGGGACACAGCCACATCAATGTTCATGATAGCAAAACTCACAATAGCTAAGCTATGGAACCAGCCTAAATGCCTATCAACAGATGAATACATAAAGAAATTGTGGTATGCATACATGGTGGAATATTACTCAGCTTTAAAAAAAGGATGACTTCATATCACTGGCTAGTAAATGAATGGATCTGGAGATTATTATGCTAAAGTAAAATAAGGCAATCCCCCAAAACCAAAAGTCACATGTTTTTCTGATATGTGTTATCTACATCACAAGGAAGCAGGGCGGGCACAAAGAGAAGTTCAGTAGATTAGACAAAGGGGAACAACAGGAAGGGGGGGGAGATAAGAACAAGAAAGACAGTAGCATTAATCAACCATAATGTTCCTATTTAAATATATGATAATACCTAAGTGAATCAGCCCATCATGCCCACTCACATGAATGAGGTCCTAAGGAGAATAAGGTATATTTTATGTTTGGATAATTTTACCAAAATGGACTCTATGGTCATGTATAGCTAAAAAGAACGAATAAAACAGAAAAAGATAAAAAAAGTATTGAAAAGGACCATGGGATCAAATTGATAGCATCATAGCCGGATGAGGAAATGTCTTTAGGTACATTCCAGAATTTTCTAAACTGCTCCCCCATTGGATGCTGCCAAAGGTGTTGGAGCCTGTGGGAAGGTGGAGGTTCAGGGTACTGCATGGAGAAGAAAGGACCCCCCACCCCCGGCATTCATCTGCAGGTGCAGGGGTCCCAGGGGGCAGGTAATCTCGAGGCCTCCTGAGTTAACAAAGGCAGAGAGGAGCCTGGTGCATTCCAGTCCATGGAGTTATTTACCAAATTAGGAAAACCTGGAATTGGCTTTCCTGGACTCCCAATCAAACACAAATCGTTTTTCCCTAAAGAGGGAAACCCTTGAGCCCCTCTTAAGGAGAAGTCTTCTCTGTATTATGCGACTTTTTGCATCACTGAATTGGGGAGACAAGACCAGAGCTCTCTTTGGAAACACATTGACTTTGTTTGCATCAAGACAAGTAGGTAGGGTCTGTCCTTTTTCTATTTCTTTTTTCTTGTGAAGTGTAGAGTATTCAGCTGATTCTAAGGATGCACACCTGGACAGGGTGTCCCTGGTTTTTGGAGGAGGCAGGATCCCATTGCCTGGGATCCAGGGGACTGGCAGGAACCAGGTAGAGCACCCAGGGTGGCCTTGATCTGTGCAAGGCTGTTATCATGTGGCCACCACAGGTATTTCTCTCAAAAAGAAAAAAAAAGTGGCACACGCCTTTCATTCCAGTGGCAGTGGAGGCTGAGGCAGGAGGGTGGGGAATTCAAAGCCAGCCTCAGCAAAAGCAAGGTGGTAAGCAACTCAGTGAGACCCTGTCTCTAAATAAAATTCAACCTAGGGCTGGGGAAGGGGCTCAGAGGTCAAGGCCTCTGTATTCAACCCCCAGTTCGCCAGAGAGTGAGGAAGCCCTGGTGCAGCTGGGGTTTACCCAGGTTTGCACTCTGGGGGTCTCTTCTGTGCTGATCTTCTTAATCTGCCTCCAGCCTCAATGTGGGCTCGAGATAGATTAAACTCAGCTGGAGGAACATCAGCTCTCACGCTGCCAATGGGATGGTAAACTCCAGGGCGCCTGTCAGGCCCCCAGTGAGCCTCTACCAGCGCTGGCCATAATGCAATAGGAAGTTCCCAAGGAGTGAAAGGGCAGTTCTGCTTGGAGAATTTTGCACAGATAAACAGAGGACAAGTCAGCACCCCGAAGACGCTCTGGGTAGTCTTCTTATAGGAGGAGGCCCAGGTGGTGAAACTTTCCAGAAATGACTTCAATTTCCTAACATCAAAACCCAACAGAACTTAGAATTCTGGCCACCGTAACCCTAACCCAATGCCCAGACCTCAAAAGGAAAAGAAAAAAAAGAAAAAAGCTGCACCCAAACCCCGCCATTCTTGTTTCCTCCTTGCCTGGAGCAGATGTCACCCCCCTGTCACTCAAAAAGAAGGCTTGCTGGGCTCAGGGGGGGAGAGCGGAGACTGACTGACGCCCTGTCCAATCAGAAGCCCCCGTGCTGAGCGCTGTCCAATCCTGAGCGCAGCCAGCGAGCAGGGGGCGGGCCTCCACGTTAGGGATGGGATTTATTTCTCCAAGGTCCTTGGTTCCAGGATTCCTGCAGTTGGACTCCAGGCTTTGCTCCGTGCCCGGGATACGGGGTGGGCCTGCCATGCAGGGGCTGAAGCTCTCCAGGGCAGGCTTGGCTGGTGGGGACCAGGAAATGGTGAGTGTGCAGTGGCACCTGGTGCCTGGACACGGAGGCTCCGGAGGGAGGCGGGGCAAGGAGGCCGTCAGGCGGACTAGCTGTGGCAGGAACCTGAGCTGGATGACCCTGACTCCGGGCACTCTCTGTGTATACAGGCCTGAGCCCTTTGGGGACAGCGCCCCTCAGTCGGGTGGGGAGCGTGACAGTGGCAGAGACCCCTCCCAGCCTCACCATCCCCTGGGGGCAGCCTCAGCCCCTGCTCCAGTCCTTATCTGGCAGGTGAGCCCGGCAGCCTGACCTTTCCGGGCTGTGTTGATTGACAGGTGGTACCACTAGAAGAATCCAATCTCCAAGCTGGGCGATGGTGCACACCTGTCATTCCCAGAGGCTGGGGCAGAGGAGGGGGGGGGGCTGATGCTGGAGGATTGAGAGGTCAAGGCCAGCCTCCACAAGTTGGCGAGGCACTTAGAGACTCAGGGAGACCCTGCCTCTAAATGAAATGCAAAATAGAGTTAGGGCTGGGGATTGGGCTCAGTGGTTCAGTGCCGGGTATAAATAAATAAATAAATAAATAAATAAATAAATAAATAAATAAATAAATAAATAAATAATATCAAATCTCCAAACACTGTTTTCCTGCAGGAGGGGAGCTGCGGTGAACAGGGATCCCGCTTATTCCTGAGCTAGTTTTGTGGAGTTTATTTGTTTTTTTTTTTTGTTTGTTTTTTTATTTTTTAGTTTTGGTCGTTAACAAAGGGTGCTTTACCACTGAGCTCTCTCCCTGGTAGTTTTTAGTTTTCATTCTGACCGCGGGTTTAGATAAGTTGCTCAGGTTGGCCTGGTTAGGATTTGATTTATAATAACTTTTCCATTGCAATTAAGTCTATGATTTTTACATCCATGTGGGTTCGTGAGTGGACTTTGTTGACGTCATGATTCCTTGATGACAATTGTAACAGTAGAGCTTCGCAATGCACATGTTAGGTAATAACTTTTTTTTCCTCTCTCTTATAATTCAAAACTTTCTTGGTTAAGTTTACATATATTTAACTTTGTGGATGAATTTTAGGACTGGATGCTTCCCTTAAGACTAAAGCATGCTGGATTGTTAATTAGTGCATCATAGTTATACGTAATACCACATGCATATGGCACCCATGTAAAACTTACCCATGGTATTTTATACTATTTTTAAGCTGAATGTACCATGACCATTAATGTATTATCCTGGTCCTATGAACTGATTTCAGCAAGTCCCTGCTGTGGGGGACTATCATGTGTCCAAGAAGAGAATAGCTGGTTTAGATGTTGGTTCCATTCCCAATTTCCAAGGAATCTCCATACTGCTTTCCATATTGGCTGCACCAATTTCCATCCCCACCAGCAGTGTACGAGTGTACCTTTTCCTCCACATCCCCACCAACACTTATTGTTTATATGCATAATAGCTGCTGTTCTGGCTGGAGTGAGATGAAATCTAAGTTTTGATTTGCATTTCTCAAATTGCTATGTTGAACTTTTTTATACATATTTGTTGCTCAATTGTATATCATATTCTGAGAAGTGCTTGTTCAGTTCCTTGGCCTATTTATTGATTGGGTTATTTGTTATTTGTGTGTGAGTGTGTTTGTGTGTGTGTTAAGATTGAGTTCTTCATATACCCTAGAGATGAGTGCTGTGGCTTAAGTGTGTGTGTTAATAATTTGCTCCCAAGATGTAGACTGTCTCTTCACCTCACTGATAGTTTCTTTTGCTGAGAAGTTGTTCAGTTTGAATCCTACCACTTGTTGATTCTTGGATTTAATTCTTATGCTATGGGAGTCTTATTAAGGATGTTGGGGCCTAATCCAACACGATGAAGATTTTGACCTATTTTTTTCTTCTCTTAGGTGTAGGGTCTCTGGTTTAATTCCTACGTCCTTGATTTAATTTCATTTTGTTGCATATGGATTTCCAGTTTTCCCAGCACCATTAGTTGAAGAGGCTGTCTTTTCTCCAATGTATGTTTTTGGTACATTTGTCTAGTATGAGATAACTTTATTTATGTAGGATATTCTTTATGTTCTCTATTCTGTACCTTGGTCTACATGTCTATTTTGGTGCCAGTACCATTCTGTTTTTGTTACTATTGCTCTGTAGTATAGTTTAAGGTTTGGTATAGTGATGCCTCCTGCCTCCCTCTTCTTCCTTATTAATTGCTTTGGCTATTCTGGGTCTCTTTATTTTTCCAGGACTAATTTCATTATCCCTTTTTCTATTTCTATGAAGAATGCCATAGGGATTTTGATTGGAATTGCATTAAATCTGTATAGTTCTTTTGATATTGCATTAAATCTATATAGTGCTTTGGTAGTATGGTCATTATTAATTATATTAATTAACAATATTAATTCTGCTTATCCAAGAACAAGGGAGATATTTTCATCTTCTAAGTCTTCTTTAATTTCTTTCTTAAGCATTCTGTAGTTTTCATTGTAGAAATCTTTCACCTCTTTCATTACGTTGTGGGATTTATGGTTTGGTGTTTTTTTTTTTTTTTTGTCTATTGTAAATTGGGTAGTTTTCCTAGTTTCCCTTTCAGAGGACTAGTCACTGATGTACAGATTCCCTTTGATTTATGGGTGTTGATTTTATATTCTGCTATTCTGATGAATTCATTTACTAGTTCTAGTTTTCGGGTGAAATTTTTTGGATCCTCTGGATATAGAATAATGTCATCAGCAAATAGTGATAGTTTGAGTTCTTCTTTTCCTATTCATATCCTTTTAATTTTGTTTATCTGTCTATTTGCTCTGGCCAATTTTTCAAGAATGATGCTGCATAGAAGTGGTGAGAGGGCAGAGCTGTCTTGTTCCAGTTTTTAGAGGGAATGCCTTCAATTTTTCTCCCTTTAGAATGATGTTGGCCTGGGACTTAGCATAGATAACCTTTACAATATTGAGATATGTTCCTAGATTTTTGAGTGTTTTGAACATGAAGGGGTGCTGTATTTTGTTGAATGTTTTTTTTTATGCATCTATTGAGATGATCATATGATTCTTATCTTTAAGTCTATTGATGTGATGAATTACCTTTATTGATTTCCATATGTTGAACCAACCTTGCATCCCTGGGACGAACCCCACTTAATCATAGTGCACCATCTTTTTAATATGTTTTGGTATTCAATTTGCCAGAATTTTACTCATAATTTTTGCATCTATGTTCCTTCAAGATATTGCTCTGAAGTTTTCTTTCTTTGTGTCTTTTTCTGATTTTAGAATTGTGGTAATTTTTGCCTCATACAGTGAGTTTGGAAGTGTTCCCTCTTTTTCTATTTCATGGGATAATTTGAGGAGTATTTGTGTTAGTTCTCCTTTAAAGTCTTGTATCCATCCATTCCTGGGCTTTTTTTTTTTTTTTTTTTTTTGGTTGGTAGGCTTTTGGTGGTGTCTTTTATTTCATTGCTTGAAAATGATCTGTGTAATTTGTGTGTATCATCCTCATTCAACTTGGGTAAATTTTGATTCTAGGCATTTATTGATGTCTTAAATATTTTCTGTTTTATTGGAGTACGAATTTTCAAAATAATTTCTAATTATCTCCTGTATTTCTCTAGTGTTGATGGTGATATTTTGTTTTTCATCATGGAGGGGTTTTTTTTTTTTTGTTGTTGTTGTTGTTTGTTTCTTTTAGTAATTGGAGATTTTCTCTCCTCTACATTAGCATGGATAAGGGTTTATCAAATGTATTCATTTTTTCAAAGGGCCAACTTTTCATTTTGTAAATTAAAAAAAAATAATTTTTAAAAAAAAAAAATATGGCCGTGGAATGTATTACACTTCTTACTACACATGTTCAGCACAATTTTTGATATCTGTTTGTATATAAAGTCTTCATACATGTACTTTGGATAATTATGTATATCACATTCTATGATCCTTGCTAACCCTAACCGTGCCCCCTCCCTTCCCTCCCACCCCTCTTCTCTATCTAGAGTTCATCTATACCTCCCATACTCCCCTCCCTACCCAATGAGTCAGCCTCATTATATCAGAGAAAACATTTGGCATTTAGTTTTGGGGGATTGGCTAACTTCACTTAGCATTATCTTCTCCAACTCCATCCATTTACCTGCAAATGCCATGATTTTATTCTTTTTTTATTGCTGAGAAAAATTTCATTATGTATATATGCCACATTTTTTATCCATTCATCTACTGAAGGGCATCTAGGTTAGCTCTACAGTTTAGCTATTGTGAATTGTACTGCTGTAAACATTGATGTGGCTGTGCCTTGTAGTATGCTGTTTTTAAGTCCTTTGGGTATAGGCTGAGGAGATGGATACCTGGGTCAAATGGTGGTTCCATTCCCAGATTTCCAAGGAATCTCCATAATTCATTCCATATTGGTTCCACCAATTTGCAGTCCCATCAGCAGTGTATGAGTGTGCCTTTTCTCCAAATTCTCACCAACACTTATTGATGTTTGTCTTCATAATAGCTGCCATTGAGATTGGAGTGAGATGATATTGCATTTCTCTGATTGCTAGAGATGATGAGCATTTTTTCATATATTTATGGATTGTATGTCTTCTGAGGAGTGTCTGTTCACATCTTTGCCCAGTTTTTTTTTTTTTTTTTATTGTCTACTGGGGTCTTTTAAGTTCTCTGTCCTAGACCACAGCTTCATTTGCTTCCTCACATTGTGAAGCTTCCACTTTCTTGGACTGAGCTGTTACCAGTTTCCCACTATTGCCATCCTGCAGGCAAACATTTGATGACTATTCCTCCCATGATTGTGTGAGTAAATATAATAAGCTCCCTTTTGTATGCACATGTACATTTCTTATGTATTTTATTCTCATTTTCTGAAGAACCATAAAAAATACAAGCATGTTCTCAACAAAATGTGAGTCAGATGGCTTGTCTAGTTTTAATTGTTAAAAAAAAAAAAACTCCTTATAGTTTATTAATGTCTATTCAAATTTATATTCCTGACAAGGATGTCCAAGTGTTTCATTTCCTGCATATCCTATGCAGTATGTGTTACCTACCAACACTTTGAGAATAGCTCACATGTTTGTGGTTATCTCATTGTGATACAACCTGAAATCATAAAAATTCCATAAGGAAATGAGAAAAATTCTTTGCCATTGGTGTTGGCAATGGTTTTAGATAGAACATGCTGAGAATGTGCAAGGAAAAACACAAAGAGATAAGTGAGAGTACGTAAAGCTAAAAATGCTTTTAGAGACCAAAGGAACCAATCAATGAAATGTAGAAGTAGACTGGTGAAAGAAAATAATTGCTAGCCACATGTGTGATAAAAGCTCAACATCAAAAATATATGAAAATTACACAAATCACAATGAAAAAAAAAACCCTAATAGCCGAATTTAAGTATAGTAAAATAATTAGATTCTGCCATTAAAATTAAACAAGTGTGTAAGACATATAAAAGTTACTCAAGATAACTAATTAGGCTAACCAAAATTATAATTTACTTTAGCTTCTCTGCTTCATTTATCTTACAGGATTATGTGGGCACACTCTCCGTCCTGCACAGGGCATCCTGAGACATTGGTCGATTCACAAAATGCTAGGTTCTCATTTCCCCACATTGTGCTTGCTCATCATTCCATCTTAATTGCCAAGAAAGTCTTGAGCCTGGAAAACAACAACATATGGATAAATTGCAAGATAACCATCAACTTTGAAAATTACTTCAGGAATCATTAGTAGACCCAGATGTGAAGAAATATAAAGTAGACCTACAAATTAACATTTAATTTAATTGCAAATATTTTTATGAGCAGCTGAAAAGCTGATCATGGGAGCACATGCCACTAGTCCTGGCAACCTGTGAGGCTACAGCAGGAGGAGGATTTGGGCTAAGGAATGTGAGGCCAACCTGACAAAAACCCAGCTCCAAAAATCAACCCACCAAAACCAAACAAACAAACAAAAAAACAGTAATCACATTTTTTTTTAAAAAGGTGCCTTCACAGGTGATTTCTAGGAAACATGTAATAAGAGATCTGTAAGAGTAATTCATGATTATGTCTAAAAATAGAAGAAAATTGACTAATTCTTTCTGTAAGGCCAGAAATACCAGATAACACAACAAAAGTATGGAAATTGCAGACCATCTTCCTATAGATGTTGACCCAGATATTCAAAACCCTAGAAAACTGAGAATAACAACAAAAATAGATTGGACTTCATGACCAAGAGGGACAGTAAGTAAGTTTCCAAAAATCACTTTGATAGAGAAAAGCTTTTGGTAGATTACATACTTATGTAATTTATTGTAAAACCTATGGCTAATTAAGACCAGAGGACAATTCTTTTTCAATTCACTAAAGGGCAGCTATGAACTTTTTTTCATATTTAATGGTGAGAACCTAAGTGTTTCATAATTTACTTTTAGAAAAAGGAAAAAAAGTATGGTTTTCTGACTTCTAAATATTGTTCTGAGAATATTGAACAGCATTTTATACATCAAAACTCAAATAGCATATGCAGATGATATTCTTATTTCTACAATATTTCTAAGTAATTTCCATGCAATAATGAAACATAAGACCTCAATTAGTTCAATAATATCATGGGTTAAATGGTCAACATTAAGTCATGTAATTTATACACACTAGCAATGGGCAGTGTTAAAATTGAGGCATAAATCCACTCACAAATATAGGAAAATAATTTAAAATAAAAACCCCACACAATTCCAAAGCTCAAGTCTGACTCTGGCTGTGAGAGGTTATGTGATGGGAAGGGATTCCAGGGAGAGGGAGGGACATCAGCTAAGAAAAAGTAGGTTCCTTGGTCTTCATGGCAGAAAAGAACTTCACTTGTCAGGCGCATGGATACACCTATTTAGAAAAGCAGATACATATTTAGGAAAGAATGTGAGGGGCCAGGGATTCAGTGAGGTTGGTAGTGTGCTTGCCCTGAATGCACAAGGTCCCAGGTTCAATCCCCAGCACCAGAAGAAGAAAGAAAGGAAAAAATGTGAGAAAACTCTAAAGAGAGACACAGCAAATACGTGGTCTGAGGTGTTGCTATTTGGAGAGGGACATTTAAGTGGGGCTGGACTAGAGATGGGGCCAGATCAGACTTCTGTAATTTCTCACCCATTTTTCTAAGCTTGCTCACATCATGCTAGTATTCGCAGTCCCGGAAGCTGGTCTAGGAGAAATGCTGCATTGCATGGAGTTGCTTTTACAAAAAAATCTGATCTTTATTTTTGAAAATACTTTTCAGTTGGACAGTATACATTTATTTAATGTGGTACTGAGGATTGAACCCAGTGCCAGGCAGGTTCTCTGTCACTGAGCCGAAACCCCAGTCCCTTGTTTTTAATTTCAAGTTTTTGTCTGTATTCCTGCATTCTGGTGATTTATGAATCTTTTCCTTTGAGGTTCAGAGTAACTTTCTTCTTGGTATCCCAGCATTTCTGTCCCAACCAGATATGTTCCACAGTTCTTTATGGACCTCAAGTGTTGCTAGAGGAATGATTATATGATCATTTAGTTATCAAAGCACATAGGGCAGTGTTTTCAGGACAAAAGTTTTAAGAAAATGCTCATTATTAGATTTCTATTTTTACTTATGTATTTAGCCATGGACTCATATGGATTTGCAGTGATCCACAAACCAGCAGATTTTGGAAACTTTTCTTGTTCACAACTCTTTTCAAATGGTTTCATTGGGATTGAGGCACAATTGACTGAGAGTAAACATTAAGATGCTTTTAAAGTGCTTATGAATTTTCCTGGCTAGAATATTGCAGAGGGTTTTGCCAGTGTTCTCACCACTTTGTTTATCTCATTGGTGTTGAAAAACCTCCCAGATGCAAGGAATGCACCCCAGAGGCAAGCTCCTGCAGCTGGCCACCCACAGACCCCCACACCCGCTAATCCAATTCTCCGTTCCCCATTAATTGGGTGTCAGGTGCTGTTGGATTGTTAACTATTGGGTAAAACCCAGTGTTTTCCCCCAAGGAGCCCAAGGACTAGCTTGTTGGTTATTGGAACCACTGGGTTGGCTATTCACTTTTCCTTTCCTCTCAAGACAAATCTGAGCTCCATCCAGGGACCTATATCTAGTGGCGCTGGTCCTTAGGGAAATTTCTCATTTTTGTTAAGAAAACTAACAGCAAGAATAATTAATCATTTCCCTCTTGGGTGAGTGTGGGGTTCTGGCCCCAAGGTGTCCCTGGTTCTATCCCTCTTCTCAGCCATATAATCTTCTCCTTATCCTGGGCAAGACAACCGTGTACTGCTCATCCCTGGAATCCTGGGCATGTGCTTTCATCTTCTCCGTCTTCCTTCAAGAGAAATGTTCCCATTTCACAAATGCAGCAGAACTGGTCCCCCAAATAACTGGGCTGCTATTACTTAGAAGCAAAAGTAAAAAAATATTGAACATGGGGGCTGGGGCTCAGACATAGAGCACTCACCTAGCATGTGCGAGGCCCTGGGTTCCATCCTCAGCACCACAGAAAAATAAATGGATAGAATAAAGGTATTGGGTCCAACTCCAACTAGAGAAAATATTTTTTAAAAATACTGAAAAGGGAAAGTATTCTAGCAATTAGGGAAATGTAAATTAAAACTGCACTGAGACTCTCTTTCACTCAAGTCAGAATGGAAATTATCAAGAATATGGTAACAATAAATTGATGAGTATGTGGGGGACAGGGAATGCCCACACCTTGTTGGATAAACTGTACATTGGTGCAACCCCTCTGGAAAGCAGGATGGAGATTCCTCAAAAAATTAGGACTGGAACCACCATCTGACTCAGTTATCCCACTCCTCAGCATAAATCAAGAGGATAAAATCAGCATACTAAAGGGACACAGCCACATCAATATTTATGATAGCACAGTTCACAATAGCTAAGCTCAGAGCCAGCCTAAATGCCCATCAACAGATGAATAGATAAAGAAAATGTGGTATGTAGACAAGGTGGAATATTACTCAGCTTTAAAAAGGATGACTTCATATCATTGGCGAGTAAATGAATGGATCTGGAACTTCTCATGCTAAAGTAAAATAAGGCAATCCCCCCAAACCAAAGGTCACATATTTTCCCTAGTATGTGTTATCTACATCACAAGGAAGGTGGGGGGCAAGAAGAGAATTTCCATAGATTAGAAAAAGAGGAACAATAGGAAGGGGGGAGATAACACCAGGAAAGATTGTAGCATGAATAGACCATAATGTTCCTATTTAAATATATGAAATACCTAAGTGAATGCACCCATCATGCCCACCCACAGGAATGGGGTCCTAAGGAGAATAAGGTATATTTTATGTTTGGATAATTTTACCAAAATGGACTCTATGGTCATGTATAACTAAGAAGAACCAATAAATTAGATAAAGATTAAAAACTACTGAAAAGGACCATGGGACCAAATTGATAGCATCATAGCCGGATGAGAAAATGTCTTTGGTACATTCCAGAATTTTCTAAACTGCTCTCCCATTGGATGCTGCCAAAGGTGTTGGAGCCTGGAAAGGTGGAGGTTCAGGGCGCTGCATGGAGTAGAAAGGACTCCCCCCCTCCCTCATTGATCTGCAGGTGCAGAGTTCCCAGGGGACAGGTAACCTCGAGGCCTCCACGATTAACTAAGGCAGAGTAGAGCAGGGTGCATTGGAGTCTATGGAGTTATTTTCCAAATTAGGAAAACCTGGAATTGTCTTTCCTGGACTCCCAGTCAAACCCAAATTGTTTTTCCTTAAAGAGAGAGACCCTTGAGCCGCTCTTAATGAGAAGTCTTCTCTGTATTATGTGACTTTTTGCACCACTGAATTGGTGGTCAAGACCAGAGCTCTCTTTGGAAACACATTGTCTTTGTTTGCATCAAGACAAGCAGGAAGGGTCTGTCTTTTTTCTATTTCTTTTTTCTTGTCAAGTACAGAGTATTCAGCTAATACTAAGGATGCACACCTGGGCAGGGGGTCTTTGGTTTATGGAGGAGGCAGGATCCCATTGCCTGGGATCCAGGGAGACTGGCGGGAACCAGGGAGAGCACTCAGGGTGGCCTTGATCTGTGCAAGGCTGTTATTCTGTGGCCACCGCAGGTATTTCTCTCAAAAAGAAAGAAAGGAAAAAAAGTGTCACACGCCTGTCATTCCAGTGGCTGGGGAGGCTGAGGCAGGAGGATGGCGAATTCAAAGCCAGCCTCAGCAAAAGCAAGGTGCTAAGCAACTCAGTGAGACCCTGTCTCTAAATAAAACTCAAACTAGGGCTGGGGAAGGGGCTCAGAGGTCCAGTCCTCTGAATTCAACCCCCAGTGTCCAGAGAGCGAAGGAGCCCAGGTGCAGCTGGGGTTTATGGGTCTCCGGGTCTCTTCTGTGCTGATCTCCTTACTCTGCCTCCAGCCTCAACGTGGGCTGGAGATGCAGATTCAACTCAGCTGGAGGAACATCAGCTCTCATGCTGCCAACCTGGTCGGAGCCTCCTCCAGGGCGCCTGCCAGACCCAGTCAAGAGCCTCCACCACTGGGCAGTTCCCAAGGGAGGAAAGGCCAGTTCTGCTTGGAGAATTTTGCACAGATGAACAGAGGACAAGTCAGCACCCGAAGACGCTTTGGGTGGTCATATTATATGAGGAGGCCCAGGTGGTGAAACTTTCAAGAAATGACTTCAATTTCCTAACACCAAAACCCAACAGAACTTAGAATTCTGGTAACCCTAACCCTGACCCAATGTTGAGACCTCAAAAGGAAAAGAAAAAAGAAAAAAGTTGCACCCAAACCCTGCCATTCTTGTTTCTTCCTTGCCTGGAGCGGATATCACCCCCCTGTCACTCAAAAAGAAGGCTCCCTGGGCTCAGACTGGGGAGAGCGGAGACTGACTGATGACCTGTCCAATCAGAAGCCCCCATGCTGAGCGCTGTCCAATCCTGAGCGTAGCCAGCAGCAGGGGGCGGGCCTCCACGCTCCGAATGGGATTGATTTCTCCGCAGTCTGCGGTTCCACTCAGATTCCTGCAGTTGGACTCCAGGCTTCTCTCGTGCCCAGGATCCCGGGTGGCCCTGCTATGAAGGAGCCGAAGCTCCCCAGGGCAGGCTTGGCTGCTGGGCACCAGGACATGGTGAGTGTGCAGTGGCACCTGGTGCCTGGACAGGAAGGCTCAGGAGGGAGGCGGGGCAGGGAGTCTGTCTGGCGGGACCGGCTATGGGGGGAACTCGAGTTGGCCGACCCTGACTCCGGGGGCTCTCTGCAACCAGAGGCCTGAGCCCACTGGGGACAGTGCCCCTCTGTCCCCCTGGCCAGCCTGGTGAAGAGCGTGACAGTGGCGGAGACTCCTGGCAGCCTCCTCATCCCCTGGGGCAGCCTCAGCCCCTGCTCAAGTCCTATCTATCTGGCAGGTGAGCGAGGCAGCCTGGCATCTTCCCGGGCAGTGGTGATTGACAGGTGGGACCACTAGAAAAATCCAATCTCCAAGCCAGGCAATGGCACACACCTGTCATTCCCAGTGGCTGGGGGTGGGGGCTGATGGAGGGGGATTGCGAGGTCAAGGCCAGCCTCCGCAAGTGGGTGAGGCACTTAGAGACTCAGGAGACCCTGCCTCAAAATAAAATGCAAAATAGGGCTGGGGATGGGGCTCAGTGGCGGAGTGCCCATGAGTTCAATGCCCAGCACCCCCCCTCCCCCCAAAAAAATCAAAATTCCAAACACCATTTTCCTGCAGGAAGGAAGCTGGGGTGAACAGGGACCTTGCCTATTCCTAAGCTAGTTTTGTGGAGTTTGTTTGTTTGTTTATTTATTTATTTATTTATTTATTTATTTATTTATTTTATTTATTTATTTTTTTTTGGTGGTGGTTGTATTTTGGTAGTTAACAGAAGGGTGCTTTACCACTGAGCTCTCTCCCTGGTAATTTTTAGTTTTTATTCTGCCCGCTGGTCTAGCTAAGTTGCTGAGATTGGCCTTGTTAGGGTTTGATTTATAATAAATTTTCCATTGCAATTAAGTGTATGATTTTTACAACCACGTGGTTTCGTGGGTGGACTCTGTTGATGTCGTGATTCCTTGATGACAATTGTAACAGAACAGCTTCACAATGCACGTGTTAGTTAATAACTTCTTATTTTTTTTCTCTTATAATTTTTTGCTCTTATAATTCAAAAGTTTCTTGGTTAAGTTTACATATATTTAACTTTGTGGATGAATTTTAGGACTGGATGCTTCCATTAAGAGTAAAGCATGCTGGATTGTTTATCAGTGCATCATAGTTATACATAATACCACATGCATATGGCACCCGTGCAAAACTTACCCATTGTATTTTATACTATTTTTAAGCTGAATACCCCATGACTATTAATGTATTATCCTGGTCCTATGAACTGATTGCAGCAAGTCCCTGCGGTGGAGGACTATCATGTGTCTTTAACAGCAAAAGAGTTTCCACAAATAGTTAAGAAGCAGTTAAACTCCTTCAGTTTGTTAGAATTCTTTTGTTTCCTATCTTCATTGATATATTTATTTTTCTCTCTGATAGGTTTTTAGTTTACATTTCTCGGGTTTCTAAAGATGTTGGATTCTTTTTATTCTTATTATTGAACACATGGTTATCTCCTGTGCAAATTGGCAGCTCAAGCCCCATCCCTGAATTTCTTCTGTGGTGGATTTCAGAGTGTTGGGACCGTGAGAATCACCACTCAGTGGGCCCTTTTCCTACCCAAGGGGGCTGGGATCTGCAGGGGTCTCAGGTTTTTCTTCCCCTTTGCTTTTCTTTGTTTGGGAACAGGGGGGCATAGTGGACTGAATGCAGAGCTCCTTTCCCACTGAGCTACATCCCTCGTACTTTTTCATTTATCTTGAGACAGAGGCTGAGTCTGGCCTTGAACATGTGCCTCAGCCTCCTAAATGGCTGGGATTAAAGGTGTGTGCCCTCCTGCCTGGGTCCCCCTGAAAGTTCTAAATGTAAGGGAAGCAAAATGTCAGATCCAGAACCCTGTCCCCCAGACGAAAGCTGTACACATGTATCAATGAATTCCTAAAATTCAAGTCCCCTGTCCCCATTTCCAGTAAAAATGTGTGTGTGTGTGTGTGTGTGCGTGCGCGCACGCGTGCACACATGTGTACTCCCTCTTTCTCTCCCAGGCCAGACACCTTGTCAGAATGTCTTTGGGCTGAGTGTCCCCCCTGTGGACTGCATGTCCTAGGGTTTTCATGCCCTCTGTGATATTTTCCTGGTCCTGGTTTGGCTCTGCCTGAAACGAGGATCCCACACCTGGCACATCTGAGGTCTCCTGTGCCTCTGGTAAATATCAGCCACCTGTGGACTTATGAGCAGGTGCATTTAGGGGAAGTAGTTTCTCAGGGGAGCAGGTGATTGCCCTGCAGCTGGGAGGAGTCTCCTTATCCAGAAGGCACTTCAGATATTCCCTGATCCTGGCTCCTGTGGATACTTGAACATCAGTGGGCATGCAGCCATTTATTAACACACTGGTTCAAGTTCCTTTGGAAATGCATCCAGAGTGGTTGTTAGCTTTTAAATAACTCCATTGCTATTTTTAAAAATGGCTGCACTAAACTGATATTCTAGCCCCATGTGAGTGGGTCTTTCTTCATATCCTTGTCATTGGAGGATTGGTTCCTTCACCTGTTTGATAGGAGCCTTTCCCACAGTTGGGCTCAGGCTGCAGAAGCTCTCCTACTTGGCTGGTGACTGAATTCCTGATGCAATTGGTTAGAACCCAGGCTGCCTGTGCTAACTGCAGGAAGGTGGTGTGAGCCTATTCTAGAAAGAAACAGGGTTTTGACCCCTTTTGCTTCACTCCTGGTGTGGATTGTAGCACAGGTAAATACTCAGACATCAATGTGAAGCCCCTTCTTTGTGATCCAGGGAGATATTCACATGCACAGTTGCCATTGCTCCCAAAGCTTGGTGGGTTAGGATGGAGTCCATGGGATGGGAAAAAATGTTGGGACCCTGAGTGCCTGGACATTCTCCTTCCAGAAAGAACTGGTTAGACCTGGAGTTATTAGTGAGGTGGGGGGAGAGGGCTTAGGCAGGGCTGTTGGGTGGACTGCATTTTTCCTGTCTACCCTTAGGGACTGGCTAGAGAGGAGCTCAACTGTTAGCTACCACAGTTTGCAGATCATGCTGGCAAATTCCATCTAGGGATAAACTGGGACCCTTGATCTCACTCCCCTTCTGCCCTTGTTCAATGGATAAAGATCATGACCCTCCACAGCCATAGAAAACCACCCCTTTCCTTTCCTCCTGATACTTGTGTATATACAGCTCTCTCTTCTATGAGCACCAGAAAAATTGTGTTTCCAGCTACATGTAATGTAGTGTCCAATGTGCTTCATTTGTGACCCCAATCAGTCTTCCTCTACCCTGTGTGACACTGGATTGGGGTATTCTGTCCCAATTATGTGGCACATTGCTCAAGGCAGGACTAATGCCCACGTGTTCCCCACCTTTGCCTGTCCTTCGAATGGTAGAGATTTTCTCAGTGGTCCAATGCATATGTCTCTCAATCCATGTATAACTTTATTTAAGAGAGAATCAAAACAGAAGTAAATATTTATTTGGTGTATCCATGTGTGGAGAGAATCCAGGAGCCTCCTATTCTTGTATAATTTTGAAACATAATCCTACTCAATATGTGCTTCTTCATGGTGCTGGAGTGTAATCCAGTACCATGCTCGTCCTGTACCCAAGTCCTACCAGTGCTATGCGCCTCCAGTTCCCACACCTCCCTTCATGTTGGGTTGTCTTGTTCATTGACATCAAATCCTCTGCTGGAGATGGTTGCATTTATCTAGGCCTTTTCATTGCACTTAATAATAAAAATGATATTTACATACATGTGGAGTCATCTATGAAATTTCTGCATTGTGCAAATGTTTTGGTCCTCAAATTTCTGTAATATGATAATTTTATAATATGCATTAGTGCCTGCTAATGATAGCTCCTGCTATTTCTCTCATAGTTCAGAATTCTTGGCTAATTTCATATCAATATAAATAGGAGAATTTTCAAAATGTTTGCTTTGGTCCCTTCTTGAATGAAAAGGAAATCATGGTGAAATTTTGATGGGGTGTTATCATAGATGAAACTGAGGGAAGCTGTCCTCTTTATAATGAGGAGTCATATCATCTCTTTCCAGGGTATGTAATTCAGTCTGTTATGTGCTGATCTGTATTTATATTTTTTCATACTCTGCAGGTGTCCTTTTTAAGTATGATTATATGTGAAATGTGACATTTATGTGACATCGATATAAAACTGACATGGTGTTCCATATTGTTGTATGCAATATGGCAAACAAAATGAGGCTGATTGCCAGAAATGGTTATTTATGGATGGAATTTCCAGGGTGTCCTACTGAACTATATCCTCAGCCCTTTTTAAATTTTTACTTAAAAATTTAAATTTTTAATTTATTTCTTAATTTAATTTTTTAAAAATTTCTACTGCCTATTTTTTTTTTTTTTAATTTAGGCAGGGTTTCGCTCAGTTGCTGGGGTCAGCTTCACAATTGTGATCCCCCTGACTCAGCTTCCAGACCACTGGATATATCAGGTGTGTAGCACCACATGCATCCTATCTCACTATTTCTTTTTCTTTTTTTTTTTTTTATAGGATTTTTTTAGGTCATGATTTATATATATATATATATATATATATATATATATATATATATATATATATATATATATATATAATATATATATAAATAAATAAACACAGAATAACAGTGGAATGCATTTCAATCCTTTTCACACATATAGAGCACAATTTTTCATCTCTGTATATAAAGTATGTTCACATCAGTTTATGCCATTATACATGTACTCATTTCTTTCTGCATTACAATTCTTAATACACATATATATCACCATTTTTCACCTTTCTTTGTATGTAAGTTATGTTGACACCCAATGCAAGTCTTCATATATGTCTTTTGAATAATGATGTCGATCATGTCATTGTATAATGATAACCATCACATTACACCATCCTTGCTAATCCCCTGTCCCCTTCCTCTTCCTCCCACACCTCTTACCTATCTAGAGTTAATCTAATACTCCCATGCTCTCCCTCTCTACTCCACTGTGAGTCATCCCCATATATCAGAGAAAATATTTGACATTTTTTTGGGGAGATTGGCTAACTTCACTTAACATAATACTCTCCAACTCCATCCATTTACTGGCAAATGCCATGATTTTATTCTCTTTTAGTGCTGAGTAGTATTCAATTGTGTATATATACCACATATTTTTTATCCATTCATCCACTGGCAGGCATCTAGGTTGGCTCCACAGTTTAGCTATTGTGAATTGTGCTGCTCTAAACATTGATGTGGCTGTGTCCCTGTAGTATGCTGTTCTTAAGTCCTTTGACTATAGTCCAAGAAAAGAAATAGCTGGGTCAAATGGTGGTTCCTTTCCCAGATTTCTTAGGAATCTCTGTACTACTTTCTTTATTGGCTGCACCAATTTGTAGTCCCATCAGCAGTGTATGAGTGTACCTTTTCCCCCATATCCCCGCCAAAACTTATATTTGTTTGTATGCATAATAGCTGCCATTCCTAATGGAGTGAGATGATATCTTAGTTTTGATTTGCATTTCTCTAATTGCTAGAGATGATGAGCATTTTTCATATATTTTTTGATTGATTGTATATCCTCTTCTGAGAAGTATCTTTTCAGGTCCTTGGCCAATTTATTGATTGGGTTAATTGTTTTTTTGGTGTTAATATTTTTTAGTTCTTTATATACCATAGAGATTAGTGCTCTATCTGATGTTTGAGGGGTACAAATTTGCTTCCAGGATGTAGGCTCTCTATTCTGTTTTTTTTTTTTTTTTTTTTTTGATAAAAAATCTTTTTAGTTTGATTCCATCCCATGTATTGATTCTTGGTTATAATTCGTGTGTTATAGGAGTCTTATTAAGGAAGTTGTGGCATAATCCCACATGATGGAGATTAGGGCCTACTTTTTCTTCTATTTGGAGAGTCTCTGGTTTAATTCCTAGACCCTTGATCCATTTTGAGTTAACTTTTGTGCATGGTGAGAGAGAGGGATTCAGTTTTATTTTGCTGCATATGGATTTCCAGTTTTTCCAGCAACATTTGTTGAAGATGCTCTCTTTTCTCCAGTGCATATTTTTAGCACCTTTGTCTAATATAAGATAATTGTAGTTTTTGGGTTTGTCTCGGTGTCCTCTGTTGGTCTACCAGCCTGTTTTGATGTCAGTACATGCTGTTTTTTTTACTGTGGCTCTGTAGTATAGTTTAAAGTCTGGTATAGCGATGCCACCTACCTCCCTCTTCTGGCTAAGGATTGCTTTAGGTATTCTGGGTCTCTTATTTTTCCAGATGAATTTCATGATTGCTTTTTTTTTCTATTTCTATGAAGAATGCCATAGGTATTTTGATCAGAATTGCATTAAATCTGTAGAGTGCTTTTGGTAGTATGGTCATTTTGATAATATTTGTTCTGCCTATTCAAGATCAAGTTATATCTTTCCATCTTCTAAGGTCTTTGATTTCTCTTTAGTGTTCAATAGTTTTCATTGTATAGATCCTTCACATCTCTTGTTGATACCCAAGTATCTTTTTTTTGAGGATATTGTGAGTGGGGTAGTTTTCCTCATGTGCCTCTCAGAGGATTTGTCACTGATATAAAGAAATGCCTTTGATTTATGGGTGTTGATTTTATATCCTGCTACTTTGCTGAATTTTAGTTCTAGAAGTTTTCTAGTGGAGTTTTTTGGGTCTTGTAGGTACAGAATCATATCATCAGCAAATATGCTAGTTTAAATTCTTCTTTTCCTATACTTATTCCTTTAATTTCTTTCATCTAATTTCTCTGGCCAGTGTGTCAAAAATATGTTGAATATAAGTGGTGAGAGAGGGCATTTCTGTCTTGTTCCAGAATTTTGAGGGAATGCCTTCAGTTTTTCTCCATTTAGAATAATGTTGACCTGGGGTTTAGGATACAAAGCCTTTATAATGTTGAGATATGTTTCTGTTATCCCTAGTTTTTTTTAGTGTTTTGAACATCAAGGGATGCTTAATTTTGTCAAATGCTTTTCTGCATCTATTTAGATGATCATATGATTTTTATCTTTAAATCTACTGACATGATGAATTACATTTATTGATTTTCGTATGTTGAACCAACCTTATATCCCTGGGATGAATCCCACTTGATCATGTTGCATGATCTTTTTAATATGTTTTTGTATTTGATTTGCCAGAATTTTATTCCGAACTTTTGCATCTGTCTTTTAGAGATATTTGTCTGAAGTTTTCTTTTTTTGATGTGTCTTTGTCAGATTTTAGATTCAAGGTGATATTGACCTCATAGAATGAGTTTGAAAGTGTTCCCTCTTTTTTATTTCATGGAATAATTTGAAGAATATTGGTGTTAGTTGTTCTTTGAAGGTTGTATTCATTGAGTCCTGGGCTTTTTTTTTGGTTGGTAGGCTTTTGATGGTGTCTTCTATTTCATTGCTTGAAAGTGATCTGTTTTTTTGGCTGAGGTTGTGGCTCAAGTGGTAGCATGCTCACCTGGCATGTGTGGGGTGCTGGGTAAGATCCTCAGCAACACATAAAAGTAAAATAAAGATGTTGTGTCCACCAAAAACTAAAAGAAAAAATTAAAAATTCTCTTAAACAGATAATATTCTTTTTTTTAACTTGTGTATCATCCTCACTCAGTTTGGGTAAATTATATGACTCTAGACATTTGTTGATGTCTTCAATATTTTGTTTTATTTGAGTACAAATTTTCAAAATAATTTCTAATTATCTTCTATATTTCTCTAGTGTTCATGGTGATATTTCTTTTTTAATCACAGATTTTAGTAATTGGAGTTTTTCTCTACTTCTCTACATTAGCATGGATAAGGGTTTAAAAATGTATTTATTTTTTCAAAGAGCCAACTTTTCATTTTGAAAATTAATTAAAAAAATAAATGGCAGCAGAATGCATTACAATTCTTAACTACACATGTACAGCACAAGTTTTCATATCTCCATATATAAAGTATGTTGACACCAATTCATGTCTTCATACATATACTTTGGATAATGATGTCCATCATATTCCACCAATCTTGCTAATCCCCTACCCCCTCCTTTCCATTCACACCCCACTGCATTGAAAAGAATTCATTTATTCCTCCCATGCTCCCCCTCCCTACCCCAGTATAGTCAGCTTCCTTATATCAGAGAAAACATTCAGCATTTGTTTTTTTAGGATTGGCTAAATTCACTTAGCATTATCTCCTCCATCACCATCCATTTACCTGCAAAAGCCTTGATTTTTTTTTATTGCTGAGTAATATTCTATTGTGTACAAATGCCACATTTTCTTTATCCATTCATCTATTGAAGGGCGTCTAGGTTGGCTCCACAGTTCACTATTGTACATTGTGCTGCTAAAAACATTGTGGCTGTATCCCTGTAGTATGCTGTTTTTAAGTCCTTCGGGTATAGACTGAGGAGTGGAATAGCTGGGTCAAATGGTGGTACTATTTCCAGTCATCTTGTTAATTTTTAAATTGCTTCTTTTGTTTCAATTTCATTGATTTCAGCTCTGATTTTAATTATTTTCTTTCCTTTATTGCTTTTGGTGTTGATTCATTTTTTTTCCCTAGGACTTTGAGATGTAATTTTAGGTCATTTATTTGACTTTTTAATTTTTTTTAATGAATGAACTCCATGTAATGAATTTTCCTCTTAGTAATGCCTTCATAGTGTCCTAGAGATTTTCATATGTTGTTTCTGTGTTCTCATTCACCTCTAAGAATTTTTAATCTCCTCTTTGATGTTTTCTGCATCCCATTATTCATTCACTAGCATATTATTTAGTCTCCAGGTGTTGGAGTAGCTTCTATTTTTATCATTGATTCGTAATTTTATTCCATTAGGATCTGATAGAATGCAGGGTATTATCTTTAGTTTTCTGTATTTGCTTAGAGTTGTTTTTGGCATAATATATGGTCTATTTTTGAAAAGGATCCATTTGCTGGTGAGAAGAAAGTGTCTTCGCCTGTTGAAGGATGAAATGGTCTATGTATGTCAGTTAAATCTAAGTTATTGACTGTATTATTGTATTCTATAATTTCTATTAGGCTTTTGTTTGGAAGATTTTTCCAGTGGTAAATAGGTGTGTTAAAGTCACCCAGAATTATTGTCTTGTGGTCTATTTAGACCTTGAACTTGAGAAGAGTCTGTTTGAACATATATGCTCCATTGTTTAGGGCATAAATATTTATAATTGTTATGTTTTGTTGGTGTATGGTTCCCTTAAGCAGTATGAAAGGTCCTCCTTTATCCCTTCTGATTATCTTTCACTTGAAGTCCACATTATTTGATATAAGGATGGAAACCCCTGCTTGCTTCCACATTCCATGTGAGTGGTATGTTTTTTAATATTTATTTTTTATAGATGAACACAATACATTTATTTATTTATTTTTATGTGGTGCTGAGGATCGAACCCAGGGTCTCACACCTGCTAGGCGGGCACTCTACCGCTAGCCCCAGCCCCAGCCCAAGTGATATATTTTTTTCCAACATGTCACATTCAGTCTGTGGGTGTCTTTTCCTATGAGATGAGTCTCTTGGAGGCAGCATATTGTTGGGTCTTATTTTTAAATCCAATCTGCCAGTCTTTTGATTGCTGAGTTTTTCAAATTAACATTCAGGGTTATTATTGAGACATGATTTTTATTCCCAGTTATTTTTGTTTATTTTTGGTATTTAACTTGATTTGGTTTCTCTTTGATAGGTTTTTCCTTTAGAGTGATACTTCCCTTTTCTAATTTTCATTGTTTTTCATTTCCTCCTCATGGAATATTTTGCCAAGGATGTGCTGTAGTGCAGGTTTCTAGTTGTAATTCTTTTAAATTTTGTGTATCACGAAGGTTTTTATTTTCTGATGAAAATAACATCTAACTTGAAATCTAATTGCTAATCAGAGTTTAATTTTGCTGTGTATGATTCTTGGTTGGCATCTGTTTCTTTCAGAGCTTGGTATATGTTGTTGCAGGATCTTGTAGTTTTCAGGGTCTCAGTTGAGAAATCAGAGATCCTGATTTGTTTTCTCATATATAATCTGATTTCTTTCTCTTGTGTCTTTTGAAATGCTCTGCTTCTCCTGTATGCTAGGTGTTTTCATTATGATGTGCCTTGGTGTAGATCTGTTGTGATTTTGTTCATTTGGTGTCCTGTAAGCTTCTTGTATTTAATATTTCAATTCACTCTTCATGTTTGGAAATTTTTCTGGTATTATTTCATTGAATAGAGTGTCCATTTCTGTAGTTTGGACCTCTATGCCTTCCTCTATCCCAATAGTTGTTAAATTTTGTCTCTTAATGTTATCTCATAATTCTTGAATCTTCTGCTCTTTGTTTCTTACCATCTTGTCTGTGGTCAACTTTTCTTTTCAAGATTATATACTTTGCCTTCATTGTCGGAGGTCCTGTCTTTCAAGTGATGTATTCTGTTGAAGATGATCCCTATTGAGTTCTTAATTTGGTTTACTGTTTAATTCATTTCAATGATTTCTGTTTGTTCTTTTCAGAATCTCTAGCTCCTTATTAAAGGAATCTTTTCCTTTCTGTATTTGCTTATCTCTTTATCAAAATGATCTTTGGTGCCTGTATTTGCTCTCTTATATCATCCTTTAATTCACTGAAAATTATGTACCTCCTCCATGCCTTCTCTGTCATTTCTCCGGCTGTTCTGACCATGGGGTTCTAATAATGTAGCATCATTGTTTGGGCACATTCTTGCTTGTTTTTTTCATGTTCATGCATCTTCCTCTCCAGCTCTGTGTTTTCAAGGTGTTACAATTTTTACCCTGTAGGATTATAGTGTCCCCAACAGGTTCCTATACCTTTCTTTTTCTAAAATTTACTTATTTAAAAAAAAAATCACAACAGTGGAATGCATTACAATCCTTATTACACACATAGAGCACAATTTTTCTTATCTCTATATAGAAAGTATATTCATGCTAATTCATGCCATTACACATGTACTCATTTCTTTCTTCATTACAACTCTTAATACACATATATAACACAATTTTTCAATTTATTTGTATATAAGGTATATTGGCATCAAATTCAAATCTTCTTACATGTATTTTTGTATTCCCTGCAAATGTCATGATTTTATTCTCTTTTATTGCTGAGTAAAATTCCATTCTGTATATATGCCACATTTTTTTATCCACTCATCCACTGAAGGACATCTAGTTGGCTCCACAGTTTAGCTGTTGTGAATTGTGCTGCTATATACATTGATGTAGCTGTGTCCCTGTAGTATGCTGTTTTTAAGTCCTTTGGGTATAATCCAAGGAGTGGGATAGCTGGGTCAAATGGTGGTTCCATTCCCAGTTTTCCACACTGCTTTCCAAATTGGCTGCATCAATTTGCAGTTACACCAGCAGTGTATGAATGTGCCTTTCCCCACATTCTGTCCAACACTTATAGATTTGTCTTTAAAAACATCTGCCATTCTGATTGGAGTGAGATGATATCTTATGTAGTTTTAATTTGCATTTCTCTAATTGATAGAGATAATGAAACTTTTTTCATATATTTATTGATTGATTGTATATCCTCTTCTGAGAAATGTCTGTTCAGGCCCTTGGCCCATCTTTTGATTGGATTATTATTGTTATTATTATTATTATTAGTGCTTAGCTTTTTGAGTTCTTTATATACCCTCGATTAGTGCTCTGATGAGTGCGGGGTAAAAATTTGCTTCTAGGATGTAGGCCCTCTGTTCACCTCACAGATTTTCTTTTGTTGAGAAGGAACTTTTTAGTTGGATTCCATCCCTATTTGTTGATTCTTGGTTTTAATTTTTGTGCTATAGGAGTCTTATTAAGGAAGTTGGGGCCTAATCCCACATGATGGAAATTAGGACCTACTTTTTCTTCTATTAGATGCAGAATCTCTGGTTTTATTCTCAGGTCCTTGATCCATTTTGAGTTAACTTTTGTGCATGGTGAGAGGGGTTTAATTTCATTTTATTGCATATGGATTTACAGTTCTCCAAGCACCATTTGTTGAAAATGCTATCCTTTCTCCAGTGCATGTTCTTGGCACCTTTGTTTAATATAAGGTAGTTGTAATTTTGTGGGTTGGTCTCTGTGTCATCTATTCTGTACCATTTGTCTACCAGCCTGTTTGGGGGCCAATACTATGATGTTTTTGTTACTATTGCTCTGTAGTATAGTGTAAGGTGTGGTATAGCGATGCTACCTGTTTCACCCTTCCTGCTAAGGATTGCTTTGGCTATTCTTGGTCTCTCATTTTTCCAGATGAATTTCATGATTGCTTTTTCTATTTCTATGAGAAATGCCATTGGGATTTTTATTGGAATTACATTAAACCTGGGTAGTTCTTTTGGTAGTATTGTCATTTTGATCATATTAATTCTGCCTATTCATGAGCAAGGTACATCTTTCCATCTTCTAAGGTCTTCTTTGATGTCCCTCTTTTGGGTTCTGTAGCTTTTATTGTGTAGATCTTTCACCTCTTTTCATAAGTTGATTCCCAAGTATTTTATTTTATTTTATTTTTGTGTATATTGTGAATGGGGTAGTTTTCCTTATCTCTTTCTCAGAGGATTTGTCACTGATATACAGAAATTCCTTTGACTTATGGGTGTTGATTTTATATCCTAATGCTTTGCTGAATTCATTTTCTAGTTCTGGAAGTTTTCTGGTGGAGTTTTTTGGGTCTTCTAGGGATAGAATCACATCGTCAGAAAATAGTGCTAGTTTAAGTTCTTCTTTTCCTATATTTGTTCCTTTAATTTCTTTTGTCTAATTGCTCTGGCCAGTGTTTCAAGAATTATGTTGAATAGAAGAGTGAAAGAGGGCATCCCTGTCTTGTTCCAGATTTTAGAGGGAATGCCTTTAGTTTTTCTCCGTTTAGAATGATGTTGGCCTGAGGCTTAGTGTACATAGCCTTTATGATATTGAGGTAAGTTTCTGTTATCCCTAGTTTTTCTAGTGTTTTGAACATAAAGCAGTGCTGTATTTTGTCAAATGCTTTTTCTGCATGTCTCGAGATGATCATATTGATTCTTATCATTAAGTCTATTGATGTGATGAATTACATTTATTGACTTCTGTATGTTGATCCAAGCTTGCATCCCAGGGATGAATCCCACTTGATCATGGTGCACAATCTTTTTGATATGTTTTTGTATTTGATTTGCCAGAATTTTTTGAGGATTTTTGCATCTATGTTCATTAGAGAGATTGGTCTGAAGTTTTCTTTCTTTGACGTGTCTTTGCCTGGTTTGGGGATCAGGGTGATATTGGCCTCATAGAATGAGTTTGGAAGTTTTCCCTCTTTTTCTATTTCCTGAAATAGATTGAAGAGTATTGGTATTAGTTCTTCTTTAAAGGTCTTGTAGAACTCGCTTGTCTTGGGTTTTTGAAGGTTGGTAATGTTTTGATGGCTTCTTCTATTTCCTCACTTGATATTGGTCTGTTGAAGTTGTGTATATCTTCCTAACTCAATCTGGGCAGATCATATGACTTAAGAAATTTATCGATGACTTCACTGTCTTCTATTTTATTAGAAATTATTTTGAAACCTTATACTCTAATTATCTTCTGTATTTCTGTATTGTCTGTTGTGATATTGCCTTTTTCATCATGTATGCTGGTAATTTGAGTTCTCTCCTTCTCTTTATTAGCATGGCTAAGATTCTGTCAATTCATTTTCTTAAAGAACCAACTTTTAGTTTTGTCATTTTTTCAATTATTTTTTTGTTTGTTTGTTTAGATTTCATTGATTTTTCGCTCTGATTTTAATCATTTCTTGCCTTCCACTGCTTTTGCTTCTAAATTGTTCTTTTTTACAGCTTTGAGATGTAGTGTGAGGTCATTTATTTGTTGACTTTTTCTTCTTTTAAGGAATGAATTCCTTGCAATGAATTTTCCTCTTAGTAATGCTTTCATAGTTTCCCAGACATTTTGATATGTTGTGTCTGTGTTCTCATTTACCTCTAAGAATTTTTAATCTCCTCCTTGATGTCTTCTGTAACCCATTGTTCATTCAGTAGCGTATTGTTCAGTCTCCATTGGATGCAGAATTTTTTATTCTTTATTTTGTCATTGATTTCCAATTTCATTCCATTATGATCTGATAAAATGTATAGTAGTATCTCTACTCCTTTGTATTCGCTAAGAGCTGCTCTGTGGCATAGTATATGGTCTATTTTTGAGAACGATCCATGTGCTGCTGAGAAGAAAGGGTATGCTGGCTGATATATAGAATATATGTCAGTTAAGTCTAGGTTATTAATTGTGTTATTGTGTTCTATATTTTCTTTATTCAACTTTTGTTTGGAAAATATGTCCAGTGGTGAGAGAGGTGTGTTAAAGTCACCTAAGAATATTGTTTTGGTCAATTTGACTCTGAACTTCAGAAGAGTTTGTTTGAACATAGCTGCACCATGGTTTGGGTCATATATATTAATGATTGTTATGACTTGTTGGTGAATGGTTCCCTTGAGAAGTATGTGGTGTCCTTCTGTATTCCTTTTAACTTTGGCTTGAAGTCTATTTATTTGATTTGAGTATGGACACCCTGCTTGCTTCCAAGTTCCATGTGAGTGGTATGATTTTTTTCAACCTTTCACCTTCAGTCTGTGTATGACTTTTCCTATCAGATGAGTCTCCTGTAGTCAGCATATTGTTCAATCTTTTTGGCTACAGAAAACAGCCCCAGTCTGTAGTTGTCTGTATCATTTGGGTTTCTGTCATCACACTCAGAGGTTTGGAAAATGCAGAATCATCTTAGGATAAATTTTCCACAATTTATTTCCATCATTAGCAAATTACCTTTCTCAATAGTTTGTAGAAAATAAATTTTATAAAAAATACATGTAGAGAAAAGAAAATCCTAAGGAAAAGAGCAAACTTAGAAGATGTAAAATGGGTACACAATTTATTAACATATTGTCATGCAGCTGTCTAGTACATAACTGACATAAGGCTTAATTGTCAGATCTACCAGATTCTGTCAGTTTCACTTGTTCTTTAAAAGTGCCAATGTTGACATCATAAATTCTTTCTATGATATGTTCATTTTCAATATCTTCTAAGTTTGTTCCTTTCCTTAGGATTTTTTTTCTCTACATGTATTTTCATAAAATTTACTTTTTCCAAAGTATTGATATAGATAATTTGCTAATAAATTCTTAGTCATTTAAGGGCTAACATAAGTCTGTATTTTTATTAGTTGTTGATGGACCTTTATTTACTTATATGTGTGCTGAGAATTGAACCCAGTGCCTCACACATGCCAGGCAAGTTCCCTGCCCCTGAGCCTTGGCCCTTCTGTTCCACAACTCTATTCTGCTCTTCTCAGCCTTACCCTTCACCTCTTATTCTTCAGGTCCTTGGCACTAAATGGACCACGGCCTCATGGTCTTGGTCTGAGCTGGGGCCATGCTTGGGCTGGTGTGAAAACTGGGACCCTGTGTCCAGACAGAAGGGTCCTGCAGTGAAGAGTGTGGTGGCAGCTGGAGGACCTTCCCCAGTGGTAAAGGTGGCAGTGGTGGGGGCCGGTTGGAGCACCCTCATAGAATTCTTTTCCCACCTCTCTTCTGTCAGGGTAGAGTTGCTCTTTCATAGCACATGCCTGAGTACAGAGCACCACACCATCTTACAAAGTGCTTTACCATTTACCTTTGCCACTGCAGACTTGGCTGTTCCAATCACTCAATGTCCCTGTGGCCATCAGTCTTATAGTTGTGTGTGTGTGTGTGGTGACTATTCCCCTTCCCAGTGAATCTACAGTAGTCTCTGCTATCTTGACTATTAGCTTCCTTGAAGAGTCCTACTCGATACTCATGTTCATATATTTATTTGCCATGTAAATATTTTCTCCTTTGTGAAATCTCTTTTGAAATTTCTCATCTGTGCTGGGTTCTGTTAGGATGTCTCTCCCCCCCCCCGCCCCAAAGTAGAATTCACAGAGGTAAAGTCCTAGAAATATTCAGGGGGGAATCTTGGAAAAGAGAAATTAACAAAATCAGAGAAGAATGAAGTGAATCTAAACCCCGGAATGTTTAGGTGAATACTGTAGCCCATGTGCTCTGTGATAAGATGACCAGGGACCTTCCCTGTGGGTGAGGAAAACACTAAGTAAGTGGTTTGACCCAAGGTTACAGCAACTGGGAAAGTGATCAGGTCTTGTTGAGGTCATGGTCCCAGCAGTTATCTAACCATGACTCCGTTCTCAGCTCAAATTCTAGGTGTTCCTCCCTCCTAGGAGAATTTTCAGGTTTTCAGAGCTCTAAATTTTCTACTAAGTATTGTGGTGGCACTGTCCCAGGCAGGTGACTCCCATCTCACTGTGTTGGGGATCTGTCTCTGCCATTCTGAGTTTGCAGACCAAGGCTTTCTTTTCCCTGGGCTTACACCTGCATTTTTTTACTTTCTGGTAAATATTGTGAGCAAGGAGAAGCTCACTGGAGACCTTCCAGCTCCTGTTCCTGAGAGACTAAGCTGTGTGAAGGTTGAGGGTAGCCATCAGTGGACCTTTGTGTTTTATACGAGATGGACTTGTCCATCATCTCACTTTTGAAAACTACATCAAAATAAGGAGAGGAGATTCCAGAAGTTACTAGAAATGTATTGGGGTAATGCTGTCCATCTCATTCCACCAGCTTCTTTCCCCCCCATGCCCCCTCTGTTTTTCCTCCATCCCCTTTGCCCTATCTAAAGTCCCTGTGTTCCTCCCATGATCCCCCTTCCCAATTATGGATCAGCCTCCACATATCAGAAAATATTCAGCCTTTGATTTGGGGGGATTGGCTAACTTCACTTAGCATAATATTCTCCAACTCCATCCATTTACTAGCAAATGCCATTATTTTATTCTCTTTCAATGCTAATATTTCATTGTGTATATACACCACAGTTTTTTAATCAATTCATCTGATGAAGGGCATCTAGGTTGGCTCCATAGTTTAGCTATTGTGAATTGTGCTGTCTTAAACACTTATGTGGCTGTGTCCCTGTAGTATGTTGTTTTAGATCCTTTGAGTATAGATTGAGGAGAGAGATAGCTGGGTCAAATGGTGGTTCCATTCCCAGTTTTCCAAGGAATCTCCATACTGCTTTCCATATTGGCTGCACCAATTTGCAGTCCCACCAGCAATGTATGACTGTGCCTTTTCCCCCACATCCCTGCCAACACTTGTTTTTTATCTTCATAGCTGCCATTCTGACTGAACTGAGATGAAATCTTAGTTTTGATTTGCATTTCTCTAATTGATATGTTGAACTTAAAAAAAAAAAAAAATTTGTTGCTCAATTGTGTATTATATTCTGAGAAGTGCTTGTTCAGCTCCTTGGTCCATTTATTAATTGGATTATTTGTTTTTTGTTTTTTTGGTTTTTTTTTGGTGTTAAGATTGAGTTCTTCATATACCCTAGAGATAAGTGCTGTATCTGACGTGTGTGTGGTAAGAATTTACTCTCAGGATGTAGGCTATCTCTTCACCTCACTGATTGTTTCTTTTTCAGAGAAGCTGTTCAATTTGAATCCATCCACTTATTGATTCTTGGTTTTAATTCTTATGCTATAGGAGTCTTAATAAGGGGCCTAATCCCACATGATGCAGATTTGAACTTATTTTTATTCTCTTAGATTCAGGGTCTCTGGTTTAATTCCTAGGTCCTTGATCCACTTGATGTTGAGTTTTTTGCTTGGTGAGAGATGGGGACTTAATTTTATTTTGCTGCATATGAATTTCCAGTTTTCCCAGCACCATTTGTTGAAGAGGCTATTTTTTTTTTCCAATGCATGTTTTTGGTACCTTTGTCTACTATGAGATAACTGTATTTATGTGGTTAGTCTCTGTTTTGGTGCCAATACCATGCTGTTTTTGTTACTATTGCTCTGTAGTATGGTTTAAGGTCTAGTATAATGATGCCCCCTACTTTACTCTTCTGCTAAGGACGGTTTTAGCTATGCTGGGTCTTTTTATTTTTCTGGGAATAATTACATCATTGCCTTTTATATTTCTATGAGGAATGCTATTGAAATTTTGATCGGAATTGCATTAAGTCTGAATAGTGATTTTAGAAGTATGTTCATTTTGATAATATTAGTTCTGCCAGTCCAAGTGCAAAATCGATCTTTCCATCTTCTAAAGTCGTCTTTAATTTATTTAGTGTTCTATGGTTTTAATTGTAGAGGGCTTTCACCTCTTTCATTAAGTTGATTCCCAAGTTTGTTTTGTTTTGTTTTAGTTTATTGTGAATGAGGTAGTTTTTCCTAGTTTTCCTTTCAGAGGATTTGCCACTGATGTACAGATTGCCTTTGATTTATGGGTGTTGATTTTGTAACCTGCTACTTTGATGAATTCATTTATTAGTTTTAGTAGTTTTCTTGTGGATTTTTTTTGGATTTTCTAGGTATAGATTCATGTTATCAGCAAATAGTGATAGTTTGAGTTCTTCTTTTTCTATGGTTATTCTTTTAATTTATTTCTTTCATCTATCTAATTGCTCTGGTCAGTGTTTCAAGAACTATGTTGAATAGAAGTGGTGAAAGATGGCATCCCTGTTTTGTTCCAGAATTTAGAGGGAATGCCTTCAATTATTCTCCATCTAGAATGATATTGGCCTGGGGCTTAGTGTAGATAGCCTTTGTGATGTTGAGATATGTATCTGTTATCCCAAGTTTTTCCAGTGTTTTGAACATGTAAAGGTGCTATATTTTTTCAAATGCTTTTTCTGCATCCATTGAGGTGATTATGATTCTTATCATTAAGTCTATTGATGTGATGAATTAACTTTATTGATTTCTGAATGTTGAAAAAACCTTGCATCCCTGGGATGAGCCACACTTGATTGTGGTGTACTATCTTTTTAATATGTTTTTGTATTTGATTTGCCAGAATTTTATTCAGAATTTTTGCATCTATGTTCATTAGAGAGATTGGTCTGACGTTTCCTTTCTTTGTGTCTTTGCCTGGTTTTAGAATCAGGGTGACTTTGGCCTCATAGAATGAGTTTGTAAGTGTTCTCTCTCTTTATATTTCATGGAATAATTTCACAATTGTTGGTGTTAGTTCTCTTTGGAGGTCTTGTGTTTATTTAGTCCTGGGCTTTTTTTTTTTTTTTTTTTGGTTGGTAGGGTTTTGATGGTGTCTTGTATTTCATTGCTTGAAAATGATCTGTTTAACTTATATATATCATCCTGACTCAAGTTTGGCTAAATCATATGTTTCTAGACATTTGTTGATGTCTTCAGCATTTTCTGTTTTATAGGAGTACAAATTTCCAAAATAATTTCTAATTATCTTCTGTATTTCTGTAGTGTTCATGGTGATATTTACTTTTTCATCATGGATTTTAGTAATTTGAGTTTTTTCTCTCCTTCTCTACATTAGCATGGATAAGGATTTATCAAATGTATTTATTTTTTTCAAAGAGCTGACTTTTCATTTTGTCAAATTTTTAATTGATTCTTTTGTTTCAATTTCATTGATTTCAGATCTGATTTTTAATTTTTTCCTGACTTCTGCTTTTGGTGTTGATTCGTTCTTTTTCTAGGGCTTTGAGATGTAATGTTAGGTCATTTATTTGTTGACCTTGTCTTCTTTTAAGGAATAAACTCCATGCAATGAACTTTCCTCTTAGTACTGCTTTCATAGTGTCCTAGAGATTTTAACATGTTGTATCACTATTCTCATTCACCTCCAAGAATTTTTCAATCTCCTCTTTGATGTCTTGATGTCTGCAACTCATTGCTCATTCAATAGCATATTGTTTAGTCTCCAGGTGTTGGAGTAGCTTCTATTTTTATCATTGATTTATGATTTATTTCCTTTAGGATCTGATAAAATGTGTGGCTGTATCTCTGTTTTATATTTGCTAAGAGTTGCCCTGCGTTATAGTATATAGCCTGTTTTAGAGAAGGATCCATGTGTTGCTGAGAAGAAAGTGTATTCACTTGTTGAAGGATAAAATATTCTCTATGTGTCATTTAAGTCTAAGTTATTGATTGTATTACTGAGCTCTATAGTTTCTCTATTTAGCTTTTTGTTGCCAGCATCAAACTTTTGATTCCCTAGCCTCAGTCTCACAAGTAGCTTAGTGACAGCATTGCACCACTGTACCCAGATGATGATGACTTAGACAGGCTCTCCATAAGTCACCGAGTTTGCCCTCAAACATGCAGTCCTATTACCTCAGCCTCTTGAATTTGTAGACTCACAAATGTGTGCTGCATGCCCAACTTTATTAATATGTTTTCTAAAATTGGAACAAATTGGATCTATATGCAGTAATAGTAATGAAAAAAGTAATAGTAATGAACCAAATGCTTCTTCTATGTTGCTACTTGTTTTCTACCTATATGTTTTGGGTTTATCAATTTTCCCATTATTGCCTAATAATGATTAATTTTTCTTCTGTACTATTTTTATTTTATTTTCTCCTTTTGGCACGTTTTAGTTTTTCCTTAGTGATTGTGCTGGGAGCTCTAACATCTTAAATTTATGACAATCAGTTTTTATTCTTGCCAAATTAGTTTAAATAGTATAGAAAAAAATTGCTAATTTTACAGATTTGTTCCTCAGTCCTGGTTTTTATCTTTGTCATAGACTATAACTTCATGCATCATGTGTCTTCTTTGGCTTGGATTTCATTTGTCCCCAAACAAGCTTAGGATTTGGACACTTGGTCCTCATTATGGTAGCACTGAGGCAGGGGAACCTTACAAATGTGCTGTCTACTGGGTGTTAATTCAGTAATTGGGGACAACACCCTTAGGAATAATGGACTCTAGTCCCTTGGAATGAGTTTTTGAGAAAACGAGTTGTTATGAAAAATCAAGACTGCCCCTCTCTGCTCTGTGGCTTGTATTGGTCCATATGATTTTTCCTCTTCCACTTGTCCCCACTCTGATGACAGCCACCATGCTGGAATAGAGCAAAGTGGGTACTCCCCAGAAGCCAAGTGGATGGGATCCCTTTATCTTGGACTCTCAGACTCTAACATTCTGACCTAAATGACTTTTTAATCATAAACTACTCAGCCTTAGGAATTTTCTGATAGCAATGAAAAATGGAGTCTTGTAGTCATTCAGCATCAATGTTTGTTAGGTTCTAAGTGTTATGTTTGTGTTCTAAGTGTTATTTTTGTGTACTAAGTGTTATTTTTGAACGCATTTATTTATTTATTTATTTATTTTTTAAATACACAACTGTGGAATGCATTGCAATTCTTGTTACACATATAGAGTTCAATTTTTTACACTTATATTTTTAAAACAAATAGAAAAGGGTTAGAAACTAAATACTCCATGATACTGGCTACATTTAGCTACCATATTGAGCTACTGAGCTACATCTACCAATATTTCTCATTATTTTATGAAGGCTCAAGTTTCTGTTTTTTATCATTTTCTTTAACCTTGATGGCTCTATTAGCATTTCTGGAAGAGTTGTTTACTCACCACAAACATTTAATTGTACAAATCTCCCTTTATCTTTTGAAGAACATTTTAGCAAGGTATAAAATTATTGATGGTTAAACAACAAGTTTCATCATGTCCTCCCACTGCCTTCCAGCTTCTTGGATTCTCTAGGGAAACCCACTAATGCTATCTTGTACCTGAACACCTGTTTCTCTCTGACCACTCAGAAGATTGCCTCTTGGTATTTGTTTTACAGCAAATTGACTGTCAGAATTCCTCTTATCCATGATTTCCCTTTCTGTAAGCTATTGAAAATTCAGAATGAGCAACTCATGAGTTTTAAATTGCAAAGTGTTCTGAGGAGCATGATGCAATCCCATGCCACCCCACACCAGTCCTCTAGGGCATGAGCCTCTGCCTTCTCCAGTAGTTTCCCAGTTGATATACTGTTTTTGAAATACCTTCCTGTTAGTGGTGAGTTGCCATCTTTGTTGAGAGACTGACTGTAGTGATAGTGTTCCACTTGTATAGAAGAGAACATCTCTCCAATTAATTAAGCACCACATTCTGTTTGTGCCCATGTTGCATTGTTAGCACCTTGGAGTTTAAGAATAGAAAACACACCTTGACCCTTCCTAATGGCAAACATGATTTCCCATGAGACTCTAACTCAAGAAGTTGAGATGTGTTTAATAAGTTTAGGATGAACCTCTTTCACGAATAACCTCAAGAGAAAGTACCAGTGACTAGGAAGTTTATTCTACTTCATTGTAATGCCAAAATGTCCACCAGGAAGGAAGTTGAACCTCGTTTCCATAGTATATGGTTGTATGCCAAAGTGTCCTTAAGAATGGCTCATGTGTAACCAAGGCAGTCTGGTGCTTTCCTAACTCCAGGGTTGAACCTGATTTCATCTGACAATGCAAGGTAAACGCCCCCCCTCCCCCCCATGCCACCATGATCTGAGGGATGAGGTATCAGTCCCTGGGTATAATGAGAAGCCAGTGGAGGCTTTTGTTCTCTCCAAAAGTGAAATACTATAGTCATCATTAATGGAAGAATTTAAGCCTCATTCTCCTACCATGTAATGCATGCAGAAGCACATATTTCTCGTGATCCTGGGCTAACCATTTCACAACCTCCACTGATTACTAGGCTGTGAGACTTTGAAAGATTCTTAGAAGGAATTTTATTGGCCAATTCTGCTCTTTATTTATTTATTTATTTATTTATTTATTTATTTATTTATTTTTGACACCAGGGATTGAACCCAGGGCTACTTAACCACTGAATCACATCCACAGCCCCTCCCTTTATATATATATATATATATATATATATATATATATATATATATATATATATATATATATATATATACTTTATTTAGAGACAGGGTCTCACTGGGTTGCTTAGTCCTGACTAAATTTCTGAGGCTGACTTTGAAGTCATGATCCTCCTGCCTCAGCCTCCCAAGTTGCTGGGATCATGGGCATGCAACACTCTGCCTGGCTCAGTTAATTTTCCTTAATTATGAAAATAATGATTGTTTTTGATTATAAGTGTTGAAGTCAAGAAGTCAGAGAGAAGTTGTTTTTGTTTTGTTTTCCCTCCCACCAGTTTAAGCAAGAGCCACTAATTGTCTGTACCATTGCTGAATGAGAAGAGAGTTACAGAGAAAGTTCCATGTGAAGTTGATTGCAAGTAATAGAATGGATAGCTGGCCAAAGACAAGGAGTCAAAGGCCACTTCAAAGTTCTTGGTGACAAAATTTGAGAACTCAGATAAAAAGCATGTTTTTGGGAGGAGAAAAATGAAGACTGAATCCAGCGGTGGAGATGTCTTGCAGTTGTCATTCAGCATAGGTGGGAGACTTGTTCCAGGCCAGTGGTCCCCAAGAGATTGCAAAGTGCATCAATTTATGTATACAGTTTGCAGACAGGTTGCTCACCTCCTCTGATAATCTCTGGGTTACTAATAAAATTTGCTTCAGGGCTGGGGCTGGGGCTCAGTGGCAAGAGTGCTTGCCTAGCACTTGTAAGGGACTGGGTTTGATCCTCATCAACACATGAAAATAAATAGAAAAATGGTATTGTGTCCATCTACAACTAGAAATATTTTTTAAAAGAACTGATACAAAGTAACCACTATGTAAGTAGACATTATACCATTGCTATTACTTGGGAGGAATTCTGTACATTTACTTGGTACACGTGCAAATCATGTTCAAATCCTTCCCATCCACCAGGGTTTGAGACCTTGGGTGCAGAATCCAGGCATGTGGTCATAGGTATTTCAAATCCCTGGAGAACACCCAGGGCAGGTTGTCTAGAAAAGGCTTAGAAATGTGTTGTAGAAATTCCAATAATATCTGGAGCAGAGAGAGAGGCAAGTAGAGGGTCAGAGATGACACCTGGGAAGGCAGAGGATGACAGGCAGAGCCGTGAGTGATGGGGTGGCAAAGAGGACAGGCAGAACCTCTAGGGACTCAGGGGCGGTGGGCAGATGTTGGGATGGGGAAAAACTGAATGCTTGGGGAAGCAGACAGAGAAAAAAGACATCACCGTTAATAAAATAATAAATGGGGACAGAATAGATATAGAAGCTCAGAAAGTCTTGACCTTCAAACTCCTCCATTCCAGAAGATTGCATTCCCCTTTCTGATCAGATCGCACAGTGGGGTTTTTTGTTTTTGTTTTTGTGTTTGTTTTAGAAAACTGGTAAAAGTGTTCACTGGTTTTGAAAGATTATTGATGGCCCTTGAATAAGGTTATCTTGAGTTTCTGGTCACACAGCATTGGTCTCTACTTTTTTTCCATTTTTGATGAATATCTAATACCTGGCCTACCAGTGGATACTAAATTTATAAGCCAATGATTGTATTTTTTAAAATGCAAAATTATTAGGGAACTCTACGGGGTGATACATAACTGGTGCTCAAAGATGCAGCTTATCCCTGCATTGATTGATCTATCTATCAATCTATTTAACTATTTATTTTCAGTGCTCGTGGAGGATCTACCATTCAGATATATATTGATAGTGATGGTTAGCATGCAGATGTGATTGATGGGATAATGCAGGTCAGGGAGTCATTCTATGAATCTGGACCACTGTGCAGAGACCTCCACATGTGTTTTCTTAGAAAAGTAATTTACCTAGAGCCCTGCCTGGGCCAAATCAATGTGTTAAATTCCATTCTTCAGCCAAAAACCTGTGATTTATTTGAGCAATATGAGTCTTCTCTGCCAGTGAGAACACAAGTTAACCTGGAGGGGACATGTTCTGGGACACTTTCACAGATTGGATTCCAGAATTCAAGGAGATAGAATGATTTCACCTACCCATCAAATATGTAAGAACCATTCCAGACCAGCATGGGCCAAAGTGACCTAGAGTTGTCCTGGATCTTTGGCATGTGAACTTCCTGTTCCTGTCACTAGTGTGCATCTGCTAACTACTATTTCTATCAGGTATTAGTTTATTTAAAGACAGAGGGGAGGTAAAGAGGAACACTCTCATGTGGGAGTGTCCTCTCTGATAATATGTTGTGCCCCTATTTCCTACTGATCCCAGAAAAGTTCCAATTAGAACTCGTCAGTGCAGACCAAAGTGAATTAAGGGTTGCATTTATATATTTAGAATATCATGTTAAACTTTTAATAATAAGTTAAAAAAAAAACTAAATGACAGCAGAATGCATTTCAATTATTATTACGAATATAAAGCACAATTTTTCATATCTGTATATAACATATGTTGACACCCAATTTAAATCTTCATATATGTATTTTGGAAGATGATGTCCATCACATTCCACCATCCTTACTAATCTCCTGCCCCTCTTTCCCTCCAACCCCTTTTCCCTATCTAGAATTTATCTAATCCTCCCATGCGCCCCCTGCCTACCCCACTATGATTCAGCCCCCTTATATCAGATAAAACATTCAGCATTTGTTTTGGGGGAATTGGCTAACTTCCCTTAGCATTATCTTCTCCAACACCATCCATTTACCCACAAATGCCATGATTTTATTCTCTTTTGTTGCTGATTAAAATTCCATTATGTATATATAATGCATATTTTTTCATCCATGCATTCACTCAAGGCCATCTAAGTTGGCTCCACAGTTTAGCTATTGTGAATTATGTTGCTATAAACATTGATGTGGCTGTGTCCCTGTAGTATGCTGTTTTTTAAGTCCTTTGGGTTTGGACCGAGGAGAGCAATCGCTAGGTCAAATGGTAGTTCCATTCCCAGATTTCCAAGGAATCTCCATACTGCTTTCCATATTGGCTGCAGCAATTTTCAGTCCCACCAGCAGTGTATGAGTGTGCTTTTTCCTCACGTCCTCGCCAATATTTATTGTTGTTTGTCTTCATAGTAGCTGCCATAATAAAAATTTTATTATAGTAAAATTCACACACACACACACACACACACACACACACACACACACGGATTTTGCTTTGGTGTCTGTGGACAAGACCATGTGGAGTAGGAACCTACAAACACAATGTCATCCCACTGCCAGTTAAGAGTACGAATTTGTCCATGGGCAGGCCTCTGGAATCACCCACAGCATCTCCCATATACTTAAGGATTAAAGGGGTGTGAGGCCTAGAGATGTCAGAGAAGCCTCACTGTTTTCCTCCCCTCTTCTTGATAGTGATTTCTGGGCCAATGAGCTTTGCACTACTTTGATTACATTTTATGTATTATCTAAAATCCTCTCTTGCAAGAACACAAGAGCCAAGAAACACAACATAACCTCCATATCCCTGGGATCACAACAAGCTACAGTGTCAGATCTTTAGTTGCTTTAGTTATTTACTCACTTCATTTGATCTATTTATTAATACCGGTAGACACCAGCAACCGCTCTAGGTCCTGTTGGAAGGAAACAGTCACACACTGGCACACAGCATCCTAAAGGGAGACTGTTGAAACAGGAATTCTGACCCTTCATTGTTCATGAAGACTCACCCAATATCAGAGCTTTGAATATTTTATTTTGAGGCAGGGTCTTGGTATCAGGCAAACTGTGGCCTCAGACTTGTGATCCTCCTGAAGCAGCCTCCCAAATGCCTGGGCTTACAGACATGTGCTACCAAACCTTGTCCTTTGCTTATTAAAAAAATGCATAGCTGCTGGTTATCTCCATCCAGTGATGTATGTGATATCAGACCCCAAACAATAAAAACCCCACACAATTCCATAGCTCAAGTCTGACTCTGGCTGTGAGAGGTTAGGTGATGGGAAGGGATTCCAGGGAGAGAGAGGGACATCAGCTAAGGAAAAGTAGGTTCCTTGGTTTTCATGTCAGAAAAGAACTTCATTTGTCAGGCGCATGGACAGTCCTGTTTAGAAAACAGATCCACATTCAGTAAAGAACGTGAAGGGCTGGAAATTCAGTGAAATCAGTAGCATGCTTGCCCTGCATGCACAAGGTCCCAGGTTCAATCCCCAGCACTACAAAAAGAAAGAAAGAAAAAAAAATGTGAGGAAGCCCTAAAGGGAGAGACAGCAAATACGTGGTCTGAGGTGTTGCTATTTAGAGAGGGACATTTAAATGGGGGAGGACTAGTGATGAGGCAAGATCAGACTTCTGTAGTTTGTCACCCATATTTCTAAGCTTGCTCATATCATGCTCATATTTGGGGGTCCAGGAAGCTGGTCTAGGTGAAATGCTGCATTGCAGGGAGTTGCTTTTTCTTGTTTTTTTTTTTTTTTTTTTAATGTGATCTTTATTTTTAAAAATAGTTTTTAGTTGGACAGTATACCTTTATTTTATATATTTCTATTTAATGTGGTGCTGAGGATTGAACCCAGTGCCTCACAAGTGCTAGGCAGGTGCTCTCTCACTGAGCCAAAACCCCAGTCCCTTGTTTTTAATTTCAGATATTTTGTGGGCATTCCTGCATTCTGGTGATTTATGAATCTTTTCCTTTCAGGTTCAGAGTAACTTTCTTATTGGTATCCCAACATTTCTGTCCCAACCAGACATGTTCCACAGTTCTTTATGGACCTCAAGTGTTGCTAGAGGAATGATTAAATGATCATTTAGCTTTCAGAGCACATAGGGAAGTGTTTTCAGGACAGAAGTCTTAAGAGAATGCTCATTATTAGATTTCTATTTTTACTTATGTATTTAGACATGGACTCATATGGTTTTTGCAGTCATCCCCAAATGTGGTCCTCAAACCAGCTGATTTCAGAAACTTTTCATGTTGACAATTGTATTCAAATGGTTGAATTCTGATTGAAGCACATTTTACCAAGGGTCAACATTAAGATGCGCTTAACATGCTTATGATTTTTTCTGGCTAGAATATTGCAGAAGGTTTGCCAGTTTTCTCACCACTTTGCTTATCTCATTGATGTTGAAAAACTTCTCAGATGCAATGAATATACCCCACCAGAGGCAAGCTCCTGCAGCTGGCCACCCACAGACCCCCACACCCACCAATCCAACTCTCAGTCCCACATTAATTGGGTGTCAGGTGCTGTTGGATTGTTAATTATTGGGTAAAACCCAGTGTTTTGCCCCCAAGGAGCCCAAGGTCTAGCTTGTTGGCTATTGAAACCACTGGGTTGATTATCCACATTTCCTTGCCTCTCAAGACAAATCTAAGCTCCATCCATGGACCTATATTTAGTGGCACTGGTGGCTTAGGAAAATTTCTCATTTTGGTTAAGAAAACTAACAGCAAGTATAATTAATTATTTCCCTCATGGGGGGAAGGAAGGGTTCTGGCCTCAGGGTGTCCCGGCTCTTTCTCTTTCTCTCAGCCACATAATCTTCTCCTCATCCTGGGCAAGACTACTGTGTACTGCTCATCTCTGGAATCCTGGGCATGTGGCTTGACCTTCTCAGTCTTCCTTCAAGAGAAATGTTCCCATTTCACAAATTCAGCAAAACTGGTCCCCCAAATAACTGGGCTGCTGTTACTGAGAAGCAAAAGTTAAAAACATACTGAAAATGAGTGCTGGGGCTGGAGCTCAGCAGTAGAGTGCTTGCCTAGCATGTGCAGGCACTGGGTTCCATCCTTAGCACCACAGAAAAATATATGGATAGAATAAAGGTATTTGGTCTGACTCCAATAGAAAACATTAAAAAAAATAAATACTGAAAAGGCAACGTATTCTAGCAACTAGGGAAATGCAAATTAAAACTACACTGAGATTTTCTTTCACTCTAGTCACAATAGAAATTATCAAGAATACAGTAATAATAAATTAGTGCAGATATGGGGGACATGGAATACTCACACCTTGTTGGACAAACTGCACATTGGTGCAACCCCTCTGGAAAGCAGGATGGAGATTCCTCAAGAAACTAGGACTGGAACCACCATCTGACTCAGTTATCCCACTCCTCAGAATATATCCAGAGGATTTAAAATCAGCATACTACAGGGACACAGCCACATCAATGTTCATGATAGCAAAACTCACAATAGCTAAGCTATGGAACCAGCCTAAATGCCTATCAACAGATGAATACATAAAGAAATTGTGGTATGCATACATGGTGGAATATTACTCAGCTTTAAAAAAAGGATGACTTCATATCACTGGCTAGTAAATGAATGGATCTGGAGATTATTATGCTAAAGTAAAATAAGGCAATCCCCCAAAACCAAAAGTCACATGTTTTTCTGATATGTGTTATCTACATCACAAGGAAGCAGGGCGGGCACAAAGAGAAGTTCAGTAGATTAGACAAAGGGGAACAACAGGAAGGGGGGGGAGATAAGAACAAGAAAGACAGTAGCATTAATCAACCATAATGTTCCTATTTAAATATATGATAATACCTAAGTGAATCAGCCCATCATGCCCACTCACATGAATGAGGTCCTAAGGAGAATAAGGTATATTTTATGTTTGGATAATTTTACCAAAATGGACTCTATGGTCATGTATAGCTAAAAAGAACGAATAAAACAGAAAAAGATAAAAAAAGTATTGAAAAGGACCATGGGATCAAATTGATAGCATCATAGCCGGATGAGGAAATGTCTTTAGGTACATTCCAGAATTTTCTAAACTGCTCCCCCATTGGATGCTGCCAAAGGTGTTGGAGCCTGTGGGAAGGTGGAGGTTCAGGGTACTGCATGGAGAAGAAAGGACCCCCCACCCCCGGCATTCATCTGCAGGTGCAGGGGTCCCAGGGGGCAGGTAATCTCGAGGCCTCCTGAGTTAACAAAGGCAGAGAGGAGCCTGGTGCATTCCAGTCCATGGAGTTATTTACCAAATTAGGAAAACCTGGAATTGGCTTTCCTGGACTCCCAATCAAACACAAATCGTTTTTCCCTAAAGAGGGAAACCCTTGAGCCCCTCTTAAGGAGAAGTCTTCTCTGTATTATGCGACTTTTTGCATCACTGAATTGGGGAGACAAGACCAGAGCTCTCTTTGGAAACACATTGACTTTGTTTGCATCAAGACAAGTAGGTAGGGTCTGTCCTTTTTCTATTTCTTTTTTCTTGTGAAGTGTAGAGTATTCAGCTGATTCTAAGGATGCACACCTGGACAGGGTGTCCCTGGTTTTTGGAGGAGGCAGGATCCCATTGCCTGGGATCCAGGGGACTGGCAGGAACCAGGTAGAGCACCCAGGGTGGCCTTGATCTGTGCAAGGCTGTTATCATGTGGCCACCACAGGTATTTCTCTCAAAAAGAAAAAAAAAGTGGCACACGCCTTTCATTCCAGTGGCAGTGGAGGCTGAGGCAGGAGGGTGGGGAATTCAAAGCCAGCCTCAGCAAAAGCAAGGTGGTAAGCAACTCAGTGAGACCCTGTCTCTAAATAAAATTCAACCTAGGGCTGGGGAAGGGGCTCAGAGGTCAAGGCCTCTGTATTCAACCCCCAGTTCGCCAGAGAGTGAGGAAGCCCTGGTGCAGCTGGGGTTTACCCAGGTTTGCACTCTGGGGGTCTCTTCTGTGCTGATCTTCTTAATCTGCCTCCAGCCTCAATGTGGGCTCGAGATAGATTAAACTCAGCTGGAGGAACATCAGCTCTCACGCTGCCAATGGGATGGTAAACTCCAGGGCGCCTGTCAGGCCCCCAGTGAGCCTCTACCAGCGCTGGCCATAATGCAATAGGAAGTTCCCAAGGAGTGAAAGGGCAGTTCTGCTTGGAGAATTTTGCACAGATAAACAGAGGACAAGTCAGCACCCCGAAGACGCTCTGGGTAGTCTTCTTATAGGAGGAGGCCCAGGTGGTGAAACTTTCCAGAAATGACTTCAATTTCCTAACATCAAAACCCAACAGAACTTAGAATTCTGGCCACCGTAACCCTAACCCAATGCCCAGACCTCAAAAGGAAAAGAAAAAAAAGAAAAAAGCTGCACCCAAACCCCGCCATTCTTGTTTCCTCCTTGCCTGGAGCAGATGTCACCCCCCTGTCACTCAAAAAGAAGGCTTGCTGGGCTCAGGGGGGGAGAGCGGAGACTGACTGACGCCCTGTCCAATCAGAAGCCCCCGTGCTGAGCGCTGTCCAATCCTGAGCGCAGCCAGCGAGCAGGGGGCGGGCCTCCACGTTAGGGATGGGATTTATTTCTCCAAGGTCCTTGGTTCCAGGATTCCTGCAGTTGGACTCCAGGCTTTGCTCCGTGCCCGGGATACGGGGTGGGCCTGCCATGCAGGGGCTGAAGCTCTCCAGGGCAGGCTTGGCTGGTGGGGACCAGGAAATGGTGAGTGTGCAGTGGCACCTGGTGCCTGGACACGGAGGCTCCGGAGGGAGGCGGGGCAAGGAGGCCGTCAGGCGGACTAGCTGTGGCAGGAACCTGAGCTGGATGACCCTGACTCCGGGCACTCTCTGTGTATACAGGCCTGAGCCCTTTGGGGACAGCGCCCCTCAGTCGGGTGGGGAGCGTGACAGTGGCAGAGACCCCTCCCAGCCTCACCATCCCCTGGGGGCAGCCTCAGCCCCTGCTCCAGTCCTTATCTGGCAGGTGAGCCCGGCAGCCTGACCTTTCCGGGCTGTGTTGATTGACAGGTGGTACCACTAGAAGAATCCAATCTCCAAGCTGGGCGATGGTGCACACCTGTCATTCCCAGAGGCTGGGGCAGAGGAGGGGGGGGGGGCTGATGCTGGAGGATTGAGAGGTCAAGGCCAGCCTCCACAAGTTGGCGAGGCACTTAGAGACTCAGGGAGACCCTGCCTCTAAATGAAATGCAAAATAGAGTTAGGGCTGGGGATTGGGCTCAGTGGTTCAGTGCCGGGTATTAAAATAAATAAATAAATAAATAAATAAATAAATAAATAAATAAATAAATAAATAAATAATATCAAATCTCCAAACACTGTTTTCCTGCAGGAGGGGAGCTGCGGTGAACAGGGATCCCGCTTATTCCTGAGCTAGTTTTGTGGAGTTTATTTGTTTTTTTTTTTTGTTTGTTTTTTTATTTTTTAGTTTTGGTCGTTAACAAAGGGTGCTTTACCACTGAGCTCTCTCCCTGGTAGTTTTTAGTTTTCATTCTGACCGCGGGTTTAGATAAGTTGCTCAGGTTGGCCTGGTTAGGATTTGATTTATAATAACTTTTCCATTGCAATTAAGTCTATGATTTTTACATCCATGTGGGTTCGTGAGTGGACTTTGTTGACGTCATGATTCCTTGATGACAATTGTAACAGTAGAGCTTCGCAATGCACATGTTAGGTAATAACTTTTTTTTCCTCTCTCTTATAATTCAAAACTTTCTTGGTTAAGTTTACATATATTTAACTTTGTGGATGAATTTTAGGACTGGATGCTTCCCTTAAGACTAAAGCATGCTGGATTGTTAATTAGTGCATCATAGTTATACGTAATACCACATGCATATGGCACCCATGTAAAACTTACCCATGGTATTTTATACTATTTTTAAGCTGAATGTACCATGACCATTAATGTATTATCCTGGTCCTATGAACTGATTTCAGCAAGTCCCTGCTGTGGGGGACTATCATGTGTCCAAGAAGAGAATAGCTGGTTTAGATGTTGGTTCCATTCCCAATTTCCAAGGAATCTCCATACTGCTTTCCATATTGGCTGCACCAATTTCCATCCCCACCAGCAGTGTACGAGTGTACCTTTTCCTCCACATCCCCACCAACACTTATTGTTTATATGCATAATAGCTGCTGTTCTGGCTGGAGTGAGATGAAATCTAAGTTTTGATTTGCATTTCTCAAATTGCTATGTTGAACTTTTTTATACATATTTGTTGCTCAATTGTATATCATATTCTGAGAAGTGCTTGTTCAGTTCCTTGGCCTATTTATTGATTGGGTTATTTGTTATTTGTGTGTGAGTGTGTTTGTGTGTGTGTTAAGATTGAGTTCTTCATATACCCTAGAGATGAGTGCTGTGGCTTAAGTGTGTGTGTTAATAATTTGCTCCCAAGATGTAGACTGTCTCTTCACCTCACTGATAGTTTCTTTTGCTGAGAAGTTGTTCAGTTTGAATCCTACCACTTGTTGATTCTTGGATTTAATTCTTATGCTATGGGAGTCTTATTAAGGATGTTGGGGCCTAATCCAACACGATGAAGATTTTGACCTATTTTTTTCTTCTCTTAGGTGTAGGGTCTCTGGTTTAATTCCTACGTCCTTGATTTAATTTCATTTTGTTGCATATGGATTTCCAGTTTTCCCAGCACCATTAGTTGAAGAGGCTGTCTTTTCTCCAATGTATGTTTTTGGTACATTTGTCTAGTATGAGATAACTTTATTTATGTAGGATATTCTTTATGTTCTCTATTCTGTACCTTGGTCTACATGTCTATTTTGGTGCCAGTACCATTCTGTTTTTGTTACTATTGCTCTGTAGTATAGTTTAAGGTTTGGTATAGTGATGCCTCCTGCCTCCCTCTTCTTCCTTATTAATTGCTTTGGCTATTCTGGGTCTCTTTATTTTTCCAGGACTAATTTCATTATCCCTTTTTCTATTTCTATGAAGAATGCCATAGGGATTTTGATTGGAATTGCATTAAATCTGTATAGTTCTTTTGATATTGCATTAAATCTATATAGTGCTTTGGTAGTATGGTCATTATTAATTATATTAATTAACAATATTAATTCTGCTTATCCAAGAACAAGGGAGATATTTTCATCTTCTAAGTCTTCTTTAATTTCTTTCTTAAGCATTCTGTAGTTTTCATTGTAGAAATCTTTCACCTCTTTCATTACGTTGTGGGATTTATGGTTTGGTGTTTTTTTTTTTTTTTGTCTATTGTAAATTGGGTAGTTTTCCTAGTTTCCCTTTCAGAGGACTAGTCACTGATGTACAGATTCCCTTTGATTTATGGGTGTTGATTTTATATTCTGCTATTCTGATGAATTCATTTACTAGTTCTAGTTTTCGGGTGAAATTTTTTGGATCCTCTGGATATAGAATAATGTCATCAGCAAATAGTGATAGTTTGAGTTCTTCTTTTCCTATTCATATCCTTTTAATTTTGTTTATCTGTCTATTTGCTCTGGCCAATTTTTCAAGAATGATGCTGCATAGAAGTGGTGAGAGGGCAGAGCTGTCTTGTTCCAGTTTTTAGAGGGAATGCCTTCAATTTTTCTCCCTTTAGAATGATGTTGGCCTGGGACTTAGCATAGATAACCTTTACAATATTGAGATATGTTCCTAGATTTTTGAGTGTTTTGAACATGAAGGGGTGCTGTATTTTGTTGAATGTTTTTTTTTATGCATCTATTGAGATGATCATATGATTCTTATCTTTAAGTCTATTGATGTGATGAATTACCTTTATTGATTTCCATATGTTGAACCAACCTTGCATCCCTGGGACGAACCCCACTTAATCATAGTGCACCATCTTTTTAATATGTTTTGGTATTCAATTTGCCAGAATTTTACTCATAATTTTTGCATCTATGTTCCTTCAAGATATTGCTCTGAAGTTTTCTTTCTTTGTGTCTTTTTCTGATTTTAGAATTGTGGTAATTTTTGCCTCATACAGTGAGTTTGGAAGTGTTCCCTCTTTTTCTATTTCATGGGATAATTTGAGGAGTATTTGTGTTAGTTCTCCTTTAAAGTCTTGTATCCATCCATTCCTGGGCTTTTTTTTTTTTTTTTTTTTTGGTTGGTAGGCTTTTGGTGGTGTCTTTTATTTCATTGCTTGAAAATGATCTGTGTAATTTGTGTGTATCATCCTCATTCAACTTGGGTAAATTTTGATTCTAGGCATTTATTGATGTCTTAAATATTTTCTGTTTTATTGGAGTACGAATTTTCAAAATAATTTCTAATTATCTCCTGTATTTCTCTAGTGTTGATGGTGATATTTTGTTTTTCATCATGGAGGGGTTTTTTTTTTGTTGTTGTTGTTGTTGTTTGTTTCTTTTAGTAATTGGAGATTTTCTCTCCTCTACATTAGCATGGATAAGGGTTTATCAAATGTATTCATTTTTTCAAAGGGCCAACTTTTCATTTTGTAAATTAAAAAAAAATAATTTTTAAAAAAAAAAAATATGGCCGTGGAATGTATTACACTTCTTACTACACATGTTCAGCACAATTTTTGATATCTGTTTGTATATAAAGTCTTCATACATGTACTTTGGATAATTATGTATATCACATTCTATGATCCTTGCTAACCCTAACCGTGCCCCCTCCCTTCCCTCCCACCCCTCTTCTCTATCTAGAGTTCATCTATACCTCCCATACTCCCCTCCCTACCCAATGAGTCAGCCTCATTATATCAGAGAAAACATTTGGCATTTAGTTTTGGGGGATTGGCTAACTTCACTTAGCATTATCTTCTCCAACTCCATCCATTTACCTGCAAATGCCATGATTTTATTCTTTTTTTATTGCTGAGAAAAATTTCATTATGTATATATGCCACATTTTTTATCCATTCATCTACTGAAGGGCATCTAGGTTAGCTCTACAGTTTAGCTATTGTGAATTGTACTGCTGTAAACATTGATGTGGCTGTGCCTTGTAGTATGCTGTTTTTAAGTCCTTTGGGTATAGGCTGAGGAGATGGATACCTGGGTCAAATGGTGGTTCCATTCCCAGATTTCCAAGGAATCTCCATAATTCATTCCATATTGGTTCCACCAATTTGCAGTCCCATCAGCAGTGTATGAGTGTGCCTTTTCTCCAAATTCTCACCAACACTTATTGATGTTTGTCTTCATAATAGCTGCCATTGAGATTGGAGTGAGATGATATTGCATTTCTCTGATTGCTAGAGATGATGAGCATTTTTTCATATATTTATGGATTGTATGTCTTCTGAGGAGTGTCTGTTCACATCTTTGCCCAGTTTTTTTTTTTTTTTTTTATTGTCTACTGGGGTCTTTTAAGTTCTCTGTCCTAGACCACAGCTTCATTTGCTTCCTCACATTGTGAAGCTTCCACTTTCTTGGACTGAGCTGTTACCAGTTTCCCACTATTGCCATCCTGCAGGCAAACATTTGATGACTATTCCTCCCATGATTGTGTGAGTAAATATAATAAGCTCCCTTTTGTATGCACATGTACATTTCTTATGTATTTTATTCTCATTTTCTGAAGAACCATAAAAAATACAAGCATGTTCTCAACAAAATGTGAGTCAGATGGCTTGTCTAGTTTTAATTGTTAAAAAAAAAAAAACTCCTTATAGTTTATTAATGTCTATTCAAATTTATATTCCTGACAAGGATGTCCAAGTGTTTCATTTCCTGCATATCCTATGCAGTATGTGTTACCTACCAACACTTTGAGAATAGCTCACATGTTTGTGGTTATCTCATTGTGATACAACCTGAAATCATAAAAATTCCATAAGGAAATGAGAAAAATTCTTTGCCATTGGTGTTGGCAATGGTTTTAGATAGAACATGCTGAGAATGTGCAAGGAAAAACACAAAGAGATAAGTGAGAGTACGTAAAGCTAAAAATGCTTTTAGAGACCAAAGGAACCAATCAATGAAATGTAGAAGTAGACTGGTGAAAGAAAATAATTGCTAGCCACATGTGTGATAAAAGCTCAACATCAAAAATATATGAAAATTACACAAATCACAATGAAAAAAAAAACCCTAATAGCCGAATTTAAGTATAGTAAAATAATTAGATTCTGCCATTAAAATTAAACAAGTGTGTAAGACATATAAAAGTTACTCAAGATAACTAATTAGGCTAACCAAAATTATAATTTACTTTAGCTTCTCTGCTTCATTTATCTTACAGGATTATGTGGGCACACTCTCCGTCCTGCACAGGGCATCCTGAGACATTGGTCGATTCACAAAATGCTAGGTTCTCATTTCCCCACATTGTGCTTGCTCATCATTCCATCTTAATTGCCAAGAAAGTCTTGAGCCTGGAAAACAACAACATATGGATAAATTGCAAGATAACCATCAACTTTGAAAATTACTTCAGGAATCATTAGTAGACCCAGATGTGAAGAAATATAAAGTAGACCTACAAATTAACATTTAATTTAATTGCAAATATTTTTATGAGCAGCTGAAAAGCTGATCATGGGAGCACATGCCACTAGTCCTGGCAACCTGTGAGGCTACAGCAGGAGGAGGATTTGGGCTAAGGAATGTGAGGCCAACCTGACAAAAACCCAGCTCCAAAAATCAACCCACCAAAACCAAACAAACAAACAAAAAAACAGTAATCACATTTTTTTTTAAAAAGGTGCCTTCACAGGTGATTTCTAGGAAACATGTAATAAGAGATCTGTAAGAGTAATTCATGATTATGTCTAAAAATAGAAGAAAATTGACTAATTCTTTCTGTAAGGCCAGAAATACCAGATAACACAACAAAAGTATGGAAATTGCAGACCATCTTCCTATAGATGTTGACCCAGATATTCAAAACCCTAGAAAACTGAGAATAACAACAAAAATAGATTGGACTTCATGACCAAGAGGGACAGTAAGTAAGTTTCCAAAAATCACTTTGATAGAGAAAAGCTTTTGGTAGATTACATACTTATGTAATTTATTGTAAAACCTATGGCTAATTAAGACCAGAGGACAATTCTTTTTCAATTCACTAAAGGGCAGCTATGAACTTTTTTTCATATTTAATGGTGAGAACCTAAGTGTTTCATAATTTACTTTTAGAAAAAGGAAAAAAAGTATGGTTTTCTGACTTCTAAATATTGTTCTGAGAATATTGAACAGCATTTTATACATCAAAACTCAAATAGCATATGCAGATGATATTCTTATTTCTACAATATTTCTAAGTAATTTCCATGCAATAATGAAACATAAGACCTCAATTAGTTCAATAATATCATGGGTTAAATGGTCAACATTAAGTCATGTAATTTATACACACTAGCAATGGGCAGTGTTAAAATTGAGGCATAAATCCACTCACAAATATAGGAAAATAATTTAAAATAAAAACCCCACACAATTCCAAAGCTCAAGTCTGACTCTGGCTGTGAGAGGTTATGTGATGGGAAGGGATTCCAGGGAGAGGGAGGGACATCAGCTAAGAAAAAGTAGGTTCCTTGGTCTTCATGGCAGAAAAGAACTTCACTTGTCAGGCGCATGGATACACCTATTTAGAAAAGCAGATACATATTTAGGAAAGAATGTGAGGGGCCAGGGATTCAGTGAGGTTGGTAGTGTGCTTGCCCTGAATGCACAAGGTCCCAGGTTCAATCCCCAGCACCAGAAGAAGAAAGAAAGGAAAAAATGTGAGAAAACTCTAAAGAGAGACACAGCAAATACGTGGTCTGAGGTGTTGCTATTTGGAGAGGGACATTTAAGTGGGGCTGGACTAGAGATGGGGCCAGATCAGACTTCTGTAATTTCTCACCCATTTTTCTAAGCTTGCTCACATCATGCTAGTATTCGCAGTCCCGGAAGCTGGTCTAGGAGAAATGCTGCATTGCATGGAGTTGCTTTTACAAAAAAATCTGATCTTTATTTTTGAAAATACTTTTCAGTTGGACAGTATACATTTATTTAATGTGGTACTGAGGATTGAACCCAGTGCCAGGCAGGTTCTCTGTCACTGAGCCGAAACCCCAGTCCCTTGTTTTTAATTTCAAGTTTTTGTCTGTATTCCTGCATTCTGGTGATTTATGAATCTTTTCCTTTGAGGTTCAGAGTAACTTTCTTCTTGGTATCCCAGCATTTCTGTCCCAACCAGATATGTTCCACAGTTCTTTATGGACCTCAAGTGTTGCTAGAGGAATGATTATATGATCATTTAGTTATCAAAGCACATAGGGCAGTGTTTTCAGGACAAAAGTTTTAAGAAAATGCTCATTATTAGATTTCTATTTTTACTTATGTATTTAGCCATGGACTCATATGGATTTGCAGTGATCCACAAACCAGCAGATTTTGGAAACTTTTCTTGTTCACAACTCTTTTCAAATGGTTTCATTGGGATTGAGGCACAATTGACTGAGAGTAAACATTAAGATGCTTTTAAAGTGCTTATGAATTTTCCTGGCTAGAATATTGCAGAGGGTTTTGCCAGTGTTCTCACCACTTTGTTTATCTCATTGGTGTTGAAAAACCTCCCAGATGCAAGGAATGCACCCCAGAGGCAAGCTCCTGCAGCTGGCCACCCACAGACCCCCACACCCGCTAATCCAATTCTCCGTTCCCCATTAATTGGGTGTCAGGTGCTGTTGGATTGTTAACTATTGGGTAAAACCCAGTGTTTTCCCCCAAGGAGCCCAAGGACTAGCTTGTTGGTTATTGGAACCACTGGGTTGGCTATTCACTTTTCCTTTCCTCTCAAGACAAATCTGAGCTCCATCCAGGGACCTATATCTAGTGGCGCTGGTCCTTAGGGAAATTTCTCATTTTTGTTAAGAAAACTAACAGCAAGAATAATTAATCATTTCCCTCTTGGGTGAGTGTGGGGTTCTGGCCCCAAGGTGTCCCTGGTTCTATCCCTCTTCTCAGCCATATAATCTTCTCCTTATCCTGGGCAAGACAACCGTGTACTGCTCATCCCTGGAATCCTGGGCATGTGCTTTCATCTTCTCCGTCTTCCTTCAAGAGAAATGTTCCCATTTCACAAATGCAGCAGAACTGGTCCCCCAAATAACTGGGCTGCTATTACTTAGAAGCAAAAGTAAAAAAATATTGAACATGGGGGCTGGGGCTCAGACATAGAGCACTCACCTAGCATGTGCGAGGCCCTGGGTTCCATCCTCAGCACCACAGAAAAATAAATGGATAGAATAAAGGTATTGGGTCCAACTCCAACTAGAGAAAATATTTTTTAAAAATACTGAAAAGGGAAAGTATTCTAGCAATTAGGGAAATGTAAATTAAAACTGCACTGAGACTCTCTTTCACTCAAGTCAGAATGGAAATTATCAAGAATATGGTAACAATAAATTGATGAGTATGTGGGGGACAGGGAATGCCCACACCTTGTTGGATAAACTGTACATTGGTGCAACCCCTCTGGAAAGCAGGATGGAGATTCCTCAAAAAATTAGGACTGGAACCACCATCTGACTCAGTTATCCCACTCCTCAGCATAAATCAAGAGGATAAAATCAGCATACTAAAGGGACACAGCCACATCAATATTTATGATAGCACAGTTCACAATAGCTAAGCTCAGAGCCAGCCTAAATGCCCATCAACAGATGAATAGATAAAGAAAATGTGGTATGTAGACAAGGTGGAATATTACTCAGCTTTAAAAAGGATGACTTCATATCATTGGCGAGTAAATGAATGGATCTGGAACTTCTCATGCTAAAGTAAAATAAGGCAATCCCCCCAAACCAAAGGTCACATATTTTCCCTAGTATGTGTTATCTACATCACAAGGAAGGTGGGGGGCAAGAAGAGAATTTCCATAGATTAGAAAAAGAGGAACAATAGGAAGGGGGGAGATAACACCAGGAAAGATTGTAGCATGAATAGACCATAATGTTCCTATTTAAATATATGAAATACCTAAGTGAATGCACCCATCATGCCCACCCACAGGAATGGGGTCCTAAGGAGAATAAGGTATATTTTATGTTTGGATAATTTTACCAAAATGGACTCTATGGTCATGTATAACTAAGAAGAACCAATAAATTAGATAAAGATTAAAAACTACTGAAAAGGACCATGGGACCAAATTGATAGCATCATAGCCGGATGAGAAAATGTCTTTGGTACATTCCAGAATTTTCTAAACTGCTCTCCCATTGGATGCTGCCAAAGGTGTTGGAGCCTGGAAAGGTGGAGGTTCAGGGCGCTGCATGGAGTAGAAAGGACTCCCCCCCTCCCTCATTGATCTGCAGGTGCAGAGTTCCCAGGGGACAGGTAACCTCGAGGCCTCCACGATTAACTAAGGCAGAGTAGAGCAGGGTGCATTGGAGTCTATGGAGTTATTTTCCAAATTAGGAAAACCTGGAATTGTCTTTCCTGGACTCCCAGTCAAACCCAAATTGTTTTTCCTTAAAGAGAGAGACCCTTGAGCCGCTCTTAATGAGAAGTCTTCTCTGTATTATGTGACTTTTTGCACCACTGAATTGGTGGTCAAGACCAGAGCTCTCTTTGGAAACACATTGTCTTTGTTTGCATCAAGACAAGCAGGAAGGGTCTGTCTTTTTTCTATTTCTTTTTTCTTGTCAAGTACAGAGTATTCAGCTAATACTAAGGATGCACACCTGGGCAGGGGGTCTTTGGTTTATGGAGGAGGCAGGATCCCATTGCCTGGGATCCAGGGAGACTGGCGGGAACCAGGGAGAGCACTCAGGGTGGCCTTGATCTGTGCAAGGCTGTTATTCTGTGGCCACCGCAGGTATTTCTCTCAAAAAGAAAGAAAGGAAAAAAAGTGTCACACGCCTGTCATTCCAGTGGCTGGGGAGGCTGAGGCAGGAGGATGGCGAATTCAAAGCCAGCCTCAGCAAAAGCAAGGTGCTAAGCAACTCAGTGAGACCCTGTCTCTAAATAAAACTCAAACTAGGGCTGGGGAAGGGGCTCAGAGGTCCAGTCCTCTGAATTCAACCCCCAGTGTCCAGAGAGCGAAGGAGCCCAGGTGCAGCTGGGGTTTATGGGTCTCCGGGTCTCTTCTGTGCTGATCTCCTTACTCTGCCTCCAGCCTCAACGTGGGCTGGAGATGCAGATTCAACTCAGCTGGAGGAACATCAGCTCTCATGCTGCCAACCTGGTCGGAGCCTCCTCCAGGGCGCCTGCCAGACCCAGTCAAGAGCCTCCACCACTGGGCAGTTCCCAAGGGAGGAAAGGCCAGTTCTGCTTGGAGAATTTTGCACAGATGAACAGAGGACAAGTCAGCACCCGAAGACGCTTTGGGTGGTCATATTATATGAGGAGGCCCAGGTGGTGAAACTTTCAAGAAATGACTTCAATTTCCTAACACCAAAACCCAACAGAACTTAGAATTCTGGTAACCCTAACCCTGACCCAATGTTGAGACCTCAAAAGGAAAAGAAAAAAGAAAAAAGTTGCACCCAAACCCTGCCATTCTTGTTTCTTCCTTGCCTGGAGCGGATATCACCCCCCTGTCACTCAAAAAGAAGGCTCCCTGGGCTCAGACTGGGGAGAGCGGAGACTGACTGATGACCTGTCCAATCAGAAGCCCCCATGCTGAGCGCTGTCCAATCCTGAGCGTAGCCAGCAGCAGGGGGCGGGCCTCCACGCTCCGAATGGGATTGATTTCTCCGCAGTCTGCGGTTCCACTCAGATTCCTGCAGTTGGACTCCAGGCTTCTCTCGTGCCCAGGATCCCGGGTGGCCCTGCTATGAAGGAGCCGAAGCTCCCCAGGGCAGGCTTGGCTGCTGGGCACCAGGACATGGTGAGTGTGCAGTGGCACCTGGTGCCTGGACAGGAAGGCTCAGGAGGGAGGCGGGGCAGGGAGTCTGTCTGGCGGGACCGGCTATGGGGGGAACTCGAGTTGGCCGACCCTGACTCCGGGGGCTCTCTGCAACCAGAGGCCTGAGCCCACTGGGGACAGTGCCCCTCTGTCCCCCTGGCCAGCCTGGTGAAGAGCGTGACAGTGGCGGAGACTCCTGGCAGCCTCCTCATCCCCTGGGGCAGCCTCAGCCCCTGCTCAAGTCCTATCTATCTGGCAGGTGAGCGAGGCAGCCTGGCATCTTCCCGGGCAGTGGTGATTGACAGGTGGGACCACTAGAAAAATCCAATCTCCAAGCCAGGCAATGGCACACACCTGTCATTCCCAGTGGCTGGGGGTGGGGGCTGATGGAGGGGGATTGCGAGGTCAAGGCCAGCCTCCGCAAGTGGGTGAGGCACTTAGAGACTCAGGAGACCCTGCCTCAAAATAAAATGCAAAATAGGGCTGGGGATGGGGCTCAGTGGCGGAGTGCCCATGAGTTCAATGCCCAGCACCCCCCCTCCCCCCAAAAAAATCAAAATTCCAAACACCATTTTCCTGCAGGAAGGAAGCTGGGGTGAACAGGGACCTTGCCTATTCCTAAGCTAGTTTTGTGGAGTTTGTTTGTTTGTTTATTTATTTATTTATTTATTTATTTATTTATTTATTTTATTTATTTATTTTTTTTTGGTGGTGGTTGTATTTTGGTAGTTAACAGAAGGGTGCTTTACCACTGAGCTCTCTCCCTGGTAATTTTTAGTTTTTATTCTGCCCGCTGGTCTAGCTAAGTTGCTGAGATTGGCCTTGTTAGGGTTTGATTTATAATAAATTTTCCATTGCAATTAAGTGTATGATTTTTACAACCACGTGGTTTCGTGGGTGGACTCTGTTGATGTCGTGATTCCTTGATGACAATTGTAACAGAACAGCTTCACAATGCACGTGTTAGTTAATAACTTCTTATTTTTTTTCTCTTATAATTTTTTGCTCTTATAATTCAAAAGTTTCTTGGTTAAGTTTACATATATTTAACTTTGTGGATGAATTTTAGGACTGGATGCTTCCATTAAGAGTAAAGCATGCTGGATTGTTTATCAGTGCATCATAGTTATACATAATACCACATGCATATGGCACCCGTGCAAAACTTACCCATTGTATTTTATACTATTTTTAAGCTGAATACCCCATGACTATTAATGTATTATCCTGGTCCTATGAACTGATTGCAGCAAGTCCCTGCGGTGGAGGACTATCATGTGTCTTTAACAGCAAAAGAGTTTCCACAAATAGTTAAGAAGCAGTTAAACTCCTTCAGTTTGTTAGAATTCTTTTGTTTCCTATCTTCATTGATATATTTATTTTTCTCTCTGATAGGTTTTTAGTTTACATTTCTCGGGTTTCTAAAGATGTTGGATTCTTTTTATTCTTATTATTGAACACATGGTTATCTCCTGTGCAAATTGGCAGCTCAAGCCCCATCCCTGAATTTCTTCTGTGGTGGATTTCAGAGTGTTGGGACCGTGAGAATCACCACTCAGTGGGCCCTTTTCCTACCCAAGGGGGCTGGGATCTGCAGGGGTCTCAGGTTTTTCTTCCCCTTTGCTTTTCTTTGTTTGGGAACAGGGGGGCATAGTGGACTGAATGCAGAGCTCCTTTCCCACTGAGCTACATCCCTCGTACTTTTTCATTTATCTTGAGACAGAGGCTGAGTCTGGCCTTGAACATGTGCCTCAGCCTCCTAAATGGCTGGGATTAAAGGTGTGTGCCCTCCTGCCTGGGTCCCCCTGAAAGTTCTAAATGTAAGGGAAGCAAAATGTCAGATCCAGAACCCTGTCCCCCAGACGAAAGCTGTACACATGTATCAATGAATTCCTAAAATTCAAGTCCCCTGTCCCCATTTCCAGTAAAAATGTGTGTGTGTGTGTGTGTGTGCGTGCGCGCACGCGTGCACACATGTGTACTCCCTCTTTCTCTCCCAGGCCAGACACCTTGTCAGAATGTCTTTGGGCTGAGTGTCCCCCCTGTGGACTGCATGTCCTAGGGTTTTCATGCCCTCTGTGATATTTTCCTGGTCCTGGTTTGGCTCTGCCTGAAACGAGGATCCCACACCTGGCACATCTGAGGTCTCCTGTGCCTCTGGTAAATATCAGCCACCTGTGGACTTATGAGCAGGTGCATTTAGGGGAAGTAGTTTCTCAGGGGAGCAGGTGATTGCCCTGCAGCTGGGAGGAGTCTCCTTATCCAGAAGGCACTTCAGATATTCCCTGATCCTGGCTCCTGTGGATACTTGAACATCAGTGGGCATGCAGCCATTTATTAACACACTGGTTCAAGTTCCTTTGGAAATGCATCCAGAGTGGTTGTTAGCTTTTAAATAACTCCATTGCTATTTTTAAAAATGGCTGCACTAAACTGATATTCTAGCCCCATGTGAGTGGGTCTTTCTTCATATCCTTGTCATTGGAGGATTGGTTCCTTCACCTGTTTGATAGGAGCCTTTCCCACAGTTGGGCTCAGGCTGCAGAAGCTCTCCTACTTGGCTGGTGACTGAATTCCTGATGCAATTGGTTAGAACCCAGGCTGCCTGTGCTAACTGCAGGAAGGTGGTGTGAGCCTATTCTAGAAAGAAACAGGGTTTTGACCCCTTTTGCTTCACTCCTGGTGTGGATTGTAGCACAGGTAAATACTCAGACATCAATGTGAAGCCCCTTCTTTGTGATCCAGGGAGATATTCACATGCACAGTTGCCATTGCTCCCAAAGCTTGGTGGGTTAGGATGGAGTCCATGGGATGGGAAAAAATGTTGGGACCCTGAGTGCCTGGACATTCTCCTTCCAGAAAGAACTGGTTAGACCTGGAGTTATTAGTGAGGTGGGGGGAGAGGGCTTAGGCAGGGCTGTTGGGTGGACTGCATTTTTCCTGTCTACCCTTAGGGACTGGCTAGAGAGGAGCTCAACTGTTAGCTACCACAGTTTGCAGATCATGCTGGCAAATTCCATCTAGGGATAAACTGGGACCCTTGATCTCACTCCCCTTCTGCCCTTGTTCAATGGATAAAGATCATGACCCTCCACAGCCATAGAAAACCACCCCTTTCCTTTCCTCCTGATACTTGTGTATATACAGCTCTCTCTTCTATGAGCACCAGAAAAATTGTGTTTCCAGCTACATGTAATGTAGTGTCCAATGTGCTTCATTTGTGACCCCAATCAGTCTTCCTCTACCCTGTGTGACACTGGATTGGGGTATTCTGTCCCAATTATGTGGCACATTGCTCAAGGCAGGACTAATGCCCACGTGTTCCCCACCTTTGCCTGTCCTTCGAATGGTAGAGATTTTCTCAGTGGTCCAATGCATATGTCTCTCAATCCATGTATAACTTTATTTAAGAGAGAATCAAAACAGAAGTAAATATTTATTTGGTGTATCCATGTGTGGAGAGAATCCAGGAGCCTCCTATTCTTGTATAATTTTGAAACATAATCCTACTCAATATGTGCTTCTTCATGGTGCTGGAGTGTAATCCAGTACCATGCTCGTCCTGTACCCAAGTCCTACCAGTGCTATGCGCCTCCAGTTCCCACACCTCCCTTCATGTTGGGTTGTCTTGTTCATTGACATCAAATCCTCTGCTGGAGATGGTTGCATTTATCTAGGCCTTTTCATTGCACTTAATAATAAAAATGATATTTACATACATGTGGAGTCATCTATGAAATTTCTGCATTGTGCAAATGTTTTGGTCCTCAAATTTCTGTAATATGATAATTTTATAATATGCATTAGTGCCTGCTAATGATAGCTCCTGCTATTTCTCTCATAGTTCAGAATTCTTGGCTAATTTCATATCAATATAAATAGGAGAATTTTCAAAATGTTTGCTTTGGTCCCTTCTTGAATGAAAAGGAAATCATGGTGAAATTTTGATGGGGTGTTATCATAGATGAAACTGAGGGAAGCTGTCCTCTTTATAATGAGGAGTCATATCATCTCTTTCCAGGGTATGTAATTCAGTCTGTTATGTGCTGATCTGTATTTATATTTTTTCATACTCTGCAGGTGTCCTTTTTAAGTATGATTATATGTGAAATGTGACATTTATGTGACATCGATATAAAACTGACATGGTGTTCCATATTGTTGTATGCAATATGGCAAACAAAATGAGGCTGATTGCCAGAAATGGTTATTTATGGATGGAATTTCCAGGGTGTCCTACTGAACTATATCCTCAGCCCTTTTTAAATTTTTACTTAAAAATTTAAATTTTTAATTTATTTCTTAATTTAATTTTTTAAAAATTTCTACTGCCTATTTTTTTTTTTTTTAATTTAGGCAGGGTTTCGCTCAGTTGCTGGGGTCAGCTTCACAATTGTGATCCCCCTGACTCAGCTTCCAGACCACTGGATATATCAGGTGTGTAGCACCACATGCATCCTATCTCACTATTTCTTTTTCTTTTTTTTTTTTTTATAGGATTTTTTTAGGTCATGATTTATATATATATATATATATATATATATATATATATATATATATATATATATATATATATATAATATATATATAAATAAATAAACACAGAATAACAGTGGAATGCATTTCAATCCTTTTCACACATATAGAGCACAATTTTTCATCTCTGTATATAAAGTATGTTCACATCAGTTTATGCCATTATACATGTACTCATTTCTTTCTGCATTACAATTCTTAATACACATATATATCACCATTTTTCACCTTTCTTTGTATGTAAGTTATGTTGACACCCAATGCAAGTCTTCATATATGTCTTTTGAATAATGATGTCGATCATGTCATTGTATAATGATAACCATCACATTACACCATCCTTGCTAATCCCCTGTCCCCTTCCTCTTCCTCCCACACCTCTTACCTATCTAGAGTTAATCTAATACTCCCATGCTCTCCCTCTCTACTCCACTGTGAGTCATCCCCATATATCAGAGAAAATATTTGACATTTTTTTGGGGAGATTGGCTAACTTCACTTAACATAATACTCTCCAACTCCATCCATTTACTGGCAAATGCCATGATTTTATTCTCTTTTAGTGCTGAGTAGTATTCAATTGTGTATATATACCACATATTTTTTATCCATTCATCCACTGGCAGGCATCTAGGTTGGCTCCACAGTTTAGCTATTGTGAATTGTGCTGCTCTAAACATTGATGTGGCTGTGTCCCTGTAGTATGCTGTTCTTAAGTCCTTTGACTATAGTCCAAGAAAAGAAATAGCTGGGTCAAATGGTGGTTCCTTTCCCAGATTTCTTAGGAATCTCTGTACTACTTTCTTTATTGGCTGCACCAATTTGTAGTCCCATCAGCAGTGTATGAGTGTACCTTTTCCCCCATATCCCCGCCAAAACTTATATTTGTTTGTATGCATAATAGCTGCCATTCCTAATGGAGTGAGATGATATCTTAGTTTTGATTTGCATTTCTCTAATTGCTAGAGATGATGAGCATTTTTCATATATTTTTTGATTGATTGTATATCCTCTTCTGAGAAGTATCTTTTCAGGTCCTTGGCCAATTTATTGATTGGGTTAATTGTTTTTTTGGTGTTAATATTTTTTAGTTCTTTATATACCATAGAGATTAGTGCTCTATCTGATGTTTGAGGGGTACAAATTTGCTTCCAGGATGTAGGCTCTCTATTCTGTTTTTTTTTTTTTTTTTTTTTTGATAAAAAATCTTTTTAGTTTGATTCCATCCCATGTATTGATTCTTGGTTATAATTCGTGTGTTATAGGAGTCTTATTAAGGAAGTTGTGGCATAATCCCACATGATGGAGATTAGGGCCTACTTTTTCTTCTATTTGGAGAGTCTCTGGTTTAATTCCTAGACCCTTGATCCATTTTGAGTTAACTTTTGTGCATGGTGAGAGAGAGGGATTCAGTTTTATTTTGCTGCATATGGATTTCCAGTTTTTCCAGCAACATTTGTTGAAGATGCTCTCTTTTCTCCAGTGCATATTTTTAGCACCTTTGTCTAATATAAGATAATTGTAGTTTTTGGGTTTGTCTCGGTGTCCTCTGTTGGTCTACCAGCCTGTTTTGATGTCAGTACATGCTGTTTTTTTTACTGTGGCTCTGTAGTATAGTTTAAAGTCTGGTATAGCGATGCCACCTACCTCCCTCTTCTGGCTAAGGATTGCTTTAGGTATTCTGGGTCTCTTATTTTTCCAGATGAATTTCATGATTGCTTTTTTTTTCTATTTCTATGAAGAATGCCATAGGTATTTTGATCAGAATTGCATTAAATCTGTAGAGTGCTTTTGGTAGTATGGTCATTTTGATAATATTTGTTCTGCCTATTCAAGATCAAGTTATATCTTTCCATCTTCTAAGGTCTTTGATTTCTCTTTAGTGTTCAATAGTTTTCATTGTATAGATCCTTCACATCTCTTGTTGATACCCAAGTATCTTTTTTTTGAGGATATTGTGAGTGGGGTAGTTTTCCTCATGTGCCTCTCAGAGGATTTGTCACTGATATAAAGAAATGCCTTTGATTTATGGGTGTTGATTTTATATCCTGCTACTTTGCTGAATTTTAGTTCTAGAAGTTTTCTAGTGGAGTTTTTTGGGTCTTGTAGGTACAGAATCATATCATCAGCAAATATGCTAGTTTAAATTCTTCTTTTCCTATACTTATTCCTTTAATTTCTTTCATCTAATTTCTCTGGCCAGTGTGTCAAAAATATGTTGAATATAAGTGGTGAGAGAGGGCATTTCTGTCTTGTTCCAGAATTTTGAGGGAATGCCTTCAGTTTTTCTCCATTTAGAATAATGTTGACCTGGGGTTTAGGATACAAAGCCTTTATAATGTTGAGATATGTTTCTGTTATCCCTAGTTTTTTTTAGTGTTTTGAACATCAAGGGATGCTTAATTTTGTCAAATGCTTTTCTGCATCTATTTAGATGATCATATGATTTTTATCTTTAAATCTACTGACATGATGAATTACATTTATTGATTTTCGTATGTTGAACCAACCTTATATCCCTGGGATGAATCCCACTTGATCATGTTGCATGATCTTTTTAATATGTTTTTGTATTTGATTTGCCAGAATTTTATTCCGAACTTTTGCATCTGTCTTTTAGAGATATTTGTCTGAAGTTTTCTTTTTTTGATGTGTCTTTGTCAGATTTTAGATTCAAGGTGATATTGACCTCATAGAATGAGTTTGAAAGTGTTCCCTCTTTTTTATTTCATGGAATAATTTGAAGAATATTGGTGTTAGTTGTTCTTTGAAGGTTGTATTCATTGAGTCCTGGGCTTTTTTTTTGGTTGGTAGGCTTTTGATGGTGTCTTCTATTTCATTGCTTGAAAGTGATCTGTTTTTTTGGCTGAGGTTGTGGCTCAAGTGGTAGCATGCTCACCTGGCATGTGTGGGGTGCTGGGTAAGATCCTCAGCAACACATAAAAGTAAAATAAAGATGTTGTGTCCACCAAAAACTAAAAGAAAAAATTAAAAATTCTCTTAAACAGATAATATTCTTTTTTTTAACTTGTGTATCATCCTCACTCAGTTTGGGTAAATTATATGACTCTAGACATTTGTTGATGTCTTCAATATTTTGTTTTATTTGAGTACAAATTTTCAAAATAATTTCTAATTATCTTCTATATTTCTCTAGTGTTCATGGTGATATTTCTTTTTTAATCACAGATTTTAGTAATTGGAGTTTTTCTCTACTTCTCTACATTAGCATGGATAAGGGTTTAAAAATGTATTTATTTTTTCAAAGAGCCAACTTTTCATTTTGAAAATTAATTAAAAAAATAAATGGCAGCAGAATGCATTACAATTCTTAACTACACATGTACAGCACAAGTTTTCATATCTCCATATATAAAGTATGTTGACACCAATTCATGTCTTCATACATATACTTTGGATAATGATGTCCATCATATTCCACCAATCTTGCTAATCCCCTACCCCCTCCTTTCCATTCACACCCCACTGCATTGAAAAGAATTCATTTATTCCTCCCATGCTCCCCCTCCCTACCCCAGTATAGTCAGCTTCCTTATATCAGAGAAAACATTCAGCATTTGTTTTTTTAGGATTGGCTAAATTCACTTAGCATTATCTCCTCCATCACCATCCATTTACCTGCAAAAGCCTTGATTTTTTTTTATTGCTGAGTAATATTCTATTGTGTACAAATGCCACATTTTCTTTATCCATTCATCTATTGAAGGGCGTCTAGGTTGGCTCCACAGTTCACTATTGTACATTGTGCTGCTAAAAACATTGTGGCTGTATCCCTGTAGTATGCTGTTTTTAAGTCCTTCGGGTATAGACTGAGGAGTGGAATAGCTGGGTCAAATGGTGGTACTATTTCCAGTCATCTTGTTAATTTTTAAATTGCTTCTTTTGTTTCAATTTCATTGATTTCAGCTCTGATTTTAATTATTTTCTTTCCTTTATTGCTTTTGGTGTTGATTCATTTTTTTTCCCTAGGACTTTGAGATGTAATTTTAGGTCATTTATTTGACTTTTTAATTTTTTTTAATGAATGAACTCCATGTAATGAATTTTCCTCTTAGTAATGCCTTCATAGTGTCCTAGAGATTTTCATATGTTGTTTCTGTGTTCTCATTCACCTCTAAGAATTTTTAATCTCCTCTTTGATGTTTTCTGCATCCCATTATTCATTCACTAGCATATTATTTAGTCTCCAGGTGTTGGAGTAGCTTCTATTTTTATCATTGATTCGTAATTTTATTCCATTAGGATCTGATAGAATGCAGGGTATTATCTTTAGTTTTCTGTATTTGCTTAGAGTTGTTTTTGGCATAATATATGGTCTATTTTTGAAAAGGATCCATTTGCTGGTGAGAAGAAAGTGTCTTCGCCTGTTGAAGGATGAAATGGTCTATGTATGTCAGTTAAATCTAAGTTATTGACTGTATTATTGTATTCTATAATTTCTATTAGGCTTTTGTTTGGAAGATTTTTCCAGTGGTAAATAGGTGTGTTAAAGTCACCCAGAATTATTGTCTTGTGGTCTATTTAGACCTTGAACTTGAGAAGAGTCTGTTTGAACATATATGCTCCATTGTTTAGGGCATAAATATTTATAATTGTTATGTTTTGTTGGTGTATGGTTCCCTTAAGCAGTATGAAAGGTCCTCCTTTATCCCTTCTGATTATCTTTCACTTGAAGTCCACATTATTTGATATAAGGATGGAAACCCCTGCTTGCTTCCACATTCCATGTGAGTGGTATGTTTTTTAATATTTATTTTTTATAGATGAACACAATACATTTATTTATTTATTTTTATGTGGTGCTGAGGATCGAACCCAGGGTCTCACACCTGCTAGGCGGGCACTCTACCGCTAGCCCCAGCCCCAGCCCAAGTGATATATTTTTTTCCAACATGTCACATTCAGTCTGTGGGTGTCTTTTCCTATGAGATGAGTCTCTTGGAGGCAGCATATTGTTGGGTCTTATTTTTAAATCCAATCTGCCAGTCTTTTGATTGCTGAGTTTTTCAAATTAACATTCAGGGTTATTATTGAGACATGATTTTTATTCCCAGTTATTTTTGTTTATTTTTGGTATTTAACTTGATTTGGTTTCTCTTTGATAGGTTTTTCCTTTAGAGTGATACTTCCCTTTTCTAATTTTCATTGTTTTTCATTTCCTCCTCATGGAATATTTTGCCAAGGATGTGCTGTAGTGCAGGTTTCTAGTTGTAATTCTTTTAAATTTTGTGTATCACGAAGGTTTTTATTTTCTGATGAAAATAACATCTAACTTGAAATCTAATTGCTAATCAGAGTTTAATTTTGCTGTGTATGATTCTTGGTTGGCATCTGTTTCTTTCAGAGCTTGGTATATGTTGTTGCAGGATCTTGTAGTTTTCAGGGTCTCAGTTGAGAAATCAGAGATCCTGATTTGTTTTCTCATATATAATCTGATTTCTTTCTCTTGTGTCTTTTGAAATGCTCTGCTTCTCCTGTATGCTAGGTGTTTTCATTATGATGTGCCTTGGTGTAGATCTGTTGTGATTTTGTTCATTTGGTGTCCTGTAAGCTTCTTGTATTTAATATTTCAATTCACTCTTCATGTTTGGAAATTTTTCTGGTATTATTTCATTGAATAGAGTGTCCATTTCTGTAGTTTGGACCTCTATGCCTTCCTCTATCCCAATAGTTGTTAAATTTTGTCTCTTAATGTTATCTCATAATTCTTGAATCTTCTGCTCTTTGTTTCTTACCATCTTGTCTGTGGTCAACTTTTCTTTTCAAGATTATATACTTTGCCTTCATTGTCGGAGGTCCTGTCTTTCAAGTGATGTATTCTGTTGAAGATGATCCCTATTGAGTTCTTAATTTGGTTTACTGTTTAATTCATTTCAATGATTTCTGTTTGTTCTTTTCAGAATCTCTAGCTCCTTATTAAAGGAATCTTTTCCTTTCTGTATTTGCTTATCTCTTTATCAAAATGATCTTTGGTGCCTGTATTTGCTCTCTTATATCATCCTTTAATTCACTGAAAATTATGTACCTCCTCCATGCCTTCTCTGTCATTTCTCCGGCTGTTCTGACCATGGGGTTCTAATAATGTAGCATCATTGTTTGGGCACATTCTTGCTTGTTTTTTTCATGTTCATGCATCTTCCTCTCCAGCTCTGTGTTTTCAAGGTGTTACAATTTTTACCCTGTAGGATTATAGTGTCCCCAACAGGTTCCTATACCTTTCTTTTTCTAAAATTTACTTATTTAAAAAAAAAATCACAACAGTGGAATGCATTACAATCCTTATTACACACATAGAGCACAATTTTTCTTATCTCTATATAGAAAGTATATTCATGCTAATTCATGCCATTACACATGTACTCATTTCTTTCTTCATTACAACTCTTAATACACATATATAACACAATTTTTCAATTTATTTGTATATAAGGTATATTGGCATCAAATTCAAATCTTCTTACATGTATTTTTGTATTCCCTGCAAATGTCATGATTTTATTCTCTTTTATTGCTGAGTAAAATTCCATTCTGTATATATGCCACATTTTTTTATCCACTCATCCACTGAAGGACATCTAGTTGGCTCCACAGTTTAGCTGTTGTGAATTGTGCTGCTATATACATTGATGTAGCTGTGTCCCTGTAGTATGCTGTTTTTAAGTCCTTTGGGTATAATCCAAGGAGTGGGATAGCTGGGTCAAATGGTGGTTCCATTCCCAGTTTTCCACACTGCTTTCCAAATTGGCTGCATCAATTTGCAGTTACACCAGCAGTGTATGAATGTGCCTTTCCCCACATTCTGTCCAACACTTATAGATTTGTCTTTAAAAACATCTGCCATTCTGATTGGAGTGAGATGATATCTTATGTAGTTTTAATTTGCATTTCTCTAATTGATAGAGATAATGAAACTTTTTTCATATATTTATTGATTGATTGTATATCCTCTTCTGAGAAATGTCTGTTCAGGCCCTTGGCCCATCTTTTGATTGGATTATTATTGTTATTATTATTATTATTAGTGCTTAGCTTTTTGAGTTCTTTATATACCCTCGATTAGTGCTCTGATGAGTGCGGGGTAAAAATTTGCTTCTAGGATGTAGGCCCTCTGTTCACCTCACAGATTTTCTTTTGTTGAGAAGGAACTTTTTAGTTGGATTCCATCCCTATTTGTTGATTCTTGGTTTTAATTTTTGTGCTATAGGAGTCTTATTAAGGAAGTTGGGGCCTAATCCCACATGATGGAAATTAGGACCTACTTTTTCTTCTATTAGATGCAGAATCTCTGGTTTTATTCTCAGGTCCTTGATCCATTTTGAGTTAACTTTTGTGCATGGTGAGAGGGGTTTAATTTCATTTTATTGCATATGGATTTACAGTTCTCCAAGCACCATTTGTTGAAAATGCTATCCTTTCTCCAGTGCATGTTCTTGGCACCTTTGTTTAATATAAGGTAGTTGTAATTTTGTGGGTTGGTCTCTGTGTCATCTATTCTGTACCATTTGTCTACCAGCCTGTTTGGGGGCCAATACTATGATGTTTTTGTTACTATTGCTCTGTAGTATAGTGTAAGGTGTGGTATAGCGATGCTACCTGTTTCACCCTTCCTGCTAAGGATTGCTTTGGCTATTCTTGGTCTCTCATTTTTCCAGATGAATTTCATGATTGCTTTTTCTATTTCTATGAGAAATGCCATTGGGATTTTTATTGGAATTACATTAAACCTGGGTAGTTCTTTTGGTAGTATTGTCATTTTGATCATATTAATTCTGCCTATTCATGAGCAAGGTACATCTTTCCATCTTCTAAGGTCTTCTTTGATGTCCCTCTTTTGGGTTCTGTAGCTTTTATTGTGTAGATCTTTCACCTCTTTTCATAAGTTGATTCCCAAGTATTTTATTTTATTTTATTTTTGTGTATATTGTGAATGGGGTAGTTTTCCTTATCTCTTTCTCAGAGGATTTGTCACTGATATACAGAAATTCCTTTGACTTATGGGTGTTGATTTTATATCCTAATGCTTTGCTGAATTCATTTTCTAGTTCTGGAAGTTTTCTGGTGGAGTTTTTTGGGTCTTCTAGGGATAGAATCACATCGTCAGAAAATAGTGCTAGTTTAAGTTCTTCTTTTCCTATATTTGTTCCTTTAATTTCTTTTGTCTAATTGCTCTGGCCAGTGTTTCAAGAATTATGTTGAATAGAAGAGTGAAAGAGGGCATCCCTGTCTTGTTCCAGATTTTAGAGGGAATGCCTTTAGTTTTTCTCCGTTTAGAATGATGTTGGCCTGAGGCTTAGTGTACATAGCCTTTATGATATTGAGGTAAGTTTCTGTTATCCCTAGTTTTTCTAGTGTTTTGAACATAAAGCAGTGCTGTATTTTGTCAAATGCTTTTTCTGCATGTCTCGAGATGATCATATTGATTCTTATCATTAAGTCTATTGATGTGATGAATTACATTTATTGACTTCTGTATGTTGATCCAAGCTTGCATCCCAGGGATGAATCCCACTTGATCATGGTGCACAATCTTTTTGATATGTTTTTGTATTTGATTTGCCAGAATTTTTTGAGGATTTTTGCATCTATGTTCATTAGAGAGATTGGTCTGAAGTTTTCTTTCTTTGACGTGTCTTTGCCTGGTTTGGGGATCAGGGTGATATTGGCCTCATAGAATGAGTTTGGAAGTTTTCCCTCTTTTTCTATTTCCTGAAATAGATTGAAGAGTATTGGTATTAGTTCTTCTTTAAAGGTCTTGTAGAACTCGCTTGTCTTGGGTTTTTGAAGGTTGGTAATGTTTTGATGGCTTCTTCTATTTCCTCACTTGATATTGGTCTGTTGAAGTTGTGTATATCTTCCTAACTCAATCTGGGCAGATCATATGACTTAAGAAATTTATCGATGACTTCACTGTCTTCTATTTTATTAGAAATTATTTTGAAACCTTATACTCTAATTATCTTCTGTATTTCTGTATTGTCTGTTGTGATATTGCCTTTTTCATCATGTATGCTGGTAATTTGAGTTCTCTCCTTCTCTTTATTAGCATGGCTAAGATTCTGTCAATTCATTTTCTTAAAGAACCAACTTTTAGTTTTGTCATTTTTTCAATTATTTTTTTGTTTGTTTGTTTAGATTTCATTGATTTTTCGCTCTGATTTTAATCATTTCTTGCCTTCCACTGCTTTTGCTTCTAAATTGTTCTTTTTTACAGCTTTGAGATGTAGTGTGAGGTCATTTATTTGTTGACTTTTTCTTCTTTTAAGGAATGAATTCCTTGCAATGAATTTTCCTCTTAGTAATGCTTTCATAGTTTCCCAGACATTTTGATATGTTGTGTCTGTGTTCTCATTTACCTCTAAGAATTTTTAATCTCCTCCTTGATGTCTTCTGTAACCCATTGTTCATTCAGTAGCGTATTGTTCAGTCTCCATTGGATGCAGAATTTTTTATTCTTTATTTTGTCATTGATTTCCAATTTCATTCCATTATGATCTGATAAAATGTATAGTAGTATCTCTACTCCTTTGTATTCGCTAAGAGCTGCTCTGTGGCATAGTATATGGTCTATTTTTGAGAACGATCCATGTGCTGCTGAGAAGAAAGGGTATGCTGGCTGATATATAGAATATATGTCAGTTAAGTCTAGGTTATTAATTGTGTTATTGTGTTCTATATTTTCTTTATTCAACTTTTGTTTGGAAAATATGTCCAGTGGTGAGAGAGGTGTGTTAAAGTCACCTAAGAATATTGTTTTGGTCAATTTGACTCTGAACTTCAGAAGAGTTTGTTTGAACATAGCTGCACCATGGTTTGGGTCATATATATTAATGATTGTTATGACTTGTTGGTGAATGGTTCCCTTGAGAAGTATGTGGTGTCCTTCTGTATTCCTTTTAACTTTGGCTTGAAGTCTATTTATTTGATTTGAGTATGGACACCCTGCTTGCTTCCAAGTTCCATGTGAGTGGTATGATTTTTTTCAACCTTTCACCTTCAGTCTGTGTATGACTTTTCCTATCAGATGAGTCTCCTGTAGTCAGCATATTGTTCAATCTTTTTGGCTACAGAAAACAGCCCCAGTCTGTAGTTGTCTGTATCATTTGGGTTTCTGTCATCACACTCAGAGGTTTGGAAAATGCAGAATCATCTTAGGATAAATTTTCCACAATTTATTTCCATCATTAGCAAATTACCTTTCTCAATAGTTTGTAGAAAATAAATTTTATAAAAAATACATGTAGAGAAAAGAAAATCCTAAGGAAAAGAGCAAACTTAGAAGATGTAAAATGGGTACACAATTTATTAACATATTGTCATGCAGCTGTCTAGTACATAACTGACATAAGGCTTAATTGTCAGATCTACCAGATTCTGTCAGTTTCACTTGTTCTTTAAAAGTGCCAATGTTGACATCATAAATTCTTTCTATGATATGTTCATTTTCAATATCTTCTAAGTTTGTTCCTTTCCTTAGGATTTTTTTTCTCTACATGTATTTTCATAAAATTTACTTTTTCCAAAGTATTGATATAGATAATTTGCTAATAAATTCTTAGTCATTTAAGGGCTAACATAAGTCTGTATTTTTATTAGTTGTTGATGGACCTTTATTTACTTATATGTGTGCTGAGAATTGAACCCAGTGCCTCACACATGCCAGGCAAGTTCCCTGCCCCTGAGCCTTGGCCCTTCTGTTCCACAACTCTATTCTGCTCTTCTCAGCCTTACCCTTCACCTCTTATTCTTCAGGTCCTTGGCACTAAATGGACCACGGCCTCATGGTCTTGGTCTGAGCTGGGGCCATGCTTGGGCTGGTGTGAAAACTGGGACCCTGTGTCCAGACAGAAGGGTCCTGCAGTGAAGAGTGTGGTGGCAGCTGGAGGACCTTCCCCAGTGGTAAAGGTGGCAGTGGTGGGGGCCGGTTGGAGCACCCTCATAGAATTCTTTTCCCACCTCTCTTCTGTCAGGGTAGAGTTGCTCTTTCATAGCACATGCCTGAGTACAGAGCACCACACCATCTTACAAAGTGCTTTACCATTTACCTTTGCCACTGCAGACTTGGCTGTTCCAATCACTCAATGTCCCTGTGGCCATCAGTCTTATAGTTGTGTGTGTGTGTGTGGTGACTATTCCCCTTCCCAGTGAATCTACAGTAGTCTCTGCTATCTTGACTATTAGCTTCCTTGAAGAGTCCTACTCGATACTCATGTTCATATATTTATTTGCCATGTAAATATTTTCTCCTTTGTGAAATCTCTTTTGAAATTTCTCATCTGTGCTGGGTTCTGTTAGGATGTCTCTCCCCCCCCCCGCCCCAAAGTAGAATTCACAGAGGTAAAGTCCTAGAAATATTCAGGGGGGAATCTTGGAAAAGAGAAATTAACAAAATCAGAGAAGAATGAAGTGAATCTAAACCCCGGAATGTTTAGGTGAATACTGTAGCCCATGTGCTCTGTGATAAGATGACCAGGGACCTTCCCTGTGGGTGAGGAAAACACTAAGTAAGTGGTTTGACCCAAGGTTACAGCAACTGGGAAAGTGATCAGGTCTTGTTGAGGTCATGGTCCCAGCAGTTATCTAACCATGACTCCGTTCTCAGCTCAAATTCTAGGTGTTCCTCCCTCCTAGGAGAATTTTCAGGTTTTCAGAGCTCTAAATTTTCTACTAAGTATTGTGGTGGCACTGTCCCAGGCAGGTGACTCCCATCTCACTGTGTTGGGGATCTGTCTCTGCCATTCTGAGTTTGCAGACCAAGGCTTTCTTTTCCCTGGGCTTACACCTGCATTTTTTTACTTTCTGGTAAATATTGTGAGCAAGGAGAAGCTCACTGGAGACCTTCCAGCTCCTGTTCCTGAGAGACTAAGCTGTGTGAAGGTTGAGGGTAGCCATCAGTGGACCTTTGTGTTTTATACGAGATGGACTTGTCCATCATCTCACTTTTGAAAACTACATCAAAATAAGGAGAGGAGATTCCAGAAGTTACTAGAAATGTATTGGGGTAATGCTGTCCATCTCATTCCACCAGCTTCTTTCCCCCCCATGCCCCCTCTGTTTTTCCTCCATCCCCTTTGCCCTATCTAAAGTCCCTGTGTTCCTCCCATGATCCCCCTTCCCAATTATGGATCAGCCTCCACATATCAGAAAATATTCAGCCTTTGATTTGGGGGGATTGGCTAACTTCACTTAGCATAATATTCTCCAACTCCATCCATTTACTAGCAAATGCCATTATTTTATTCTCTTTCAATGCTAATATTTCATTGTGTATATACACCACAGTTTTTTAATCAATTCATCTGATGAAGGGCATCTAGGTTGGCTCCATAGTTTAGCTATTGTGAATTGTGCTGTCTTAAACACTTATGTGGCTGTGTCCCTGTAGTATGTTGTTTTAGATCCTTTGAGTATAGATTGAGGAGAGAGATAGCTGGGTCAAATGGTGGTTCCATTCCCAGTTTTCCAAGGAATCTCCATACTGCTTTCCATATTGGCTGCACCAATTTGCAGTCCCACCAGCAATGTATGACTGTGCCTTTTCCCCCACATCCCTGCCAACACTTGTTTTTTATCTTCATAGCTGCCATTCTGACTGAACTGAGATGAAATCTTAGTTTTGATTTGCATTTCTCTAATTGATATGTTGAACTTAAAAAAAAAAAAAATTTGTTGCTCAATTGTGTATTATATTCTGAGAAGTGCTTGTTCAGCTCCTTGGTCCATTTATTAATTGGATTATTTGTTTTTTGTTTTTTTGGTTTTTTTTTGGTGTTAAGATTGAGTTCTTCATATACCCTAGAGATAAGTGCTGTATCTGACGTGTGTGTGGTAAGAATTTACTCTCAGGATGTAGGCTATCTCTTCACCTCACTGATTGTTTCTTTTTCAGAGAAGCTGTTCAATTTGAATCCATCCACTTATTGATTCTTGGTTTTAATTCTTATGCTATAGGAGTCTTAATAAGGGGCCTAATCCCACATGATGCAGATTTGAACTTATTTTTATTCTCTTAGATTCAGGGTCTCTGGTTTAATTCCTAGGTCCTTGATCCACTTGATGTTGAGTTTTTTGCTTGGTGAGAGATGGGGACTTAATTTTATTTTGCTGCATATGAATTTCCAGTTTTCCCAGCACCATTTGTTGAAGAGGCTATTTTTTTTTTCCAATGCATGTTTTTGGTACCTTTGTCTACTATGAGATAACTGTATTTATGTGGTTAGTCTCTGTTTTGGTGCCAATACCATGCTGTTTTTGTTACTATTGCTCTGTAGTATGGTTTAAGGTCTAGTATAATGATGCCCCCTACTTTACTCTTCTGCTAAGGACGGTTTTAGCTATGCTGGGTCTTTTTATTTTTCTGGGAATAATTACATCATTGCCTTTTATATTTCTATGAGGAATGCTATTGAAATTTTGATCGGAATTGCATTAAGTCTGAATAGTGATTTTAGAAGTATGTTCATTTTGATAATATTAGTTCTGCCAGTCCAAGTGCAAAATCGATCTTTCCATCTTCTAAAGTCGTCTTTAATTTATTTAGTGTTCTATGGTTTTAATTGTAGAGGGCTTTCACCTCTTTCATTAAGTTGATTCCCAAGTTTGTTTTGTTTTGTTTTAGTTTATTGTGAATGAGGTAGTTTTTCCTAGTTTTCCTTTCAGAGGATTTGCCACTGATGTACAGATTGCCTTTGATTTATGGGTGTTGATTTTGTAACCTGCTACTTTGATGAATTCATTTATTAGTTTTAGTAGTTTTCTTGTGGATTTTTTTTGGATTTTCTAGGTATAGATTCATGTTATCAGCAAATAGTGATAGTTTGAGTTCTTCTTTTTCTATGGTTATTCTTTTAATTTATTTCTTTCATCTATCTAATTGCTCTGGTCAGTGTTTCAAGAACTATGTTGAATAGAAGTGGTGAAAGATGGCATCCCTGTTTTGTTCCAGAATTTAGAGGGAATGCCTTCAATTATTCTCCATCTAGAATGATATTGGCCTGGGGCTTAGTGTAGATAGCCTTTGTGATGTTGAGATATGTATCTGTTATCCCAAGTTTTTCCAGTGTTTTGAACATGTAAAGGTGCTATATTTTTTCAAATGCTTTTTCTGCATCCATTGAGGTGATTATGATTCTTATCATTAAGTCTATTGATGTGATGAATTAACTTTATTGATTTCTGAATGTTGAAAAAACCTTGCATCCCTGGGATGAGCCACACTTGATTGTGGTGTACTATCTTTTTAATATGTTTTTGTATTTGATTTGCCAGAATTTTATTCAGAATTTTTGCATCTATGTTCATTAGAGAGATTGGTCTGACGTTTCCTTTCTTTGTGTCTTTGCCTGGTTTTAGAATCAGGGTGACTTTGGCCTCATAGAATGAGTTTGTAAGTGTTCTCTCTCTTTATATTTCATGGAATAATTTCACAATTGTTGGTGTTAGTTCTCTTTGGAGGTCTTGTGTTTATTTAGTCCTGGGCTTTTTTTTTTTTTTTTTTTTTTTTTTTTTTTTTTTTTGGTTGGTAGGGTTTTGATGGTGTCTTGTATTTCATTGCTTGAAAATGATCTGTTTAACTTATATATATCATCCTGACTCAAGTTTGGCTAAATCATATGTTTCTAGACATTTGTTGATGTCTTCAGCATTTTCTGTTTTATAGGAGTACAAATTTCCAAAATAATTTCTAATTATCTTCTGTATTTCTGTAGTGTTCATGGTGATATTTACTTTTTCATCATGGATTTTAGTAATTTGAGTTTTTTCTCTCCTTCTCTACATTAGCATGGATAAGGATTTATCAAATGTATTTATTTTTTTCAAAGAGCTGACTTTTCATTTTGTCAAATTTTTAATTGATTCTTTTGTTTCAATTTCATTGATTTCAGATCTGATTTTTAATTTTTTCCTGACTTCTGCTTTTGGTGTTGATTCGTTCTTTTTCTAGGGCTTTGAGATGTAATGTTAGGTCATTTATTTGTTGACCTTGTCTTCTTTTAAGGAATAAACTCCATGCAATGAACTTTCCTCTTAGTACTGCTTTCATAGTGTCCTAGAGATTTTAACATGTTGTATCACTATTCTCATTCACCTCCAAGAATTTTTCAATCTCCTCTTTGATGTCTTGATGTCTGCAACTCATTGCTCATTCAATAGCATATTGTTTAGTCTCCAGGTGTTGGAGTAGCTTCTATTTTTATCATTGATTTATGATTTATTTCCTTTAGGATCTGATAAAATGTGTGGCTGTATCTCTGTTTTATATTTGCTAAGAGTTGCCCTGCGTTATAGTATATAGCCTGTTTTAGAGAAGGATCCATGTGTTGCTGAGAAGAAAGTGTATTCACTTGTTGAAGGATAAAATATTCTCTATGTGTCATTTAAGTCTAAGTTATTGATTGTATTACTGAGCTCTATAGTTTCTCTATTTAGCTTTTGTTTAGAAGATCTATGAGTGGTAAAAGAGGTGTGTTAAAGTCACCCAGAATTATTGTGTTCTGGTTTATTTGACTCTTGAAATTGTGAAGAGTTTGTTTGCTCAACATAGATGCTCCATTGTTTGGGGCATAATATTTATAATTGTTATGTTTTATTGGTGTATGGTTCCCTTGAGCAGTATGTAATATCCTTCTTTATCCCTTTTGATTAACTTTACCTTGAAATTTGCATCATTTGATATAAGGATGGAAACCCCTGCTTGTTTCTGCAGTCGATGTGTATGGTATGCTTTTTCCCAACGTTTCACCTTCAGTCTGTGGATGTCTTTTCCTATGAGATGAGTCTCTTAGAGGCAGCATATTGTTGGGTCTTTTTTTTTTTTTCATCCAATCTGCCAGTCTTTTGATTGCTGAGTTTCAGAAATTAATATTCAGGGTTATTATTGAGACATCATTTGTATTCCCAGTTGTTTTATTTTATTTTTAGTATTTAACTTGTTTTCTGTTTGATAGGTTTTTCCTTTAGAATGATACCTCCCTTTTCTGATTTTCATTGTTTTTCATTTCCTACTCATGGAATATTTTGCCAAGGATGTTCTGTAGTGCAGGCTTTCTAGCTGTAAATTCTTTTAACTTTTGTGTATCATTGAAGGTTTTTATTTTGTCTTAAAAATAACATCTAAATCAAAATCTAAAGTTTAATTTAGCTGGATATGATTCTTTTTTTTAAGAGAGAGAGAGAGAGAGAGAGAGAGAGAGAGAGAGAGAGAGAGAGAGAATTTTAATATTTCTTTTTTAGTTTTTGGCGGACACAACATCTTTGTTTGTATGTGGTGCTGAGGATAGAACCCGGGCCGCATGCATGCCAGGCGAGCGCGCTACCACTTGAGCCACATACCCAGCCCGGATATGATTCTTAATTGACATCCATTTTCTTATAAAGCTTGGTTTATGTTGTTGCCGGATCTTGTAGCTTTTAGGGTCTGGGTTGAGAAATTGGCAGAGATCCTAATTGGTTTTCCCTATATGTAATCTGATTCCTTTCTTTGTGGGTTTTAAAATTCTCTATTCTGTATGTTGGGCATTTTCATTATAAAGTGTCTTCGTATGGATCTGTTGTGATTTTGTACATTTGGCATCCCTTAAGCCTCTTGTATTTGATTTTCCAAATCACTATTCATGTTTGGAAATTTTTCTGATATCATTTCATTGAGTAGATTGTTTATTCCTTTGGTTTGACCTCTTTGCCTTCCTCTAGCTCAATAATTGTTAAATTTGGTCTTTTCATGTTACCCATAATTTTTGAAACCTCTGCTCATTGTTTCTTACCATCTTCACTGTGGTCAACTTTGTTTTTCAAGATTATATATTTTGTTTTCATTGTCTGAGGTTCTGTTTTCCAATGATCTATTATGTTGGAGATGCTTTCTACTGAGTTTTTAATTTGTTTTTTGTTTGTTTGTTTGATTCATTTCAAGTATTTCTGTTCTTTTTTTTTCCCCCAGAATCTCTATCTCCTTATTGAAGGAATATTTTGCTTCCTGTATTTGCTTATGTATTTCTTTATCAAAATAATGATTTTCTGTCTGTATTTGCTGTCTTACATTATCATTTAATTCAAAGAAAATTATACCCCTCCACTACTTCTGTATCATTTCTTCTGCTGTTTTGAGCATGGATCCTAATAATGGAGCATCTTTGTTTGGAGCACATTCTTCCCTTGGTTTATCATGTTGTTCATGCATCTTCCCTTCTAGCTCTGGGTTTTCAAGGTGTTACAGTTTTTATCCTGTAGGCTTATAGGGTCCCCAATGGGTTCTAATACATCTCCTTTAAGTGGGAGATCAATATTCACTGATCCCAATACAAAGAATATGCAGCCTTAAACCAAATAGCTGTTATTAAGGTGTTTAAGTTTTTGTCACAATATACAGAAATCATTACCTACAATAAAAACAGTAGGTTTGCAAAAGGTCTGAAGTTTCTGGTGTGGACAAAGAGAGCTAGGGGTGGAGTGTAGGATGAGATGTTTAGGGTGTAGGAGGTAAGGATATAGAGTTATTAAGTCTTAGTAAGAGTGAAAGAGGAATGAAGTTGGATACTAGCAAGAGAAGAGAGAAAGTGATTTGGGGGAGACACGTAATTGGGAAGACAGCAGAGCAGACAAAAAACATAAAAATCAAGAAATACAAAATGTAGAAACAGGAGATAAAAGAATATACAACACAACTGTAATATATGTTTCAGACCTCCCAGAACTCAAAGGCCTAATCCATGAGAAGTTCTTGGTTTTTACAAATGTTGGGAATGTGAGGGGGAAAGAAGAGAGAGAGAGAGAAAAAAAAAGAATCTCAAAGATAAAAGGATTGTTTTTGTTGGAATTCAGTATCTTTCCTGCTTCTTATGTACCATGATATAAAACAGTCTACTAGCTGCATGATTTCAGGAACATGCTGTTTAAAAGCCAATGCCAGAGACAGAGTTGGGGTTGTCTGGTGTTTGCTGGTGTCTCCACCTTCAGAATGGTGAAGGTTATTAGGGTGGGAGGGTTGGTCTTGGGTGTGGTGTTCTTGGAAGTGGGGTGTAGCACTTTCCAGTCCCCATGGGAGACTGCACCCCAAGATTCTGGTCTGGGGCCCACCTGTAGACCTCAGAATTCCTGGTGTCTAATTTAGTCTCTGAACTCTGTCTCATGTGCCCCTCCCTTTCTACTTCCCAGTTAGAAACCTCTCTCCCCAGAAGTCTTATGGACTGTGATCTGGGGGCTGTGCACCTGTCGTGGAGAGCTGTGGAGCAGATCAGGACCAGGCTTTGCAAGCTATGGACTGGACATGTGGCCACAGGCACTGTGCTGGGTTAGTGACTCCTGGGGACAGGGGTATTTGGGAAGTATAGGTACCTTGATATTGCTTGTAGGCACCAGTCTCTGTCCCAAGCTGGGAGTTGCCCTAACTAATGATGGTGACAAAGGTGTCCCAAGTTGGAGGTGGTTGCTTTCAGAGATGGGGGTATCAGTTGTGTTGTACTAGGTGGGGGCATTGGGTGACATGTTAAGATCCAGCTCTGTGGCATGCAGTGTTGTGGCTGGCAGCTGTATCCAGACCCTGTCCAGTGTCCCCAGGTGCAGGCTACCACATGTAGGGCACTATGGTAGAGGTTGCAGTGTTCCAAGATGGAGGCAACTGGGGGATCCCCATGTTGGTAATGATATTCCACACAGGAGGAATGGGTGGGGATCCTGTGGGCCAATGGCCACTAGGATACCTGCATGGGTGGGCAGCTAGGAGTCCTGTGTGGGTGCTGATGCTGGTGGTCCTGCTTGGGCACGGTGGCTGGAGGACCTGTGTGGGCTTTGTGGCTGGCATTTCTGCATGGGAGCAGTGGTTAGGGGTCCTCTAAGAACTCTCAGAGAAACAGTATTTCCATTGCTTCAATCTTAGGTCACAGAGCAACACAGCATGCAGTCTCCCTCTAGCCCACAACTTGAATTTCTCCCTGTTTTCTGCAATTTAAATTAACTGTGTGACCAAATGCTCATGCTAATGTGACAGTTGATAAAGCTGGGTCGTGGTTGTCAAAGTTGTGCAAATCTTTTCCAAAATATGGTTGAACGTTGCTATAATATTGTTGTGTGTGTGTGTGTGTGTGTGTGTGTGTGTGTGTGTGTGTGTGTTTAAGAGCAAGTCCTTGGGCAGACAACACCAAGCTGAATTATTAATATTCCATGCTTCTTTCCTTAATTGCAACTCATTTAAAATGTGAATGATATTCTACTCTGAGAAAATAGCCCCCCCTTTTTTAAGACTATGTCTCATAACTTATGACATAAGAAATACTCTGAAGCTAAATATGACATTTTTAAAAATTTGCAATGAAAAACCCTGATCTAAACAAGAGGAAGTCTGATACTCATATAGGTTTCCTGATAACACTTGTTTTTAGTTTAAAAATGGGTGGATTTTTTTTTTCCTGATTCTGTCTTCGTCTAAATTGATAACAGGAAGTTTGCTGGCTGGGGTATCTCTCATCTCCTGTGCCTGTTAAAGTGTTTGTGGCAGACTATGGTCTTTTCTCTTGGTTTCTGGCTTGTAGAGAATAGAGTTTTGCTGAGAATTTCACCAGTATCTTTGCCTTTGTCAAAGGGGTATTGCAAATTACTTGTGTTTCTTGCTGTCTCAAAGACTACAAGTCTTTTAAAATGTGATATGAGATAGAAGTGGTTTTAAAGTGGATATTTTTAAGGTAGGAGTTCACTAAGTACTGTTAGAAGCGACAGATGAGCTCAGAACAGTAACAAAATTCAAGATCAATCAGTTGTTTGTGTGCATAAGAAAACAAATAGCAAACATAAAATTAAAGAGACAGTTCTAATGACCATAATATCAAAAGCAAAATGCTTGGGAATTTTTCAAAAGATGTGAACACTTGAACATTTCACATGGGTTGTTTTTAGAAAATATAGCATCATCCCTAAGCCACCTCCTTGTTTGTGAGGACTTTGAGTTCATAGAAAGAAGACAAGACAGGAATTAAAAATCTCCCACTGTGGTAATGACGATAGCACCTAGAGCTCACTAGTTAAACACACCTATCATCCTGGTTTTATTTTTATTTGAGATATGGTCTTGCCAAGTTAGTGAGGCTCGACTCAAAGTTGTGACACTCCAGACTTGGCTTCCCAAGAAGCTGGGGTTACATGTGTGTGTTCCAACAATGCCTGCCAGGGATTGTGGGCTTTTCTGTTTTCTTTAGTTGTAGATGGACACAGTAACTTTATTTTATATATTTATTTTTATGTGGTGCTGAGGATGGAATGCAGGGCTTCATGTGCTAGGCAGGTGCCCTACCACTGAGCCCCAGCCCCAGGGATCACATTCTTGACTTTTATATTAAAGGTTGGCTCAGGATAATATCTAGGTTTGCAAATGAATATAATGTCCCCATTTTTAATCTCCTCCTAGATGTCTTCTGTAACACATTGTTCATTCAGTAGCATATTGTTTAGTCTCCAGGTGATGGAGAAATTTTTATTTTTTATTTTGTTTTTTATTCCATTATGATCTGATAAAATGCATGGTAGTATCTTTATTTTTGTGTTTGCTAAGAGTTCCTTTGTGGCACATTATATGGTATATTTTAGAGAAGGATCCATGTGATGCTGAGAAGAAAGTGTATCCACTTGATGCATGTTGAAATATTCTATATATGTCAGTTAAGTCTAAGTTATTGATTGTGTTATTGAGCTCTATAGTTTCTTTATTCAACTTTTGTTTGGAAGATCTGTCCAGTGGTGAGAGAGGTGAGTTAAAGTCACTAAAGGTCATTGAATTGTGGTCAATTTGAGTCTCGAACTTGAGAAGAGTTTGTTTGATAAACATAGCTGCACCATTGTTTGGAGCATATATATTAATGATTGTTTTGTCTTGTTGGTGTGTGGTGCCTTTGCAGTATGTAATGTCCATCTTTATCCCTTTTGATTAACCTTGGCTTGAAGTCTACTTTATTTCATATGAGGATGGAAACCCCTGCTTCCTTCTGCTGTCCATGTGAGTGGTATGATTTTTCCCGACCTTTCACCTTTAGTCTGGTATGTCTTTTCCTGTAAATGAGTCTTTTGTAGGAAGCATATTGTTGCATCTTTTTTTTTTTTTTTTTTAAATCCAGTCTGGTAGCTTGTGTCTTTTGGTGAGTTTAAGCCATTAACATTCAGGGTTATTATTGAGACATGGTTTGTATTTCCAGCCATATTTCTGTATTTTTGTTATTTAATCTGACTTTCCACTTTAATTGGTTTTTCCTATAGGGTATTGGCACTCTCTGCTGATTTTCATTGTTGTTTCTAATTTCCTCTACATGGAATATTTTGCCAAGTATGTTTTGTAGTGCCAATTTTCTAGCTATAAGTTCTTTTTACTTTTGTTTATTGTAGGAGGTTTTTATTTCATCTTCAAATCTAAAGCTTAATTTTGCTGGATACAAGATTCTTTGTTGGCACCCATTTTCTTTCAGAGCTTGATTAATGTTGTTTCAGGATCTTCAAGTTTACAGGGTCTCCATTGAGAAATCAGCAGAGAGCCTAATTGGTTTCCCCCTATATGTAATCTGATTCTGTTTTCTTGGGGCTTTTAAAATTCTCTCCTTATTCTGTATGTTGGATATTTTCATTATGATGTACCTTGTTGTGGATCTGTTGTGAATTTATACATTCGGTATCCTGAAGGTTTCTCGTATTTGATTTTCCAATTCATTCTTCATGTCGGGAAATTTTTCTGATATTTCAGTGAATAGATTGTTCATTCCTTTGGTTTGGACCTCTTTGCCTTCATCTAGCCCAATAATTTTTAAATTTGGTCTTTTCATGTTATCCCATAATTCTGGAATATACTGCTCTTGGTTTCTTACCATCTTCACTGTATGGTCAACTTTATTATTTTTTTTAAGATTATATACTTTTTTCTGCATTGTCTGAGATGCTGTCTTCCAAGTGATCTATTCTGTTTGAGATGCTCCCTATTGAGTTTTTAATTTGCTTTATTGTTTTATTTATTTCAAGGATTTCTGTTTGTTTATCAGAATCTCTATCTCCTTATTGAAGGAATCTATTGCTTCCTTATGTGCTTACATAGTTCTTTATCAAAATAATCCTTTGCTGCCTGTATTTGCTGTCTCACATCATTCTTTAATTCAAAGAAAAATTATACCCCTCCACTCCATCTCTATCATTTCTTCTGCTGTTTTGACCATGGCTTCTAATAATGGAGCATCTTTGGGGCACATTTTCCCCTGGGTTCTTCATGTTGTTCATGCATCTTCCCTTCTAGCTCTGTGTATTTGAGGTGTTAGTTTTTATCCTGGAGGCTTATAGTGTCCCTAATGCGTTCCATTGCCTCCTCTTTAAGGGGGAGATCAATATTCACAGATCCCAATACAAACAATATGCAGCTTTAAACCAAGTAGCTGCTATTAAGGTTTTTATGAATTTTTCACAATGTATAGAAATGGCAAGTTAAATCATTATCTACAATATAAACAGTAGGTTTGCAAAAGGGTCTGCATTTTCTGGTGTGGAAAAAGAGAAAACTAGGGGTGGGGTGTAGGATGAGATGTTGAGGGGTTAGGAGATGAAGATATAGAGTTATTAGATCTTAGGTAGAGTGAAAGAGGAATAAAATGTTGGATAGTAGCAAGAGAAAAGAGAAAGTGATTTTGGGGAAATATGCAAATGGAAGACAGTAGAGAGAACAACAACAAAAAAAAACCCCAAAATTAAGAAATACAAAATGTAAAAATAGGAGATAAAAGAATATACAACACAAGTATAATATACTACTCAGACCTCCCAGGCCTCAGTAGCCTAATCCATGAGAAGTTCTTGGTTTCACAAATATTGGGAATGTGAGGGTGGAAGAAGAGGGAGAGATAAAAGAGAAAAAGAATCTCAAAGAAAGATACAAGGATTGTTTTAGTAGGAGTTCAGTATCTTTCCTGCTTCTTTTCTCACCTACTAGTTGGGGTCGTCTGTTCTTTGCTGGTGTCTCCACCCTCAGGATGATGAAAGTTATTAGGGTGGGAGTGTTGGTCTTAGGGGTGGAGTTCCTTGAGGTGGGAGTGTAGCACGTGCCAATCCCCATGGGAGACTACACCCAATGATCTCATCTGTGGTCCACCTGTAGACTTCACAATTCCTGGCCTCTAAGTTAGTCTCTGAACTCTATCTCACTCACTGCTCCCTTTCTACTTGCCAATCAGAAACCCCTCTCCCAGAGGTCTTATGGGCTGTGCTCCAGGAGCTGTGCACCTGTTGTGTAGAGCTGTTGAGCAGACCAGGACCAGGCTCTGCAAGCTATGGATGGGCCGTATGGCCACAGGCACTGTGCTGGGTTAGCAGCTCCTGGGAAGAGGGGGGGTTTGGGGACTATAGGTACCTTGATATTGCTTCTAGGCCCCAGTCTGTGTCCCAAGCTGGGAGTTGCCCTAACTAAAGATAGCAACCAAGGTGTCCCACGTTGTAGGTGGCTGCTTTCAGAGATGGGGTGTTGGTTGTGTTGGTCTGGATGGTGGCATTAGGTGGCATGTTAAGAGGTCCAGCTCTGTGGTATTCAGTGTGGTTGCTCTTAGTTGTCTCCATATCCTGTCTAATGTCCCCAGGTGCAAGCCACCACATGTAGGGGACTATGGCAGGGGTTGAAGTATTTCAAGATGCAGGCAAATGGGGGATCCCCATGTTGATAATAAGGATCCACACAAGAGTGGTGACTAGGGATCCTGCAGGGCAGTGGCCACCAGGATTCCTGCATGGATGGGCAGCTAGGAGTCCTGTGCAGGTGCTGATGCTGGTGGTCTTGCTTGGGCATGGTGGATGGAGGGCCTGTGTGGGCTTTGTGGCCAGCATTCTTGCATGGGAGCAGTGGTCAGGGGTCCTCTAGGAACTCTCAGAGAAACAGTATTTCCACTGCTTGAATCTTAGGTCACAGAACAACAAAGCATGCAGCTTCCCTGTAGCCCACATCTTGGATTTCTCCCTGTTTTCTGCAATTTAAATTAACCATGTGACCAAATGAAAATCTTTTCCAAAATATGATTGAAGGTTACTATCTTATTTAAAAAAACATAGCAAGACCTTGGGCAGACAACTCCATCCTGAAGTATTAATATTTCCTGCTTTTTCTCCTTAATTGCAGATCATAAGAGGAAATAGCCCCTCTTTTGTTTAGTCTATGTCTCATAACTTATGCCATAAGAAATATTCTGAAGCTAAGTATGACATTTTTAAAAAAATTGCAGTGAAAAACCCTGATTTAAACAAGGGGAAGTCTGATACTAATATAGATTTCCTGATGACACTTATTTTAGTTTTGGAGATGAGTGGATTTCTTTTATTTATCTGTTTAACTTGTGTATATCATCCTGAATCAGTTTGGGTAAGTCACATGATTCTAGACATTTGTTAATGTCTTCAATATTTTCTGTTTTATTAGGGTACAAATTTTCAAAATGATTTCTAATTATCTTCTGTATTTCTGTAGTGTTCATGGTGATATTTTCTTTTCATCATGGATTTTAGTAATTTGAGGTTTTTCTCTCCTTCTCTGCATTAGCATGGATAAGGGTTTATCAAATGCATTTATTTTTTTCAAAGAGCCTACTTTTCATTTTGTAATTTTTCAAAAAAATTTAATTGATTTAAAAAAATAAATGACAGCAGAATTCATTACTATTCTTACTACACATGTACAGCACAATTATTCATATCTCTGTATATAAAGTATATTGACACCAGTTCATATCTTCATACATGTACTTTGGATAATGATGCCTATTACATTCCACCATTCTTGCTAACCCCTGCCCCCTCCCTTCCCCTCCCGCCCCTCTACCCTAACTAGAATTCATTTCTTACTCCCATGCTCCCCCTCCCTACCCCAATATGAGTCAGCCTCCTTATATTAGAGAAAACATTCTGCATTTGTTTTGGGGATTGGCTAACTTCACTTAGCATTACTGTCTTCAATTCAATTAAATGCCATCCCATTTACCTGCAAATGCCACATTTTATTTTCTTTTATTGTTGAGTAAAATTCCATTGGGTATAAATGCCACATTTTTTATCCATGAATCCACTGAAGGGCATCTAGTTTGGGTCCACAGTTTAGCTATTGTGAATTGTGCTCCTATAAACATTGATGTGTCTGTGTCACTGTAGTATGCTGTTTTTAAGACATTTGGGTATAGACCAAGGTGTGGAATAGGTGGGTCAAATGGTGATTCCATTCCCAGTCATTTTTAAATTGCTTCTTTTTTTTCGATTTCATTGATTTCAGCTCTGATTTTAATTATTTCCTCTTTTTCAATGCTTTTGATGTTGATTCTTTTATCCCCTAGGGCTTTGTGATGTAATTTAGGTCATTTATTTGTTGACTTTTTCTTTTTTTAACGAATGAACTCCATGCAATGAACTTTCTTTAGTAATGCCTTTATAGTGTCCCAGAGATTTTGATATGTTGTATCTGTGTTCTCATTTACTTCTAAGAATTTTTAATCTCCTCTTTGGTGGCTTCTGCATTCCATTGTTCATTCAATAGCATATTATTTAGTCTCCAGGTGTTGGAGTAGCTTCTATTTTTATCATTGATTTCTAATTTCATTCCATTATGATCTGATAGAATGCAGGGTAGTATCTGTACTTTTTGTATTTGCTAAGAGTTGCTTTGTGGCATAATATATGGTCAATTTTATAGAACAATCCATTTGTTGCTAAGAAAGTGTCTTTCCTTGTTGAAGAATGAAACAGTATATATATATAATATTTAAATCTAAGTTATTGATTGTATTATTGTTCCATAGTTTCTGTTTGGCTTTTGTTTAGAAGATCTATCCAGAGGTGAAAGAGATGTGTTAAAATCACCCAGAATTATTGTGTTGTGGTCTATTTGACTCTTGAACATAAGAGTTTATTTGCTCAACATTGATGCTCCATTGTTTAGGGCATGTTTATTCATAATTGTTATGTCTTCTTGGTATATGGTTCCCTTAAGCAGTATGAAATGTCCTACTTTATTCCTTTTGATTAACTTTCACTTGAAGTCCACCTTATTTGATATAAGAATGGAAACCCCTGCTTGCTTCTGCAGTCCAGATGAGTGGTATTTTTTCCAACCTTTCATCTTCAGTCTGTGGGTGCCTTTTTCTATGAGATGAGTCTCTAGAAGGCAGCATATTGTTGGGTCTTCTTTTTTTCATTCAATCTGCCAGTTTGTGTCTTTTGATTGCTGAGTTTTAGAAATTAACATTCAGGGTTATTATTGAGACATGATTTATATTCCCAGGTGTTTTTGTTTATTTTTGGTAGTTAACTTGGCTTGGTTTCTCTTTGATAGGTTTTTCCTTTAGAGTGAAATCTCCCTCTTCTGATTTTCACTGTTTTTCATTTTATCCTCATCGAATACTTTGCTAGGGATGTCCTATAGTGCAGGCGTCCTAGTTGTAAATTCTTTTAATTTTTGTGTATCATGGAAGGTTTTTATTTTGTCATAAAAATAACATATTGAAATCTAAATCTAAAGTTTAATTTTACTGGATATGATTCTTGGTTGGCATCAAGTTTTGTTTAGAGCTCAGTTTATGTTGTTGCATGATCTTCCAGCTTTCAGGGTCTTGGTTGAGGAATCAGTGGAGACCCTAATTGGTTTCCCCCTTATGTAATCTGATTCCTTTATCTTATGGCTTTGAAAATTCTCTCCTTATTCTGTATGCTTGGCATTTTCATTATGATGTGCCTTGTTGTGTATCTCTTGTGATTTTGTACACTTGACATCTTGTAAGCTTCATATATTAGATTTTTCAATTCAATCTTCATGTTTGGAAATTTTTCCTGTATGATTTCATTTAATAGATTGCCCATTTCTTCAGTTTGGAACTCTATGCCTTCCTCTATTCCAATAATTGTTAAATTTGGTCTTTTCATGTTATTCTATAATTCTTGAATTTTCTGCTGATGGTTTATTATCATCTTCACTATGGTCAACTTTATTTTCAGGATTATATATTTTGTCTTAATTGTCTGAGGTTCAGTCTTCGAACTGATCTATTCTGATGGAGATGCTTCCTATTGAGTTTTTAATTTGTTTTATTATTTATTTCCAGGATTTCTGTTTGCTTTTTCCAGAACCTGTCTTTTTATTGAAGTAATCTTTTGCTTCCTGTATTTGCTTATGTATCTCTTTGTCAAAATAATCCTTTGCTTGCCTGTATTTGCTCTCTTACATAATCCTTAATTCAGAGAACATTTTAATTATGTATGTCCTCAACTCCTCCTCTATCATTTCTCCTGCTGTTCTGGCCATGGATTCCAATAATGTAGTATCTTTTTTGGGGCACTTTCTTCCCTTGGTTTCTCATGTTGTTCATGTATCTTACCTTCTAGCTCTGTGTTTTCAAGGTGTTACAGTTTTTACCCTGGAGGCTTATAGTGTCCCTGCAGGGTTCCAATACCTCTCCTTTAAGGGGGAGATCAATATACACAAGTCCCAATATAAATGATATGCAGCCTTAAACCAAATAGCTGCTATTAAGATGTTATGACTTTGTCATAATACTCAGAAATGGTGAGTTCAATTATTATCTACAGTATAAACAATAGGTTTGCAAAAGGGTCTGCAGTTTCTAGTGGTAGACAAAGAGATCCAGGAATGGGGTAGGATTAAATGTTAAGGAGGTGGGAGGTGAGGCTATAGAGGTATTAGGTCTTGGGAAGAGTGAAAGAGGAATGAAAAGAAGTTGGATAGTAGTACAAGAAAAGAGAGGAAGTGATTTTGGGGAGACAAGTATGAAGACAGTAGAGAGAATACAAAACCAGAAAATTTAAGAAATGAAAAATGTAGAAATAGGAGATAAAAGAATATACAACACAACTGTCATATACTCTTCAGGCCTCCCAGACCTCAGTAGCCTAATCTATGAAAAGTTCTTGGTTTTAAAAATGTTGGGAATGTGAGGGTGGGAGAAGAGAAAGACAAAGGAGGGGAAAAATTATCAAAGGAAGACACATGATTTTTTTTTTTTTTTTTTGAGTTCAGTATTTTTCCTGCTTCTTTTCTCACCTACTTGTTTGGGTTGTCTGTTTGCTGGTGTCTCCATCCTCAGGATGGTGAAAGTTATTAGGGTGGGAGGGTTGGTCTTGCGGGTGGAGTTCCTGGAAGTGGTGTGTAGCACTTGCCAGTCCCCATGGGAGACTGTACCCTAAGGATCTCCTTTTGGGGCCCACCTGGAGACCTCATAATTCCTGGCCTCTAATTTAGTCTCTGAACTCTTACTCAGCCTTCCATTTCTAATTCATAATCAGAAACCTATCTCCCCAAAGGTTTTGTCGGTGTGCCCTGGGGGCTGCACACCTGTTGTGGAGAGCTGTGGTGCAGATGAGGACCAAGCTCTGCAAGCTATGGACCAGTCATGTGGCTGCAAGCAGTGTGTGGGGTTAGTGACTCCTGGGGAGAAGGGGGGATTTGGGAACTATAGGTACCTTGATATTGCTTCTAGGCCCCAGCCTGTGTCCCTTCTGGGAGTTGCCCTAATTAAAGATGGCAACAAAGGTATTCCAAGTTGGAGGCAACTGCTTTCAAGGATAGGGTGTTTTTTATGTCTGGCCTGATGGTGGCATGTTCTTGGATCCAGCTCTGTGGCATGCAGTGTTGTGAGTGGCAGCTATCTCCAGACCCTTTCCAGTGTCCCCAGGTGCAGGCCACCACATGTAGGAGACTATGGCAGAGGTTGCAGTGTCCCAAAATGGAGGTAACTAGGGGTGTCCCATGTTGGTAATGGGGGATCCACACAGGAGTGGTAGCTGGGGATCATGCGGGGCAGTGACCACCAGAATTCCTGCATGGTGGGCAGCTAGGAGTCCTGTGTTGGTGCCGATGATGGTGGTCCTGCTTGTGCACGGTGGCTGGAGGACCTGTGTGGTCTCTGTGGCCAGCATTCCTGCATGGGAGCAGCGGTCAGGGGTCCTCTAAGAACTCTCAGAAACAGTATTTCCACTGCTTGAATCTTAGTCTTAGGTCACACAGCATGCAGCCTCCCTCTAGCCCACATCTTGGATGTCTCCCTATTTTCTGCAATTTAAATTAACCATGTGACCAAATGCTCATGCTAATGTGACAGTTGCTAAATCAGGGTAGTTTTTGTCACAGTTGTCCAAATATTTTCCAAAATATGGTTGAAGGTTACCAGCTTATTGTTTAAAAAACAAAAAACAAAAACAAACAAACAAACAAAAAAAACAGCAAGACCTTGCGCAGACAACTCCAACATGAAGTATTACTATTTCATGCTTCTCTCCTAAATTGCAATTCATCAGAGATGTGAATGATATTCTACCCTGAACACATAGCCCCTCTCTTGTTTAGGCTGTCTCATAACTTATGCCATAAGAAATATTCTGAAGCTAAATGTGACATTTAAAAAAATTGCAGTGAAAATCCCTGATTTAAACATGGGGAATTCTGATACTAAAATAGATTTCCTGATAACACTTGTTTTAGTTTTGGAGATGGGTTGATGTCTTTCCTGATTCTGTCTTCTTCTAAATTGAGAACAGGAAGTTTGCTGGCTGGTGAATCTCTCATCTCCTTGCCTGGTAATGTGTTTGTGGCAGACTATGGTCTTTTTGTCTTGGTTTCTGACTTGTAGGGAATAGTTTTGCTGATATTCTCACCAGTATCTGCCTTTGTTAAAGGGATATTGCAACTTACTTGTGTTTCTTCCTTTCTTGCATTTTTGGTTTCCAAAATAAGGTATGAGATAGAAGTGGTTTTAAATGGATATATTTAAGGTAGGAGTTCACTAATTCCTGTTAGAAGAAACAGATGAGCTCAGAACAGTAACAAAATTCAAGATCAGTCAGTTGTTTATTTGCATAAGAAAATAAATAGCAAACATAAAATTAAAGAGATAGTTCTAATGACCATAATATCAAAAGTGAAATGCTTGGGAATTTTTCAAGAAGTGCAAACATTTGAACATTTAACATTGCTTGTTTTTAGAAAATATAACATCATCCCTAAGCCACCTCCTTGTTTGTGAGTACTTTAACTTCATAGAAAGAAGACAGGAATTAAAAGCTTCCCCCTGTGGTGGTCCTGAGGATAGGACCTAGCTGTGTTTTACCAGTGAGCTCTATTATCATCCCATTTTTATTTTTCTTTGAGATATGGTCCTGTCAAGATAGTGGGGCTAGACTCAAAGTTGTAACCATCCAGACTGGGCTTCCCAAGCAGCTGGGGTTACATGCATGTTCCATCACAACCCCTGGCAGGGATTATAGTCTTTTTTGTTTTCCTTAGTTGTAGTGGACAGAGTACCTTTATTTTATATATTTATTTTTATGTGGTGCTGAGGATTGAACCCAGTGCCTCACACATGCTAGGCAGGTGCTCTACCACTGAGCTCCCTCACACAGGGTTTACATTCCTGACTTTAATATTACAGGTTGGCTCAGGATAATATCTAGGTTTGCAAACATGTATAATGTACCATTTTTGTGAGTAGAAGGTAGAGGCCACAATGAGAGAAAATGTCTATCCTTATCCTTGGAAGTGGAACATCAAATGTGGATTCACCTGCAACTTAGAATTTGAAGATTTCCCAGATATTAAAAAATATAAACAAAAAAGACATGAGCTCAAGGCTCTGAGGAAGGGACACTAGGTATTTCAAATTGTGAGGCAGCAGACTGAGAAAATCAATGCTAAGCTACCTGGGTATGGAGAACAGTTTCCCTCACATTTAACTGTAGGATCACAGAAAACATATATGAAAATAAACCATTTAGTGGGTACATTTTTAAAAGATGGATAGGACTTGGTCAGAAGTCATCATTATCACACCCCACCCACACACCCATGCCATTACATCCTTTTTACCTCTTCCCCACTTGAGCAGTCAAGCCACACCCACTCCTAATAGTGCATTCTTCCATGAAGAGAAAGGACTGAGTCCTTAGTGCTCTGGGGATCACAATTGGCAGAACTCCTTGCCTAGCTTATGGCAGAAACTAGCAAAGAAATGGTGAGTTCAGGACCATCTCTCTCTGTCTCTTTACTCTCACAAATAACTAGAGATTTCAATTATAAATTGATGATGAAGTGAATTTGGGAGTATTTGCCCAAATATTTGGAACAGTGAAATCATAAATATTTAGCAGTCTAATGTTTTATTTATTCTTCTGCTCTCTTTTTGTTTTTGGTGCTGGGGACTGAGCCCAGGAGCACTCAACCTCTCAGCAACATCCCAGATCTTTTTTGTATTTTAGAGACAGTATCTCACTGAGTTGCTTAGTGCTTTGCTAAGTTGTTGAGGCTGGCTTTGAACTCACCATCGAAGACACTGGAATTATAGTCATGTACCGGCACAGCCAGCTAATGTTTCAATACATTGTTTGAACAAGAGCAGTTTTTCCATGTAATATAATCTACTGTGTGCTCTCAAATTGTTGCACTTTGTTAAAACTTCAAAGAGAAGAGCATATTATCTTTGTAATAATAAACTTAAAGTACAGACATAAATTTTTATGCCTTGACTTCTTTTGAATTGATAAAATCAGGTCAGGACAGTTTCCTAGTTTTCCTTATTCTTTTTTTTTTTTTTTTTGTACTAGTTATTGGTCCCACTGTCACTCAACCACAAAGCTACTTCCACAGTCCTTTTTAAAAAAGTTTTATTTAGAATCAGGGTCTCAATGAAATATATAGGTCCCTACTAATTTGCTGAGGCTGACTTTGAACTTGTGAATTTCCTGCCTTAGTCTCCCAAACCATTGGGACTGCAGGTATGTGCCCCCACTCCCAGTTTCTTCATTCTTTTGCAGTTATTTCTCTTTTGATATATAAATTCAAGTTCAATAACAGTATGTTTAACAATATACATTCAGAGAAAAGTCAGTGATATCGGTAAGCAATTTAACATATCCACTAGAAAGTATGTTATATATTTACATTGGCATATTATTCAGCCATCAATACAAAAAACACCTTTAATGGTCAGCAAAATAGATGCAATTGGATGATGTCATGCTAAGTGAAGAAATATAACCCCCAAAATGTCACATCTCATATGTTAACTGAAATAAAATCATGTGAAAGTGGAATAGTGATTAGTATGGCTGAGGAGTCTGTGCGGGCATCAAGGGTGGAAGAGGGTATTTGGATATTATGAATACATGTATATGCATATATAAAATATCACACTGAATCCCATTAATATGTGCAATTTCTATGTGATGATAAAACCCATTATATCTCATAATTACCTAATTCTGCACTAAGAACAGAATCCTGTCTTTTGGAATTTCCAGTATATGATGTGATATTATTGATGACGTTCCCTGATAACTACCAGGCTCTCCCTACACATCCATTTTTTTTCTTCCAGTCTCTGCACATAGAGTATGAAATGTATTTCTGTGGCTGGATCACCTCATTTAGCCTGAAGTCCTCCAGCTTCATTTGTGTTATTGGAGAATATTCTTTTGTTTTTGGAGTTTGGACCCAGGGTTGCCTTACCAGTGAGAGATATCCCCAGTCATATTGTTTTTCAGTTTTAAGACAGAATGTTACCAAACTCCTGAGGCTGACCTTCACATTTTGCCACCACTGCCACATACACCATCCTTCTTTTGAAAGCTGAGCAATAAGTGAGGTGTGGAGGCACATTTCTTTTGTCATGCTAGGGACTTGGGAGGCTGAGGGAGGAGAATCACTATCTTGGAGCCAGCTCCACATGTTGGTGAGACCCTTTGCACCTTAAAAGATATTCTCTCAAGATAATTGTAAAAAACTGAAAAGGTTATATATGTATGTATGTATATATGTATAGTGATATGTCTGTGTGGAAACACAATGATAAATCTTATCTTTGTTATCTTTTTTGGTATTTCTTATCTTTGGTAAGATTGTATTGAAGCATTTTAAGTTATTTGGAATAGAATGAATTTCCTGATATATTTCTCAACAGATTTATTATTTTGGCCAAAGGTATTGATTATTTATTTATTCTGCAACTTTTCTGAACTTGTTCATCGGTTCTAAAAGTCTTCTGGTGAAAACTATACAGTTTTATAAAGTTTAGATCATATAAATTTCAAACAGAGATAATTTGTCTTTTTAAAATATTTAGTTGTAGATGAACACACAGTAGCATTATTTTTTTGTGGTGCTGAGGGTTGAACCCAGTGCCTCACTCATATGAGGCAAGCCCTTTACCATTGAGCTAAAGCCCCAACCCCTTTATTTCCTATTTGTAACATTTTATATCTGCCTTTTGCCAAACACACCAACTAACATTTAAGTACTTTAGTGTACAGGAGTGGTGATGGTGCACATTCTTTGATTGCCCATTATTTTTAGAAGAAATGCACACAGCTCTTTTCCTATTCAGTAGGATGTTGGCTTAAGTTTGTTATATATAGTGCTTATGATGGGAGGTAAGTTGCTTCTACTCCTAGTTTCTTTAGAATTTTTATCAAGAAGTGATGTTGAATTTTGACAAAAGCTTTTTCCAGCATCTATTAAAATGATCGCATGGGTTTTATATTTTGTTCTATTTGTATGTGTATTATAATTATTGACTTGTGTTTGTTGCATTCCTGAAAAGTAAACAACTTGATCATGTTTAATGATTTTTAAGGTGCTTTGAATTTGATTTGATTTGCTATTTTATTGAGCAGGCTTTCATCTAAGTTCATCAATTATATTTGTAGTTTTCTTTCCTATTATGTGGTTTTGATCTTGGAATTTTTTTATGGTACTATGGATTGAACCCAGAAATATAATATCTCTGAACTACAATTCTACTTTAATTTTATTTTGAGATAATGTCATGCTAAGTTACTGAGGCTGGCCTTAAACTTGTGATCCCCCTGTCTTGGCCTCCCAAATTGTGGTGAGTAGAGGTGTATAAAATAGCTGGGCTCTTCTCTAGTTTTGATAACATCGTGATGCTGGTTTCATAGAATAAATTTGAGAGAGTTCCTTCTTCTTTATTTATAGTTAATTTGAGAAGCATTATGTTAATTTATTCTTAATGATTATTTAGTGTTAAATTCCTGTTGTATAGAACTGTTTTATTTAAAAAAAATTGAGGACCTTTATTATTTCTTTTATACATGACAATAGTGGAATGCATAACATAATTATCCATTCACACCACAAATGTTCATAACTCTGTATATAAAGTATGTTCATAGCAAATTATGCCATTATACATGAGCTCTTGATTTTTTTGCATTACAATTCTTAATACACATTTGTAACACAATTTAATCATATCTCTGTTTGCATATAAGGTATGCTGACATCAAATTCAAATCTTCATACATGTATTTTTTATAATGATGACCATCTCCTTCCACCATCCTTGCTATTCCCCTTCTCCCTCCCTTTCCCTCCCATCACTATTCCCTACCTAGAGATAATCTTCCTTCCCACCTAACTTTGAGTCACCCCCCTTATATCAGAGAAAACATTTGGCATTTGTTTTTTTGGAGGGAGATTATCTAACTTCACTTACCATTATTTTCAATGCCATCCATTTACCTGCAAACACCATGATTTTGTTCTTTTTTAATGCTGAGTAATATTTCATTGCGTATAAATGCCACATTTTTGTAATCCATTCATCCCCTGAAGGACATCTAGGTGGGTTCTACAGTTTAGCTATTGTGAATTGTGCTGTTATAAACATTGATGTGGCTGTGGTCCTGTAGTATACTCTTTTTAGGTCCTTTAGGTATAGTCCAAGAAGCGGGATAGCTGGGTCAAATGGTGGTTTCATTCCCAATTTTCCAAAAAATATCCATACTGCTTTCTAAATTGGCCACACTAGTTTGCAATCCCACCAGTAATGTATGAGTGTAACTTTTCCCCACATCCTCGCCAACACTTGTTGTTTGCCTTCATAATAGCTACCATTCTGACTGGAGTGAGATGGTACCTTAGAGTAGTGTTGATTTGCATTTCTCTGATTGCTAGAGATGATGAGCATTTTTTCATATATTGATTGATTGTATATCCTCTTAGAAATGTCTGTTCAGGTCCTTGGCCCATTTATTGATTGGATTATTTGGGTTTTTGGTAACTATCTTGTTGAGCTCTTTATATATACACTAGAGATTAGAGCTCTATATGATGTGTGAGAGGTAGAAAAAAAAATGTTCCCAGGATGTAGGCTCCCTGTTTACCTCAGATTATTTCTTTTGCTGAGAAAAAAAAACATTAGTATAAATCTATCCCATTTGTTGATTCTTGGTTTTAATTCTTGTGCTATAGGTGAAAGACCTTTATTATTTATAAAATTCATTTTTTTAATGTGTTGCTGAGGATTGAATCCAAGGCCTCACATATGCTAGGCAAGTGCTCTACCACTGAGCCATAACCCTAGTCCCGCTTTTTATTTTTATTTTGGGTTTGTCAATCTACCTGCTTCAATTTTGGTAGATTATATACACTTATGCATTTAATCGTTTCTTCTAGATTTTCCAATGTACTTCAATATTCCAATAGTCCCTGGAATATTTGACAACAGTCCCTGATAATCCTCTGAATTACATTGGTTTTTTGGTAAGAGCTCTTCTTTTCCCTCTGATTTTAAGAATTCAACCTTCTTTTTGATTTGCTTGTCTAAGGGCTTTTTTTTTTTTCATTTTATTCATTTCAAAGAACAAACTGTTTCTTCCGTCATTGTATTATTCTTTCATTCTCCATTTTCTTAATTTTATTTCTGATCTTTATTCTTCCCTTGTACTAATTTGGGGAATAGTTTGCCTTTATGTTTTTAGTAAGACTGACTTTTTTTGTAGTATTTTGCATTTTTCTTGCAGTTGATTTCTTCTTTCAGGCTACAATGGCCTGATAACATACAAAGCATAAAGTTTCCATGTTCATATTTGTTAGGAAGTCATTTGTGACCTTAGATATGATCTATTTTGGAGACAGTTTCATCAAGAGGTGAAAATGAAGTGTAATTAGCTATTGTTAAAGTATCTCGTAGATATTTGTTATGTCCAGTTTTTGAATACTGTGCTTTAACTACAGGTCAGATTTTTCTTCTAAAATGACGGCTAATTTTGTAACAGAAAGGTAAATGTGGGCACATATAATCAGTTTCACATGATTTCAGGAACTTGGATAAAAATGGTGGCAAATCTGTTGGCACTGGATTTTGAAAGAGTGGAGGTGGTAATACAATGATCAAATTGAAAGATTATAACTGAGTTTGATGACTCACACCTGTGATTCCACTGAGGCAGGAGGATTGTGAGTTCAAAGCCAGCCTCAGCAGTTGAGTGGTGTCCTAAGCAACTTAACAAGATCCTGTCTCCAAGTAAAATATTTTAAAAAGCTGGGGTTGTGCCTCAATGGAAAAGTGCTGGGTTCAATTCCTGGTACAAAAAATTTCAATGATTGTGTAAATTGGATGTTTTCATGAGCACATATGTGTGATATTCTTAAGGGAAATTTGAAAATAGCATGCAGGTATCTGTATGTGCCACTTGTGTGCCAAGGTTTGGTTTGCTCCTATAGATGGCAACCTTACTCTTTTCTCACACAACTCCCTGGGTTGTTTCTCTGTTTTTTGCTTCCCAGCCCTATCTTGTATCTAGGTGTTGTAGGTACAAATGCAGGGCTGATGTCCTAGTGGGGATGAGGGATATCCACTCTAGTCTAATGCAACAGTAAGGAGACTAGAAAGCCCCTGGGACTGAATGCCTGCTGAAATTGATGACACTGATCAGCAGGGAAATGAGGTTTGGGTTTGACACACAGGCAAATCTCCAAAAAAATAGGTGTAAAACAGGATAAGGTTGTGGGCTACCACTTGGATTTCTTAGCTTGTGTCAAGAAACTAATAATAATAGTATAGTGTTACTCAAGATAGGAGAAAAGATCATTTTAATAATAATAAATGGTATAAAACAATGACTATGAGAAGGAGGGAACAAACAATGGACATGAAAGAGGGTCGTTAGAAAGTCTTTAAAAAAAAATAACCAATATTAGTGAGGTACATTTGTGCTAGGGATGTGGAAGTTGCCTTGCTTGTGCAAGTACCCAGTTTTAATTTTCTTTATATTTATACTGATTAAAAGAAATTAGTTTTAAAATTTTATTTATTCTAATTTGATATATCACGCAGAATGCAATTCAGCTAATATTATACTAATAGAGCACATTTTTTTCATGTCTCTGGTTGTACACAAAGTAGAATCATATCATTTGTTTTAAAACATGTACTAAGTATACTGATGTTCGTCTCATTCCACAGTCATTCCTACTTCCTTATCTCCTCTGTTCCCCTCCCACCCTCTGCCCTATCTAAACTTCATCTATTTCTCCCCATGCTCCTTTCCATCCCCACTATGAAATACCCTCTTTATATCAGAGAAAAGTTTTAGCATTTGTCTTTTGGGGATTGACTAACTTCACTTAGCATTATCTTCTCTAACTCCATCCATTTACCTGAAAATATCATGATTTTATTTTTTTATTGCTGAGTAATATTCCATTGTGTATATGTACCACATTTTCTTTATTGATACATCCACTGAAGGGCATCTAGGTTGGTACCACAGTTTAGCTATTGTGAATTGTGCTGCTATAAACATTGATGTGGCTGTGGTCCCTGAAGTGTGCTGTTTTTAGGTCCTTTGGATACAGTCCTAGAAGAGGGATAGCTAGGTCAAATGATTGTTCCATTCCCAACTTTCCAAGGAATATTACTGCTTTCCATATTGGCTATACCGATTTGCATTCCCACCAGCAATGTATGAGTGTGCATGTTTCCCCACATCCTCACCAACAGTATTGTTGTTTGTCTTCATAATAGTTGCCATTGTGACTGGAGTGAGATGATATCTTAGTTGTAATTTCTGTGTCTAATTCATTTCGTTGCATGCAGATGCCAAGGTGTTCATAATTCATTAAAAAATTGTATCATCTCCAGTGAAGTCCTGACTTCTCTTGTGTGTTTTTTGAGTTTATTTCTACGTTTTGTTTGCATACTCCTTGCCGCATATCTCACGTTTTGGGTTACTGTAAGTTCACAGTAAATCTCAGAATAATATATTTCAGTCCTGTAAACTTATTCTACAGAATTGTTGACCACTCTGTATGCCTGCTTTCTCCATATAGCCTTTAGAAGCAATTTTTTTCTATTTGTGCAACAGTTTGATAGGATTTTATCATGGTTGTGTTTAATTCATTTATTAGAGTTGTAGGTAACTAATATCTTACTATTGATTGCTCCTTTCTATGTTTGATAATTGTAGGGTCCCCTAATTTACAGGAAGTTGATCAGCAGTGTAGATGACATTCTGGGATTTATAAGTGGCATCAGAATTATGTGAAAGACTGGAAGTTTGGGACCTGAACTAATGACATTTGTGTCAACCAGTATCAAAAATATGTTCTTTTTTACAAGTATTTTTTAGTTGTTGATGTACGTTTATTCTTTATTTATATGTGGTGCTGAGGATCAGACCTGGTGCCTCACACATGCTAGGCAAGTGCTCTGCCACTGAGCCACAACCCCAATTTGATTTTTGGCAAATTCACATTTTCTTTTAGAAAAATAAATTTTAAAGGACATTGTAGGTGAAGACCTTAAACTGACTCCAGCTATTTGTCTGTTAACTGGTGAGAATTGTAACTCTGGAAGACTAACCATTTCCTTTCTTTGCAAAAGGGATCTGAGGTGTGTGGACTTTACAGAATTATTTTCTTAGCTGCCCAGAATTGCCTCTCACTGCTTAGGAATGAGTCACAGAAGGCTCAGTGTTACAATGAGGTGCTCCACAGTTTAGAAAATATATTCTAACATATCAGGATTTTTATTTTTTTTGCATTTTGTGAACAGTGACTATAATCATCTACTAACCTGATTTGTCTCATTCCTTTCATGAAATCTTGATACCATACAATTCCAATTGGCTCAAGTATTTAAATACTTTGCTATTGAAGATTTTTAATTGGTTATTTGTGTAGATGGGGTGATTATGCTGTGTGTCAAGGTAATTCTTGCAATAAAGTAGCTATGTTTAAGTAATTAGGATCCATCCACACATGGAAAACCCGTGTGAACACTTCTGGTGTGTCTTACTAATCTCATCTTCCTTTTGCACACAGAGATGATGACAGTCCTGTGCCTCTTTTATGAGTAATAATTTTATTATGTATTTCCCAAAACCACCTTTTTCCTTGGTTATATTTCCTTGGTTGTATGAGTTTTAAGTAACCTATTGTTACCATTATTTTTCTATTACAATTACATTAAAATGTCTTTTTTATTAACCATTTCTTTATCTCAGTCTTTTGAACAAATATGTGTTGCTGTCTGCACCTCTATTTTACCAAATTTATTCACTCGTTGAACTGGTTATAGAACTTGAAATATTTCAATTCTGTCTTTTCATGAGGTGGAAGTGTCACTTTACATGTCTCCAAATGTTAATATTTTATGAATATTTTACACATTGGGAATGTGTCATGGATCATACTTGAAACTAATTATATTCGGGAGCTCAATCTATCTCATAAATACAAAGCAGAGAGAATAACTACCAGACTTTTTTCAAAAGCTTTTTTGCCACTCGTTTTGTCTCCCTTGGGCACAATCACCTTATGAGAATATCTCTGACAAGTCTTATAAGCATCTGGAATGTCCCCTAAATTTCATTCACTGATGGCAGAAGAGTTAGGAGTTGGGCTTTTATTCAGTGCTTGGATTATGGTATATATCCTTCACTTCACTCTGATGTGGAATATACATACTGTTTTTGGACTTATGTATTTTCCTCTGAATTAGATAATGGAAAGTATCTTATTACATAATTAAAGTCACTCTCCTACATGACAGTCAGTTTTACTAACTCTTAATTCGAATTAAAAACTGAATAATGGTTTGGTCCATGTTCTATTGATCTAACAATTTTTATTTCAGGAGCCATTGACATTCGAGGATGTGGCCATTGATTTCCCTGAGGAGGAATGGGAATGCCTGGATCCTGCTCAGAAAAATTTATATAGAGAAGTGATGTTGTGGACCTGCAGCAACCTGGTCTTTGTGGTTGAGCATAACTTTCTTTCAAAATTCCTAATTATCATTTTTCATTTTTTCCCTTGAAGTATATCTTTTGGGAACATCACCATAAGAATGAGTTTCAGATTCATGCTTTCAATAAAAATGATGGGGTAGTTCTTGGTGCTGACAAGAAAATGTTAATGATGTTTCTTTTCATCATTAATGTTTTTCTTTGTTGGCATGATATATATTCTTCACTTGACATATGGTTGACTTAGAGGAATGCAGTGATGTCAAATACTGTGGCCCACATATAACAGGGGACACAGTTGAGGTAGAGGAGGAAGCCTAAATTCAAAAAGGTTGATTGAGACGTTATACAGCAGAAAACATTTTTGAGAAGCTTTGATTTTCTTTCTCTTGGTATCATAGAAGAACCTGTTCTGTGTTTTGTGCTTTAAAATTATCTAGGCTCCTTCTTTTCCTCCAGTAATGTCTCCATACATTCAAATTAACAACAAAACCCTCCCCTTGCTTGTTAGTGTCAATATTATCTGACGGCTCTTCCATAACTTTTAAAATATTTTTTAGTTGTTAATGAATTTCCCATTTATTCATATGTGGTGCTGAGGATCGAACCCAGGGCCTTATATGTGCTAGGCAAGTGCTCTACCACTACTCTACAACTCCATCCCCTCTTCCATTATTTGCAGGAAAGTTTTGCACATTTCTGGAGACCTCTAGGTCTGCCCATTGCAATACATTACTATCATAAGTCAGTTTCTCTAACCTTATTTGTACATTTTTTTTTTCACTAAAACTTCCTCATCAGAGTTCTTTCTAAATATGTGTAATGGATTTTCTGTGAAATTATCTGCCATGGAATGAAAGTCAAGATGGACAAAGACTGCTATTTTGAGATTTGTTGTAAGTTGTAGTTGAATAAGAGGATTTGTAAAATAATACATCTCTGGTTATTTACAGTTTGGTTGGTTGTTTTTTTCTTTATTTTTTCATTGTGTACAGTAGGATCCATGTTATAGACTGGGATTCCTCATATAAGTCAATTGCTTCACAAATTAAGATATGCATGACTCTTGTTTGTATTGCCAATAATATTATATGTGCTTTTTCTTGTATAAATATTAAGCCTCTTTTGTCTATGACTTTTGTATTTTATCTTGATTGGCTTTACATTCTGCCCATGTACGTGGTAATTGAAGTTTTCTATATGTAAGTCTAATGGGGGTTGATGGCAGTGATACTCTAATGCTGAACTACACCCCAAGCTCCTTTTCACTCATAATTGTAGAGAGGTTCTCACTAAGTTATTGAGGTTGTCTTGAATTTGTAATTCTCCTGCCTCAGACTTCGTAGTAGCTGAGATTACATGCATGCCCATCATTTGTATATGGACGAGTTTGTTCTTATTTATAGCATAAAGAGCACATTATTTTAAACGTAGCTTTGAAAAATGTTGCAGTTCTCTTTATCTTTTAACTTTCATTGTAATCAAAACCACAAAATAAAACTTACTGTCTCCAAAATTTTAAATATTCAGTAACATTAATTCAAACTGTTATGCAATGTATCTCAAAAAGTTTACATCTCAAAAAAAAAAAAAAAAAAAAAATCAGTTCCTAGGAAGCAAGGGCTCATTTCTGTCTCCCCATCACAAAACCATTCCCTTTTTTTCAGAAAGCTTCTTTTTTAGTTTAGAGATGTCCTATTTGTATAATTCTGCAGTATTCTTTCTGTGACATATTTCAGTTAACCTAGTGTACATACATTTTGTAAGATATATAATTAGAATAAATTCTTTCACTTCAAAGTTCTATAGTTTTATATTCTAAATTGGCTCATCCATTCTTTTCAAGGGATATTTGATTTGCATCCCCCATGATGGCTCTGTTGAATAACATTGTAACAACACTGGTGTTCAATGTTTTTAATTTGTTACTGATGTGAGAGCTTATTACGGCACTCACTCAGAACTCCGTCTACCTGACTCCATGTCTGCATTTACAATTGAATGCTGTAACTTTTAGTATATTTTTTAGCAGGGAAATATTCTTCTAATTTTATTTGCATTTTGGGGGATATTCATACAGTTTAAAGGACAGATTTCTTTGCAAAAAAAAAATAACAATGGGAGTTTGAATATTACCTGGAGCCACTAAAATTAAAAGATGTTTATACTACTTAAAGTTATCTTTCAATTCTTGAACAACAGCATGCCCAAGAGTGTTCAATCAATTGACACATATTTTTTTTTGATTTTTGAACATCCCTATCACTTTTGACTTCAAATTTTTATTCCATGTTAGTTACAAAATAACTATCACTTAAATATTTATTAACCTTTGTTTTAATACATAAAATTGGTCTATCCAGCATAATATCCCATTTGTGATTAAGAACAGGAATTTTATAAGTCAACAATAGTTTCAAAATATTTTCAAATTCTTATGATTTGCAATTACCATTTTTCTTCACTGTATTTCCCTTTTCAGTAAGTGGGAATTGATGTCTCCTAGGATGACAGTGATTCTTGGTTTTCATTCAACATTCTCAATGTTTTCTTTGTGTGTTTGGGGAGTAGGATGTTCATTGCAAATCTATTTACTCCTAATTCAGATACTAGGGAAAGTTTCCTTTTCTCTATTTTGCCTCTTAAAGGTTTTTTTTTTTTTTTTTTTTTTTTTTTTTTTTTTTTTTTTTTTTTTTTTTTTTTTTTTAATTTAAAACGTCTTCTATGTCCTGTAACTGTCTTAAACTATGTTTTGTGTACTATAATTTAGACAGCCCAGGTTTTGTTTGGTCACTTTTGTATGTGTCATTCTAATAACCCTTTGCTTTCAGTATGTGTGTGTCCTTAGACTTAGAGTATCCTGTGGACTACTTACAGTTGTAATTTTTAGAGTTAATTCAGATAGCCAAGGTTTGTTTGATCAGATTTTGTAATATTGCATTTGCCAACCAAAAAAAAAAATCTGTAAATGAAGAATCTCCTACTCATACTTTGTATGAGTATTAACTTGACTTGACTTAATTAAAAAATTGAATATATTTATGTGTCCTTTCAAAATTACATTATTGTTACAGGTATATATGCCTATTAACAGTTTTGTTTTTATGCTTTTGTCTTTCAAATTATATTCAAAATTACATGTTTTAAGACCCATCCTTACAATAAAATAGAATTTTTTGTGCCAAGAAATATTTAGAATTTCATATGATTTGTGTTGCTGTGCACACTTACATTTTCCTATGAAGGATTATCTTTCATACTCTGTGGATAACAGATCTAGTGTTGATGAGTAGTGTGTGCACTTTTATATCTTTAAAGTCTTCATTTTCCTTCTCTTTTGAAAGATAGTAGCTGTGAATATTATGTCTTGGTTGATAATTTTATTATTTTATCCCTTGAAAATAGCCCTGAATTCCTTTCTGTGCTGTGAAGTTTCGACTAAGGATTTCACAATTATAGAGTTACACATTTCTAGGTGACCCATATTTTTCTCTTGGATGCTCTCAATATTTTGAGTTTTAAAACATGGATTAAAACTTGCAACTTGGAGATAATTGAGTTGCTTTTAAGTTTTATTTTTCTTATTTTCTTAGATTTGTTTATTAGTACCGAAAAGAGAACTTAAGGGTAATTTAGCACTTTGCATTTTTTACTTTGGCCTTGAAATTTTGATCCTCTGGCTCAACCTCCTATGGTGCTGTGTACAACCACCCCTGACTCTTTCAGACATTCTAAGGAAAGACTTTAAACACACATTTTCTGCTTATTACTATTAACAATTCTTGACTAAATTTTATTCTATCATTTTGTGTGTTGGTTTAGTTCAGTAAACTTCTTTTAAATGATAATTTACAATTCCTCTTGAGTAATTCATAACTTAATTTTCTTACAGTAGATTTAGCTATGTATTTTTCTGTTGGTAAGCAGGAACCCCTTTTTGAACAGTCCCCAAATATTTGCATGTTTCATATTTTTCTTTTTTTAATGAAACAGAAGAAAGTTGATACATTTTTGAAATATATTGTGAAGGAGAAAAGGCTGTGCAGCACAATTTATCTTCTGCTACTATATTACTCTCCATAGTAAAGTACTCATCTTGGCTACTGTGAATACTAAGATGATTTGGTAAGTTCTCAAGGTAATTCTCTGTGTACATTTTTATTTGAATATTTATATATTTCTGCAGTAATGATGGACTTGGATTTAATAATCCACTCTCCTGCTAATGTTCCTTTATTGCTGTAATTTCCTATGTTTGCAAAATATACTCAGCCCAGTACAGTAAGTAAACATGATTGTTATTTTTATTTATTTCAGCCATGACTTCTCATCATCCTCAAGAAATTTTACCAGAGCGGGGAATAAAAGAGAGAGAGGGAAGATATGGAAAGTGTGACCTTGAGTATTTACAACTATGAAAACAATGGGAAAATATAGGTGAGAGTAAAGTTCAAAAATTGTATTATAATAGACAAAACCACTTAGTAGTCCCTATTTATGATAAAAATTATATGGTCAAAAGACACCAGGAACAATTAATGTCTGAAAAAAATTCAGTTTATTTCTCTTACATTTGAGGAGCTTTATATGTCTTTAAGAATAGATCCACAGCCATTATAAAGACTCTATTTCCTTTGAAAGGAAATGTGGAAAATTTGAAAAGAAATATGGTCATTGCATCAGTTTTTATCTTGGCCAATTTTAAGTTAAACTTCAGTCAAACATTTGCACAGAGAAGATATTTAAGACAAATTTCTAAAAGTGATACTTTTGAGAGTTTCTTTACAAAATGTCCATTTTTCTGCAACAAAACAGTAACTTATCCTTGTGCCCAAGTAGACAATATTAAGAATTGTAGAAAGGTTCCTACTACCCCACTATTGCTCAATGACAATTCTGATAGATTTCTGGAAAGTGCACTATATAGATAATGTTATAAAGTAACACCACTAGCCATGTCTCTACCCTCAGTAATTACCAGGACATTTATATTGGTGATAAAATTATGAATATAGAGAACCTCCTAGTCATTTTCTAAAGAAAATTTACCAAAATGAAAAATGTGGGAAAGTCTTGCTTCAGTACTCAGAAGCTATTACTCATCCAAATATTCATAGTTAAGACAAAACGTACAAGGTGTAAGGTATGTGAAAGGGCTCTTAATCACAGTGCAGAGCCTGCTCAATACAAGAGAATTTATAGAGAAAGAGAGCACTATAAGTTTAGAAAATGTTGAGCAAGCCGATTCTTTCATATATTCTTTAAACAAAGCAGATACTATGACAATGATAAACCCTACAAATTTAAAAGAAAGCAAAAAAAAAAAAAAAAGTTTAGTGAAAGGTTACAACTTGTTAAATATCAGGGGATTTATAGTGAAAGGACATGTAAATGTAAAAAGTGTAGCAAAGCCTTAAAAGATTATTCAACCCTTACTCAACACCAAAACATTTATTCTGCAGAGAAGACCTACCAACGTGCAGAATGCAACACACTCAAAAACTTTACTCAACATCACAGTGTTCACACAGGAGATATGCCATGCAAAGAATGTGACAAAACTTTAAATAAAAGCTCCAATCTTATTTGTCACCAGTGGACACACCCTGGAGAGATGTCCCACATATGTAAACAATTTTGCGAAGCTTTTAGTCAAAAAACAATCCTTAAAAATCACAACAGGATTCATACTGGAGAGAAGTCCTACAAATGTAAAGTGTGTGGCAAAAGTTTTAACACAAACTCACAGCTTAATCGACACAACAGGATTCATACAGGAGAGAAACCCAACAAATGTAAAGTGTGTGGCAAGAGTTTTAGTCAAAAAACATCACTTACTCAGCACCAGCGAATCCACACTGGAGAGAAGCCCTACAACTGTAAAGAATGTGGCAAAGCCTTTAATAGCATCTCATACCATAATTATCACAAAAGGATTCATACTGGAGAGAAGCCCTACAAATGTAGAGAATGTGGCAAAGCTTTTAATAACATCTTACATCTTAGTTGCCACAAGAGGATTCATACTGGAGAGAATACCTACAAATGTGAAGAATGTGGCAAAACTTTTAGGCAAAGATCATCACTTATTCAGCACCAGAGAATCCACACTGGAGAAAAGCCCTACAAATGTAAAGAATGTGGAAAAGCTTTTAATAGTATCTCACATCTTGATTGTCACAAAAGCATTCATACTGGAGAGAAGCCCTACAAATGTAGACAAGGTGGCAAAGCTTTTAATAGCATCTCACATCTTAGTTGCCACAAGAGGATTCATACTGGAGAGAAGCCCTACAAATGTGAAGAATGTAGCAGGGATTTTAATCAAAAATCATCACTTACTTGACACCAGAAAACTCATCCTAGAGACAAGTCCGATAAATGTAAAGAATGGCAAAGCTTTTAAAATTGAAGATCACATCTTAGTAAACATTATAGATTTTATACTGGAGAAAAGTTTTACAATGAAAACATTGCATCGGTGTCTTTAAGGATGAATCAACACTTATAGAAGGTGAAATAGTAGTTCCACACTATTTCACACCAGAGATATGATAGCACAGAAATTATACAAGTGTAAAATAGGTTACAGAGTCTCCAACACTTGTTCACACCTTATGCAGCACCTCAGAATTCATACAAGTGAGTGGACATGTGGAAAAATTTTTGCAAAGCTTTTGGACATTGATCAAACATTTTTAAAACACTGGAGTATTTATAGCATATAGAAACCCAAAGAATGTGTCCAAGAGTGTATTCAAATTTTAGACATTTTTCAATTTCTTACCTCATACCTGTACCAAATTTGGAATAGCATATGTCCAAAGTATGTACCTTATATAATAGCAAACTATTTACAAAGAAAATATTGACAAGTATAAAAATTTGTAGTAAATTTCTTATCTATAGCCCATCCTTTGAAGTATTTGGGACCTAGGAGGGAAAAAATAATTTAAATGTAGAAAATGGGTAATTGCTTTTGACATTTGCTGAAAATTTCCTTAACATCTTGAGCTGATATTGTATAAATAAGGAAATACAAGTATAGAATAGTGCATCCCTAAAAGGATATAATTTTACTATGAATCAAAAATTAGTAAATATTCTCATTTTTCACAACTGGAGTAAACATAATTCTCATAGTTGATTATTACAGAAGTCTTAAGGTATATATGAAATTTTAAATTTTTAGTTTTTATTTCTGTACTTAAATGTAGGGACACTTAATCAGTAAACTGCATCCCCAGATTTTTTTTTATTTTTATTTTGAGAAAGGGTTTGCTAAGTTGTTTAGGGCCTCACCAAGTTATGGAGCCTGGCTTTTAAATTGCAATGCTTCTCCTGTCCCTTGGGTTATAGGCATGGACCACCATGCCCATTTTACAGAGCATTTTTACTTATATTTGCACTATGGATGCAATTTATTACTAAATAAAGTGTGAATTTCTTCATATTAACCTTGTCATGCATTTAATGGTGTTATTAGATCACACATCTCCCACTATTCACTTTGCTAATGGATCAAATATAGCAAAACATTCTATTGGGTAAATAATGCTATAAAGTCTCCATTAATTATTTCATATGTTTAATCAAGTTTTATTTGGGGAATATTATTTATGTAAATTATATACCATTTTGTTTGTAATTATGCAAAAATTAAGTTACAGGAAGGACCTAGGAATACTAAAATAATGCCCAGATATCCCTAGTTTGAATTACAACTTTAACATTTCACCTTGTAGTGTTGAAGTACTCCCTAAGGGATCTACAGCTCTGGAGAGCTATACAAGCTCCCAATGAGGGGGTTAAGAAAGACCCAAGAGACTAGGAGCCAACATGCATATTCAGGTAAAAAAAAAAAAAAAGGAGGGTTGCTGAAGGGGTAAATAGTCTCAATGTTTCCTGGGGAAACCACATGGTCCACAGGCCCATCCTGATTCTTGGACTGAAGAAACCATGCAGTTGCTCATGAATTCCATGATGTTCATCACTGAGAAAACTAGACTGACTCAAGTGTACGAAAAACATCCCAATATAGGACCACCTCTTTAGTCTTGGATACCCAGTAGAAAAGTATAACCAGATACATGTAAAATGATGACTGTAAAAAGAAACAGACATACTATAGGAACATTTATGCCCCCACATATTTTATTTTATTATATATCTTCACTTTGTAGAACTTTTGTTCTACTTATTAACTTACAATATAATGTTTGTTATACTTATTGGATTATATGATAGGTAGCATGTGTCATTTTTTCCGAGAACCCTCTGCAAACCAGTAATTATAAGATACTATAAACTAACCCTCTCCCTCTTCAGATCTTACAGCTCCAGGAGCCCATGACACTGCACAGAGAGAAATACAATTTTGATTGAAATAAATCTCTAGACTCAAATCTACACGTCCTGTTCAAAAAGTAAAAACACAATATTCTCTTCATATGTGAGGATATGAACAAAACACCATCCACAAACATTTCATTTAACTTTATTTGGGAAAATAAATATTGAAATGATAAATTCTAGGAGAATAATATTCACACCACTCTTTATTCCAAAAGGTAAATCTCTAGATTTCATGCTTATCTCCACTCCATGTTATTTTACTCAGAAAACTGGCTTCATTTTACATATGAGAGTTTTAACTGTAAGGCTCAGAGGGAAGATTCAGTACTAGAGGTCTAAGAAAAATACTAAAGATCTTCCCTTTCTATGTGCCTGCATGATGTCTGCATATCCTGATGCAACAGGTAAAGAACGCCAATATCTCAATGCATCTGGCTCTGTGGCACAGTCATTGGAACCCCAATTTATTTAGTCATCTCAAGGCTATCACTCCCTCCTCTGGGATCTGATCTGTTCTTCACATAGTGTTCTTCAGGGGATCACTAGATCATGCAAGCTGTTAGAATGAAGCTTTCCTTTTTCTAACTTGTATTTATTCAGCCACACTTTAAATACAAGTTAGAAAAAGACTTCAAACTCTCACCTGTGGAGGGGATGCTCTGCCCAGTACTTCCCAGTCAGGACCCTGAAAAGCTGTTTAGGAAACCCAAACACAGAATCTATGTAATAGGGATTCCCAGTCTGGCAATACAGTTGCCTGTGTCTGTTACTTTTGCTTTCTCTCTTGCTTTCATAGTATTACTCAAAAAACACTCTCTGGTGTGAAGAGAGTGTCTTCCTTATCTATTGGATCTGACCTGCCAAGTTGGGCCACTGCTCACATACTTAATGTCACAAACACATGTATATATATATTATCTAATCAGTAACTAGTGTATCTTTCAACTGCATAATTTTTTATTGCATGGGAAAGGAAATTGAGAATGTTTTGAGTGCACACAGCACTATTAATAGTATTCATAACACTGCTATGTAATATTTTCTCTCTTCTTAACTTGTAAGTATTGTTCTTGTGCTGCTTTGGAAAACAAAAGAGTTGCAAACCAAAAATTTTGTGATAATAGATAGTTGCACAGACTGACTTGGGCAACTTTATTTACCATTGTTATTTTGTATGAGCTCAAGGTAGTCTTTTATACTTTTATTTAACCTTAATGACATTAGCATTTATTAAAGAGTTTTTAACTCATAAAACTTCTCTGTATACAAATTTTCCCTTACCATTTTTAAAATTTCTTACTCTTTTTAGGTATACATGACAGTAGAGCAAATTTTGACATATTACACTTACATGGAGTAATACTTCTTTTAGTTAGCATTCCATTCTTCAGGTGTACATGATGTGGACCTTCAATTGTGGTGTATTTATATATGAACATAGAAAAGTTGTGTCTGATTCATTTTACTGTCACTTCTATTCCTATTTCCCTTTTATTTCCTTCATTCCAACTTTGTCTAATCCACTGAATTTCTATTCTCTCCCCCACCCTTGAGTGGTTTAGCATCCATGTATATTATATATTATATGTAATGTGTGTTTCATTCTACTATCCTTCCTATCCCCATATCCCCACTCCCTGCACTCCCCTCTACTTAGTCTAAAGTAACTATTCTTCCCCACCCCTCATTGTGAGTTAGCATACACTTATCAGAGAGAATATTTGGCCTTTGTGTTGTGTGTGTTTGTTGGATTATTTCACTTAGCTTGATATTCTCCAACTCCATCCATTTGCCACCAAAAGCCATATTTTCATTCATCTTTAAAGATTATATATATTCCCCCCACCAAGGGAATATTATTTATCACATTTTATTTTTCCATTCATCTGTTTAAGGACACCTAGTTTTGTTCTATGGTTTAGCTATTTTGAATTGTGCTGCAATGAACATTGATGTGGCTGTGTCCCTGTAGTATGCTGTTTTTAAGTCCTTTGGGTATAGTCCGAGGCGAGGGATAGCTGGGTCAAATGGTGGTTCCATTCTGTTTTTGCAAGGACTCTTCCATACTGCTTTCCTTAGTATTTGCACAAATTTGCAGTCGGTCCCATGAGCAATGTGTGAGTGTTCCTTTTCCCCCACATCTTCGCCAACATTTATTGTTGCCTGTATTATTAATCATTGCCATTCTGACTGAAGTGAGATAAAATCTTCAACTAATTTTGATTTACATCTTCCAAATTGCTAGATGTGATGAACGGTTTTTCATATATTTTTTAATCGATTATATTTCTTCTGTAAAGTGTCTGTTCAGTTACCTGGCCCATTTGCTAATTGCGTTTTTTTTTTTTTTTTTTTTTTTTTTGTGTGTGTGTGTGTGTGTTTGTGTGTGTTGTTATTTAAGTTTTGAGTCCTTTATATACCCTAGAGATTAATGCTTTATCTGATGTACGTGTGGTAAAGACTTTATACAAATCTGTAGGTTCTCTCTTCACATTATTGCTTCTTTTGCTGAGAAGCAGCTTTTTAGGTTGAATCTATCCCATTTATTGATTCTTGGTTTTTAATTCTTCTGCTGTAGGGGTCTTGCTATGGAAGTCAGATTCTGGACCAACATTCACCTCAGATTTTTAAATAATTTCCCAAGTTCATGAATGTTTCATTTTTATTGTTTCTCTTACTATCTTGCCTTGTAGATGTTCTAAAGAGTCATGAAATGATCTAGCTTCACATGTATGATTTTCTGATGACTGTTATTTTTCAATATCTAGCTGCAGATTAATTAAAGCACATACGAGCCTTGTATGGGAAATATTCCATCAGTAGATCATCATCAAATAATATTATATATATATTATATATATTATATATATATATATTATATATATTATATATATATATACACACACACACACACACACACAAACATATATATATGCGCCTGAATTCAAATGCATGCACATCCACTCTAGAGCTTGGCCAATAAAACTTATTTTATACTAGTTCTACATTATAGAACCTCCATGAAAGCTATTATAAATCCAAAGCCTGAGACCCACTCCTCAGACATTCTTTTTTTTAAGGGGGGACGACAAAGATTAAACTCAGGGACACTCAACCACTGAGCCACATCCCTCGCCCTGCTTTATGTAGAGACAGGATCTCACTGAACTTCTTAGTAAATCTCTTTCACTGAGGCTGGCTCTGAATTAATGATCCTCCTTCCTCAGCCTTCCAAGCTGCTGAGATTACAGGCATGTGCCACCATACCCAGTTCCCCAGAGAGCCTTCTTTAACTGGTTGGAACCCACTTGTTCAGTGTATTTTGGCCTAATCACAAACTAGAGATGAAATTATTGTCATCTTTATTAAAAATCAGGGCAACTTAGACAAAGAGATTGGATTTAACAGCACCTAGTTACACAACAAGTCCACATTACAACAAAGGTGTGGTCTGCAATTCTCCACCTCTCCAAAGAGCTCTTCTTAGCTCCACAAAGTTGGCAGTACTGGCCAACACTCTGCCATGGCTCATTCCAGAAGCCTCCCAGGAGGTGAGTGTGTATGAGGGACCGTATTCCAGGTGGCACCTTGGTGATCATTGGGCCATGCCATAGAGTAAGGCAGAGCCCAGGTTAAAGGCACAAAATTTTAATGTGGCTGGTCCAGGATGGGAGCTGCCTGAGGGGATGCTTTTCCTCTGCCTGTGCATATGCTGAAATACTTGTTCAATGACTTGCACTCTTTTCCTGTTTTATGTTTCCCTCTCATGTAGCTTTGGAGGTCTCATGCTTTGGCAATCATTGTGACTTTCTTCTCCAGTTTAGTCCAAGTTTCCAATTACCTCTAGAAAGAACAAATGCTTCATTCATTATCATGGCTGTACTAACCCTTCACATGTTGATAACAGCAGTGATCAAGAACTATCTTCTGATTTCTACAACTGGAACATAAGTGGGTCCACTTGAAATGACTGTCCTTTCTTTTGACAACAGATAATGGGGCTCCATTTTCATATAGGGCTTTAACGCTTTTATATATATTCATATATAGTATCCAGGAAACTGATCCTACTTTTACATGTTTTCTCTCAGAGAAGGTGGAGTTGATCATGTAGGATCCTTAGAGTGGACTCCAGCTCAAACTCTGCCTTGGCTCTAACTAGATTCCAACTTCCTGTGTCTACAATATGTGACCTACAGCTCTTCCTCTACTTTTCTATTTTCCCATTTTATATTAGATTAATTCTAATATTTTACTCAGGGCTTGAACCACAGAACTGTCACTTTGGAAAGGATGACATACAGAACCATCACTACCCCAAAAAAGGGGTGCTCCATGTTCAAACTAGGGAAGAGAGCCCATCATACACTGTAGGCAGAGAGCCTTCAGGGCAACAGGGGAAACTATGGGGGTGCCAGGAGTCCCTCACACCAAAGTAGAGGCATTATAAATTGTGGAACAGATTTGGACTAATTTGATCTTAGGACAAGAATTAGAGTAATTTAAGTTTCCTTATCAACATGATGAGAAAATGATCTTAATCAAGATCCCTTTCCAGATAAGTCCAGGAATCTCAGAGTTTGGAGCCCAGCTGTCTCAGGACTGCTCTTATCTATCAGAGAAGTAAAATTAAGATACAGATGACATGTCTCCCTTGGGAAGCCACAGTTCTTGCCTTCTTGGGACCTTCTTGCCTTTCTACAGACATTAAAATTACAAACCTGCAGAGAGAACTTAAACAAATCCTTTCCATAAAGCCTACAAGTGTTTGTTCTCTGCTCAGCTGCACAGAGTCCTTCCCAGCTTAGTCACCTGAATAAGTACCTGTGTGTCCTCACATGCAGAGTTATGGTGGGTTTTAAAAAAGACATGGGAGGAGGAAACTTGGTCTAGTGATATTTCCCAGTAGCTTCAGAGGAGGCATTGACTCCAACAGTCCTAATGAGTCCAGAGGACTGTGTGTTCTGTGTGGTGCAATGAGGATATTGACTAAGGATGTTTGCTTCTTTGAGATCCTGCTAAAATTAGTCATTTTTTATAGGGAATGTCAGTTTTACTTTTTCATTTTGTAAATTTAGTAACTTCATGTGACACAATTTACATATGCTGTATCATGTAGAGATTTTAAACACTACTAATTTGTATACTTATTACCAGGGAATTAATAAGTTTTAATATTTTTATTATTGATAATCTTGCCTTGGCCATTTCATAGAACAATCATTGTTATTTGAGTAATTGTAGATTTTGAAATATTTAGAAGGAAATGAGGTTCTATATTCAAAACCTCATGTCCTCATGTCCCCTTGCTACTGACTAAGGTAAAAAAACCTGAGCATGGTTAAAAACTTTCTTTCATTTAGTAAATGTCAAATAAGGGACCATGATGAGAAGGAAGTACAGTAAATATTTTTAAAAAACAAATTAATGTGGTGGTAAATTCCAATTCATGGTTGCAAATTATAGGCTTGTGGATACAACTCACAAGAATTTGGAAAAATATTTTTATCTATTAGTCCTTTCTGTTTTAATCACTAAAAATTACCTTTTGCAAAGCTTAACAATGGGAATGTGTAAGAGGAACATTCAGGAAAGTTGAAGCCCATCCTGCCCTGGTCGCTTTTAGATTTTTTTTCCGAAATTCAATTTTTTGTGTCATTAGGATGCACAGATAAATGTGACCCTATCTCCTTTTCTTGTCAGTAATACACAAAAAAACAAGATAAAGCAGGATGTGACTCTTCCATTGCACCATCACTCAGGGAAACAGACCCACCGGCAGGACCACGTGGGTTTCCCAGTAATGAGAGGTTGGGGTCTGCAGAGAAGTGCATGGGCATTCTTGTCCCTTGAGGAGGTCCACAGAACAGGGTAGAGGAGAGTGTGGCTGTGGAGTCTCTAATCAAGACCTCCAGAGACCAAGCAGGAAGCAGGTCTGATTTTATTGTGCAGTTACCATGTATAGATACTCAGGCAGTACCTAAGCAAAATATAGACAGCCACCAATGCAATATCTGCTAACTGTCCTTGCAGTGAACAATCAACAAGTGGGACTGCAACAGGCGGCCTCATACCCAGAGCTGTGCCGATGGGGTAAGCAGTTTGCCACCCACACGCCTAGCATGAGGAATGGCCTGCCATGCAGACACCCTTAACCTATGCCCTGTATGCAGTACTCCATGCACTTGTCCCCACAGAGAAGAACCTCTGGGGCTTCTTCTTTCTTGACTTTAAAGAACAATTTCTCTTCTAGTGGCTTTTCTCAGGAGAAATTTAACATAATGGTAATATAAATATCATAGATGTAAGTGTGAACCCTGAGCTATATTTTAAAACCCTGACAATTTACAAAAGTAACCCATGATTCTCGCCTCTACTTCTCACAAAGAGCTGCGATTCATTCAGTCAAGTCTTGCCCAGGGTTTGCTCATCATGATACTGGAGGGTGTGTTTTGAAGCAGAGGTGCTGTGTGATGGTGTTGCCCTCTCTGTGGTGGCAGTCATTTCTTCCTAGTGCTCTTCATAGATTCCCAGCACACAAAAGCCACAGGTAAGAGGTTTCTGCCCAGGCTGACATCAATCCCAAGCCCACTTGCTTGAAGCAAGTCTAGTCTCAATTCTCCATCTCCCTTTTGTCTGTTTTTACATTACTGAATACCAAGGGGACATGGGGAGGGTTGGCAGTAGTGGTGAAGCTGAGCTCTGTGATGAGGACAACCCCAAGTTGTAAGTGTGCACATGAGTTGCTAAGGGGTGAGGAAATAGGATCTGTCACCCCTATGAGCAGGATGGTGCTCACACTGCATATGGGAGAAGAGATCTTTCTTCCTCTCACCTTCACCCTGGAATGTGCCCACCCAGAGGTTCCAAATAACCCTAACTTGCAGCGGGCTATCATTCTCCTGTAATTCTCTCTACTTCTGTCCTGACCACCAGCTCGTGTCCACTGCCTTAGCAGTCCTCACTAGATTGTTGCAACACAGATGATGGTGCATGTATCATACAGCCACCCCTAACTTTAGTGACAGCACCATATCTAACATGACTCCTTCCTGGATCCAGATACTAGATAAAGTCTTTACTATCAGCTCTAACAAACAAAACTTCTGATTTTTTTTTTTGAAAATTTCTTTTTCATGTGTGATCTGTTTTTTTCTCATCTCCTCACTTGGCCTTTCCTTCCTCTTACCATATGTGAATTCTTCAAATGTAATCTATGTCATAAATCTGTGTTCGATTCCCTGTGATTTACACATCCTTCCACACAGAATGCCCACTCTGGGAGGCAGCTTGATTTCTCCAGTGCATAAAGGACATGAGTGCCTAGTACGATAGGGCATCCCTGGACCAAGCTGCAAGTATCACTCCGTAGACCCTTGTTTGAGGGGTGTTTCTCAGTTTACCTCCCTGATATCAGAGAGCTTGTGTTATGTCTCGTGATCTCCTGGACTATGTTGTGCCAGTCATAATGTGCACAGCTGGGAAGGTACATAGCTCAGGATTTCAGTCATCTATGAATCATTCCCATTCTCCAGGATGCTTCTTAACAACAATGGAACCTCATCAGGGACATTACTATAGATATTTCTTCACAACATTACCATGATATATCTACACAATTTTAATCATACTTGATACACATCATTTAGTGATGATTGTGGTTCAAAACTGGAGCTAGCAGAATGACCAAACTGGGCTTTCTCCTGGCACTACCTGTATGAAGATTAGTTCTCATTATTACCATGATATATGTACATAATTTTAATCATATATACTTGATGCACATTATTTAGTGATATGATTGTAGTTCAAAACTGGAGATTGGTCATTCTGGAGACTGTTTTCTCCTGATACTACCTGTATGAAGATTAGTTCTCCTTATGATTGCATAAATTTGTGTCCCTTTCTTTGAAGCATACTATCAGGAAAGGGTCTAAATTCTTCCTGATACTGTTATCGAAATTTACCAGCAGAAAACAATTTTCCAACAGTTTCAAGGCAATGTTCTTGACTATTACTGCAAATTCATGGCACCTGCACACTCCTGTAGGTATGACTGCAGATTCCTCAGCCACACTGACCTTAAATTCATCCAATGGCCTTGAGACGCACGTGATTAACACATGTCATTTAATGAGTGACAGAAAACTTGGATTGTGTAAGATTCAAATGTTAAAAATGAATGAAAGCAGATTCTGTGTATCACAGAAAAGTGACAGAATGCAGTTTTTCATTGTAAATACACATTTTTTGTTGTCGTTGAGACAAGGAAATTTTAAAACCCTGTTTCTTTCCTTTATACCAGAGATTGAACTCAGGGCACTTAGTCATTAAACTATCTCACCAGCCACTTTTTATATTGGAGAAAAAATCTTGCTAAGTTACTGAGCTTTGGCATTGCAATCCTCTGACTCCTGAGCCAGTGGGATTGCAGGCCTTCAGCCTCACCTAAAACAATTTTAAGTTATTTTTACATGCTAATATAGATTTATTTAAGCTTATACTATAAAATATTTATATAATATTTGCCTTATGAAAAATATATTCATAAGAATTGGCATATGCCATTATATATAAATCTCACCAAAAAAGACCTAAGGCCTAGTGATTAAATGTGAACTTTTTAGGGTTAATATTTTGGGGGTACCAGGGATTAAACTCAGGGGCACTCAACCAGTGAGCCACATCCCAACTCCTATTTTATATTTTATTTAGAGACAGCATCTCACCAAGTTGCTCAGGGCCTTGCTGTTGCTGGATTTGAACTCACCATCCTCCTGTCTTAGCCTCACAAGGCACTGGGACTATATTTTACAATTTTTAAATTTATATTCTTTTTTTCTGGACTTACCATGGGAGATTGTCTTTTTCTAGTGATTTTTCATATTTCACAAAACCTGTATGTTTGCACTCATATGTTGAAGCTGAAAAAGTTGATCACAAAGAACCACAAAAGAGAAAACTTTTTTTATATCTGTTATAAGAGACAGTTGGCAAAGAGTGCTGAACAGCAGTTAAGAGGGAAATGTAACTCTTAGGTTTTATAGCCCATAGTTTGAATTGTATAAGTAATTATTAGACTCTGGACATTCAAAGAAGACTTCACAGGTTTCAAATATCAAAATGATATTTTAGAAGGTAGAAGTTGCACTGATTTGATCACTACACATGTTCAATTAAAATGCTGGATCCTATATGTAGATACAAATTAAAAATTAAACAATAATTAACACTTCAAGTAGCAAAAATAAACAAAGATGGCTGTAAATACAAACCATGTCTCAATAGTAATCCTAAATGTTAATGGCTTAAACACAACAATCAAAAGACATAGGCTAGTAGCCTGGATTAAAAAAAATCCAACAATATGCTGCCTACAGGAGACTCATTTGGTAGGAAAAGACAGACTGAAGGTGAAAGGTTGGGAAAAACATTCCACTCACATGAATCTTGAAAGAAAGCAGGTCTCCATACTAATATAAAATAAAGTAGACGTCAAGTCAAAGCTAAGCAAAAGAGATAAAGAACATTACATACTGCTCAAGGGAACCATACACCAACAAGACATATCAAATATATATGCCCCAAACAATGGTGTACCTATGTTCAAACAAACTCTTCTAAAGTTCAAGAGTCAAATGACCACAACATGATCTTGGGCGACTTTCACACACCTCTCACCACTGAACAGATCTTCCAAACAAAAGTTGAATAAAGAAACTATAGAACACATTAACACAATTAATAACTTAGACTTAATTGACATACATAGAATATATCAACCAACATCAAGTGGATACACTTTCTTCTCAGCAGCACATGGATTCTTCTCAAAAATAGACCATATATTATGCCACAGGGAAACTCTTAGCAAATACAAAGAAGTAGAGATACTACCATGCATTTTATCATACATAATGGAATGAAATTGGAAATCAATAAGGACGAAAAAATCCTGCCATACCATGGCGACTGAAAAATATGCTATGGAATGAGCAATGGGTTACAGAAGACATCAAGGAGGAGATTAAAAAATTCTTATAGATATAAATGAAAATACAGACACAAAATATCGAAATCTCTGGGACACTATGAAAGCAGCACTAAGAGGAAAATCCATTGCATGGAGTTCATTCCTTAATAGAAAGAACTTATTAGAAAGAGCCAACAAATAAATGACCTCACATTACATCTCAAAGCCCTAGAAAAAGAAAAAAAAAATCAGCAGTAAAACAGTATAAAACAAGAAAAAAATCATCTGAAATCAATGAAATTGAAACAAAAGAAACAATTGAAAAATTTACAAAGCCAAAAGTTGATTCTTTGAAAAAAAAAAATAAAATTGACAGACCCTTAGCCATGCTAACAAAGAGACAGAAATCAAATTACCAGAAGTCATAAAAAAGGCAATAGCACAGCAGACACTACAGAAATATAAAGGATAATTAGAAATTATTTTGAAACTGTATACTTTAATAGCTTATACTCTAATAAATAGAAGATAGTGAAGGCATCAATAAATTCCTTAAGTCATATGATCTGCCCACATTGAGTCAGGAAGATATAACACAACTTAAACAGACCAATATCAAGTGAGGAAATAGAAGAAGTCATCAGAAGATTCCCAACCAAGAAAAGCCAAGTACTGGATGGATATGCAGCCAAGTTTTATTAGACCTTTAAAGAAGTAATATCAATACTCTTCCATCTATTTCTGGCAATAGAAAAAGAGGGAGTACTTCTAAATTCATTCTACGAGGCCAATATCACCCTGATCCCAAAACCAGACAAAGACACTTCAAAGAATGAAAACTTCAGACCAATATCTCTAATGAATACAAATGCAAAAATCCTCAATAAAATTCTGGCAAATTGAATACAAAAGCATATCAAAAAGATAGTGCACCATGATCAAGTGGGATTCATCCCCAGGATGCAAGGTTAGTTCAACATACATAAATCAGTAAGTGTAATTCATCACATCAATAGACTCAAAGATAAGAACCATATGATCATCTCAACAGATGCAGGAAAAACATTTGACCAAATACAGCACCCCTTCATGTTCAAAACACTAGAAAAACTCAGGAAAACAGGAACTTACCTCAACATTGTAAAGGCTATCTACACTAAGACCCAGGCCAACATCATTCTAAATGGAGAAAAACTGAAGGCATTCCCTCTAAAATCTGAACAAGACAGGGATGCCTTCTCTCATCACTTCTATTCAATGTAGTTCTTGAAACACTGGCCAGAGCAATTACATGAAAGAAATTAAAGGAATAAGTAGAGGAAAAGAACTTAAACTAGCACTATTTGCTGATGATATGATTCTATACCTAAGAGACCCAAGAAACTCCACCAGAAAACTTCTAGAACTAGTAAATGAATTCACCAACGTAGCAGGATATAAAATCAACACCCATAAATCAAATGCATTTCTGTATATCAGTGACAAATCCTCTGAGAGGGAAACGAGGAAAAATACCCCATTCACAATATCCTCAAAAAAAAGATACTTTGAGATCAACTTAACAAAAGAGGTAAAAAGATCTACACAATGAAAACTACAGAACCCTAAAGAGAGAAATCAAAGAAGATGGAAAGGTCTACCTTGCTCATGGATAGGCAGAACTAATATTATTAAAAATGACCACACTAGCAGAAGCACTACACATATTTAATGCAATTCTGATCAAAATCCCAATGACATTCCTCATAGAAATAGAAAAGGCAATCATGAAATCCATCTAGATAAGTAAGAGACCCAGAATTGCTAAAACAATTCTAAGCAGGAAGAGTGAAAGAGGTAGCATCGCTATAACAGACCCTAATCTATACCACAGAGCAATAGTTTGGTATTGGTACCAAAACAGGCTGGTAGACCAAAGGTATAGAATAGAGAACACAGAAACTAACCAGCATCAAGTGGGTACTCTTTCTTCTTAGCAGCCCATGGACAATTCTCAAAAGTAGACCATATTATATGCCACAGAGGAACTCTTAGCAAATAAAAAGGAGTAGAGATACTAACATGAATTTCATCAGATCTTTTTGGAATGAAATTGAAAATCAATGACAAAATAAAGAATAAAAAATTCTTCACCCATGGAGACTGAACAATGTTCTACTGAATGAACAGTGGGTTACAGAAGACATTGAGGAGGAGATTTAAAAATTCTTAGAGGTAAACGAAAATATACATACAACATAGCAAAATCTTTCAGACACAATGAATGCAGTACGAACAGAAAACTTCATTGCATGGAGTTCATTCCTCCAAAGAAAAAGCCTACAAATAAATGACATCACACTACATCTCAAAGCCCTAGAAAAAGAACAAACGAGGAGCAAAAGCAGTAGAAGGCAAGAAATTATTAGAGCTGAAATCAAAACCAAAAGTTGGTTCTTTGAAAAATAAAATTGACAGACCCTGAGCCATGCTAATGAAGAGGAAGAGAGCCCAGATTACTAGCATATGTGATGAAAAAGGCAATATCACAACAGACACTACAGCAATGCAGAGGATAATTAGAAATTATTTTGAAAACATATTCTCCAATAAAATAGAAGACATTGAGGCATAGACAAATTTCTTAAGTCATATGATTGCCCAGATTGAATCAGGAAGACATACAAACCTTAAACAGACCAATATCAAGTGAGGAGATAGAAGAAGCCATCAGAAGCTTTTTGACCAAGAAAAGCCCAGGACCAAATGAATACACAAGGAGTTCTATAAGTTCTTTAAGGAAGAAAAAATATGCTTCAATTTATTTCAGGAAATAGAAAATGAGGGAGTACTTCCAAACTCATTCTATGCGGCCAGTATCACCCTGATCCCCAAACCAGGCAAGGACACAAGGAAAGAAAACTTTAGACCATTATCTCTAACGAACACAGATGCAAAAATTATCAACAAAATTCTGGAAAATTGAATACAAAAAGATTGTGCACCATGACCAAGTGGGATTCATCCCAGGGATGCAAGGTTGTTTCAACATACAGAAATCAATAAATGTAATTCATCACATCAATAGACACAGAAAAAGCATTTGACAAAATACAGCATGCTTTCATGTTCAAAACAGTAGGAAAAATAGGGATAACAGGAACATCTCAATATCATAAAGACTATCTACACTAAGCCTCAGGCCAACATTCTAAATGGAGAAAAATTAAAGGCATTCCCTCTAAAAACTGGAACAACACAGGGATGCCCTCTCTTACAACTTCTAATCAACATAGTTTTGAAACACTGGCCAGAGCAATTAGAGAGATGAAAGAAATTAAAGGGATACACATAGGAAAAGAAAAACTTAAATTAGCACTATTTTCAGATGATAAAATTCTATACGTAGAAAACACAAAAAGATCCACCAGAAAACTTCTAGAATAAATGAATTCAGCAAAGTAGCAGGTTATAAAATCAATATCCATAAATCAAAGGCATTTCTATATATCAGTGACAAAACCTCAGAGAAGGAAGTGAGGAAAACTACCCCATTTACAATAACCACAAACATTAAAAAAATAAAACCAAAATACTTGGGAATCAAGTTAACTAAAGAGGTGAAAGATCTATACAATGAAAACTACAGAACCCTAAAGAGAGAAATCAAAGAAGACCTTAGAACATGGAAAGATCTACCTTGTTTTTGGATAGGCAGAATTACTGTTGTCAAAATGACCATACTTCAAAAAGCACTATACAGGATCAATGCAATTCCAATTAAAATCCCAATGTCATATCTCATATAAATACAAAAAGCAATCATGAAATTAATCTGGAAAAATAAGATACCCAGAGTAGGCAAAGCAATTCTAAACAGGAAGAGCGAAGCAGATGGTATTGTTATACCAGACCTTAAACCATACTACAGAGCAATAGTAATAAAAACAACATGGTATTAGCACCAAAACAGGCTGGTAGACCAATGGTACAGAATAGATGACAGAGACTAACCCACAAAATTACAACTACCCTATATTAGACAAAGGTGTCAAAACATGCACTGGAGAAAAGATAGCCTCTTCAACAAATGATGTTGGGAAAACTGAAAATCCATATGCAACAAAATGAAATTAAACCCCTCTCACCATACACAAAAGTTAACTCAAAATGGATCATGGACCTGAGAATAAAACCAGAGACTCTGCGTCTAATAGAAGAAAAATTAGGCCCCAATCTTTATCATGTGAGATCAGGCCCCAAATTCCTTAATAAGACCATATAGTGCAAGAATTAAAACCAAGAATCAATAAATGGGATGGAATCCAACTAAAAAGTTCCTTCTCAACAAAAGAAAATCTGTGAGGTGAACAGAAAGCCTACATCCAAAAAGTTTTACCCCTCACACATTGGAACACTAATCGAGGGTATATAAAGAACTCAAAAAGCAAAAAACAAAAAATAATCAAAAGATGGGCCAAGGACCTGAACACACACTTCTCAGAAGAGGATATACAACCAATCAACGAATATATATGAAAAAAGTTTCATCATCTCTATCAATTAGAACAACTAACACCAATACTCCTGAAATTATTTCATGAAATAGACGAAGTTTGGAAGTGCTCCCTCTTTTTCTATGAGGCCAAAACCATCCTGATCTAAAATCGGACAAAGACACAAAGAAAACTTCAGAGCAATAGCTCTAATGAACATAAATGCAAATATTCTGAAGAAAATTCTGGCAAATTGAATACCAAAACATTAAAAAGATTTTCACCATGATTAAGTGGGGTTCATCCCAGGGACGCAAGGCTCCCCGTATGGAAATCAATAAGGGAATCAAAACACTAAAAAATCTAGGGATAACAGGACATATTTCAACATCATAAAGGCTCTCTATGCTAAGTTTCAGGCCAACATCATTCTAAATGGAGAAAAATTAAAGGTATTCCCTCTAAAAACTGGAACAACACAGGGAGGCCCTCTTTCACCACTTCTATTCAACTTAGTCCTTGAAACACTGGCCAGAACAATTAGACAGATGAAAGAAATTAAAAGGATATGGGTAGAAAAAGAAGAACTCAAACCATCACTATTTGTTGATGACATGATTCCATACCTAGAAGATCCAAAAAATTCCACCAGAAAAGTAGAACTAGTAAATGAATTCAGCAAAATAGCAGAATATAAAATCAACACTCATAAATCAAAGGGAATATGTACATCAGTGACAAGTCCTCTGAAAGGGAAACTAGGAAACATACCCCATTTACAATAGCCTCAAAAAAAAAAAAAAAGAAAGAAAGAAAACCAAACCAAACCAAAAACAAACAAACAAACAAACAAACAAAAAACAAACAAACAAAAAAAAAAACACAACTTAGGAATCAACGTAATGAAAGAGGTGAAAGACCTCTACAATGAAAACTACAGAATGCTAAAGACAGAATTCAAAAAGGATCTTAGAAGATGGAAAGATCTACCTTGTTCTTGGATAGGTAGAATCAATACTGTCAAAATGACCATACTACCAAAAGCACTATACAGATTCAATGCAATTCCAATCAAAATCCCAATGACATTCCTTATGGAAATAGAAAAGGAATCATGATCCTGGAAAAATAAAGAGACCCAGAATAGCCAAGGAAATCCTTATGAAGAAGGGAGGCAGGTGGCATCGCTATACCAGACCTTAAGCTATACTTAAGAGCAATAGTAACAAAAACTGTGTGGTACTGGCACCAAAATAGACATGTAGACCAATGGAGCAGAATAGAGAACACAGAGAATAACCCACATAAATACAGTTATCTCATACTAGACAAAGGTACCAAAAACATATTGGAGAAAAAATAGCCTCTTCAACAAATGGTGTGGGAAACCAGGAACTCCATATGCAGCAAAACGAAATTGAACCCCTATCTCTCATCATGCACAAAACTCAAGTCAAAGTAGATCAAGGACCTAGGAATTAAACCAGAGACCCTGAATCTAAGAGAAGAAAAAGTCAGTCCAAATCTTCATCATGTTGGATTAGGCCCCAACATCCTTAATAAGGATCCTATAGAAAAAGAATTAAAACCAAGAAACAACAAGTGGATGGATTCAAACTGAACAGCTTCTCAGCAAAAGAAACAATCGTGAGGTGAAGAGACAGCCTACATCCTGGGAGCAAATTCTTACCCCACACACGTCAGATACAGCACTCATCTATAGAGTATATGAAGAACTCAATCTAACACAAAAAAATAATAATAACCCTAATCAATAAATGGGCCAAGGAACTCAACAAGCACTTCTCAGAATATGATATACAATTGAGCAACAAATATATATGAAAAAGTTCAACATAGCAATTAGAGAAATGCAAATCAAAACTAAGATTTCATCTCATTCCACCCAGAATGGCAGCTAATATGCATATAAATAATACGTGTTTGTGAGTATGTGGGGGGAAAGGCACACTCATACACTGGTGGTGGGAATGTAAATTGGTGCAGCCAATATGGAAAGCAGTATGGAGACTCCTTGAAAAACTGGGAATGGAACCACCAGTAGACTCAGCTATTCCTCTCCTCAGTTTATACCCAAAGGACTTAAAAACAGTATACTACAGGGACACAGCTACATCAATGTTTATAGAAGCACAATTCACAATAACTAAATTGTGGAGTCAACCTAGATGCCCTTCAGTGGATGAATGGATACAAAATATGTGGTATATACACACAATGGAATATTACTCAGCACTAAAAGAGAATAAAATCATGGCATTTGCCAGTAAATGGATGGAGTTGGAGAATATTATGTTAAGTGAATTTAGCCAATCCCAAATAACCAAATGCCAAATATTTTTCTGATATATGGGGGGGTGACTCACAGTGGGGTAGGGAGGGAGAGTATGGGAAGATTAAATTAATTCTAGATTGGGAAGAGGAGGAAAATGGAGGGGAAAGGGGATTAGCAAGGATGGTGCAATATGATCAACATCATTCAAAAATACATGTATGAAAATTTGAATTTGGTGCCAACATACCTTATATACAAACAGATATGAAAAATTGTGTTATATATGTGTATTAAGAGTCATAATGCAGAAAGAAATGAGTAAATGTATAATGGCATAAGTTAGCATGAACATACTTTATATACAAAGATATAAAAAATTGTGTGTAATAAGGATTTGAATGCACATCACTATTGTCGCATATTTAAAAAATAAATAATTTTTTTAAAAGAAAGGTATTGGAACCAACTGGGGACACAATAAGCATACAGGGTAAAAATTGAAAACACAGAGCTGGAAGGGAAGATACATGAACAACATGAAAAACCAAGCAAGAAAGTGACCCCCAAAAGATGCTCCATTATTAGAATCCATGGCCAGAACAGCAGGAGAAATGACAGAGAAGGAGTGGAGGAGATACATAATTATCTGTGAATTAAAGGATGATATAAGACCAAATACAGGCAGCAAAGGATCATTTTGATAAAGAGCTACATAAGCAAATTCAGGAAGCAAAAGATTCCTTCAATAAGGAGATACAGATTCTGAAAAAACAGAGATCCTTGAAATGAAGGAAACAGTAAACCAAATTAAGGATTCAATAGAAAGCATCTCCAACAGAATAGACCACTTGGAAGACATAACCTCCAACATTGAAGGCAAAATATATAATCTTGGAAAAAAAAAGTTGACCCCAGTGAAGATGGTAAGAAACTGTGAGCAGAAGATTCAATGATTATGGGATAACAGGAAAAGACCAAATTTAACAACTATTGGGATAGAGGAAAGCTTAGAGGTGCAAACTAAATAAATGGACAATCTATTCAATGAAATAATACCAGAAAAATTTCCAAACATGAAGACTGAATTGGAAAATCAAATACAAGAAGCTTACAGGATGTCAAATGTACAAAAATCATGACATACCCACACCAAGGCACATCATAAAGAAAACACCTAGTGTACAGAAGAAACAGAGTATTTTAAAAGCCACAAGAGAAGGGAATTGGAAATAAATATGGGGGAAACAAATCAGGATTGCAGATTTCTCAACTGAGACTCTGAAAGCTACAAGATCCTACAACAACATATACCAAACTCTAAAAGAAACAGATGCCAACCAAGAATAATACCCAGCAAAATTAAATTTTGATTAGCAATTAGATTTCGATTTAGAAGTCATTTTATGACAAAATAAAAACCTTCCATCATACACAAAAGTTAAAACAATTACAACTAGAGACCTGCACTACAGAACATCCTTGGCAAAATATTCCATGAGGAAGAAATGAACAACAATGAAAATCAGAAAAGGGAAGTATCACTCTAAAGGGAAAACCTATCAAAGAGAAACCAAGTCAAGTTAAATACCAAAAATAAATAAAAATAACTGGGAATACAAATCTTTTCTCAATAATAACCCTGAATATTAATTTCCAAAACTCAGCAATCAAAAGACTGGCAGATTGGATTTTTTTAAAAAAGACTCAACAATATGCTGCCCCCAAGAGACTCATCTCATAGGAAAAGACACCCACAGACTGAAGGTGACAGGTTGGAAAAAAACATATCACTCAGGCTGGGGCTGGGGCTCAGGGGTAGAGTGCTCACCTAGCACGTGTGCAGCCCTGGGTTCAATCCTCAGCACCACATAAAAACAAATAAAGGTATTGTGTCCATCTACAAAAAAAAATAAATATTAAAAACATACCACTTACATGGACTGTGGAAGCAAGAAGGAGTTTCCATTCTTATATCAAATAATGTGGACTTCAAGTGAAAGTTAATCAAAAGGGATAAAGAAGGACACTACATACTGCTTAAGGGAACCATACGCCAACAAGTCAGAACAATTACAAATATTTATGCCCCAAATAATGGAGCATCTATGTTCAAACAGACTCTTCTCAAGTTCAAGAGTCAAAGAGACCACAAGACAATAATTCTGGGTGACTTTAACACACCTCTTTTACCACTGGATAGATCTTCTAAACAAAAGCCAAACAAACCATAGAACTTAATAATACAATCAATAACTTAGATTTAACTGACAGACTATTTCATCCTTCAACAGGTGAATACACTTTATTCTCAGCAGCAAATGGATCCTTCTCTAAAATAGACCATATATTATGGCAAAAACCAACTCTAAGAAAATACAATAAAGTAAGCAACTCTAAGCAAATACTACCCTGCATTCTATCAGATCATAATGGAATGAAATTAGAAATCAATGATAAAAATAGAAGCTACTCCAACACCTGGAGACTAAATAATATGGTAGTGAATGAACAATGGGTTGCAGAAGACATCAAAGAGGAGATTTAAAAATTCTTAGAGGTAAATGAGAATACAGATACAACATATCAAAATCTCTGGGACACTATGAAGGCATTACTAAGAAGAATGTTCATTGCATGAAATTCGTTCCTTAAAAAAAGAAAAATGTCTAATAAATGACCCAAAATTACATCTCAAAGCCCTAGGAAAAAGAATGAATCAACACCAAAAGCAGTAAAGGACATTTGACCCAGCTATCCCACTCCAAGGTCTATATCCAAATGACTTAAAAACAGCACACTACAGGGACACAGCCACATCAAGGTTTATAGCAGCACAATGCACAATAGCTAAACTGTGGAGCCAACCTATATGCCCTTCAGTAGATAAATGGATAAAACTGTGGCATTTATACACAATGGAATATTACTCAGCATTAAAAGAGAATAAAATCATGGCATTTGCAGGTAAATGGTTGGAGTTTGAGAAGATAATGCTAAGTGAAGTTAGCCAATCCCCCAAAACAAATGCCTAATGTTTTCTCTGATATAAGGAGGCTGACTATAGTGGGGTAGGGAGGGAGATCATGGGAGGAATAGATGAACATTAGATAGGGCAGAGGGGTGGGAAGGGAGGGGGCAGGGGATTAGCAAGGATGGTGGAATGTGATAGACATCATTATCCAAACTATATGTATGAAGACATGAATTGGTGTCAACCTACTTTATATACAGAGATATGAAACATTATGCTGTATATGTATAGTAAGAATTCTAATGCATTCAGCTATTTGTTTTTTAAAAAATTAAACACTTTTAAAAATTTTACAAAATGAAAACCTGGCTCTTTGAAAAAAATAAATACATTTGATAAACCTTTATCCATGCTAATTTAGAGAATAGAAAATCTCAAATTATTAAAATACATGATGAAAAAGGAAATATCACCATGAACACTAGAGAAATACAGAAGATAATTAGAAATTATTTTGAAAATTAGTACTCCAATAAAACAGAAAATATTGAAGACATCAACAAGTGTCTAGAATCATATAAAATTACTCAAACTGAGTCAGGATTATATTCACTAGTTACACAGATCATTTTCAAGCAAACAAATAGAAGACACCATCAAAAGCCTACCAAGCAAAGAAAGCCCAGGATTCAATGGATAGAAGACCTTCAAAGAAGAACTAACAACAATACTCCTCAAATTATTTCATGAAATAGAAAAAGAGGGAGCACTTCCAAACTCATTCTATGAGGCCAAAATCACCCTGATTCTAAAATCAGAAAATGATACATTAAAGAAAGAAACCTTCAGAGCTATATCTCTAATGAACATAGAGCCCTAGGAAAAAAATTCTGAATAAAATTATGGCAAATTGAATACAAAAACATATTAAAAATTGTGCATCATGATCAAGTGGGATTCATCCCAGGGATGCAATGTTGGTTCAACATACAGAAATCAATAAAGGTAATTCATCATATCAATAGACTTAAAGAATCATATGATCATCTTAACAGATGCAGAAAAAGCATTCAAGAAAATACAGCACCCTGTTGAGGGCCGCAACCAAGTCAAGATGGCTCCTGGCAGTTTGCCAGGAGGAGTGGTTTGTGAGGCAATGCCACCGAGCCATTAAGATGATGGAGATTCCTTATTGGCTGATTGCTGTATCTAGATGATGCTAATTGAGTCAAGCTGTGTGTAATCATTTAGGTATATATACCTCTGCTGTCCCGCTGTGTTTCCCCGCAATAAAGCAGTTCCCGCTTCAACCTTAAAGTTGTTTGACACCTCCCGGTTATTTTGCCCAGCCGGACTGCGGCATATGGTGGCCCATAGAGGGAGCTCCAGGACCCTTGGGAGTAAGTGACAAGGTAAACTACTTGTCCCTGAAGATGGGTGACCATTTCAAGAAACAGTGTATTCTTGTTTCATTTTTAAGCTGCCTGTCCCTAGAAATAAATAGGATGGGAGAAAAGTTATTTGCCCCTGAGGAAGATGTGCATGTGGCCGCACCCGGAGGATGTGTGCCCCAGCAGCGAGCCGTGGGTCACCATGTTGTCGTCTGCTGTAGCGCGCGCCCCGTCAGGGTAGGGCTCGCGCCATGGAAGAACAGATAGGGCAAGAGGATGGATGGACATTTCAAGAAAATAGAAAAATTGATACAATGTATTTTTGTTTCATTTTGTTTCGGTTTTGTTTTGTGTTATCTTAGTGGGTTGCGTTATCTTTATTATGAAAACATGGGATCAGAAGTTAGTAAAAACCAAACTGCCAGGTGCCATCTTGACTTGTTTGTGGCCCTCAACAGCACCCCTTCATGTTCAAAACACTAGAAAATCTAGGGATAACATGAACACATCTCAACATTGTAAAGGCTATCTAAGCTAAGCCCCAGGCCAATATCATTCTAAATGGAGAAAAATTAAAGACACTCCCCTCTAAAAACTGGAATACAGGGATGCCCTCTTTCACCACTTCCATTCAACATAGTTCTTGAAGCACTGGCCAGAGCAATTAGACAAAAGAAATTAAAAGAATACAGATAGAAAAAAGAAGAACTCAAATTACCAACTATTTGCTGATGATATGACTCTATACCTAGAAGATCCAAAAAAAAAAAAAAAAAAAAAAAAAAATTCCACCAGAAAACCACTAGAATTAAGCAAAGTAGAAGGATATAAAATAAACACCCATAAATCACAGGGAATCTGTACATCAGTGACAAATCCTCTGGAAGGGAAACTAGGAAAACTACCCCATTTAAAATAGCCTCAAAAAATTGGGAATCAATGTAATTTAAGAGGTGTCAGACCTCTACAATGAAAACTACAGAGTGCTAAAGACAGAAATCAAAGAAGATCTTAGAAGATGGAAAGATCTACCTTGTCCTTGGATAAGCAGAATTAGTATTGTCAAAATGACCATACTACCAAAAGCACTATACAGATTTAATGCACTTCCAATCAAAATCCCAATGACATTCCTCATGGAAATAGAAAAAGGAATCATGAAATTAATTCTGAAAAAATAAAGAGACCCAGAATAGCCAAAGCAATCCTTAGGAAGAAGAGTAAAGAAGGTGGCATTGCTATACCAGACCTTAAACTATACTTCAGAGCAATAGTGACAAAAACAGCATAGTAGTGGCACCAAAATAAACATGTAGACCAATGGTACAGAATAGAGAAGACAGAATAACTCACATAAGTATGGTTATGTCATGCTAGACCAAGATACCAAAATCATATTGGAGAAAAAGCCTCTTCAACAAATGGTGCTGGGAAAACTGGAAATTCATATGCAGCAAAATGAGATTAAGTCCCTATCTCTCACCATGCACAAACTCAACTCAAAGTTGAGTTGAGATCGAGGACCTAAGAATTAAACCAGAGACCCTGCACCTAAGAAAAAGTAGGTCCAAATCTTCATCATGTTGGATTAGGCCCTGACATCCTTAATAAGACTCCTATAGTGAAAGAATTAAAACCAAGAATCAATAAGTGGACAGATCAATCTGAACATATTCTCAGCAAAAGAAACAATCAATGAGGTGAAGAGACAGCCTACGTCCTGTGAGCAAATTGTTACCACACACATGTCAGATACAGCACTCATCTCTAGGGTATATTAAGAACTCAATCTTAACACCCTCCCCCCCAAAAAAAAAAAAAAAAAAAAAACAATCGATAAATGGATCAAGGAACTGAACAAGCAGTTCTCAGAATATGACATACAATTGAGCAACAAATATATGCATAAAAGTTCAACATAGCAACTAGAGATTTGGAAATCCAAACTAAGATTTTATCTCACTCCAGTCAGAATGGCATCTATTATGAAGAAAAACAACAAGTGTTGGTGAGGATGTGGGACAAAAGGCACACTCATACATTGCTGGTGAGACTGCAAATTGGTGCAGCCAATGTGTAAAAGAGTGTGGATATTCCTTGGAAAATTAGGAATGGAACCACCATTGACTCAGCTATCCCTCTCCTCAGACTATACCCAAAGGATGTAAAAACACCATACTACAGGGACACAGCCACATCAATGTTTAGAGCAGCACAATTCACAATAGCTAAACTGTGGAGCCAACCTAGATGCCCTTCAGTGGATGAATTGGTAGTGAAACTGTGGTGTATACACACCATGGCATATTAGTTAGCCATTAAAATGGAATAAAATCATAGCATTTGCCAGTAAACGGATGGAGTTGGAAAATATTATGCTAAATAAGCAAATTCCCCCAAGATCAAAGGCTGAATGTTTTCTCTGATATGTGGAGGCTGACTCATAATGGGGAGAGGGGAGCATGGGAGCATGGGAGGAATGGAGGGACTTTAGGTAGGGCAAAGGGAAGGGAGCATGGGGGTAAAGAAACTGGTGGAATGAGATGGACAGCATTACCCCAAGTACATGTATGAAGACACAAATGGTGTGATTTTATTTTGTGTATAATCACAGAAATGAAAACTTGTGCTCTATATGTATACTATAAATTGAAAGGCATTCTGCTGTCATGTATCATAAATAAGAAAAATCAATAAATTACAGAAAACAGTTTTGTATTGCTTTTGAAAGAAAACATCACAAATGTTATCACTTAAAAATAATAGTAATGCATTATTTTACAACGTGAATGTTTTAAGTATCCTAAAAATGAAATAATGTCAGTGTTTACAGAGTCACCTTCCTTCAAGAGTATGTAAAAAAAAAAAAAAATCCGGGTTTCTAGTGACTGCTGGAATCTCTTTATTTTGATGTAGTTTTCAAAAGTGAGATGATTTTTTTGACAAGACCATCTTATATAAAACAGAAAGGTCCAACAACGGCTACCCTCAACCTTCAAACAGCTTAATAGGAACTGGAAGGTCTCCAGTGAGCTTGACCTTGCTCACAATATTTGCCAGAAACTCAGAAAATGCAGCTGTAAGCTTATGGGGAAAAAATCATGGGAACCTCCTCTGCAAACTCAGGAGAGCAGAGACAGATCCCAAACACAATGAGATGGGGAGACATCTGCATGGGACAGTGTAACCAAATACTAAATAGAGAATTTAGAGCTCTCAAAATCTAAAAGTGCTCCTAGAAGGGAGGAACACCCAGAAGTTGAGCCGAGAATGGAGCCATGGTGTTGAGAGCCACAGCCGAAGGGGCCCCAACAAAATTCCAGCTGCCAGCAAACTTCCAGCTGCCAGCTGATTGGCTCCTCTGTGGTGATGCTCATTGGGCTGTTTCCCCGCTCTTTCAGACCACAGAGCTGCTCATTGGGGAACATTTTTGGCTCCGCCCACATGACCCAGCCAATCGGCCTCAAGAGCAGGAGGAGTGGGGGAGGGGTAGAGAGGCTCGTGGGAAGCTGGTGGTGGCAGTTGGGCTCTGAGGGAATTCCTGAAGAGCTCGTGTGGTGTGGCCTGTGTGTTCTAAAAATAAAGTTTGTTTTGCTTGATAAGTGGCTCGTGAATTGTGCCCAGCCAGACTGCAGCATTTAGTGGCCCACATGGGAATGACTTACTGAGGGTAAGTGATAAGGTAAACTGCTCGCCCCTGAGGGCAGGGCAAGAGGATGGGTAGCCATTTTAAGATTCTTCTTTCATTTTGTTTCGCTTTTGTTTTAAGTTGCTTGTCCCTGGAGATGTGTAAGATGGAAGAAAAACCATTCACATCTGAGGAAAAACTATTTGCATTTGAGGTACAGATAGGGAGAAAGGACGGATGAACATTTCAGGAGGATATAAAGGCTATCATAATGATTTCTTGTTGTTCCACTTTTGTTCCACTCTGTTTCAGTTTTGTTTGGCGTCATCTTGTTGGGTTGTATTATAGTAGAAATATGGGATCAGAAATTAGTAAAAAACAAACCAAAAGAGTGTTAAGTAAATTGTTAGAGGAAAAAGGCATCCCAGTAAAATCAAGAGCAGTCAGGGCATATATTGATACAATACAAAAATGTAGCCCATGACTTTTTAAGGAGGAGTTGTTAAATATATCACAATGGAACCATCATGGTGAAGATTTAAAAATAATAGAAAAGAAAAGCCCAAGGACTCTGCCAGTTGGCACATTGCCATTGTGTACATTCCTATCTTGTTTGCTTAGTCCAAAGACTTCAGTTCAGACAATGGTAGAGGAAGGAAAAGACATATTGATTCAAGTAAAAGAGAAGGTATCTCAAGTTAGTCAGAGGAAAAAATACAAGTAAAAGAGAAGGTCTCTCGAGCTAGTCAGACAGAGGAAGAAAGTTTAGAGCAGAAAAAGCCATCAGGAGAAAAGTTACAACAAGAGACTGCTACTAACACCTTTCTATCATCAGAGGGTGTAAATGTCCAACCAACAGTGCCACCTCTATATGCTGGGAGGCCCTAAACCCCTGTAGTTGATAGATGGGATCCTGAGACAGGACCTAAAATATTAACATGCCCTGTATTTGAGCAGGCAGGAGGGCAGCGAATTTACCATGCTTTAGATTTCAAAACAGTGAAGCAGCTAAAAGAGGCTGCAACAACCTATGGTCCTCAAGCACCCTTCACTGTAAGCATGGTAGAATCCATTACCAACTTGAACATGATGCCAGCAGATTTGGCTAGTATGTGTAAAGCTGTGCTAAATGGAGGACAATACCTGTTATGAAAGGTTGCCAGTGAGGAATTTTGCAAGGAGATGGCTAGGCAAAATGCAGCAGCTGGTTATCCTCAGAGAAATCTAGATATGTTGTTAGGAAAGGGACCTTATAAGGATCACCAGCAATAAATTGCATATGATCTTGCCATATACTCACAAATTGCTGCAGATGCAGTTAGGGCATGGAAGACTTTACAAGGACATGGAGGTTTACAAGGTCAATCATCTAAGGTAATACAAGGAGCTAATGAAACTTATGCTGAGTTTGTATATAGGCTTATTCAAATAGCTACCAGAGTTTCTGGGAATACGGAACAAGCAATGCCATTAATAAAACAACTGGCTTATGAGCAAGCGAATCGTTGGTGCAGAGAAGTCATTAGACCATGGAAACATGAAGATTTAAACATATATATTAAATTATGTAGAGACATTAATGAACAAGGGCAAGTCTTGGAGCTGCAGTACAACAGGCTTTAGATGCCAGGCCAAAAATATGCTACAATTGTGAACAAACAGGACATTTTAAAAGGAGTTGCCCCATAGGAGGATGGTTTAACAAAGCTAGGTATCAAAGGAGTAGAATACCAGGTATTTGCCCATGATGCTGTAGAGGGAGACATTGGGCTAATGAATGCCATTCTCAAAACACCATAGAGGGTACTCTGTTATCAAAAAATGAACAAGGACCAGGTGTCTATCCAAGATATTGTGGAGAAAGGCATTGGGCTCCATTGCCAAAAAATGGACATGGGGGCCCAATGCTCCAGGGCCCAAGACCACAAATATATGGAGCACTGGAGGAACCCAGCAACCCCATCAGTGTAGTGCCCAGGACACATTATCCATTAGATCCCTCACTAAACAAAACAGAGGAAGCACAGGATTGGACATCTGCACCTCCACCAGTACAGTACTAACTCCAGAGATGGGAGTGCAAATCATTCCCACAGGGGTAAAAGGACCCCTTCCCAAAGGAACAGTAGGCTTCTTATTGGGACGCAGTTCTTCTACTCTAAAAGGACTTATAGTAAGTCTTGGGGTAATTGATCCCGATTATAAAGGTGAAATAAAAAATATAGCCAGTTCTCCAAAGGGTATATCAGTAATTTCACCAGGAGATAGAATAGCACAGTTACTAATAATATCCAGCCTACATGATAAATATTCCAGTCATACTGTAGAAAGAGGTTCCAGGGGATTAGGCTCCACAGGTGTAGATTGGGCTATGCTGTTTTTAAATTTAGATTCTCACCCCATGCTAAAACTAAATATTCAAGAACATGAATTTAATGGGCTACTGGATACAGGTGCAGACCTTAGCATCATCTCTTGTCAAGAATGGCCAAAACATTGGCCATTACGACAAGCCACTCAAACACTTTGAGGCCTAGGAGTGGCGACTAATCCCCATAGAAGTGCAATGGTATTAGATTGGAAGGATCCTGAAGGATGTGAAGGAACTATACAGCCATATGTATTGGATAATCTTCCCATAAATTTATGGGGACAAGATGTCCTACATCAATTAGGACTAACATTAACAAATAACATCAATCCAAATGCACCCACTATTATAGCTAGACAAGGTTTTAGGAAAGAAAAAAGTTTAGGAGAACAAGAACAAGGTATAGCAGCACCAATACAAATAGATCAAGGAACAGACAGACATGGATTGGATTTTCAGGAGGGGTCACTGAGACAATAAAAATTACTTTGAAATCAGAAAGATCAATATGGCTTCCTCAGTGGCCCCTGACTAAAGAAAAGATATGATCAGCCCATGACCTGGTCAAACAACAATTAGCGGAAGGATATTTACAACCTTCTGTATCTCCCCATAATGCTCCCATTTTTGTCATGAAAAAGAAATATGGTAAATAGAGTATATTGCAAGATTTAAGAGCCATTAATAATGAGATGGTTATTATGGGACCTGATCAATCAGGGATTCCTCAATTGTCTGCTTTGCCAAAAACCTGTTATGTTTTAGTTTTAGATATTAAAGATTGTTGTTTTTTTTTTTTTTTTCAATTCCAATTCATCCTGAGGATAGTCCACGTTTTGCATTTACTATCCCTGCACTGAATCATGAAGGTCCTGATCAGAGATATGAATGGAAAGTACTCCCTCAAGGGATGGCTAGCAGCCCAACTATGTGTCAAATTTATGTTAACAAAGTAATCCAGCCACTTAGAAATCAAAATCCTGAACTACAAATATTTCACTATATGGATGATGTATTATTAGCACACAAAGATTAAAAACAAATTGCTAGAATGTCATGCCATGCTTACAAACTTATTAAAAAGTTATAATATAGAGATAGCAATAGATAAAGTACAATTAAATATTCCAATTAATTATTTAGGACTTCTATTATCCTCAACCACGGTCCGTCCACCAAAAATTCAAGTACGAGTAGATCAACTCAAATCACTTAACGACTTTCAAAAGTTATTAGGAGACATAAATTGGATTAGGCCTTATCTAGGCATACAAACAGGAGAATTGGGACCTTTATTTGATATCCTAAAAGGTCCATCAGTTCCAAATTCACCCCAAATGTTAACGCCTGAAGCAAGAAAGGCATTAAAAATCATTGAAACATATATGGAAAATATGCATTTGGATAGAATTGATATAAGTTTGCATTTATTATTTATTGTACTACCAACAAAAAATATTCCTACAAGAGTATTTTGGCAAGAAGGTCCATTATTATGGATACATTTATCTTATTCTCCTAACAATATTCTTACTAGGTATCCTGAGGCTGTAGGACAATTAATACTCAAAGGAATAATAGCAGCAAAGGGAATGTTTGGAATTTATCCCAATAAAATTATTACTCCATATACTATGGATCAAATTGATGAGTTAGCTAATGAGTTAAATACTTGGGCAATAATCATGTGCAAATCTAATGTTTCATTTGATAACCACTTACCGTCTAATCCTTTATTGTCTTTTTGGTCATTGCACCCTGTAATTTTTCCAAAAATGACAAGAAAAACACCAATCATGAATGCTCCAAATATATTCACTGATGAGTCAAATAATGGTACAGCAGCAGTAGTTACCCCTGATCAAACTTTTACATTTTTAGTACCCAATCAGCTCAAAAGGTAGAGCTTAATGCAGTATTACAAGCTTTTGTGATGTTTAAAGATTCTGTATGTAATTTATTTTCTGATAGTCAGTATATAGTTGATGCTATAATATAACTTGAAGATGCTGGTAGGATTTCCCCTTCCTCTGCTCTTTTCTCTTTGCTTTATACTATATAAAGTCTAATCTGGGACAGAAAAAATCCAATCTTTATAGGACATATCAGGACACATATAGGAATGCCTGGAGCCTTTAGTTTGGGCAATGATTTAGCAGATAAAACTACACATGACATACATATTTTCTCTACACTAGAAGAAGCTACAAATTTTCATAAAAAGTTCCATGTCAATGCTAATACTTTACAAAAGTGTTTGAAAATAACTAAGGAACAAGCTAGACAAATAATAAATCAATGTCAAAATTGTGTGACCTTTTTACTACAAGTTAATCTTGGAGTCAATCCTAGAGGACTGATACCTAACCATATTTGGCAGATGGATGTCATACACTTGCCAGAATTTGGAAAATTAAAATATTTGCATGTTACAGTTGATACTTCTTCCAGATTTTTGATGGGCTCCCTTCATGCTGGAGAAAAAACTAAAGATATTATAGCTCATTGCTTACAAAATTTTGCCACTGTGGGCATTCCAAAACAGTTAAAAACAGATACTGCCCCTGGTTATACTTCTACCTCTTTTAAACAGTTTTGCTCATCATTTGGCATTACTCATATAACAGGAATCCCATACATCCACAGGGACAAGGCATAGTTGAAAGAGCTCATCAAACTATTAAAATGTACTTATTAAAGCAAAAAGAAGGAATTGGGAAGGGGTATATATTCCCCCAAGATAAACTTAAAATAACCCTTTTTACTATAAACTTTTTAAATTTGGATTCATCAGGGCTTAATGTTGCGGAACGGCATATGTGTCCAAAAAATGTACATAATCCCAAGGTTATTTGGAAGGATGTTCTAACAGGACAATGGAAAGTTCTTGACCCAGTAATTGTCTGGAGTCGGGGGTCTGTTTGTGTGTTTCCACAGGGAGAACAGCAGCCAATTTGGATTCCAGAGAGATTAACTAAAGCAATTTCTGCAGACCACAAAGAAGATGATTTGGCTCAATTCCATAACAGCTGATATCCAGAACTCCAGTTTGGCTATCCTTACATCTGCAACAGAACCACGATGCTTTTTTCAATATCTATTTTATTATTGCCTTTTCCCACAACATGAAGTTCTATTTTGTTTTTTGAGCTCATACAGACCTAGGTTAATGTTTTGCTAATCAATTCTATTTTTTGACTATAGAGTTTTTAAACATTGCAATGGAGATTTCACCTGTAAAAAGTTATAAGGCCTTTACTATTATGTTATGTGTTGTATTATATTATGTGTGCACACTTGTGTTTTGTGTTGTATGTTTGTATGTACGTATGTCCATAGATCATATATGATGAGCTCTCATGAAAAAAATGGATCCAAATATTTTTTTTTTATTCACGTGATTTAAATGGTTTAATTTAAATTGGGAAAACAGCTGTTGAGGATTGTTTTAATATGTGAACAAAAAAGGAGGTTAAAAGATCTGTTTGTTTACTTTCACCTTTCCTTTTCATTATATTTAATAATTCTGTTCAAGATAATGTAAATTGTTTAGAAAATTGTTTTCTTTTAGTGCCTTCTGGAATATTACATAATTTTTTCTTTAGCCATTATTGCCAGAATTCCTATCTTCATCCCAGTGCTGGTGAAGACAAAGATAAAACCAATCTACAGCTTCTGCAATAGCTATCACTGAACTGCTTGCAGAACTTGCCTGGACTATGTATCATTTGTATGCATTGTGAACTCATTTGTATGCATTGTGAACTATCTGTTGGTGCAGTGACTTGTGGTAGTGTTGGGGTATTTTTGCTGATGGTGTCATCTGTGGTACAATTTTTCCAAAAGGAGCCATCAATTGGCTTGGTGGATCCTCCTCCTTTCTGCTTGTGAAGGTAGTTCAGCTAAAATTTGGGGGCCTACAGAGGTGAGGCAAAGAACCTCACACCCTCACTGATACAAAGACCTATCCACAGGTGTGGCTATATGCTGGACCGGTAGTCAATGACGGGTAAGATCCAATGGCAATGGTACCAACCTAAGACAGGAGGCTGATGCCTTGAGGTCAGCTCATCTGATGACGGGTAAGAACCATATGTAGTATTGGACAACCTAAGGCAGGCACGGTCCCTAAGCCACATGCTTGTTGTTTAAACAGAGAGGGGGAAATGTTGACAGCCACAGCCAAAGGGGCCCCAATGTTGAGAGCCACAGCCGAAGGGGCCCCAACAAAATTCCAGCTGCCAGCAAACTTCCAGCTGCCAGCTGATTGGCTCCTTTACGGTGTCCTGTTTCCCCGCCCTTTCAGACCACGGAGCTGCTCATTGGAGGACTCTTTTTGGCTCCACCCATGCAACCCAGCCAATTGGCCTTAAGAGCAGGAGGAGTGGGGGGGGTAGAGAGGCTTGTGGGAAGCTGGTGGTGGCAGTTGGGCTCTGAGGGAATTCCTGAAGAGCTTGTGTGGTGTGGCATGTGTGTTCTAAAAATAAAGTTCGTTTCTGCTTGATGAGTGGCTCGTGAATTGTGCCCAGCCAGACTGTGGCACCATGGTTAGATAACAGGTGGGACCATGATCTCAACTAGACCTGATCACTTTCCTAGTTGCTGTAACCTTGGGTCAAATACTTAATGTTGTCCTCACCCACAATGCAGATCCCTGGTTGCCTCATCACAGGGCATGTGGGTCACAGTACTTGCCTAAACACTCTGGGGTTTGGATTCATTCTTCTCTGATTTTGTTACTTTCTCTTTTCCAAAATTTCCCCCTGAATATTTCTAGGACTTCACCTCTGTGGATTCTACTTTGGTCATTTTAAGTCAGTGGATCTCAATGTTTAAAGGAAGATCTAGGAAGATAGATGTTGTCCATGAACAATTTTAGTGCTTAAAGTGCAGAATATTCAAAGTATTTCACATTTCTTTGGGGGGAAAAGATATCCTAACAGAGCCCAGCACAGATGAGAAATTTTTAAGAGATTTTTTAAAAGGAGAAAATATGCAGATGGTAAATAAATATATGAACACAAGTATTGAACAGGACTCTTCAAGGAAGTTAATAGTCAAGGCAGCAGAGACTACTGTAGATCCACCAGGAAGGGTGAAAAACAATGACAGTGCCCACACACAACTGTAAGACTTATGGCCACAGGGACATTGAGTTATTGGAATAGCCAAGCCTGCAGTGGCAAAAGTAAATGGTAAAGCATCTTGGAAGATGGTCTGGTGCTCTGTACTCAGGTGTGTGCTATGAAAGAGCAACTCTACCCTAGACAGAGGAGAGGTGGGAAAGGGTTCTAAAGGGTGCTCCAACTGGCCCCCACCACTGCCACCTTTACCGCTGGAAAAGGTACTCCAGCTGCCACCACACTCTGCACTGCAGGACACTTCTGTCCAGACACAGGGACCCATTTTCACACAAGCCCAAGCATGGCCCCAGCCCCAGCTCAGACAAGACAAGAAGGCTGTGTTTACTTAGTGCCAAGGACCTACTGATAAGAGGTGAAGGATAAGGCTGGAAAGAGCAAAATAGAGACATGGAACAGAAAGGCTGGGGCTCAGGGGCACGGCACTTTCCTGCCACGTGTGAGGCACTGGGTTTCATTCTAAGCACCACATGCAAATAAATGTCCATCAATAACTAATAAAATATATTTAAAAGAATTAATTGGAAGAGGAGAAGTAGAGGGGGCTGATGAAGAAATAGAAACTGCAAAGGATGATGAGGGGACTTAGTGGGATGCAGACAAGGAAGAAAGGGATGACGAAGATAAAGTGGATCCCACCTGGCCAAAAAAAGATGTTTTGACAGCAGGAGAGGCACTCCCTGGGTTTGGGAAGAGATGCCCTTGGGAAGCAAGGTGGGAAGAACACTAGGGTGCCATCCCTTCATCTGCTTGTGGCTCAGGGACTGCCCCAGGGTGCTAACTTTTTCCTTCACCCCAGCCTTGTTTCAACCTGTTCAGATGCTGCTGCTGCTGCTGTGCCTCTGTCCTGCCCCATCTGTCCCACACTGATCCCAGTGTCCCTCTGCCTTTCCTCCCTTTTCTTCTCTCTCCTCTTCCCTGCCTTCTGTGGCCTTCATTAGCAGCCTCCTGGTCCACAGGTTGTGGGGAAAAAAAGACATTAGGAAGCACATTTTAGTTGTGGATATGATAATTTTCTTGACTGTGGTGCTGGTTTCATGGTCATGTACATACAGCAAAACATAAAAATATAGACCTTAGATATGTACAGTTTAATATGTGTCAGTTAAACCTCCATAGGTTTGTAAAAAAAAAGTGAGATGCATTGAAAGCTGAGATTAATAAGGAAAAATACAGACTTACAATTAGCCCTTAAATGCCTAAGTGTTTATTAGCAAATTATCTCAATACTTTGGAAAAAGTACATTTTATGAAAATTCGTGTAGAGAAAATAAAATCCTCGGGAAAGGAGCAAACTTAGAAGATATTAAAAATGATCATTCTGATGTCAACATTGGCACTTTTAAAGAGCAAATGAAATTGAAAGAGTTGTGGTAGATCTGACAACTAAGCTGTATGTCAGTTATGCACTAGACAGCTGCATGGCAATTGTGTCCCAATTTTACATCTTCTAAGTTTGCTCTTTTCCTTAGGATTTTCTTTTCTCTACATGTATTTTTTAATAAAATTTACTTTTTCCAAACTATTGAGATAGGTAATTTGCTAATGATGGAAATAAACACTGGAAAGTTTATTCTAAGATGGTTCTGCATTTTCCAAACATCTGAGTGTAATGATAGAAACCCGAATGATACAGACAACTACATGCCGGGGCTGTTTGCCATAGCTATTGTGGTGCATAAGGTCTACCACCAGCTAGGACACCATGATGCCACTGGTGACTCATGTCATGAAGATACAGCAATCTGTGCAGACCGCTTAATGAAATGAATGAACTGTGAACCTCAAGGAAAAGTTTTAATAAGTCCTTGCTACATAGACAAGGATAATCAGAGATTTCAGAACAGGAAGAAAAATGGTATCTCTCCAAAGAAAGACACTGAGATAATAGAAAACCTGTGTGATGAGTATTGTTCCCTTTACTCACACCACATGCCAATTCATGCTCACATACCAGATTCTGCAAATAAAAATTGTGAGTACATAATATTGAAATAAAAAAGGAAAATAGAAAGCATTAAAAAATTGTCAGAAGAAATTGCGAGAGGAGGATCCCAGATGGTGGAGTAGAGGAGATCCCATTTCTGGCTGTTTTGTACATGAATCTGAGAAAGCCATCAGGTGCCTTCTCCACGGGGTCTCGCCTTGATAGAACATGACATCTCAGAACGTTTATCAGGACCCCATCCAGCGGATTTTCACAGAATCCACCAGATCTGCAAACACCGAGCAGATCTCAGAGCCTCTGTGTTCCAGTGAAACTCCAGACCTGGGTCCCAAAGCCCGCAGTTTGAGCACATGCATGACTTTCAAGCAGCAGAGCAGAAATACCACATCAGCATCTCTGTAGAGCAGAACTGCAGACCACACTCCACTCCCACACAGGTCACTGGACCACGTTCCAGCCACAGCACAAGAACATCCCTGCTCTCCACCACCACCTCACCTGACACCCCCATGAGGGAAACAGATGGATCCTATCTTGGGAAAACCTTCCTCACCATGTTTTGGTAGGCGTGGCGACCAACGTGCATCTGCCACTAAATAAGTACCCCCTCACCCCCAACTGTGATAACTCGGCTATCAGCACAAAATCTGCTCTCAGATGAACAGGAGTGCAGTGCAACCAGGGCACTGCCCACCTGGTGTGAACAAGGGTAGAAAGCAAGATGTCCCACAGCTGAGACCTGATAAGCAAGAGAGGGGAGGGGGTCTAAAAACTGGGAGCAACTCAGAGAGACCAAGATTAGGGAAGCTCCAGACAGAAGAGGGAGAGCTCTAGTCTTCTCACACTGGACACCTCCTCCACCTGAGGGCAGAGACTCAAGCTTGGAATTGACAAGTCCACCTACTGAAAGAAAAGAGAAGAAAATGGAACTCTAAGAATATATATATATATATATATATATATATATATATATATATATATATATATATATATATATATATATATTTGTGTGGTGGTGGTGGTTGTTTTTCTTTTTTTGTCTTCCATTTTATCCTCTTTCTCCTCTACCCTTCCTCCTCTGGTCCTTGCAACATCAACATATGTGAAACCAACAACTTTGCATGAAATAGAACTTTAAGAACTGAGTCACCAGAATAATATAGACGAAATGCATAAGCCCCCCTTTTTTCCTCTACTTTCTCTATTTTGTTTCTTTTTAATTTTCTTCCTCCCTCTCTTACTCTTTCAACCTCCTAATTCTTGCTATTTTTACTTCTTGTAATTCTCTAAATACATGTATGTGTTTGTTTTTATGCATTCTACTGTCCTCCCACATACTTGTCTACCTATATTACCTCCTGTCTATTCCCCTGCTACTAACCCTCTTCATTAGAGTTCTCCTCCAAATTTCCTAAGATATATTAACCTCATACTCTCACATCTTTACACCTTAACATAACATCATACACCCAACCCCCAGGTCTCTGTCTGCCACCAGAATCTGTACACCTCTTATGAAAATATTAATTTTAAATAATAATTGAATCCAACATTTCTCAACATTGAGAGTAACAATAAATGTCTTAATAACAAAAATTTACTCATAGATGATGTATTGTTGATATTGGGAACTGTTAACATTGTCCTTTTCCACAAAGGAGAGATCTCAGAACTGTACAAGAGCATGACAAATCTAGGGTAAAAACAATAACACACCAGTCCCACAGAGTGGGAAATGCAAGCATCATGAAAAGACAAGGGAAGAAAGGACAACAATTCAAGACAATATATCATTAGAAGAATTAACAAACAGCAGAAAAGTGAAACAATTCAATATTTACATGATTCAAATGTTTTTGAACATCAAGACATCAGACAACAGATGGTGAAAGATCATTTTGACAATTAGCTACATTAAAAAATCCAAGAAGCAAAAGATCAACTCTATATGGAGATAGAGGTCATTAAAAAACCAAACAGCAATCCTTGAAATGAAATAAAAAATTAACCAAATTAAAAATACAAATGAAAGCATCACCAACACAGTAGGCAACTTAGAAGATAGGACAAAGACAAAGTATAACATCTTCAGAAGAATGCAGCACAGCGAAAATGATAAGAAACCATGAGCAGAACATCCAAGAAATATGGGATAGCATAAAAAGACTAAATTTAAGAGTTATTGGGATAGAGGAAGGCATAAAGGTCCAAACCAAAAGAATGAGAAATCTGTTAAATGAAATATCAGAAAACTTTCCAGACATGAAGAATGAAATGGAAATCCAAATCCAACAAGCCTACTGGACACTGAATGTGCAAAATCACAACAAAACCACACCAAGACACATTATAATGAAAATGCCCAACATACAGAATAAAGAGAGGATTTTAAAAGCCACAAGAGAAAGGAATAAGATTACATATAGGGGTAAACCAGTTAGGTTAATGGCTGATTTTTCAACACAGACCCTGAAAGCTAGAAGATCCTGGGACAACATATTTCAAACTCTGCAAGATAATGAGTGCCAACAAAAAAAATCTTGTATCCAGCTTCATATTTGAAGATGAAATAAAAACCTTCCGTGATAAACAAAAGTTAAAAAAAATTTACAGCTGGACAACCAGCTGTAAATTATTTTTTAACTTTTGTTTACTATAAAACATCTTTGGCAAAACATTTCATGAAAAGTAAATGAAAACCAACAGTGGGAGGTAGCACACTAAAAGAAAAAAATATATCAAAGAGGAAAACCAAGATCAGTTAAATAACAAAAATAAACAAATAAGGCTGGGAAAAAACCCATGTCTCAATAGTAACCATAAATATTAATGGATTAAACTCACCCATCAAAAACACAGGGTAGTAGACTGAATTTAAAAAAAGACCCAACAATATGCTGCCTACAGGAGACTCATCTGATAGGAAAAGACATACGCAGACTGAAGGTGAAAGGTTGAAGAAAATCATACCACTCACATGGACCTCGGAAGCAAGCAGGGGTTTCCATACTCAAATAAAGTAGACTTCAAGCCAAAGTTAATCAAAAGGGATAAAGATGGACATTACATATTGCTCAAGGAAACCATACACCAACAAGACATATTATAAATATACATGCCCAAAACAATGGTGCAGCTATGTTCATCGAACAAACTCTTCTCAAGTTCAAGAGTCAAATTGACCACAACACAATGATCTTGGGTGACTTTAACACACCTCTCTCATCACTAGACAGATCTTCCAAACAAAAGTTGAATAAAGAAACTATAGAGCTCAATAACAAAATGAATAACTTAGGCTTAATTGACATATATAGAATATATCTACCAACATCAAGTGGATACACTTTCTTCTCAGCAGCACATGGATGCTTCTCAAAAATGGACCATATACTATGCCACAGGGCAAATCTTAAAAATACATGGTAGTATCTCCTTTGTATTTGCTATCAGATCATAATAGAATGAAAATGGAAATCAACAAAATAAGGAAGAAAAATTTCTGCATTACATGGAGACTGAACAATATGCTACTGAATAAACAATGGGTTACAGAAGTCACTGAGGAGGAGATTAAAAAATTCTTATAGATATAAATGAAAATACAGACACAACATATTGAAATCTCTGGGACACTATGAAAGCAGTACTAACAGGAAACTTCACTGCATGGAGTTCGTTCCTTAATAGAAGAGCCAAAAAAATATGACCTCACACTACATCTCAAAGCCCTAGAAAAAGAACAAATCAGCAGCAAAAGCAGTAGAAAACAAGAAATAATTAAAACCAGAGCAGAAATCAATGAAATTTAAACAAAATAAACAATTGAAAAATTTGACAAAACTAAAAGTCAGTTCTTTGAAAAAAAATGAGTAGCATTGACAGACCATTAGCCACTCTAATGAAGAGAAGGAGAGAAAGAATGCAAGTTACTAGCATACGTGATAAAAAAAGCAATATCAAAACAGACACTACAGAAATAGAGAGGATAATTAGAAATTATTTTGAAACCTTATACTCTAATAAAATAGAAGACATTGAAGGCATTGATAAATTCCTAATGTCATATGATCTGCCCAGATAGAGTCAGAAAGATATACACAACTTTAACAGACAATATCAAGTGAGGAAATAGAAAAAGCCATCAAAAGATTACCAACCAAGAAAATCCCAGGACTGGATGGATATACTGCCTTGTTGTTACAAGATCTTTAAAGAAGAATTAATACCAATACTCTTCAGGAAATAGAAAAAGAGTGAGTACTTCCAAAATCATTCTATGTGGCCAATATAACCCAGATTCCAAAACAAGACAAAGATACTTCAGAAAAAAAAAAAAAAAAAAAAAAAAAAAACAACTTCAGACCAATCTCTCTAATGAACATAGATGCAAAAATCCTCTATAAAATTCTGGCAAATTGAATACAAAAACATATCAAAAAGATCATGCACCATGATCAAGTGGGATTCATCCCAGAGATACAAGATTGTTCAAAATACAGAAATCAATAAATGTAATTCATCACACCCATAGACTTAAAGAACCATATGATAATCTCCATACATGCAGAAAAAGCATTTGACAAAATACAGCACCCCTTCATGTTCAAATCACTAGAAAAACTAGGGATAACAGGAACTTACCTCAACATTGTAAAGGCTATCTACACTAAGCCTCAGGCCAGTATCATTCTAAACAGAGAAAAACTGAAGGCATTCCCTGTAAAATCTGAACAAGACAGGGATGCCGTCTCTCACCACTTCTATTCAATATAGTTCTTGAAAAACTGGCCAGAGCAATTAGAAAGATGAAAGAAATTAAAGGAATAAGTAGAGGAAAAGAAGAACTTAAACTAGCACTATTTGCTGATGACATGATTCTATACCTAGGAGACCCAAGAAACTCCACCAGAAAACTTCTAGAACTAGTAAATGAATTCAGCAAAGTAGCAGGATATAAAATCAACACCCATAAATCAAAGGCATTTCTGTATATCAGTGAAAAATTCTCTGAGAGAGAAATAAGGAAAACTACCCCATTCACAATATCCTCAAAAAAAATAATATACTTTGGAATCAACTTAACAAAAGAGGTAAATGATCTACACAATTAACACTACAGAACCCTAAAGAGAGAAATCAAAGAAGATGGGAAGGTCTTCCTTGCTCATGGACAGGCAGAACTAATATTATTAAAAATGACCATACTACCAGAAGCACTATACAGATTTAATGCAAGTTTGATGAAAATCCTAATGACATTCCTCATAGAAATATAAAACACAATCATAAAACTCATCTGGAAAAATAAGAGACCCAGAATTGCTAAAGCAATCCTTAGCAGGAATAATGAAGCAGGTGGCATCACTATACAAGACCTTAATCTATACCACAGAGCAAGAGTAACAAAAACAGCATGGTACTGGCACCAAAACAGGCTGGTAGACCAATGGTACAGAATAGAGGACACAGAGACTAACCCACAAAATTACAACTACTTTTTATTAGACAAAGATGCCAAAAATATGCACTGGAGAAAGGATAGCATCTTCAACAAGCGGTGCTGGGAAAACTGGAAATCCATATGCAACAAAATGAAATTGAACCCTTCTCTCTCAACATCTGAAAAAGTTAACTGAAAATGGATCAAGGACCTAGGAATTAAACTAGAGACTCTGCATCTAATGGAATAAAAAGTGGCCCTAGTCTTCATCATGTGAGGCTAAGCCCCAAGTTCCTTAATAAGACGCCTATAGCACAAGAATTAAAACCAAGAATCAACAAATGGGATGAATTCAAACTAAAAGGTTTTTTTTCTCAGCAAAGGAATCAATGTGTGAAGTGAACAGAGAGCCCACATACTGGGAGCAAATTTTTACCCCTCACACATCAGATAGAGCTCTAATCTCTAGGGTATATAAGGAACTCAAAAAGCTAAGCAAAAAAAAATTAAATAAATAAATAAATACATACATAAAATAACCCAATCAACAAATGGTCCAAGGATCTAAACAGACACTTCTCAGAAGAGGATATACAATCAACACATATATGAATAATGCTCATCATCTCTAGCAATCAGAGAAATGCAAGTTAAAAGTACTCTAAGACACCACCTCACTCCAGTAAGAATGGCAGCCATTATGAAGACAAACAACAACAAGTGCTGGCTGTGGGGGAAAAGGCACACTCATACATTGCTGGTGGGTCTACAAATTAATGCAGCCAATATATAAAGCAGTATGGAGAATCCTTGGAAACCTGGGAATGGAACCACCATTTGATCCAGCTATTCCTCTTCTCGGACTATACACAAAGGATCTAAAAACAGCACACAAAGTCCTCTTCTCGGACTATACACAAAGGATCTAAAAACAGGGACACAACCACATCAATGTTTATAGAAGCACATTTCACAATGTCTAAACTGTGGAGACAACATAGATGTCCTTCAGTGTATGAATGGATAAAATAGTGGCATTTATACACAATGGAATATTATTAAGCTCTAAAAAAGAACAAGATCATGGCATTTGCAGGGAAATAGATGGTGTTGAAGAAGATGATGCTAAGTGAAGTTAGCCAATCCCCAAAACACAAATGCTGAATGTTTTCTCTGATATAAGGGGGTGGGGGGTGACTCAAACTGGGATAGGGAAGGACAGCATGGGAGGAAGATTACCTCTAGATAGGGAATAGGGGTGGGAAGGAAAGGGAGAGGGAAGGGGAATAGCAATGATCACGGTCATCATTATACAAAATACATGTATGAAGATGTGAATTTGGTGTCAACATAACTTACATACAAACAGATATGATAAATTGTGGTATAATGGTGTATTAAGAGTTGTAATGAAAAAAGAGACCTCATGTATAATGGCATAATTTGGCATGAACATACTTTATATACAGAGTAATGAAAGATTGTCCTGTGAATGGATGATTATGAATGTAATGCACTCCACTATTGTCATGTATGTAATAAATAAATAATAAAGAGGAGGAGAATGGGTACAGCAATATGGCCAGATGGTCAACGTCATCACCACCCATCATATAATGCAAACTCATTTCTAGTCTGGTTACCAGTGGGAATGGAAAAGTACTGGAGACGTCACTAAGTCACATGCAAGGGCATGAAACCATTGCTACCAATTGCATCACCTCCTCATTATAGTCACAATTATCTGCCATTGTCAATGAGCCACTGTCAAACGGTCCCCAAGCTGAAAAGTTATCACACCTGCCGCTGCCTGGCTTGAATGGAGGAGACAACTAGCCCAGGTGGATTCCAGCACTTTATTACCAACACGAGCAGCAAAGATAAGCCACACATCAACCCCAAGACACCTGGTCCCACGGGGTGACACCACCTATGGCCGCAGGTGCTGGGGGCTCTGCTGCCGGGAAGCCAACTCTGTGCTACAGACAAGTAAGTTCATGAACTCACAGGGAAGCTGAAGAGAGTGTTGGTGACAGCTTGTCTTCCTGTTGGAAAAAGTTCCTGTAGAATTTATTTTTCCATTTTCCCTGTGGCTCTGTCAATGATGACATTTCATGTTACTGGCACATCTGGAAACAGCCTGTGCCTCCCTTCTCCCACAGTCCCATCCACAGAGGTTCCCCTGGGAGCTACCCAATGCACCCCCAGGCCTCCGAGAACCACTCAGCTCATTTTCTGTAACCCCCAAAAGGCGGCAGAGCCCCTCGGGCCATCCTGTGGGGATGGCCTGGGTTTGGGGTGTACGGTTCCCTCTTTGGTGTCCTTGGCTAAAGCCATAAAGAAGCTGTTGATGATTTTAAACTCCATCAGCCCCAAATATCTGTGTGGCCGAGGATGGAGCTGCTGGGAGGTGGGGGACCATTAAGGGGCGGGGGGACCTAGGAGCTGAGGACATGGCTTAGGGTCGAGCACTTGCCAAGCTCGTGCAAGGGCCTTCTACTCCATCCCGAGTGTCACAGAGGGAAGAAAAGATGGGCCCAGCAGGTCACTGGGAGCAAACCCTGGTGGGATTGTGGGACCCCTGCTCCTTGCTCTCTGTCACTCTCTGGATTTTGCTCCACTGCCCTCTCCCACCATGATGTGGTTTGTATTTAATAGAAGAAAAACTTCATTAACTTAAATTATGCCACACTGAACCCTGGACCCTGTCTGCTTCCTGTCTTGGTGACATCACTTGCTGCGGATGATGAAGAATTCCCCCTCGAGCCCTGGACATGACTAAGAGGACCACCAGAGTTCTGGCTGCCACAGGAAGAGACCTGAGGGAAGCTTCTAGCAACCCTTGGAAGCCCCAGATGAATGCAGGAAGGAGCTACCCCTCCCCTTGACATCCCTGTTGGCCTGCAAGGCCCCATGAGTCCTGGGTGGTCCCCTCCGGTCTGAAGCTCCCTGATCTCTTTGGCTTTGGAGGGGCCATGGGTCACTTTGTGTTACGAGGAGACACGTCTCTGGCTAGTTGAGGTTGCAAGTCACCAGCAAGAGCAGCAGCTTTTAAAGTAGCTACTGAGTGGGGAGACAGAGGTCCCCTGGGTGAGAAAGAGGGGAGAGAAGGGAACAGAGGGGAAGGGGACAGGATAGAGGGGACAATGAAGGGGATGCAGCCTCCCTGTTTCCATCTTGAGCACACAACCAGCGAAACTCCACAACACGTGGGACCACAAGAATCAGAATCAGCCTGCGTCCTGCTGTTGTGTGTATCTACAAAGAACGAACAAGACCACGAGAATGAATGGCCATTACCACAGGGGCCAGCCCTGACCTCCTATCTGTCTATCTGCCAAAAACCATTGCCAGTGGCTCAGGGGATCTGGATCGTGGGGACACGTCTTGGAAGTTACTGGAGCTCTCATCACTGAGGACAGAGACATCATGGTGGACAGGCAGGTGTCAGTGTGGGCTCCTCAGCCATGAGCTGCCCACCAACCTGGGTGGCCATAGCCTCCTAGGGAGCTGCACCTGGGGAGGATGGGGCAGCCTGTCCCCACAGCATTTCCCCTTGGGGGGCTTCTGCCTCAGTTCTGGGGAACAAGGGCCGGATTAATCACAGCAATCAAAAGAGATGAACTAATAAACACGTGGGCACATAAATGCACCATGAAGTGAAACAGCTGGTGTGAAATGTCACATTGCTTTGGCTCCAACTGTATGACTCCAGTAAAATGAAGAAACAGTAGACCATGGAAACATTAAGGTTGCTGCGGATTCCAGGAAAAGGGGGAGATGGACATCTGTAGAGGGGGACGCCTGGTGTGGTGGACCTGCTCCCTAAGCTACTCCTATGGCAGCTACTCAACTCTATGCTTTTGTCACTATTTATAGAAATACAACACAAAGATATTAATTAATGATGATCTATCCATATCAACATTACACTGGCCCACCAATTGTGACAAATGTCATAGAAATGCAAGATGTAAGTAATAAGGAGAACCCTATGGTGGATAGGCATATGGGGACTCTAAAGTAAGTCCGCATTTTTCTGTCCAGGTATCTCATTTAAAAAAAAATAAAGTCACTTAACTGCAACATACAAAATATTCTCAGGGACTTCTGTGGACTCAGCATCTCGTCTGCAGAATGAGCCCTCACCCAGGGCACACAGATGCCTTTGTACCCTGAATTAATTATGCACAGCACTCAGCCTCATTTTTACTGAATTTGCCTTTGAGGTTTTGCTGGTCCTTTTATACCAGTTGGTCAAACAAATTAATTTTTACACCTTTCACTCTTTTTATAGAGAAACAAGAAGAAAAGTCCCTAGGAAGGACACCAGTTCTGTAAGTCCAAAAAATGTTTATACACCCTTCTATCACCCAAGAGTGATTACTAATTTTCCAGTAATGTAACTAGTAATTCCTTAATTATGAAGTAAAATGTGTTCCAAGTGATCCTATAGCACTCAGGCTTGAGGAGAAGATGATGTGGAGTGGTTCTAAAAGAATAGCCCAGCTGAGGGGCTGCAGGGTGACACCTTTAATGCCAGCAGCTCAAGAGGCTGAGGCAGAAGGATTCTGAGTTTGAGGCCATCCTCAGCAAATTAGTGAGGACCTAAGCACATTAGAGAGGCCCTGGCTCGAAAAGTAAATGAAAATCACTGGGGAGCGGCCTCAGTAGTTAAGTGCCTCAAAGTCCAGCCATAGTCCCAACAATGTACACAGGGAGATGCAAAGTGGCAGGTTCAGTGAAGCAAGGTTTCTCAGAGCTCACCTGCTTGGGACTCCAGCAGTGGGAATCCTGCTTCTCCCCAAGGTGGATGAGAAAGGGAAGCAGTAATACTCAATAGTGGATGAGGAGCCCGAGAAAAATAGATAGTTAGAGTGCATTAAATAAGGAAAAAGGAAAAAAAAAAGAGAAAGCTGTTTGCAGGAGGAGTAGGAATACCACACAGTCCAGAAAAAGCTGAGAACTTCTAGAAACAAGCTTAGTGCAGGAAACCCCAAGACTGAAGGCCGCCTAACCTGGCCAATGCAGATGCTGTGGGACTCAGTAAACTGGCTCAGGGAGGATGCCCTGAGCTTACCAACCACCAGCCAGGAGCTGAGCCAGGTACCATGGTGGGATTAATGTGCACCTGCCTAAAGGCAGCTGGGAAGTCAGATCCTGGGCCTGCGGGGCGGGGGGCGGATCACGTGATTTTATCTGAGACTAACAAGGACACCAGAGGCGTCACAATATGGTCCTTAAATTACACTACAGAGCTATAGTAACCAAAACAGCATGATATTGGCACAAAACAGACATGCAGACCAAGGAACAGGTTAGAAGACACAAAGACAAACCCATTTAAGTACACTTATACTAGACAGAGATGTCATAAACATACATTGGAGAAAACATAGCCTCTTCAGCAAATTGTTTTGGGAAAAAAATGGAAATTCATGTGGAACAAAGTGAAATTGAACCCCTAACTCTCACCTTGCACAGAAACCAAACTCAATGTGGATCAAGAATGTGGGCAACAGACCAGAGACCCTGCTCCTACTAGAAGGAAACGTAGGCCCAGCTCTCAATCATCTCAGCTTAGAAACCAACTTCCTCAACTAGACAACAGTCCAGAATCTATAAATGGGATGAAATAAAACTAAAATGCTTCTTCAAAGCAAAAGAAACAATCATGAACATGAAAAGCCTACAGATGGGAGAAAATCAAATCTTTGCCACCTGATCCTTAAAACATTAATTACCAGGATATACCAAGAACTCAAAAACTTAACACCAAAAAAAACAACAACAACAACAACAACAACAAACAAACAACAACAACAACAAGAAAAAAAAAAAACAGTCAATAAATGGGCAAAGGAACTAAATACGCACTTCTCAGAAAAAAAAAAAAAAAAAAAAAGAATAGTCAACAAATTTATGAGAAAAGGTTCAACATCTAGCAATCAGAGAAATGCAAATTAAGACCACACTGAGGCCGGGGGCAGTGGTGCACGCCTGTAATCCCAGCCGTTCCAGAGGCCAAGGCAGGAGGATGTGAGTTTAAAGCCAGCCTCAGCAAAAGTGAGGAACTACGCAGCTCAGTGGCACTCTGTCTCTAAATAAAATACAAAATAGGGCTGGAGATTCAGGTCAGTAGTCAAGTGCCTCCAAGTTCAATCCCCAATACCCGCCGCCACCAAAAAAAAAAAAAAAAAAAAAAAACACTGAGATTCCACCTGACTCCATTCATTGTGGTAATTATCAAGAATGCAAGTAACAATAAAGGTTGAGGAGGATTGCAGAAATAGTCATTCACACACTGCTGGTGGGACTGCAAATTGGTGCAGCCAGTATGGAAGGCAGTATGGAGATTCTTTAGAAAAAGGAGAATGGAAGCACCATTTGAGCCACTTATACCATGTTTGGTATATACCTACAGGACTTCAAGTCGACATACTTTAGTGACACAGCCACATTCATGTTTATAGAAGCTCAAGTCACAATAGCTAAGCTATGGAACCAACCTAGGTGGCCTTCAACAGATGAATAAAGAAAATGTGATAGATAGATAGATAGATAGATAGATAGATAGATAGATAGATAGATAGAGACAAGAGGGAGGGAGGGAGGCAGGTAGGCAAGAAAGGGAAGGAAGAAAGATCCAAGGGTCCCAAGACAGATGGATTGGTGCCCAGGGGCATACAGAAGTCAATGGGCTCGTTTCGGAGTGAGCCAGTTTACTCTCCATTATTTCCTCTCAGGACCAATGTGGAGATCCAGGTGGTTGGGAAGCATATGCATTGGGAGTGGGCATCACAGCTCTGAGCTGCTGTCAGTCAGCAGTCCTGAGACACACTTCCTCTGTGTTTTGCCATCCACAGGTCACATCACATAGGTTGATATTTTATCTCAAGCCACACTTACACTTTGCCTCAATGTGAGAGGCCTGAGGTTGGTTCATTATTATTGGAACTGAGAAAGCAACCCAGGCTCCTCTGACCTTGGATGATGACAGATCCACTCAAGAAGTTTCCCTCCAGACACTTCTTGTTTACCATTGCCTGAGGACAGGAGAAGAATTGGCCTTGCCTTTGGGGACACCATCCCTGCTTACTGCAAGACAGGTCCTGTCAGGCTTCAACAGAACACCAAGGTTACCAGTCCACTGAGGGGTGAGCTCAGGCCCTGGGTCCCATATAACCTCCTCCTGAAGGCTCAGCTCCAAGCCTGAATGGTCAAGAGGCAGGGGAGGCAGGGAGGTACTGCAGGAAGGCATTTTGGAGTCCGACACTTGCCACATTATAACTGCAACCCAGGTAATTATAGAATTGCTATTTACTTGAAATGTTATGGCATCAGCTATATTTCATAGCATTAGTATGATTTATAATATTACCAGTATTATTGTTCATGAGTAAATTAGTATAAGTGTGCATGAGGAATAATAATTCAAGAGATCGTTAGATCTAGCTCTACAATAACCTCTAGGACTTAAAGTGTCTCAAAACCTATCATTTCAATTCATAAGATTAGACATAGCAAACTAAAAATCCTAAGTAATATTAGTTGTAATAGAAACTTACAAAAAGTTGATGAAATTTAATTGTTTTAAATGTACCCAAGTTAACTACAGGTAAATGATTAATTATTTCTTCTTCACTATCACATAGTTATTATTTTAAATTTGGACAATGTTGATGCATTTTGAAAATACTCTTAAAGAAAAAAGAGAAGAGGGTTGGGGCTAGGGCTCAGGGGCAGAGCACTCGCCTAGCACGGGTGAGGCACGGATTCCATCCTCAGCACCACTTAAAAATAAAGGGAATTGTCCACCTACAACTAAACAATACATACTTACAAAAACTATAAATAAATTTCAGAGGGATCCATAAAGTTAACGGAAGGGAGGTGAGAGGGGAGTGCAGGGGAATGAATTAGAACAAACTGTATTTCATGCTTTGGTGATTCTGTCAAACTGTATCCTAATGTTATAAATAACTAAAAAGAATCAGTAAAAATAATACCCCAAAAAGTAAAAAGAGGTGTGATTCAAGAGTTTGTTACCAATTAAAATACTTCACATAATTAAAAAAGGAAACCCCTAAGGGTGCACAGAGATACACAAATAGAATAAATTTTGTTACCAAATAAAATACACAAAGTTTTCACAGCTGATCTCTCTGTAGTGGTATTAGTACACAGAGCCCAGGGACATTCATCTGGTGACAGTTAGGACCTCCTCATGTTGGAAACGCTGTTCCATGACACCTTTTGTGTTTCTGAAGCTCTGAGGTTCACTGAGCTGATGTTTAGCTTTAGAGTCTTTACTAATGCAAACCATGGAGAAAGACAGAATTCAACCCCAGAATTTTCTAGAAACGGCAATTATTTCATGTAAATTCATTGAATTTATATATATATATATATATATATATATATATATATATATATATATATATATATATATATATATATATATATCTCCCAGGGATGAAAGGAGATTTAAAAATACAAGAAGAAGGGGCTGGGGCTCAGGGGCAGGAGCCAGGGCCCAGGTGCTGGGCACTCGCCTGGCACATGTGATGCACTGGGCTCAATCCTCAACACCACACAAAAATAAGGTGTTGTGTCCATCTATAACTAAAAAATACATTCAAAATACTAGAATAAATACAAATTTGTGGTAAAATTAGAAAATATATAACTGGGCAAAGTGATATTACTATAGAGAACCACAGGCCCCTGATCTGGCTATAGTTTATGTCCTTCTATGTTAACACACATTGTTCCTTGATTCCTAAAAATTCCTAGAATACTTGCCCTATTCCAGCTGATCTGTCAGCTTCATTCTTTACTAATGCCCAATCCCTGAGACAGCACAGAGAATTTTAGACAAGAATTTTTGCACACGTGTGATTTCTGAAAGAGTAAGACATATTCTGCTTCTGCTAGATTCACTGGTGCCTCTGGAAATAAACCAGATCTTTACTGTAATTTCACTAAAGTTTCTGTGGCAGAGAAGAGCAGCTTACAGTAATCTACAGGAAGCTTATTTTATCTTCCATAAGACATATTTCATTTTCTAAGGCATTTTTTTGTGTTCTTGTCATTTGATTAATGATGTTTGGAAATGAAAATTATCTCCATAAAAATATAGTCCAAGTACAGTTTCTATCCAGTCACTGAATGATTACAGAATTTATGTTTGCACATTCATCAAGGTAAATTATGGAGAATAACCTCCAGGAATTCATGTAATTTTAAAGGAAAATAAATGGCAATTAGAAAATAGTGTAGATCTTTCCCATCTTGTTTCCAAATGTCTGGATGCAGGCATTGGAAGCAGGATGGCAGAAGCTTGGGAAACGAGGGCAGATTCCCTGAAGGACACTCAATGGCTTGGGGGCCTGCTCCCAGCACTCAGGTGTCCTTTGGGGTCTGAGTGAATATGCATCTAGAGGTTTCTGAGCTAAGGAATGTTCCAGAATCTTCCAAAGAGGACCAATTCAAATGGAAGACATACAGCTGGACTTCACCTTGTTCATTGCAGACATTCCCTTTTCCTCCTTGGGGATGAACAGGCCAACTAAAATGTGATGGGTGAATTTTATTGGTATTTTACCAGTGCCTGGAGCTTAGGGTCGAAATACTTAATTTCCCTTGAAATTGAAAGTCTTATTGCATTTACAAACACTATGTGTGAAGTCTCTTCTTTCATCCGAGGAGAGGCAAGCAAACAGGTAAACTGTTGGCTAAACTCTCCTTGTGCCAGGCTTCCAGGAACTTGGGAGTCTCAGGCAGGAGGATGCCTAGTTCAAGGCCAGCCTCAAGAAATTAGTGAGGTCCTAAGACCCTCAGTGAGAAACTGTCCCCATATTAAAAAATAAATAAAAAGGGCTGGGGGTTGGGGATGTAGCTCAGTGGTAAGGCACCCTCGGGTCCAGGTACCAGTTCTCTTCCTGAAAAAATGTTCCCTTTTTTGCTTTCTACAAATGACCCTGCACTGGATCTCCAGCTAATGTCAGCAAGGGGTGAGTGACAGCACTACGCCTGTTTAGTTATAGATGTCCACATCTCCTGATCCTACTTTACAAAACACACGCACACCTTGGGTTGGAATCATCCCAACACCAACACAAGGATGCTGGTTTCACCTGTCACGGGACTGACTCTGACTCACACCAAAAGGGCCAGGGAACAAATGCTACCTTCCACCCCTTTTACTCAGAATGCAAACGGAGTTGAAATTACTCACATGGGGCTACATGCCTGGCCCTGAGGGTAAGTGATGGTGACTGGATTAGAGGAAGCTATGGAGGGGCAGAACACATAAGTACACAATCCCTCCCAATTATGCACTCTATAAAGAGAGAGTGGGATGAGCAGGAGAGGTTGTCCTCCTAGAGGATCCATTTCCAACTCCAACCTGGGGGCCTACAGCTTTCCCTGGGCAATGTCTACGTAGCAGCAGCATTTCGTAGACACCGTTCCCAGGACAAACAGGACCACATCTTAGGAAGTGGGAAAGAAAGTATTAAAAGGAAGTGATGGAATTTATAATCTAAAGGAAAATGCAGTAGTTCTGTCAGACAGAGGGGAAGGCATCACCACCTCCCTGTGGTGAGGGGCATCTACAAAATCATTGATCTGAAGAACGATTGGTGCACAAGCTAAAATTAGTTAATTATTTTTTTTTAAATTGACTATTTTCCTTGGTCTGGGTTGGGGTGGACCAGGTTTCCTGCAGGCTGGACCAACATTCTGCCCCTGAGCCACATGCCATCCCTTGAATTTAAATTGATAATGGAAATAAGAGCCTATCGTACTTCCAAAGAATGTTTTTTTAGTAAATAATGATTCTAGTGACTGTAAAATGTGACATAATGACAAAATCATGCAATAAAAATTCTGCAGCTGTCAAACACTTCTGGTTCTCTCTGCAGAAACACATCATTTGCTTCAACATTCTCATGAAGATGGACCAAGATTCCAGACTCAGGGCCACGAGAAGTGCCTTCTACCTGCAGGCTGGGTTTGGCATCTCGGCCAACACCTGTCTGCTCTGCCTGAACCTGGCTGCCATCCTCGGGGACCAGAAGCCCAGGCTCATCGACCTACCCATCACCCAGCTGGCTCTGACACACATCATCCTGCTCCTTACTGTGGCCTTTTTGGTATCCACAGACATCTGGTAAGTGCAGGACATTCCAGGTGATGTCAAATGCAAAGTGCTGGTCTTCCTGCACAAGGTCATGAGGGGACTGTCCCTCGGCACCACCTGTGTCCTTAATGTGCTCCAGGCCCTCACCATCAGCCCCAGTGGCTCCTCGCTGGCCAATTTCAAAGTCAAATCTGCAAACCCCATCCTGGGGTCATGTCTGTTCCTGTGGGTCCTCACCGTGGCCATTACCAGCAACCAGCTGCTCTTCACAGTGGCCACCACCAATGCCACGCAGCCTGGTCTCTTTAACAACAGCCACTGCTCCTTCCTGCCAAGATACAGGGGCATTTTCTGCTCCTGGTAACACTCAGAGACATCTTCTTTGTGGGCCTCATGGCTGTGTCCAGTGGGTACATGGCCACCACCCTCCTGCACAGACATCAGCAGTGCTACCTGTCCCTCCACGGCTCCAGGCTGTCCCCCCAGACCTCCCCCAAGCACAGGGCCACTCACAGCATCCTGCAGCTGCTTGGCTGCTTCACTGCCCTGTACTGTGCAGACTCTGCGCTCTCCCTGCTCATCAGTGGGATGAGGAGAAACGACCCCATGCTCGGGAGCATCCACAATGCAGTGGCCAGCAGCTATGGCACGCTCAGTCCCCTGGTGCTGCTCAGGGTGGACAAGCAGATCCTGAACATCGTGAGAGCCCAATGGAGGAACAAAGCTAAGATGCTGACAAGACGCATCTAAAGCAGCTCCTCCACTCTCACTTACAAATCCCTCTATCCACACAAACTTCTTTCTGAAATGATTTCAGCTAGTGCACCAAATTCTCTGTCTGGTAAGGTTTCCTATGTGAGTACAAATGACCTTGTGTATGGTTTTACTTGATATCTGCATTGGTGTCTTTAGGTGTATCCACGGACTTTTACAGTCTCCTTTTATTTTCTTCTTGTTTTATGAAAACTTGTTTTAAAGAAGTTCTCTTAGAGCCACATTGTTCCCTATTATGTCTGAAAATAGCCATGTTGTAGTCTTCTTTTTAAAATAGTCTATCAACCAGGCAGTGCCATAACCCCAAATGCCCATCAAGAATAGAATTCATATTGTATTCTATGTATCTAGCATGATCCAGGCCAAATCCATAGCAACTAAGGAAAAAAAAAATTAAATGGATAAACAAATGCAGTTGGGGTGGGGGTGGGGGTGTGCACAAACAGGCACATTATATATCCATATACACAAACATACAAGCATACATATATAACTTATAGAGAGAACATTACTCTGCCATAAAAAGAAATGATATATGCAATAATCTGGATAAATCCCAAAAGTATTCAGCTAAAAAAAAAATCAATTGTGTATATAGAAAATAATGCTAAGTGAAGTAAGCCCATTGCAAAAAAACAAATTCCAAATTTTTTCTCTGATATAAGGAGGCTGACTCATAGTGGGGTGGTGTGGGCATGGGAGGAATAGATGAATTCTAGATGGGGAAGAGGGGTGGGAGGGGAGGGGACAGGAGCTTAGCAAGGAATGTGATGGACTTCATCATCTAAAGTCCACATATGAAGACAAAAATTGGTGTCAACATACTTTACATACAACCAGAGATATGAAAAATTGTGCTGTATGTGTGTACTGAGAATTGTAATGCATTCCACTGTCATGTATTTAAAAAAAATCAATAAAAATCTTTTTTAAATCACAGATTATATACTCCACTCTTATGAAATATGCAGAATTTGGAAACTGCAGAATCACAGAGCAGAAGTTGGTGACCAGGGTCTGGAAGGGCAGGAGAGTAACTGTCTGCCTGAGGGACACCTGGTTTCCTTTGGTGGTTATTAAAAGATGTGGAACAAGGAAAGGTTGTAATAACATTGCACCATTTCAAATATCACTAGATCCAATTTTCAAATGAACACTATTAAGAGAAATGAATCTCATTTAAAAACAAAACCTCCCCAAAAATCCTGAAAATGCTGGGATTCTGCTCAATGACGGCGGGTATAAACTCTGGGTGACAGGAAGGCACTGTGGCGCGGCAGACCCCAACTGTACTCTGGACCACCGACTCAGAGTTGTTAGGAATACCGGCTTCCAGGAACTAAGAACTTACTCTGCCGAGTCAGGTGTGGCTCTAGCTTTTTCCTAAACCTTGATCCTAATATTCCCAGTGGTCTTGGGTCCTACAGGAGGAATCCTGACTTTATGGAGAACAAACAAGGGCTGGAAATCAAACTGATTGTCCCAGGGTCACCCACCATGCAGACCAGGGCTCTGATGGACTGATCAGTCTGAAAATAAACTCCAGTCTGTGGTCATTTCTGGACAGAGGAGGGGGGAAAGGGAGGGATCATCAAGGGGCTCCAGGAACCTTTCAAGACTGAATTAGTCTTCACGTCCTTATTGTGAGGATGGTTCCGTGGGTGTATGTATGTGGCAGACCTAACAAGCTGTTCATTACATATGTGTGATTTATTCTTATCAGTTTCACCTGAATAAGATTATTTTTTAAATGAATAAAAGATATTAAAAGACAATTCAAGAGCAATTAAGAACAGAATAGGGAGGAAGAGCATGAGAAGGAGATCACCATTAAACAGGGTCCAGAGGGGGGAGGGAAAGAGAGAGAGAAGGGAAATTGCATGGTAAAGGAAGGAGACCCTCATTGTTATACAAAATTACATATAAGAGGAAGTGAGGGGAAAGGGGAAAAAACAAGAGAGAGAAATGAATTACAGTAGATGGGGTAGAGAGAGAAGATGGGAGGGGAGGGGAGGGGAGGGGAGGGGGGATAGTAGAGGATAGGAAGGGCAGCAGAATACAACAGACACTAGTATGGCAGTATGTAAAAAAGTGGATGTGGTACCAATGTGAATTTGCAATATGTATACGGGGTAAAAATGGGAGTTCATAATCTGCTTGAGTAAAATGTATGAAATATGATATGTCAAGAGCTTTGTAATGTTTTGAACAACTAATAAAAAAATAAAAAAAGACAATTCAACAAAAGGCAGATGCCAACTATACCTAAGGAAATATGGCAGACACCACACATCATTATGGAATTGTAAGAAATCAATTAATTTGAAAAGAAACAAAAAATTTGACAAGACAAAAATTTGGTTCTTTGAAAAAATAAATGAAATTGAGAAACAATTACCCACAAAGGGAATGAGGGAGAAAATTCAAATTACTAAAATTCATGATGCAAGAGGAAATATCATGATGGACACTATTGAAATACAGAAGGTAATCAGAAACTGTTTTGAAAGTTTATACTCCAATAATATGCAAAATCATGAAGACATTGACCAATTACTATAGACATGTGACCTCCCCAAACTGAATCCGGAGGACATACGTGGTTTAAACCCATCAACTTAAAATAATGAAATGCAAGATGCCATCAAAAGCCTACAACTAACAAAAGCCCAGGACTAGAGAGACTGTCAGCCAAGGTCTATGAGACCTTCAAAGCAGAAATAACACTGAATTTCTCAAATTATTTTTATGAAATAGAAAGGAGGAACCTTTCCAAACTCATTCTATGAAGCTAGTATCACCCTGATACCAAAACCATACAAAGATACAAAGAAAGAAAATTTCCCACCAGTATCCCTGATGGTCACAGATGCAAAAATTCTCAATAATATTCTGGCAAATAGGGGCTGGAGCTGGGGTCCAGTGGTAGAGCACTCACTCACCTGCCATGTGCGAGGCATTGAGTTTGATCCTAAGCACCACTAAAAAGTGAATAAAAATAAAGTCATTGTGCCAATGTACAACTAAAGAAAAATATTTTTTTTTTTTAAAAAAAATCCTGGCATATAGCATACAAAAACATGTTTAAAAGATAGTGCACCATGATCAAGTGGGGTTTCTCCCAGGGATGCAAGGTTGGTTTAACATATGGAAATCAATAAACATAATTTATCATGTAAATAAACTTGAAGATCAGAGTCATATGATTATCTTGATAGAAGCAGAAAAAGCATTTAACAAAATTCATGCTCAAAACATTTGGGAAACTAGGGATAGTAGGAACATACCTCAACACTGTTAGAGCTATCTATGATAAACCCATGGCCAACACCATTCCAAATGGAGAAAAATTGAAAGCATTCCCTCTAAAGCCAGACAGGCATGTCATCTTTCACCATTTCAATTTCACATCAAACTGCTAGCCAGAGCAGTTAGAGAGAAGGAAATTAAAGGGATACAAATAGGAAAAGAAGAACTCAAACTATCACTATTTGCTGACAACATGATTCTATATCTGGAATATAAAAAAAATCCACTGGAAATCTTCTATAACTCATAAGTGAATTCAGCAAAATGGCATGATATAAAATCAAGACCCATAAATCCAATGTGTTCCCACAGATCTCTGATGAATCCTCTGAAAGAGAAATTGGGGAATCTACACGGATCACAATAGCCTCAGAAAGAAAAATACAATATTTGCAAATTAATCCAACCAAAGAGGTGAGAGACCTCCACAGTCAAACAACAGAACAGTAAGGAGAGAAACTGAGGAAGGCCTTTGAAGACGGAGCCATCTCCCATGTACTTGGGTGGGCAGAATGAATCTCATCACAATGGTTCTACTGCCAAAAGCTCTGTACAGATTGAATGCAATTCCTATTAAGACACCAACGATGTTCTGCATAGAAATAGAAAAAGATGTCATGAAATTCATTTGGCAAAGTAAGAGGCCCCGAACAGCAAAAGCAATCCTTAGCAAGAACAGGGTCAAAGGACGCATAACAATACCAGTCCCTGAATCACACCACAGTGCTAGAGTAACAAAAATGGCATGGTTGTGGCATGAAGACAGGCAGACCAACAAACAGGATAGAAGACACAGAGAAACCCACATAAATACAGTTCTCTCACAAAAGACAAAGGTACCAGAAACACACATTGGAGCAAAGAACCTCTTCAACAAATGGTGCTGGGAAAACAGGAAATCCATCTGCAGCAAAGTGAAATGAAACCCCTCCCTCTCACCTTGCACAAAACTCAACTCAAAGTGAATAAAGGACTTTGGCACTACAGCAGAGACCCTGAACCCAATGGAAGAAGAAATTAGCCCCAAATCTCCACCATGTCAGCTTAGGAGCTGACTTCCTTAACAAGACCCCTAAAGCACACACACACACAAAAAAAAAAAAAAAAAAAAAAAAATCAAGAATCAATAAATGAGATGAATTCAAAGTAAAAACTTCCTCTCAGCAAATGAAGCAATCAGTCAAAGAGAGAATCTACAGAATGGGAGAAACTGTTTACCACATGCACCTCAGAGCATTGATCTCAAGAATCTATAAAGAACTCAAAAAACTTTAACACCCCCCCCCCAAAAAAAAAAATAGCCAATCAGTAAATGGGCAAAGGAACTGAACAGACACTTCACAAAGGAAAAAACACAACCCATCAACCAATATATGAGCAAATGCCTTCTGATATGCAGATGCTAATCACAAGGGAGGCACTGGGGTGGGGGATGGAGGTTGTTTGATGTAGAGAGGGGAGTGGAGGGAGGGGGTGGGAGGGGGGAAGGACAGTGGAATCAGTCAGACATTATTACTCCACATGCACATATGATCACATGACTGGTGTATTTCCACATCCTGTATAGCAAGAAGGATGTGAAGTTATACTCCATTTATATATGATGTGTCAATGCGTTTTACTGTCAACTGTAACTCACTGTAACCAATGCAAAAAACAAAACAAAATAAAAAACAAAGAATCCAATAATTACAAACCTATAGGAATTAAAACACTGTGGTGCTAAAACAGGAGGCAATCTACAGACCAATGCCAGAGTGATCCCTCAAGGGCTTGCTGCACGCTCAGCTTTGACCAGTGAGCCCATAATGGACAGCTGAGAACGGGCAGTCTCCTTAACAAATGGTACTGAGGATACTTGATATCCACACGCAGAAGAGAGAAATCAAAGCCTTATCTCACACCATAACACACAAAAGATCAATTCAAAAGGAAAAAAAAAAGTGAATGGTGAGACTTGAATCTGTAAAATTCCTAGAGGAAAATCCTGGGGCCCCATGTACCCACCCCTCCCCATCCTTCTAAAGTGATGTGTATCATCTTGATTCTAGTTGGATCCCTATAGAGTGTGACATGGATCGAAATATCATGCTGTACTGATTAGCAGGTCAAGTTATTATGTTTCTATGTAAAATGAAAGAAAAGAATAACTTGGTGAGTAAAATAAAAATAAAACACAAAAGTTTGACAACATTGCTTTAGGAAATGGTCCCTTAGCTATGACACTATGACATGGGACAGAAGCATAAACAGGCAAGTGAAACTTCATCAAACCAAGAGCTTCTTCACATCAAGTAAGGCAAGAACAGAGAAAAGGATCCAGCTGACAATGAGAGAAGTTACCTGCCCATCACCTGAGACGAGCACAGTGTCTCAATACAGAGGTCATCCCTGGAACTCTAACAAACCCAGGTAAAAACCCCTAAAGGAGCTGGGCACAGCAGCACACACCTAGAATCCCAGTGGTTCAGGAGGCTACATGGGGAGGATCACAAGTTCAAGGCCAGCCTCAGCAAATTAGAAGGGCTTTAAGCAACTCAGTGAGACCCTGTCTCTATATTAAAAAATAAATAAAAAGGCCTGGGGATGTGGCTCAGTGGTTAAGTGCCCTGGGTTCAATCCCTAGTAGAAAAGGTCAGAAAAAACTTTTAAAATTCAATATTTGTTAAATTCTTAAGTTTGATCCAATATTCCTAGGTTGATATGGTTTTCTGATTACACTCTGCTTTATTCTAAGGCCAACTTACAAGGATTAACTCTCAATCTATTAGGTTTTAAAAAATAAGCTACAAGACTTTTGTCTGTTTGCTTTGTGTGGGTGTACTGATGTATATATTTGGTACAAAAAATTGACATGAGCTCATAAATTAAAATATTTAATATGATTTAAAGGGTTCAATTAAAATTGGAAAAATAAATAAAAGTACAAATGTCTTTAAGTTTACTAATGCACAGTTTTGTTTCTAGATGATTAAACAGCTCTTAAAATGTTAATGTCTACAAAGTGTCTGACATCCATTGTCTCTAGGATTTTTCTTTAACAGGAAAAAAGATTACTAATACTATTCAATGCACTTGTCTGATACCTTTTTTTTAAAAAAAAAAAAAAAAGACACATAAATTACATCTAAATGTATATGGTTGTCTTTGTTAGAGACATCTGATTGGTTTACAAAGTTAAAATGCTAACTGTTAAATGTAATATCAAGTACTCTTAACTCCTTAAATTCCATAAGGTAAAATACCTAAACAATGTTGGTGTTTCCATAAATTGGTAAACTAAAAAAAAAATTAAAATTATTTTGTTTTATCATAAAAATAAGGTTACTATAAATTAAAAGTCCCAACAGGTATAATTCTACTTACAAGTAGTCAAGAGATTTCAACTGCATTTCAATTGAAGTACTGTAAATAAAAAAAATATTTCATCATATTAAAATGGATTAATTTATCTAAATTCAGAAATTTATAAGGGTTATTTCAAGGTACAAATAAAAAGAAGGATCGGTAGATTGAAAATGATTAAAGGGTTATAAATATAAAAATATATTTAGTAAAAAACATTTCCAGGTAAAAAATTATTTATGTGGTAAAGTATAATTATAATACCTTTAAGTAAAAAAAGGGTCTAATTAAATAATATAAAGATCTACAAATAATATATAAATATTAAATAGTTTATATGTAACTAAGCTGGTTATATATGTAACATAAATAGTTAAATCTATTCAAGGTTTTTCCCTAAAGACAAATATTAATGTTCTGATATATTTATATGTTCAAATGACAAAAACTTCTAAAAATATAAGTTGCATTGTGTGTTAAGTTTTATCCCCTAGAGCAAGTAATCCTGGAAAAATTAAGGTTTGTACATCTATGGCTAGACAGCAACTGTTATTTTAAAGTATTGTCCTAGATTACAGAGTCTAGATTTGTTTAAAAGCTAACCTTGGTTAATATATAAACATCAATAAAAATGTGATACATTACTCTTCTTTACAGATTAAGTGTGTTCATACCTTTCAGGTATAAAAGTCTTTAAGGTAAAAGGTTTAAAGGAACATTTTATCAAGCTGGTGTTCTCCAAACTAAAATTGTCTGTAATGGTAATTTAAACTTATAAGGATAATATAAATAAATCCCCAATAAAATCGATTATTTGATGTTTCATAACCAAATCTTATGTTACCTTTTACCCTAAGATATAAAAATTTAAAGGTGTCTTAAAAGATAGTGAAAGATATTAAAGGTTAATATATATTAATAGATATTAAAAGATATTCAAGGTTAATATTACAAAACATTTTTGCCACTTTTCCACATAAAAGCAAAGAGTGCTCAGCCTTCCCTTAATTAATGTCTCAGATGTATGTCATACTGTGCTAGCTGACATTCATACAGAGTCAGGAAACAACATATGTAAACTTTATAAAATGATATTTAAAAAGAGACCAAGATCAGCTTCAGAACCACAACACTTTACCTAGGATCTGTGAAGAGCCCTGCCTTACCTGAGATACAGCTCTGACCCCTTCCTACAAGGTAGGTCAGACCTAGGTTGGCTTAAACTTATATTCAAAAAATTGATTTTTATAATAAAGATGACTGTGATCTCAAATAGAAAATGTAAGCTATAACTCAGCCAAGGTTTAAAATTATATACAAGCTAACTATGTTCTTACTATTGTTAATGTCACTGTGTATTTTCATTATAACTGAAAGTGACCAGGACACTCCAAGCTACCAAGAGACCTTTATTGTGGCAGTGCCTGATTAACAGAGGGAGGAGAGAGAGAGAGAGAGAGAGAGAGAGAGAGAGAGAGAGAGAGAGAGAGAGAGAGAGAGCTGGCAAGAGAGTTTTTATAGCCAAATCTAATGGGCTCTCTGGGTCTGCAAGCTGCCTTGTGTCTTGCAGTGACTGTCTCACACAGTATTTGCTAAAGTGTCATCTTCCACCTTCAGGCAGACAGGACAGGGGTCAGATGTGGGTTTCTATTGCACCAGTTAGGTGGGGGTCGAGTGTTCAGCTTCAGACAAACAAGTGAAGTTCACATTTGTTCAGCCTTCTCCCCAACTAACAATAACTGTTGACTGTTAAGGTTTTACAGAGGCAATACTTCATGAACACACAACCTAAATTAATTTGAGATATTGAGCCATCATCTGCAGACAGATAAGAAATAAAAGGGATTAAGTTAACTGTAACATGGGCTGGGGTCGTGGCTCAGCAGTAGGATGCTTGCCCTGCATGTGGGAGGCACTGGGTTCCGTCCTCAACATCACATAAGTCAATGGATAAGATAAAGGTATTGTGTTACGTACTATTTAAAAAAACAAAAAATATTAACTGTAAAGTTATAAACATTAACGATAAAGCCCAGTATTTTTAGTTTAAGACTGATAAGACTGACTTGATGGATGTTTAAGGCCAAGGCTTAAAAATTTAGGTTATAATAAAGGGGCCAAGAAAATCAATATTTGGCTCTTGCCCTCTGAGTCAGCCTGAACTCAGGACAGGGGGAAGAGCTTTGTAACTCTGGGCCACCTGACCTCCCAATAAGGGAGATTAATGAGACCCCCGGAAAGCAGAAAGCCAATCAGTGTGCATGCTACAAAAGAGGAGGGTCATTAAAAAGGGAGACATGCCTGATGCTTCCAAGGAGAGCCACATAATCAGCAATATCTTGACCCATCCTAATGCTGATGACACTAGCAGAGCTAAAATGCTGCTCACAAGTTCCCCCAGAGTGTCCTCCAAGGAAACTCGGCTGACGCTTACCAATAGACAGGAACAAGGTCAGTTGGACCAGCTTGGTCTTCACCACCTATCAGAACTAGTTAAAAACCAAAGCACAGCCATTCCCAGGAATTTAAAAAGAAAAAACAGTTATTTTAATGTAACTTAAGGTGTACACTAGTGTTAGCACCACCACCCCCCCCCCCAAAAAAAAAATAAGGCTGGAGACAACAGAAGAGAGATTTTTAGGCAAAAATACCTGTTAACTATCAATAAACGCTGCCAGAAGTTTTTAGTCAGTTTAAGGCCTACAGATCTTCCTAACCTCCTTTACAGGTAGATGTAATCAATGTTTAGTAATATGATTATCTGGCCCCAAGTAACAAAGAGATCTTTACTGAACACAGAGGTCATGCCAAAAAGGTGTTTTTTATAAAAATCAGATGACATTAACTAACTTAACAATGTTGTGTCTACATTCCTGATAATTCTGACAATGTTGAAGATTTATGTTCCCTAAAAAAGAGGCCTCATTAGGCTTTGATAGGCCTTGGTATGGAGACAATTTCTCAGGTCTTCCACCTCCTGGTAAAGAATTATTAATTTCTGTAATTTTCATGATATTCCTGGACAGGTTCCAGATGCTACAACTGCTATTTTGTATTAATCTTGTTTCAATACTCATGTCTTTTTGTCTCTCTCATAGAGGTGCCCACTCAGGTGAATTTACATCCTGGTCTTCCTGAACCAGATTTTTACCATGTTCTTGACCCACTCAGTTTCTGAAAAGGGGATTGCAAACTGCTTGCCCACTGCACATCACCCCCTCTCAGGTCAAAGCAAGAAGAGTCATCGATCTTTTCCCTTACAGCAGTAGGAGTCCCTAACATTAGAGAAAAATTTTGGTCAATATAGATGTCCGACAATATGTCTGGCTCAGGAAGATGTACCTGGAAAACTACTTCCAAGGTCACCCTGGGTGAGTTCCCTGAAAGAGACACTTGCTTCCACAACCCAACTTATAATTGGGACAACTCCCTGTTCACCAAAAATTGTGCTTCCCGGGTCCCACTTTGAACTCCTTGCCTAAATCTCCAAACTGTCAATAACTCTGAACTATGGAACCTACTATTTTGATGGATTAAAAAGAAAGGAACACCTGGACTTACTAGAAGGCCAGGGCCCACTGATTTATCAACCCAGATGGGCTGCCCCCATTGGAGTTCCCTTCCTGGCTGGTTTGGGAATAGGTGGATCTACTGCTTTGGGAACTGCAGCTCTGATCACAGGCTCTAAAAATGTTAAGTCCCTCAGCCTCAGATAGATATAGATTTAGGAGAATTAGAAAGGTCAATCTCCAAACTAGAGGTGTCCCTAGATGCTCTGACGGAAATAGTCTTACAAAACAGATGAGGTCTAGAATGTCTCTTTCTAAAACAAGGAGGATTTTGTATGGCCCTAGGAGAAACTTGTTGTTTCTATGCAAACCACTCTGGGATAATCAAGGACAGTTTGGTACTAATGAGAAACAGGTTAAAGGAAAGAAAGCACAAGACACTTCAGGCAATTGGTTCCAAAACTTATTCTCATGGTCCCCTTGGTTGACTAAAATCATTTCAGCCATAGTTGGGCCCCTAGTACTTCTCCTGATTGGGATTCCTGTAGGACCCTGCCTCTTAAAAACCCTCCTAAACCATATACACAAGAATGTAGGTGAGGTCCGACTTATGGGCTTGCAAGCCCAGTGTGGTCCCTTAGACAGAGAATGGAAAAGAAACTGAGTCCCAATGATGTGCAAGATTGACATCACACCTACTAAAACCATGTGATAGTAAAAGCAAATGTGATTCCATTTTATTTTGTGACACCATTCTGTAGAACAACCAGGCCAAGTACAAGGGTCATGACTGGGGCAAGATGTTCTTTTCCTTTTGCTATAGAAACCTTTAAAAACAAGGAACTACCTAATGGGGCATTGTTTCTGTAACTGGGGTGACTGGGCTAACTGTGATTGGTCAGGCTTCCCGCCAACTGACTGCACTCTCCCTCCTCTGTAACCTGCTTGCTTGCATTGGCTAGACCCCTGAACATACCTTTTGCGGTTTTAAGGATTATAAGGAGCGCCCTTGCAATTTTCCGGGGCTGATCAGGGGCACAGCTTTATGTTCTGGTCAGCGCCACCGGTACGCTTCAATAAAGGCTTGATTTGATTATAAGTGAGTGGTCTGGAAGTCAGTTTATGAAACCCCTGGAGAAAGCTTTAAATAAAAACAACAGAATAATGTACTTTCCAGAATGGCCTCCTCCCCACAGGTCAGAGACCTCCCCTGTTAGCACCTTCTTGGGCGTCCCCACGTAGCACTGTCTGCAATCAGAAAACCCAGCTCAAGCTGCTGCCCTTCCCTGGGCCGGCTTCCTCCAAAATGCCTCATTTGTCTTCAGTTCCCACCACCTGCAGACAGGGGGCCACTGAGACCATCAGAAACCTCCATGGTACCAAATCTAGCGCTCCCTCCTTGTCACCCTCTAGTTCACTTCTGAGTGGGCTCAGGACAAGAGGCCTCACCTTTCCCAGAAGTCCGAGTTGATCCATCTCCCAGTTTTCCATGGCCCTTCCTGGATGCCCTTGCTCCTTGCCTCCTTCATAGACTTGCCCTCTTCTCCACATCATTGCATAGAGGTGGGTCCCAGGCAAACAGCAAGGCTCCCTGCACCTCTCTGTCTCCGTGCTCACCCCAGATCACCCTCAGCCTCATGGCAGTATTTTCCAGGATGGGGGGGTCATCAACGCCCCAGCTTGCTCCAGATGAAGATTTGGGAAGTGTCCCTGGTCTTTGAGCCCTTCCCATACACCACTCTATCACAAATCCCCCCTTCTTTTTTGAGACAAAATTATAAACATGTGTTTGTATATATATTCACACAAACTTGTGAATATGTGTATATAACACATACATGTATAGAATATGTACTTAATTGTAAATAAATATACCAGGTCCAACCACATTTGTCCCCCTGTCACCTGGTCATGCCACCATGTTACCTGTGTGTCTTCACGAAGTCGCTGTCATCCCTGGTCCCTGCCCAGCCACTGCCAAACCATCCCTTAGAGATCCCTGGGCTGGACTGGCCTCTGTCCAGCCAGAGAGGCGGTGTCCCACGCATCCTGCTGCAGCGAGTCCCCAAGGTCGCCTGGGCTGGGTCGAGGCCGCTCATGATCCGCGCTTCTCCCCCTGCCCAGGGCCAGGAGGCCCTGCCCAGGTCAATGCGGGGGACCCTGAGAGCCACCCCAGGACCAGCGGTGACAGCCGTGCCACACGCCACCCTCTCGGCCTCAAGGTCACGCCATCTACACCGCAGGCACCAGGAGGGGTCTCAGTCGCGCCCAGAAACCAAGTCTCCAAGGCGACATCCCAGGACCCTCCCAGAGACCCCTGGACCCCAACCCACCTAGACACTGAGGAGGACGAAGGAGGCTGTGCAGAGGGTCCTGGGCCTCCCTCCGCGGCCTCCCGTGTAACGGGGGAACTGCGGCCAGCGGAGCAGACTCTGGGGTCACATCTTGGGCTGTGGGAGCCCAACGCACGCTCCCCACTGGGTCCACAGCGACCTCTGGCCACTCCCTCCCTAGGCCCCGCCCTGTCCACTGCTCCTAAGGGTTGGCCTCAGTGGGACCGCTCCGCCCAGTACTTCGGCTCTGCCCACCTCCACTCACTAAGCCTGACAGAGGAGCAACAGTGCTTCCAACTGACTTCTCAGTGACCCTTCCACACCAGAATGAACTTGCAGAGGAGTCCCCTGCTCAAGGTCACCTGGTAGAGATGGGGGATGAGGTTGGTGGTTGCTTGCCTGTCTTCTGCTGCCAGTTTGCATCCCCAAAGCAGGAGTGAAGCCTGCCACTGTGATCCCCCAGATGCTTCATGGGTGCACGTGAGGTTTCACACAGGAGGCACCAGGGTCTAGACTCCTTATGGCATAAAGGGACTCAGGGATGACTCTTTCCCTGGGACAAGGCATTAGACATGTCCAAACTTCTCATCCCACCAGCTGGGAGTGTGGCAGTCACATAGAGCAAAACTCTTGCCTGGGATTCCAGAGTCAGGTGGCCAGAGACCCACTCGACCTCACTCCTGCCTCCCATGGGCTCTAAGGAAGGCCCTCACCATCTCCTGGACACTGGTTAGAAATACACGTGCTCAGGTAACACTCCAGGTGGGCTGCATCTGAACTGGGTGAGGGGGAAGCCCTGTGGATGTGAACAAGGCCTTCTCCTGGGGATTCTGATGCCAACAAATGCCAAATAAGCATGTACACACACACCCGTGGGTACTTAGTGTAAAATGGCCATGCAATGGTTTCGACCTCAAGTTCACTGGAAAAGCCTCTTCACCTGGTGGACATTGATGGGCTCAGAGGAGAGTACACCAGATCCTGCAAAATCATCAGGGGTTTGTTTCTCCAATGTGGGGGTCAGGCAGGCTCCTTCAAGGTGAAAATGGCTTAAGGCTGCCACTTAAGATGTTTTAAGACAAAGATCAGCTGCAGAAATAAAGCATTTTACCTAAAATTGGCCATGGACCAAACCTCCCCTGAGATAATGCTCTTCCTCTCACCTTGCACCAAGTCAGGGTGTCTCCAAAGTAGGACAGAATTAAGCACAATTAATGTTACATTCCCAAGATACATTTTTTTTTATTGTAAAGATTCCTGTCATGTAAAAAAAAAAAAAAAAAAAAAAAAAGAACCAGGGATATAATATGGGACTAATAAAAGATTTGGATAAAATGCATTTTTTGGTTCATAGCTACTATACCAACTGAACACAGTTTTACTCTTCTTAATTTCATTCTGTATTTTCTTTGTAAAACTTTGTAGTTGTTGCCTGTTTGGTGTTTTTGCAGAAACACTACATCTAAAAGAACACCTGAGTTCAGTTGAGACAATTAGCCTTTAGATAGAAGATACAACCCACTTTCAGTATTAACAATGACCCCAATTAAGTTGAAGGGGTCACTATAAAATGATATGCACTGAAATGAAAACCCAGAACTCCCACTTCAAGACTGGAGAAACTGACTTGCTTGATGTTTAAAACCAAATCCTGGAGACCAAAGTTAAGTAAGTAAAAGGGTCAAGGAAAAAGAAGCCAATATTTGGGCCCTGGCTCTCTGAGGTCAGCCAGGATCCAGGGAGATATGGTGTCCCTCTCAGGTCCCTAAGCACTGGTGTGAGGCACGCAAAAGCATGTTCAGAGGGATTGAAAGGACCTCAGAAAACAGGAATCCAGCCAGAGCACATTCTGCACAGAGGAGGGTCACTGAGTGGACAGGGAAATATTTTTGGATACATCAAGAGAAGGAACAGTTGTTCAGCAAGACTCTGACGCATCCTGTCACATGGGCCAACTCATAGAGAAACAGCGAAAGGGGCCAAGAGGTTCTCGCAGGTTACCAAGAGTGATATCCCACATATCTCAGATTAGATAGGAAAATGGTCCAACTTGGTCTCAGATGCCTGGCAGGAGAGTCCAACCAAACACTGCCAGACGTGGGCATTTATGGGATCAGATGATAGCTCTTTTCTGTGACTTGAGATGTACATTTGTGTCAGTCCATCCAAGAGTAAGTGGCCCTGGGAGATGGTGAAGGAAGGGCTTTCCTATGGGTGTGCCTGATGGACATCACAAAAAGTTCCCTCAGAGTCACAATCTATTCTGAGTCCATTTGACACCTATAAACTTTTTGACCTCCTGCAGGGGCAGACTTGATCTGTGGATGTTTCTAGATTGTCTGTTTGCTGGTGTGTTCATTATGAACTCAGGCTCAGATGCCTCCCTTCAAGTTCACAATCCATCCCGTGCAGGGTGGCATCGTGGATTTAATCAAGACCTGTAATTAAGACATGCTTCAACTGAGATGGAAAGACCTTACCAAGTGCCCCTAATCACCAGAATGGCTATCCCAATTGCTAAAAAGAAAGAGCTGTGTGTGTGTGTTGCTGGGGATTGAACCCAGGGCCTTGTGCCTGCAAAGCAAGCACCCTACAAACTGAGCTAGATCCCCAGCCCAGGAAAGAACTCACCAGTGCCCCAAGGGTGCAGGGTCACAGCCCGTGGTGTGATGGAGGGACAGGCAATACCGTAGGCTCAGCAGGACTTTGAATCTGCTGCAGTGTTTGAGCTGGGCCCAGCAGGTCCAGCTGTGGGGCTAGCTACTCAGGAGGCTGAGGCAGGAGGATCACTGGAGCTCAGGGGTTCAAGACCAGCCTCTGCAACAGAGCAAGATTTCCTCCTGAGAAGCAGAAAACAATATCTGAGTATCTTCTGGCACAGGATTGGTAACTTGAAAGATGGAGGGAGGTCCCCCCATGTTGGACATTCTTCCTCTGGTTAGAGTGGACATTTTGAGAGTCAGGAGGAATGGCAGCCTCCTTGATTCTTGGGGACCAGTGACCACTGGAGGCCCCCACACCAACCCCAGAAATGCAGCTAGAGTCTTCACATGCTAGGTGGAGGAAGGTGGTGTATTGCGCTGTCCTCCAGGGGGTGACAAATGCTGCCACTGAACCGCTTTCACATTGACCTTGGGTTCAATCCAGCAGCCGGACTTGTTGAGTTAAGGACATGTCACCACAGGTTAAAACCTGCCATCCCGCTGGACTTTAGCGATGGAAGGATGCAGGACTGGGGTCGGCATTTTAGCTCCGGGTTCTCTGTAGCTTTTGCTGTGACTCCTGAGTTCCACTTAAACTAAAGGTCATTGGTGGGCATGGTGGCCAACACCTGTAATCCCAGCAGCATGGGAGGCTGAGGCAGGATGATCATGGGTTCAAAGCCAGCCTCAGCCTCTTAGCAAGGCCCGAAGCAACTCAGTGAGACCCTGTCCTCTCAACATGACTATGGTAATTAATGGTGAATATATATGTAAAATGTGCTTGCACAGATAGTACATGTTACTTATTTTTTTAATTGTGACATGCTTTATAAATTTGAATCCTTATGTAGAAGCCAGGCTAAGATTGGCTACTTCTTCCTTTTCTACCCTCACGTTGGGTTTATCATTCAGATGAAAATAAAATAATATTGACCAAAATTAAAATACAAAATGCAGTTGAAAAAATACATGGAGAATAAAGGTATGATGTTGATGACAGAATCTGCAGTGTTACTTGGACAGTGCAAGGTATCTGTGTTGAGCAGGTACAGTAACAAAACAGCCCATTTAGGATCCATCATTTCTTTTTGGTACTAGGAATTTAACCCAGAGGCACTTAAAGAATGAGCCACAACCCAGCTGTTTCCATATTTTATTTTCATAGAGGGTCTTGCTACATTGTTTATTTCTCAATTAGGTGCTGAGGCTGGCCTTGAACTTGTGATCCTCCCACCTCAGCCTCCCATGTTGCTGGGATGACAATTCTCCCCGGGTTGATTTAGCATCTTCACAAAGAGCAAATGTTCAGGTTACACCTCCATCAACGTCATTCTTTGTGTATGTGTTTTTTTTTTTTTTTTTTTTTTTCAACATAAAAACGTTTGTGGACATTTAGAAATAAATGATGTGGGACGACAAAATGACGGGTTTCCCAGCCCGGCATAAATACTTCCTTTCCTTTTCTAATGTGCACTGGAAGAACCTGAGTGTTGGTTGATCAGCACAGATGAGTATTAAGGCACTAAGGGTGGCGTAGCCATTGCCCGCCAGCATCTGGACCCCCAGGCGAGTGGGATCCTCCCTGTGCATCTGTCCCGAAGAGGAGGAGAACACACAGTCCACAAAATACATGAGCACAAAGAGTTCCATGAGCAGCAGGATGGTCCTGGTGGCCCTCAGTTCTAGGGAGGCTCTTGGAGACAGGCTGGTGCTGTGGAGGTGCTGGCATTGCCTCTTATGCCTGCACAGGAGAGCCACCATATACCCACTGGAGAGGGCCATGAGCCCCATGAGGAAGATGTCCCAGAGTAATCCCATCAGGGAGAAGAAGGTCCCGAAGTGGTGACCCGTGGGGGCGACAGTGCAGGATTTAGAGACAAAACTGAAAGCTGCTGTGCCATTGGAGGGGCCTCCCTTGGAGACCAAGATGTGGACATTGAAGAACACATTGAACACCCAGAGAATGAGCAAGGTCCGTGCAATACACTGTGGTGACATGTGCTTGGACTTGGCCAGAAAGGACCTTCTGGGGCTGAGGGTGGTGGCCTGCAGGACACTCAGCAGGCAGGTGGTGCTGACTGACAGGCTCCTCATCAGCCTGTACAGGTAGATGACAGCTTTACATGTGAAGTCATCCCAAAAGTCCTGAACCCCTAAAATGCTTAGGTCCAGGTGTGCCCTGATTATGAGCATCAGCAGGTGAATCAGGGCCAGTTGAGCAATGGCCACATCCATGGGCCTGGTCCTGTGCTGGAGAAAGAATGTGAGGACGTGGAAGAGGAGCTGGAAGATGTTGGCTGTGATCCTGATGACAATTTGGAGACAAAAGGCATTTCTTACAGCAAGAAAAATGTAAAGTGTGCTGCTTTGGGTCATTGTTTTTTCTGAGGAGAAGAAGAAGATGGTCAGTGCCTTAGAATAAAAGGAAGATCGATCAACTCCTCCTCACCATCATCATCAGCTTCAACATCTCGACCCCCAAGATTGCCTGCTTCAAAATATGTGGGTCCCTTGACGTCCCTTGACACCCCCTCCCCAGACCTCTCAGCGCTCATGCACAGCATCATGGACAGGGCCACCATGGATCTGCCTGGGCACCTGCAGCCACCTGACCAAAAGCTGAGTATGTGGCATTTGAAGGGGACTCCAGTGCGACAGATTACAGGGACGTCCACAGAGAACTCTCAAGTAAAGGGTGTCAAGGGGAGAGCCTCGTATATAGCTCTGTACCTCCAGTGTCCTCTATTCTGGGTTGTTGGTCACCAGCTTACAGACAAGATATCAAAATGTTGGCTCTTAAATCTGACTTCTTGCATTTGTTGATTAATATGTAATTTTTGGTACTAGATATTGAACCCAGGATTGCTTAACCACTTATAATATTTTACATATATTTGATTATGCCAGAAAAATCACATCTAAGTGAGCAGAACCATCAGTTATTAGCAGGATCTTCTTCCAAAATTTATTTTCTGTCCATTCTTGGGCACATGGAAAAATTTTAGTGTGTGGGTTTTTTTTTTTTTTTTTTTTTGTTTTGTTTTGTTTTAACCAAACATGGAACACAACATGAACCACACCCCTAAACCTTTTTATTTGTATTTTGACACAGGGTGTCTCTAAGTTTCATAGGACCTCACTAAGTTGATGAAGCTGGTCTTGAACCTGCAACCCTCCTGAATCAGCTCCCCAAACCCCTGGGATTACAGGCTGGCACCACCACACCAGTAAAATTTAAGTACTTTCGGGGATTTCATTAAGAGACAGGAATCCCACGTCACCCTGAGGAAGGAGTTCACATAGTGAGCCAGCTTTCCTGTCTTCTTTAAGCAATAATATTTCTCCCCAGAAGAGAGGGGAAAAATTGGACTAGACAATTGGATGAAAACACCCTCGTGGAATATCTCCCTATAAAATTAATTTTCTTTATTTCAGTTTTAATTCTGCTGTAGAGCTGTGATGTATGTCACATTGACAACGAGACTAGCAACCTAGCCCCACATTTTGTCATCAGAAAAACAAGCGGGTAAGAGAATAAATTATTTTTCACCTCTACCTAGAAAATCACAGTGTGATCACATCAGTTACTAAATGGTGCACAGAAATGACAAGGAGCCCAGGCAATTTAAGTGTCTCAAGCCTAGTTCAATAATTGCTCTGAAGTCTTTGAGGAAGTAAGATTGTCTAAAATGGAAATTCATTAGTCCCATTATAAAAAATTCACCTCTTCTAAATGATTAAGTAAGAACTTTTTTTCCCTCCACTCACACCTTCAGCAAAAAAGATTCCCTTCCTTGGTGTGCTCAAGAAAACAAAAGTAAAATGCTAATATAGGGTCTAGGAGTCTCCACATTCCAAGAGTCACAGATTATTATAGGCACAGTCCCCTGTGACTTCTCTGTCTTTTGGGCAGCTGTGAGTAGATTCCGTCTATTCCTCTGTGCATCCTGGCAGTAAGTTACGAGACAGACACAGAGACTTTGATCCCCAAAGTCCTTCCCAATAGCACAACCTCGATATATACCATGTGAAGGTGCCCTTTTCAAATGATGGGAAATAAAATAACTCTGAGTCTCTTCTGTTGGGTTATGCAATGTAGGTTTCTTTTTGAATTAAATTAAGAAAATAAAATGCGCAGCAGTGGAAAACAAGAGGAGGAGTCTGTCTGAGTTATTATTGACGGAGGGCACATGACTCTGGTTTCAGCCCTGCCAGGGGTATGGCCACCCTGCCTGCATCGTCATGAGAGGGAGGGATGGAGCCAGGAGGTGCCATGGACTTGCAAACACAGGTAGGGAACTGGGTTTTCTGGGGAGCATTTCCTGGAAACAACTGAAAAATTACTCTTTTTTTCTATAGAAGAAATTTCCTGGTTACAGCTGGAAAAACTTATCATTTTAATAAAGTGCTGATGATGGGAAGTGACAGAATCAGATGCTATCACGGGTCCCCCACAGGCATTAGCTCCCTGCAGCTCCAGGACAGAGCAGGCAGAGAAGCAGCTGGCTTTGTGCACACTGTGCAGGTCACACACATGTGTATCAGTGAGAGCCACAGTGCCCTCCATTGTTCACAGATAGATGTTTTATAAAGAATGCAATATTGCTACTTCTGTGCTAATTTATCCGTTTTGTTAGAAAACATCCTAAAAATGTGGACATTTCATAAAAGCAAGTTTAAAAGAATACTCTGAGCCTATCCCCTCCTGACTGTGCCTCACCCCACTCACACCTGCCAGGACTAGTCCAACCATGAGATTAGGGTGAAGACAGAAGTCCTTTCAATCACCAGGATGATCCCAGAAACCCTCCTCAGCTCTGGGGAGAGAGGAGCTACAGCAGATCCTGGCTGCCCTGATGGGCCAAGCCCCAGATCATGACTTAAACCCTGGTGGAAACAAGCTCCCCTCAGACTGGAGGTTCTGAATACGATGACCTAAGTCCAAAGAGAATAATGTGGAAAAGAAGTTCAGGGACAGGTCACAGTGAGGGAGGTCCCAGTCTAAGTGGGTAGATTACAGGAGAAACCTAAGTGGAGAAAAAAATGAGAATGGAAATTTATTTCTTAAAAACTTATCCCCAGGGTCCTTAGAGCTAAGGGTGTGGGGTGCTTAGAGCTAAGGGTGTGAGGTCCTTTCCAGGGAACTGTAACCCAGTAGAGATGCCCTTTCCTGCCCTGACCAAAGAGCCATCATTTAAATATTTCACATTCTGCCACTGTCCAAGTCATGGACAACACAGAGATACATGCCATCACCAGGGGCCAGAGACTAGTGAACAATCCCAAAGTTGGTGCACCCCAGTCAGTGGTGAGGAAAGCAGACCCACAGCACCTTGGGCTTCTGGGGCCTGTGTGTGGAGAGACACTGGTTGGAGGGAGGGAGAGGGACATAGATGCTTTCTCAGGTGCACCATGGACAGTGTCCTGTAAATACTATGATTTGCAACCTCACTTCATGATGGACATTGGGTACATGAAAGGGCAGATGTCATTTCTTTTCATCACACAGATCAAGTTCACCATCACCTCTCCACTAACATCCCCTTTCTCTTTGGAGAGAGGACACCATGGGACCTTTGGAAGCCAGGAAGGAGCGGTCACTACTCTTACCATTTGGCTGTAAAGTTAAGCAATCAAAGCCCCTGGTCTCTGATCCAGCTTGAGACCCCCCCTCCATAGCCAGAGCACCACTGAATTAATTTTGGGAGATCAAAACTGAGACAAAATACATCTGTATAAAAAGAAAATGCTATTAGATGTTTTCTAGAAATGTCAGTTTGAACTCTCTTCATAATTATTCAGTGTGAAGAAACAACAGTGCCTTCTGAATAATTGAAAAGCATTTCAGTATATATGATTATTTCTCAGGATCTCAGGTCAGAAAAGTAAAAACTGAAAAAAAATATTTTGAATTGATTTATGGAGACAAGAGAAGGAAAATCAAGAATGTGAAACAAAATTCTTGGGATAAAACTTATCTCTTGCTTGGTGAAGATTAATAGGAACTTGTGAGGTGGAAGCAGAAAATAACAAGACAACTCAATAATACATAATCTGAGGATGGCAAGAGCCATAAATTAAACTCACTATAGAAACAGATGGGAACTTAAGATGGTTTACTTGAGATAAGTTTTTTTTTTTTTTTAATTTAAAACTTAAATGTTCACGAGTCACCAAATTAAAGGGATAAATCTATTACAAAGAGGAGTTGGGGACATAGCTCTATTGGTAGAGTGCTTGCCTGGCATGCACAAGGTCCTGGGTTCAATCCCCAGCGCCACCCAGAAAAAAACAAAACAGTTTTACAAAGAAAATTTCCCTTTGAAGTCTAGAGAGAAGGATCTTCTAACCTCTGGAGGGTGGACACATAATTCAGAGCTACCAAAGAAACTAACATACCATTTGGCTCTTTTGATTCTTCATCACAGTCACAGAAGCCCACTCACACACTGGTGCTGCATCTCAGGAAGAGAGAGGCACTTACCTGGGCAGGTCACATGGGGAGTCCGGGGACTTGAGCGGATCCTGCACCCTTTTTAAGCAAAGGACGTCTTTAACTCACCTCTCTGTGGTGCTTTAATTTTAGCTACTGCAAGAAGGTGACAAGATCCCACTGGAGATCACAGAACCGTGGCTTCCCCCAGGGGAACATGTCTCCTGACTCTTACTTTAGTTTCTTATGTACAGTAGCAACCTGGGGACAGTTGACCTCAAAAGTTTTCTTTCAACTCCCTGGACACACCTGCGTGAGGCTCTGAAATTTCCCAATCATGCAGACTACACTCATTCTCTCCTTTTTTTAACCTATGTTCAAATTAGTGCAAACACACTTCATATATTGCAATGCTTCTATTCTGGGGACAGTGGTTAGTGGCACATCCCGTGGGTTCCCCAGGGCTCCGAGGGTCCTCTCCCTAAAATGTGAGACCATCATCCCTGGTCCACTCTCACCATGACCACGTGGTTTGGGGTATTGTGTCTCCTACGATTTGCAAACCCAGCTTCAGATTTGCACTTCTGTTTCAAGTTAAGAAAGAGACTCAAGTATCCATGTTGGCTGTGAGAAAAGGAAGCAAAACAAAATTCTTAATAAAGTCGATTTGTTTTCATTCTCCAGGAATAGCTAGTGTCACTAAATGCATTTCAAGGTACAGCCTCTCCTGTTGGATGGCCATGGGTTCCTGAGAGGGGACACACATCTCCTCTAAGAATCAGAAATCTTCTCATACTGTGAGTGAGGAAGGCGACTCTCTATCCAGGGAAAGAAGAAAGAGAAATCAACCTTCATGGGCCACTCGGATGGGACCAGGGGGCTCTCTGGACATACATTGAAAGCAGTGACATGAGACAGGATGAACAACTCTCCATGTTCTCTATTTTATGACGTGGATTAGGAAGGAACCGGAAAGTGACACATACTTCTGTCTATTCAAAGAAGCTTTTGAAAAAGAAAATTACATACTCAAGACAATTTAAATATCTAGCAAAACTAAATACAGAACATTGAGTTTATGGCCTTAATGAAGAATGCCATCCAGAACCCAGGTGTCCACAGAGTGGGGCTCACCCAGGCTGTGACATAGTGTGTCCCCCACCCAGAGATTTCCTTACGTTCTCTAACCAGGGAGGTGGCACATTTTTTGTGGTTGCTAAAAGACAGACTGAGCAACAAACGGGAAGACACATTCAGTGGCACCCACAAAAAAGGACCTGGAAAGTTCTATCCATGAAAGGACCAAAAAGGTAAATCTGTCCAACACAGTGGCCAGCTAATGGTGGTTTTTCCTCAACCAACCATGGGATACCAAGGTTTTAATGTCACCACATTATGTCAGCACAATGCAGGTTTAGGACCTGCCAAGTGTTTTCCCAGGAGAAACACTGCAAGTCTTGAGCAGCAGGGGCTGGGGATGGACTAGGTGGCACAGCCTGTGCCTAGCATGTAGGATGTCCCGGGGGTGCTCCAGGTGCTGTGTAAAAATAAGAAATCGACCCAAGGAAAAGTTGGTACTTTGAAAAAATAAATAAGGTTGATGGTAGGACAAGATTGCAGATTCGAGTGAGGCAGCGTGTCCCCGAGCTCAGCGACCCAGAATTGGAGCAGTGGGATACAGCTTCTCCCCAAGGCTCATGAGTGGGTGGTCAGTTTGTCCTGGAGAATCAAAGACTCATCGACTCAATAAATGGTTCTAAAAAGAAGTCACCTGAGTTTATCAATCACCCATGGTCAGCCAACCTAAAAGCCATATTGAGACTGACTGTGAAGTAACAAATGGGGATTGGAAACCCAGTGCTGTGAGTCCAGAGCAAGGTCCACATAAACCTATGTGAGCCTAGCAAAGGCTTAACTAGCCTGACAAACCATGGAACATCAGAAACTAAGAGCATTTTATCCAGAAGGACACAAGTTGGAGATGCTAGAGAGACCCCAACTCTCCCCAACCCTGTGAGTCCTGTGACTCACAAAGAATAACCAGGCCAGCAGTCAGACCAGTGGGCCACAGAGACTGGCAGTCCAGTGCCATCTGAGTTCCTGGGGCCCTCTCAGGCTGGTCTCTGCTGAGTCCCAGAACCAGCCCAGTCCCCAGAGCCCTCCAAGCTCCCTGGGTCCTTAGAACCCACTAGGTCCAAGAGCTTCCCGGGTTTCTGATACTCAACAGGCTGCTAGCACTCACCTGTCCCACCTGGTCCATCACCCACAAGTTCCCCAAGTCCATGGTAAACACCAGATCTAGCATCAGTCCAGCACACAACCAAGCTCCTTGGCCATCCATATCCAAGTCACCTACCACCCAGGTCCCCTAGATTAACCGCTGATATTCCTACTAGGCCTGGAGATTTGCCACCAGCCCATCGCCCAGGTGGCCTGGCCACCACTTTGCTACCTGGCCTGCCCAGCCCTGCTTAGTTCCCTGCTTCATAAATGGCCATCAAGGCCCATCAACCAGCCCTAATCCACAAGTTGAATACATCCAGTGGACCTGGCTGGCCAGGTCCACTGGATGTATTCAGCTGCTTCACCAAACAGCCACAGCCCCAAGCCCACCATGTCCATCACCCAAGAAGGGACAATCCCATGTTCACTGATTATCTTATCCACCACGGTGGAAAGGACTCCTTAATTCATTAACATTTCACCAAGATTTCTCACTTTTTTGCTGTTGTTATTTTGTTTCGATTTTTTTATTTTGCTTCTCTTTTTTTATATATTATTTGTGTAATAAGTGACTCAAGAAGTCCGATACATATACATCCTTGTTTCTTTCTCCTCATTTCTAGTCTTTATCTAGGCCAAACCTAATTCAGGATTATTTTACTTTTTTTAACTGATGGAGATGGCTTAACCTGCTTCCTGGACATTGCAACAACTGACACTGTAGATATCACCTAGTAACTGTGTACCTAGCCCTCTGTGGTATATTTTCCATATACATTGGTGCCATCACAGGGCTCCCCTCACGCAGTCTGTGATGTACTGGAACACAGAGGTGCTGTGAGCTCATTAGGTAGAAATCCTATGGCTTCTGATATATCCAGAGAGATGGGGAGACCAGCAAACAGTATGAACCTGCAAGGGAATACACCATCCCCAACAGCACAGAATACCTCAAAAACAGACTCCATGGATACCATGTGGACAAAGGGTCAGAGATGGAATTTAGAAAGGTTCATGGTAAGATAAAATGTGACGTAAGAAATAAAATCACAGAAAATAAAAAAAGTGAAGGATCACATTAATAAAGAGGTAGACATGCTGAAGAAGAATCGGTCCAAAATCCTCAAAATGAAGGGATCAGTGAGCCAACTTGAAAATTCATGGGAAAGCATCACCAGCAGACTGCATCTCTTGGAAGACAGAGTTTCAGGAAAAGAAGACAAAATATATAACCCTGAAATTGAAGGAGAGGGGCTGTGGTTGTGGCTCAGTGGTAGAGCGCTCACTTAGCATTCACGAAGCACTGGGTTCCATCCTCAGCAAAACATAAATGTAAAATAAAAATATTGTATCCCCCTAAAACTTAAGAATAAATATTTTTAAAAAAGAAAGAAATTGAAGGAGAAAAGATGTAAACAGACATGAACAGAATTTCCAAGAAATAAGGGATAACATGAAAAGACCCAAATCAAGATGAAATGGGATACATGAAGCCCTAGAGATACAAACCAAAACAATCCATGGTTTCTCAATGAAATAATATCAGAAAATTTCCCAAACCTAAAGAATGAAATGGAAAATCAAATATAAGAGGGCCTGGGGTTGTGGCTCAGTGGTAGAGCGCTTGTGTTGCACTTGTGAGGCACTGGGTTTGATCCTCAGCACCATATAAAAATGAATAAAAAAAATAAATAAAAAGAAAATCAAATACAAGAGATATACAGAACCCCAAATATACAAAATTACAACAGACCCAAACCAAGGTTCATTATTATGAAAATGCCTAATATAAAAATAAGGATAGAATTTTAAAGGCTTTTCAGAGAAAATAATGGGACACACTTTGAGGGAAACCCATCTGGATCTCTGCTGATTTTTTTTCAACCAAGAATCTGAAAACTAGGATTTCTTGGAATAATACATACTGAGTTCTGAAAGAAAATGAATGCCAACCAAGAATACTATACCCCAAAAAATAAAACCTCAGAATTGACAATGAAATAAAAACCTTTCATCAGAAACAAAGTTGAAAAAATTCACAATGAGAAAGCCTGTCGAAGAAAATATACTCGATAAAATATTTCATGAAGAAGAAATGAACAATGTAAGTCAAGACCAGCAAGGGGAAGAACTATACTAAATGAAGAAAAAAATCAATGGAGAAAACAACTCAACTTAAAAGCAAGTAATAAACCAAAATGACTGGAAATACAATCACGTCTCAAGGATAATTTGAATATAAATGAGCTAAAATCATTACTTACATGGGTCTCCTAGGTAAGTAAGCAGGGGGGTCCATCCTTATATCAGTTGAAATGGACTTCAAGCCAACGTTCATCAGAAGGGACACAGAAGAACATTTCAGATGGCTGAGAAAAATTAGACGTCAACAAAACATAAATATTGAACATTAATGCCCCAAACAATGGAGCATCTGCATACATCAAACAAACCCTTCTCCACTTCAACAATGATATCCGTCACAACAGAATAATACTGGGTCACATTCACACACCACTCTCCTGATGCACAGATCTGCCAAACATCAACTCAACAAAGAACTTACAGAACTACATGATCCAATCAGTCACTTGGAATTCACAGACATACAGAGCATTTCAAGCATCAATGATGGAATACACTTTCTTCTCAGCAGAACACAGACACTTCTCTAAAAGGGACCATATCTTAGGCCACAAAACAATTCTTAGTAAACACCAAACCATAGGGATAATACCTTGCATTCTATCACATCCTAGTGGAATAAATTCAGAAATCAATAATAAAGGGCTGGGGTTGGGGCTCAGCTGTAGAGTGCTCACCTAGCACGTGTGAGGCCTTGGGTTCAAATCTCAGCACCACATATAAATAAATAAATTCATTGTGTCCAGCTACTACTAAAAACTAATTTAAAAAAAAAAAAAGAAATCAACAATAGGGGCTGGGATTGTGGCTCAGCGGTAGAGTATTCGCCTAACACTGGTGGGGCCCGGGTCCGATCCTCAGCAACACATAAAAATAAAGGCATTGTGTTTTGTCCATCTACACCTAAAAAATAAATAAATGATTTTTTAAAAAGAGAGATCAACAATAAAATAAAAATTGAAATTACTCTCACACATAGAGACTAAATAACATACTACGGAATGACCAATGGATATCAGAAGAAATCAGAAATGAATTAAAAAATCCTTAGGGGTACATGAGAATATTGACACAACATATCAGCCTCTCTGGGACACTATGAGGGAAGTTCTAAGAGGAAAATTTATTGCTCCTTTATCAAAAGAATAGAAATCACCCAATGAATATCCTAACATTACATTTCAAAGGCTTGTAGGTCATGATTTTCTGTTTTATACCAGATCTCATAAATCCTTATATAATTCTGTATAAATTACTTAGGATGAAAACAGATTTTTATTGTTCCTTTCAGGAAAAAAAAGCATGCCTTTAATTTCTCCAATCATGAGGATGAGGGTTGATCACTCAGGTTCCCAGCAGGGAGGAGTCAGGCTCAGACTCTGCCTGAGCGTCCTGTCCGTTCGACCTCCCTGCCATCGGACCTCAACCCTGGCCTCCAGATCTGCCTGTTTTTCTGTTTTGTTCCATGTGCACTTTCATGGGGTCCACAGCTTGAATCCTGAAATTTTCAGGATGAAAATCACAAAGTACCTGAGCAGTAACATGAAGAAGCCAGGTGATCCACATGAGAATGGAGTGGGAAAGAGGGAGACCATCAGACATTGCAGTGAGGGGACCTTCAGAGCCACAGGGGACACCAGGACTCTCGCTCTCCTCACATTCAGGCATCACATCCTATTGAATGGCTGTGGGCTCATTTGAACTTTGGATTCAATGGAGAAAAGTTGTGTCAGCACAAACTAATTTTTGTCAAGGGAATGTAAGAGAAAATTGGAGCACCCGTCTCCCCAAATGTCTGTTATCCACAACGGGATCCAATCAAGGGCAAGTGAAATGTTCCTCTGGGGACTCCACAGTCCTGTGCTCCCCAAAGGGATCCTGTCACCTTACTAAGGATGCTAAAATGACAGGCTGCAGAGAGATGAGCTCACAGCACCCTTTCCTTAAAATTAGGCAGGCTGTTCTCAGGTGCACCAAGTGCCCTGCGTCCAGTCCATCCATCCAGGTAGGTGCCTCTCTGCTGCACAGATGTAGGGAGTGGGTGCACGGGCTTCTGGGAGGAGAAGGGAAGGGGGAAAATTGGGTCTATTAGTGCAATTTCTGGTTGCTTGAGAAGCGACATCCAGCTCTGACCACTAAACTCCACCAGACAATAGTCCTCTGTAAAATGCACTGAAAGAAGCCTTCAGAAGTTATAACCTCTGTTACATTTGAGAGGGAAAATTAGTGCCTACCATGGCTACAAGCATTTATTTTTAGATTTTCATAAAATCTTTCTGGTCCTACATTTAATTAAATTGAAAATCAATGGTGTCTCGTCCAAAGCATATGTTCTGCTCATTATCAAATTTCAAGGGAGAAGGCTGTGACTCTGACGTCCTTTTACATAAAATATGAAAAAGATAATTGAACCTGATGGTGAACAACTTTTGCTGCTCCAAAAGACCCTGGAATGTAATATGCAACACTTTGGTTGGAAGAATATCTAGTGCCATTCATATTTTCTCTTTTCATTATTCATTTACATTATTCTCCTTCCCAATTCCCTAAGTTTGAATGTATTTGAAGAGATTCTAATAAATATTATTAGAAAGAAGACTTGGAGATGTTGGAGCTCATCCTGTGCAGGTCTTTTTGCTCATGTTTTGATTTTTAAGTACATCTTTTCATGCAAATGCATTTACAGAGAAAATGTAAACTTATCTCCTTTTCATCTTCCTTAAGCATCTTGGACTTGACTCATGTCATGAATTGGTTAATCATGGAGACCTTCTCCTGCAGGTACATGTGGGTCTCTCAATAATGATGGTTCAGTCTCATGATGAAGCTCCTTTGGAGTTTCTGGATATTAGAAAAGTAATTTTTTCTTCTTATTTTGCTCAAGACAGACTTGAAATATACAGTTAGTGTCTTACTGCCATTGGGAACTCTGACCTGTCATTTAATCCTTCCAATTTACAAAAACAATGGATTATTTTCAGGTAGGTTTTTCAATAGTAGTTCTCATTAACATACCCAAGTCTTCTCTGGGTTTTTCTGCTCCACATCTATGAAGCTTGTGTATTTCTCAGAGGATCTGCCCACAGCAGGTCACCTGGTGGGTGATGTCCATGCCCTCCCTGATGTGCAAGCTGTTTCTCCCTAGTGCTCTTCATAGTTTCCAAAATAGAAGTGTGTGCCACAAATTAGAGTTTTCTGCCCAATTTCCCCTCAGTCCCAAACCCAAATAAAGCAGGACCAGTACCCCTCCCCGATCTCATTTGTCCCTCTTTTCCTTAGCATCCAGAAGGCCATGTGGGGAGGGTTAACTACAGCACCATGAGAAACCAAGGTATGCTCTTTGAAACTATTAATATTATTATTATTATTATATCAGGGATTGAGCCTAGAGATGCTTAAACTCTGAACTACATTCTCAGCCCTTCTTATATTTTATTGAGAGGCAGGTTCTTGCTCAGTTGCATAAGGACTCAGTTGCTGAGTCTGGCCCTGAACTCGAGACCCTTCTGTCCGAGCCTCATGAGCTTGTGGGGATTCCTTAGTATCTACCATTCGCAGGTATAAGATCATGAGCTGCTTTAACCTTAAGACTTTGCTTTTCAGGGGATAGTGTGGTTCCGAACATGAAAACACACATTAAATCTCAGTCATTACATATGGGAGAGGCTTGGATGAAAGGAAATACGTGTGTTGTCCAGGAAAATACTCTGCCAGTAAGTCAATACAAAATGTTCTAGAATACGAGGTGGGGTGGGGCTCAGTGGTAGAGAACTTACCTGCCAGGTATGTGGTCCCAGACTTGATCCTCAGCATTGCAAGAAAAAAAATCCAGTATCAATTTTATACATGGACCTCTTGAGTCCAGAGAAATGCCCATTCTCTCTGGAAAGGAGGAAACCCTGGACTCTGAGAGGACTCAGACTTCCAGGTTAGGTTGGATCCTTATTCTTAATTATTACCTTAAAATGCAGTGAACCTGAAACCGTGTGAATTATGGTTCTGTGGACCACAGAGATTCCATATATTGAACTAGAAAAAAAAATATCCAAGTGTGTTCTTGCTTAATATTTAATAACTGGACTTGGCTCACATAGGCCAATTTCTGATAAGAAAAATATTAAAGTTATGCAGCTGTATAGTGGGATGCAAATAGTCCTATAATTCCATCACCTGTCTCTGGACAGAGATTGTCAACAGACTCAAATATTCTGGTAATTTTTCAGCCTCTCTGAGTGGGTGATAGAAGTGATCCAATATTAACAGAATTCTGTGAAGTCTACCAAGTGACACGGATGAGCGTCCATTGTGAAAAACAGAGCCATTCCACAGGGACCACTGGTGGCAGGAAGCCCTCCCAGATTTGCACACTTGCAGTCACTCAATCTCCAGGAATCACACAATGAGTCCGGCTGCCGTTTACAGGTGACAGGAACTCAGGCTCCTCGGCTTCTCAAGGTCAGATACTCACCCTTTAAATGGCAGATCTTATTGATCCTTTCAAGGCATCTGACTTCAAAGTGTGCAATTCTTCGTATTTTCTGGGAGAATGTGCTAAGAAAATCACCTGTGTTCCTAAACCAACCAGAATGAAGGCAACAGAAAGCTAATGTGAATTTGGGTCGTCCAAGAGACTGACTCTTTTTGCTTTGGAGGATCTTCTTCCCAATGCAACATATATGATTTTAATTTACCAAATATTGTACAGTTTAGTGTACATGCCATATTCCTGGATGAGGATGGATAGAAACAGAACAAGAAATCTCGCTTGCAGCAAGATATCCCCATGAAAAACTCAAGGTAATCCCAAGGAACGATTTCTAGGATATATGGTCATTTTTTAATCTCTAAAGGAAAGTTCAGTAATTTGCATCAAATAGAATCCAGGTATGGTTGCACAATGAAGGGAAAAGAGAGGAGGAATGGCTTCCAGAGGCTGCTATGGAAATTTACATATTGGTGGGAGAAAGGGACATTGAGTATCCAGAAATTTTCCTAGTAGCAACAGTATTGGCTGACATGGATGAATTTTAATACTTATGATAATGAATTTCTTCCTTTTCTCCTAAGGCATGTACTCCATGAGCCTTGCCCCCAAAGATGGAAAAACACCCCGAGCTGAATGGTGTTGCTAACCTAAGAAGCACCTTTTACTCTGAAGTGGGAATTGGGATCGTGGCCAACACCCTCCTCTTTCTGTTCTGCGTCATCAAGTTCCTCTATGACAAGAGGCTCAAGAGCACAGACTGGATCGTCGGTCTCTTGGCCCTGACCCACCTACCGATGCTGCTCACCATAGGGTTCCTAGCTGCAGACACTTTGTCACCTCAACAGGGACTTTGGGGTGACATCAGATGCAAATCAGTCACCAACTGGTACAGGTTAATGAGGGGACTGTACATTTCTGCCACCTGCCTGCTGAGTGTCCTGCAGGCTATCACCCTCAGCCCCAGAAGCTCCCCTTTGGCAAAGTTCAAGCCTAAGTCCCCACAGGACAGCATGAGGTCCCTTCTCTTCCTGTGGGTCTTCTATATGTCCTTCAGCGCCCACTTCTCCATCTCTGTGGTTGATGACTCCAATGGGACGTCACCCAATCTAATGTTTCTCAGTGACTCCTGCACAATATTACACAGGAGCTACTTCCTCAGGCATTTATTTACCGCCCTGGGTGCATTTTGGGACATCGTCCTTACAGGGCTCATGGCCCTCTCCAGTGGGTACATGGTGATCCCCCTGTGTAGGCATAAAAGGCAGTGCCAGCACCTCCACACCACCAGACTGTCTCCAAAAGCCTCCCCAGAAAAGAGGGCCACTAGGACCATCCTGCTTCTCCTGGGTTTCTTCATACTCATATACCTTTTGGACTGTGTTGTCTCCTCCTTAAGAACCATGTGGAAAAACGACCCTGTTTGTTGCTGTATCTAGATGATAGTGGCCAATGGCTATGCAACCATCAGTCCTTTGGTTTTCATCTGTACTGAAAAACAGTGTCACCTTTTTGAAAGGCTTGTGGGGAAAGAATCGTCAATGCTTAATCATTGCATGATGGATCAGTCCCCTGCATGAGCCACCACCCAGCTTTGTCCCAATGAACCATGGAGTGGTTGGTGCGTGTACTCTCTGTGTTGAAGGAGTACAGGAAATGGGGTATTTTATTTCATTTTATTTAAAAAAATAAATATATTTATTTTTTAGTTTTAGGTGGACACAATATCTGGATTTTATTTTTACGTGGTGTCAACCCCAAGTTGACAGCCTTTGGGATGGGAGTTCCCCAGACTTTTTGACTAGCAAAGTAATAAATCTTTTTTTTTTTTCCTTTTTGTTAAATAAAAAAGAAAGAAAGAAATTTCTATGTCTATCAGGATGGATTTTTTTCTGCTTTTGTGGAAAAAAATAGGTGGGATTTTGATAGGGGATGGTTGATGATTTGCATGGAGTTGGATTCTTAGCAATAGTAATTCTTCCAACTGATGGACCCAGGGGTGAAGGATCAGGAGAGCCAGCAGGTAGTTTTTAAATATTCAATGTCATTATTCATTGGGGAAATGCAAATCATCGTGACAGTGACCTGTTCCCCGGTCCCCAGTTGAATAGTGAGTTAGTCACAAAAATGCAAAATTAAATGCTGGTGAGGATGTGGAGGAAAAAAGCTTATTTATTGTGGGAATGTAAATTAGTACAATAATAATAAAGATCAGTGTGGAGGCTTCTCAAGAAACATAAATATATCCACTGAATGATCCAGATATCCCACATACAGAGGAAATAAAATCCACACCAGAGTGATTCTGTGTTGAGCAGGATCAGGAGGTGGGTTAGGGCCAAGAGACCAATGATCCAGTCCGTGTCCTTGAGCCTCTTGTCACACAGGAACTTGATGATGTGGAACAGAAAGAGGATGGTGTTGGCCAAGATCCCAATCCCAACTTCAGAGTAAAAGGTGCTTCTTAAGTTAATAACACTATGTACCATGTGGTTTTTTCTCATCCTTTGGGGTAAGGAATCATGAAGTACATGCCTTAGGGAGAAAAATAAGAAAATTCATTATCACAAATATTAAATTTCATCCAATTCAGCCAACAATGTTGCCAGGAGGAAAATTTGTTGGCCTATCCCAATGCCCCCTTTCCCCTCTAACTGAAGTTTTGCTGACACTCCCTGGAAACCATTCTTTATTCTCTCTTTTCCCATCATTTCCCAATCAAGGCTGGATTACATTTTATGCAAAGTACCAAAGGATTTCCTGAGCATTAAAAATGATCACATCTGTCATATATTTCTTATTCACAAGCTCCAATGTTATAGAAAATCTTTCCCTGACACAACCTTGAATCTTTCTTGGTGATATCTGACTGCAAGGGTGAAGTATGTGTCCTTCCTGTAGTAAGGACTATGTACTTTTGGGTCAATTGAAATTATGTAGGTTTAATTAGAAAGAAAACCCTCCTAAGCAAAGATTCTCAATGTCTTAGGCCATGCATATTTACGTTAGCTTCCTGTTACCTTTATTCTGGTTTGTTCATGAACACATGCATTTTGTTCATGTATTCACAGAGAAAATGCTAAGTATTGCAACCTCTGAAGTCAGATGGCTTGAATATACCCATATAATCTTCCACTTAAGTGTAAGTATTCAATTTTGAGAAGCCCATGCACCTGGGCTCTGGGCTTGTCTCATCTATAAGCTGAACAAAACCTCATCACGTCTGTACATACCATGCATGGAACAGAATGAAGCATGTTTTCCATACAGGGAAGGCTTGCTGTGCAGTAAGATCTCTGTGGAATTGTTCAATTTTTTAGACTTCTGCAGATCCTCATTCATAGAAATCTCTTAATAGTTGATCATCTCTATCACCAACTCAGAGTGGCTAAAAAATTACCAGAATTACAATCTGTTGGGAATCTCTGTTCAGAGAAAACTGAGTGGATTTTAGGACAATTTGATTCCTCTACACAGATATCTATGTTAATTATTTTTGTTATGAAATCACAATTTGACCTATGTGATCCAAGTCCAGTATCAAATACTAGCATAAATACATTTCAATATTCTTCTACTAAAATATGTGTAGCCAGGCATGACGGCACACTCCTGTAATCCAGCAGGTTGGGAGGCTGAGGCTACAGGATTGTGAACTCAGTGCCAGCCTCAGCAACTGTGATGACTTAGCAACTCAGTGAGACCCTGTCTATAAATAAAACACAAAATATGGCTGGGGATGGGACATGCTTGTTCTGTTTCCCTGAGTTCAAGCCCCAGTACCAAATCAAAACAAAACAACAACAACAAAAAATCCTTAAATATGTGGAATTATTGTGGTAAACAGAACCACAGTTAAAATAGATACACATTTACTCCACTTGAGGAATTTATTACAGTGTAAGTATCCAACTTAACTTTGAAATAAGAGTCTTTTTTGGAGTCCAAGTTTTCCGTCTTCCTTCAAGAATGCAATTACATTTCTCCCGACTCAAGGGGTCCACATGTAAAATTGATACTTGAGTTTACTATATTGATGCCTCACATATACCAGATACATTTTCTACTACTGAACTACATCTCCAGCTCTGATTCTAGAGAATTTTATAATGACTTACTGGCAGAATATTTTCTTGGAAAACATATGTATTTACTTTAACCCAAGCATCTCCTATAAGTAATAAATGAGATGTAATTTGTGTATTCACATACTGAACCAAAATAACACCTGAATACAAAGTCTTAAAGCTAAATTAGTTCATGAGCCTATGGATGTAAAAGACACTTAGGAAATCCCAGCTACTCAGGAGGCAGAGACAGGAGGATGTCACGTTCAAGGCCAGATAGTGAATTGGTGAGACCCTGTCTCAAAATAATAAATTAAACTTGGGCTAGGGATGTACCTCATAGGTAAAGAGCCCTGGATTCAATCCCTGGTAGAAAAACCAAAAGTGCTAAAGAAAGCGGACATCTTAAAGATGTGTGAACATTTTTGGTGCCACGTGAGAACTCAGAGTGTAATGTACAGGCTTCCTTTAAACATTGAAATGCAGATCTTTTTTTTTTTTTTTAATTTTAACTTTTAGCTGACATAATATCTGGACTTAGGGAATCTCGTATTAGAAGTCAATACATATTTACATTGCTTCCTGAACACACTGGGGAATTAACATTTTGATTTTCTCAAATTGTATGATTTCTAAGTGTGCAGAGTCTCAAAACCCTTATTTGGTCACATGTAATCACCTGATGCAGACTCTGGTGACCACATTGAGCTGTAGACATGAGAACTGCTGACCTCCAGCCCTGCAGCTGTGCCCTGATGCCCTCACCCCTCCTCTGAATCCTCCTTCCCCTGCCCCTTCCCATATTCTGCTGAGCTGCACTTCTATGTGGGCAACATGTTTACATTCCCTACATGAGTGAGGACATGTAGTATTTCACAGAAAGGAAAATTCTATTAAAAATTATGGTAAACGTTCATTTTTTTCTGAAATGGGGTGAATAAGCAAAATGACAATTTTATTTTTTCACTCATTAGCATATTTGGTCTGCTCCCAGGACAAGCTTGGGAAAGACACTAGAAGTATTATACATAAGGGCACATCTGTTAGCTGTTTCATGGATCACAGATGACCACAGGCACATGGCCCTGTTATTCTATGATGTCCTTATACGTAAAACTGATGCATATCTCTTTTCATATACCTTTTTATTTTAAGGTAATATATGTACTGGTGAAGATTTACAGAATGTCTTTACAATATGTATATTAAACATTGTTTCTGTGAATTGAAAAGATGTAAGTAAAGCTCAGAGTTCCTAGGGTTCTATCTATCTGCCTGTCTATCTATCTATCTATCTATCTATCTATCTATCTATCTATCTACCTGTCTATCACCTATCTACCTGTCTATATCTATACATATATTATCATTTATTTACAACATTCTACAATAAAAATTTAAAATGATAGTGCTGAAGTTGCATTCTTTTATGCTATTTCTGGAAAATGGAGACTTTACTTCATTATGTTTAATTGATTTGAAAACATGGGGCCACTCAAACACCTACCAGTATAAAATTTATAGTAACATTTTAATCATCTGTACATCTGAGAATTAGATAAAGTTATTTTCAGTGTTACTTAAAAATCTATTTGTGCAAAGGTAGACATTTTGGAGAAAGCAGGGATTAGAAGAAGCCATGAATTTCCCTTACCATGCAGAAATTAAGACCTCAGTTCATTGTTGCTTTAAAATGACCAGAAACTCTTATTTTTTTCTGAAAGTGAAATTCCAGCATGGTAGCAAGAAAAAGAAATCTCCTTTCTCCCAGTGAATATGAGAGTAAGTGAACACACTAACTGCAAAAACTAACTGTGCAAAAGAAGGAGACATCAAGTGTTTCTAGATTTATCCAGGTATGTTCATATTTTTTTCTGGTTCCGGGGTTTGTACCTTGGGGTACCTGATCACAGACCAACATTTTCAGTCCATTCCACCTCTTTTTAAAATTTAGAGACAGGGTTTTGGCTAAGGTGCTTAGGGCCTTTCTAGACTGCTGAGGCTGGCTTTGAAATTATGCTTCTGCCTCAACATTGCCCCTGGAATTATAGTAATGCACAACTGAGCCCAGCTTCTGTCCAAAGTTTAGATCACATACTGATGTATTCGTTTATCATATTCATCAAACACATAGGCTTTATTCACTTAAATATTATGAGATATGTAAGTATTCTAAAGGTAAGTATACAGCTATGTCTGTGTTAATATCTCCTTTATATTATAAAGCATTCTGGTGATCAGGAGCCCTTCATAATACAAGCTAAACTAAATCACCAGGCATGTCCTCTCCCAGCCATGAGAATTGCCACTCAGCACAGAATAGTCTAGAGGCTCAGGGACAAGATGAGAACTTCCTATTCCATCTGCAATGTGTTCAAGGGGCCTCCTCAACTAAGGCTCTTAACACAGTGATGGTACTTGGAAACATACTGTTCGAAGAAAAATGATCATTTTTTTAAACAAGAGAAAGCAAACTATTCTAAAAAATACTGGACAGTCCACAGAGGGGGACATAAATCACAGGGAAAGTAACATGGATTGGGCATGGTGGTGCACATCTGTAATCCCCACAGCGTGGGAGTCCGAGGCAAGAGAATTGTATTTTTGAGACTAGCCTCAGCAACTTAGTGAGGACCTAAGCCTTGTAGCAAGACCCTGTCTCTAAATAAAATATTAAAAGACTAGGGATATGGCTCAGTGGTTAAGCACCCCTGTGTTCAAACCTTGGAATAATAATAATAATAATAATAATAATAATAATAATAATAATAATAATAACAACAACAACAACAGAGGGGCATAATTTGTTTTGTCTTTTCATGTACTTAAGCATCCCCCTTCTCCCATCACTTACTTTATGTTAACTAAAGATGAACAATTGATTCCTGGGAGGGGGGCTGGTCCTGCTTCATGTCAATTTGGGACTGAGGGGAAATTGGGCAGCCAGCAGTACTTTGCATCACAGTTCTAGCTGGGAAACTATGAAGAGCACTAAGGAGAAACAGCTTGCATATCAGGAAGGGCACAACCACTATCAGCCAGGAGCTATTCTGGGTGAAAAGCCACTGTGAACTGTACAAGCTACAGGAATATGAAGGAGGAAAGCCTGTATATTATTTGGGTAAATGAGTGATGGGTATTCCTGAAAAATCTGCTTGATGATCATCCATTGTTCCCCAAAATTGGAAAGATTTAAGTAAAGCTCAGGGTTCCCAGCTGCGACTACCCAATTAACAAGAGCTTGAAATCTGTCTTCAGGTTCAGTATAAGGAAAGTTACTTTTCTAACAGCAACAAGAAACTCCAAAGGAGCTTCATCGCAGACACTAAGCTGTCCTTACTAGGAAACCCAACATACCTGCAGGAGGTTCTGTTTCCCTGATGAGGTTAATAATGACATGAGTCAAGTTCAATTTGCTTAAAGAGAAAGAAAAGGAGATAGGTTCACACTGGTTCTGTAACTGCATTTGCATAAAAATTTGAACTTAAAATATGTGAGCACAGACATCTGAACAGAATGAGGATCAACTTTTCCAAATATTCTCCCTAACAGAATGCCTATCAGACACATCCATTATGAGGGAAATGGGAGGGAGAATTTTAAAATGAATAATAAAAAGAGACCAAATGAATGTACCATATATTTTTCCTGCTCAACTATTGAAAATTATATTCCTTTGGGGGGCAAGGAAAAAGAAACCACTATCAGGTTCACTTGTCTTTTCATGTGAAGGTGACACAGGACCACTGCCCCCTCACTCGAAATTGGCTACTGGGCAGAACACACAATATGGAGAGGCACCATTCATTTTTAATTTGAGAGATTAAATGTAGGACAAGGAAGATTTCCTGAGAAATTACAACACATGGTTGTCGTAATATAAGGTCACCCCTGTTACTTTCGGGTTTATGTAAAATTACTTTTTAATTCCTGAAAATTTAGAAAGACGCATATCAAGGAGCATTCCAGTTTTTTCAGGAAGATGAGAGAAGCCAAGCTGAGCATACTTAATAAAAAGGAGACAGGGAACATGAGTACTTCTCTGATTATTTGTATAGGACTAAATAACTTAGAAAACAGGAGCTAGCACAGATAGCATATGTAACTGTCCAGAGAAAATTAAATAGGACCCCAAAATAGAGGAAATTTCTTAAGTAAAAACAATGAGTAATTTTCTAAGTCTCAAAACTAAAGAATGACACATCCTAGGAAGATTTCCTTCATTGCATTTCACAGAGCACAGTTGTTTGGCTGGGTGCCGTGGTTAACGCTGGATGGCTCTTCTAAAGCTACCAAAACCCTCACTAGGAGACCCAGTTTGCCCCTTCCTCCCTCCTCCTAGAAGCCCATGTACTCACAGCCTACATCCAGGGAAACAGAGAAGAGCTTGGATGGATGGATGCTGGCCACTTGGTGCACCTGAGAATAACCTGCACACTTTTAAGGAAAGGGTGTGGTGATCTCATCTTTCTGCAGCCTCTCATTTGAGTGTCTATAGTTAGATGACAGGATCCCACTGGGGAGCACAGGATGATGGAGTCCCCAGTGGAACATTTCACTTGCCCCTTGATTGGATTCTGTTCTGGATAACAGCCATCTGGGGAGAGGTGTGCTAAAAATTTCCTCCAAGTTCCTTTGACAAAAAAAAAAGTCTGTCCCAATCATGTGGAAACCCCAAGTTCTCTCACTTCCATCCAAAGTTCAAATTAGCCCATACCCATTCCACATGTCATGATGCCTGAATTCTGGGCAGAGTCTCCTCATGCCTCCTGTGGCTTGAAGATCCTCTCTCTACAATGTCTGATAGGCACCCTCTTCCCCACTCCATTCTCACGTGGGTCACCTGAGTTTTTTATGTTACTGCTTATGTGCACCAGGACTTCCATACTGAAGATTTCAGGATCCAAGCTGTGGCATCACACAAAAGTGCACTTGAAAATAAATAGAAAAACAGAGACAGAGCTGGAGGCTGTGAGCTGCAGTCATAGCAGGTGATGGAACATCTTTGAATGCACGGGCTCTCTTGTTCACCTAGGAGGTCCACGGAACAGGGTATAGAGGAGAGTGTGGCTGCAGAGTCACTAATCAAAACCTCCAGAGACCAAGCAGAAAGCAGGTCTGATTTTATTAGGCAGTTACCATGTGTTTGTGTGTGTGTGTGTGTGTGTGTGTGTGTGTGTGTGTGTTTCAGGCAGTAGCTTAGCAGATTATAGGCAGCCAATACAATTTATGGCCAACTGTCCTTGCAGAGAACAATCTAGGATTGGGCCATGAAGCAAGCACAAGGCTGCAATATATGCCCTTATACCCAGGGCTGTGCCCACTGGGTAAGGGGCTTGCTACTCACATGCCTAGCACTGGGGAGTGGCCTGCCACCAAGATGCCCTTAACATATGCCATGTATGCAGTACTCCATGCATTTGTCCCCACATCTCCCCCCTCTGACTGTGCTGCAAGGATTTCAGCCAGCATTGCTGTTTTCCATTCCCCGGCCTTCACAGGATTACATAAGTGTCACACAATGCAAAAAAATATTATCATTATTATAAGCAGTAGGGCCAGTTTGATAGCATTATGCGGCTTAGTTAATTTGGCTCTCAGGTTTTTCCAATGTTCAGTCAATCCCTGGAGGAAAGAGGAGGTTGTCAAGATAGACACATTAATCTCATTGGTTTTGACAATTGCCTTGGTAAGGTTATGCATGGTCATAACATAGTCAGCATCCCAAGCCCCCTTAATATACTGAGATTAATGAGAGCAGTGTAAGGTTACATTTTCAGACACAGAATATTGGGTGACACAAATGCTATGGAATTCAGGGTCACAAGTGAGATATGCAACATAAACCGGATATCTAGTTATTCCTGGTGGAGGTCTATTTTTTTGAATGACTAAAATAGCAACTCAGAACAGTTTATTTAGGCCATTTTGAATGGCAAGGGCTTCTGCCATGGCACTAGAACCTTGTTCACAGTCTGAGCAGTCTGGACACTCAGAGTGAGCAAAGCAGTGACAGTGGCTATGGTGGCAAGGGTGGCTACCAGGGCGATAATCCCAGCAATGATGAGGCTAATTGCATGCCTTGTCCAGTGCAGGATCTCCTTCAGAAGGTTCTTCATCTCTATGTCCCAAGGACTCCTCCACTATCTGGAGAGGTTCATTGGAAGCCAGATTGCTGGGGACACTCTAAGGATAAATATAATTTTAGTTTTCATAGCAGGAGTTAGACAATTTGTGAGCCAGCAGGATGTACTGACTGCATAAGGGATCTCTGTATGAGTGATATTTATGCCATCAGTATCATTGATGATTAGCATGGCAAAGGGTGGTGTACACAAGCTTGTGCATCGTGGATATGGGTGTAATTTGGCACAAGGCAAATCCATGGTCAGAGTCTGGACTCACTATAGACCCATTCATCCATCCAGCTGCTGCCCATTTGATGCAGCTAGTAGCTAGCAATTTAGGTGTGATACCCATTATGCCATACTGGGTTCCTGCATAACAGTTGGTAACAGCTTGTCCCATGAAGCAGGTACTGCAGTGATCCATATGGTTTTTGGGCACATCAGTTACATTCCAGAGAGCTGCACCCACCCAGGTGCATAGATGTTGTTCTTCCCCAGAGAAGTTCCTCTTATCAAGAAGATGAGGTATGGCAGTGACATGTTGAGTCTACGGCATGCTATCATTATCTGAGGGGGGCTTTCCAAAAAGCATTGTTGGACATGTTGACCGCAAGGGTTTCTTTCACTTGCCATGGGGGAGTCTATGGCTACAGGTAGCACTAACTATAACTCTAAGGTCAGTGAGAGATAGCCCAACATATGCTTGATTATAGTTATCTACAACAGTTTCATGGGCAATAGTAAAACAGGGGACTGACTGGATCATAGGTTTTATTTTAAACTATGGAGAAACAAAGGGCAGAGTTGGTGTGGAAATTCTGGCATTACAGGGTATGGTCACCTCCTGGATGGATAGCTCAGGATCAATAAGGTTGGAATTATTAGAGAAGAGCTTAAGGAAAGCCCTTTCCCAATTAGCAATTGCTAAAGGTAATGGCCTAGAGACCAAAGCCCAATTTACCTTATGGGAGGCTTCACTGTTGTCAGTGAGCATTGCACACAGTAGGACCACCATCATAATAGGCTCAGGGATGGGGTTGCCACCAGGAAAAGAGGACAATCTGGTGGATTGTTCAACAAGACCTTTAAGATCACCCAGGTTACTTGATGTGAGGTCTATTTGTGTTGAGTCTTTTGCTTGTAAGGTTTTCCCTCCAGAGTTAGCTCCTTCAACCTCTTGGTTGGTAGCTCTGCGGGATATTTCTGGCAGGCACCCAGATGGGGTGAGGCTCCTGTTTACATATGCAAACCCTTGACCCTTGGTTATGAGGGGCCCTGGACCATGCCATGAATTTGTGATGGGATATTTCCATGAGACCATAGGTAGATGGGAGGGCCCCGTGAGGGAGGCCCTATTTTAATGGGCTTCTGTTTCCATAGAAAATTTTGAAATTGAAAGAAAATTTAAAGCAAATAAGGTTTTGTTCAAGGCATCGAGAGAGGGGACTTGGTATCATTTGCACTCTCTGGCTTGGAGCACGATCTGTAAGTCCTTTCTATGATGTCTTGATCCTGTGGGATGTAGGGGATCCTAGTTAAGTGCTGTATATGCTAATCATCCCCAGCCCACCTGAAATGTTTTGCTAGTAGTACAGACTGTACCTTTGTCAGTTTTAATAGACATGAAAACATCCATAGTTCAGAACATTTTAATAAATGGGAGATGATGGGTTTTTTTGTGGTTTCTCTTCTGGAGACTCTGTTCAGCACACAGCATTGACAGATATCAATGATTACATGAATCTAATTTAAATTTCCAAAAGAGGAAAAATGAGTGACAACTCTTTGCCACAAAGCATTCAATTTTAACCCTCAGGGATTCACTCCAGCAGGTTGTAAAAACCAATGGGGAAAAAACGTGCACATTTTGGCAGTCTATGACTAGCTGTCTGCAAGCCTCCTTAGTACTGCTTTTATGCAACTGCCATGAGAGTCTTGAGCCCCTTGTGTCCCTATATCCTTGGTGGCCCAAAATCCCATCATCCAGTGTGAATTTGTGTACTGGCACCACTGCTGTTCTATGTTCCTTATTTAGTCTGTCTCAGATCAACTCCTTGGCTAAGGCCACCCAGGTTCCTTCATGAGACACCTTTCCTTCTATTGCCTTGTATACTGTGTCAAAAAACTGTGACAAGTCCTCAGTGGCTTTTCTGCCTTAAGCCCTGTATGGAAACTGTACCTCCCCAGCTTAAAGCACAGTGTCAAACCTAATTGAAATAATTTGGCCAACTTGTGGCTTGTACCGCATGGGAACCATAGATTCCCCCTCCCTGCAAGCATTCAGCTGGGAGGTTAACATTGGCGGTGTGGTTGTGATCCTCCTGCTGTTCACATTCATCATAGAAGAATGCCTTCCACTTCAAAAATGTTGCAGGCTCAAGAGCGGCTCTTGCTTTGGGAAGAGTAGGTATGGAAAGTGCCCATGAAGTAACCATAAACTCTACCATCTTAAAAAAATGCAATGCCTTCTATGGTGTTGCTAGGATAAGCACACCATTACACAGCAAGTCTCAGGGAAAATGGAAATGTTATACCCATTTAAGGCAATGACCCTTTCCTGCCATTCATATGCAATCAAAATGTCACTGTTTCCTTAAATTTCACCGTTTAGAACCATGAACAGCTCTGTTTCTTTAATTGACCAACATCAGTTGAGTTTAATGTTTGTGTATGGCTGTAGGATAAGGGTCCTCTTTGATTTTGTGAGTATTTTTTAACAGACCCTCCTTACTCCATAGGCTATATTTGACAGTGCTTTTAAAGATGTCTTAATTAGAATGTATCTGGAAATTTCTCTAGGTAGTCTGTTCTGTTCCACTAGTTTATATGTTTACTTTTATGCCACTAGCGTAATGTTTTCTCTCTGTGTGTGTATGTATACATGTGTCTGTGTGTGAAATGAAGTGTTGATGATGAACCCCAGGGCCTTGTGCATACTAGGCAAATTCTCCATCTCCAAGATCCATCCCCAGCCCCTCCACATGTTTCAATGACTATCACATTATCACATATTTTAAACTCAGAATGTGGTTCTATTAGTTTTGCTTTTTTTTTTAAATCAAAATTACTTTAGCTATTCAGGGTATTTTATGGTTTCATATGCATTTTATCTTTATTATTTCCTATTGCTGTAAAACTTGTCACTGAGATTGGAATTGGATATTGCTTCTGATGTGTGTATAATTTGATCATGTGAACATAATAACGTTGATCCTTTGTATCCATAAACATGATGCTTTTTTTTTTCCTCTTACTCATAGTTAATTTAATTTCATTAATCTTTTTTTTATTATTAGTTGTTCAAAACATTACAAAGCTCTTGACATATCATATTTCATACATTTGATTCAAGCATATTATGAACTCCCATTTTTACCCCATATACATATTGCAGATTCACATCGGTTCCACATCCACATTTTTACATATTGCCATACTAGTGACTGTTGTATTCTGCTGCCTTTCCTATGCTCTACTATCCCCCCTCCCCTCCCCTCCCCTCTCTTCCCATCTTCTCTCTCTATCCCATCTACTGTAATTCATTTCTCTCTTGTTTTTTCCCCTTCCCCTCCCTTCCTCTTATATGTAATTTTGTATAACAATGAGGGTCTCCTTCCTTTACCATGCAATTTCCCTTCTCTCTCTCTTTCCCTCCCCCTTCTCTATCCTGTTTAATGGTGATCTTCTTCTCATGCTCTTCCTCCCTATTCTGTTCTTATTGCTCTCCTTATATCAAAGATGACATTTGGCATTTGTTTTTTAGGGGTTGGCTAGCTTCACTTAGCATAATCTGCTCTAGTGCCATCCATTTCCCTGCAAATTCCATGATTTTGTCATTTTTTAGTGCAGAGTAATACTCAATTTTTTATAAATGCCACATTTTTTTTATCCATTCATCTATTGAAGGGCATCTGGGTTGGTTCCACAGTCTAGCTATTGTGAATTGTGCTGCTATGAACATTGATGTAGCAGTATCCCTATAGTATGCTCCTTTAAGGTCTTCATGGAATAGTCCGAGAAGGGCAATAGCTGGGTAAAATGGTGGTTCCATTCCCAGCTTTCCCAGGAATCTCCATACTGCTTTCCAAATTGGCTGCACCAATTTGCAGTCCTACCAGCAATGTACAAGAGTACCCTTTTCCCCACATCCTCACCAGCACTTGTTGTTCTTTGACTTCATAATGGCTGCCAATCTTACTGGAGTGAGATAGTATCTTAGGGTGGTTTTGATTTGCATTTCTCTGACTGCTAGAGATGGTGAGCATTTTTTCATGTACTTGTTGATAGATTGTATGTCCTCCTCTGAGAAGTGTCTGTTCAGGTCTTGGGCCCATTTGTTGATTGGGTTATTTGTTATGTTATTGTCTAATTTTTTGAGTTCTTTGTATACTCTGGATATTAGGGCTCTATCTGAAGTGTGAGGAGTAAAAAATTGTTCCCATGATGTAGGCTCCCTATTTACCTCTCTTATTGTTTCTCTTGCTGAGAAAAAACTTTTTAGTTTAAGTAAGTCCCATTTGTTGATTCGTGTTATTAACTCTTGTGCTATGGGTGTCCTATAAAGGAATTTGGAGCCCGACCCCACAATATGTAGATCGGAGCCCACTTTTTCTTCTATCAGATGCAGAGTCTCTGATTTGATATCAAGCTCCTTGATCCATTTTGAGATAACTTTTGTGCATGGTGAGAGAAGGGGATTCCTTTTCATTTTGTTGCATATGGATTTCCAGTTTTCCCAGCACCATTTGTTGAAGATGCTATCCTTCCTCCATTGCATGCTTTTAGCCCCTTTATCAAATATAAGATAGTTGTAACTTTGTGGATTAGTCTCTGTGTCCTCTATTCTGTACCATTGGTCCACCCACCTGTTTTGGTACCAGTACCATGCTGTTTTTGTTACTATTGCTCTGTAGTATAGTTTGAAATCTGGTATCACTATGCCGCCTGATTCACACTTCCCTACTTAGAGTTGATTTTGCTATTCTGGGTCTTTTATTTTTCCATATGAATTTCATGATGCTTTATCTATTTCTACAAGAAATGCCATTGGGATTTTGATTGGCATTGCATTAAACCTATAGAGAAATTTTGGTAATATCACCATTTTGATGATGTTAGTTCTGCATACCCATGAACAGGGCATATTTTTCCATCTTCTAAGATCTTCTTCAATTTCTCTCTTTAGGGTTCTGTAGTTTTCATTTGATAAATCTTTCACCTCTTTTGTTAGGTTGATTCCCAAGTATTTTATTTTTTTTGACGATATTGTGAATGGGGTGTTTTCCCTCATTTCCGTTTCAGAAGTTTTGTTGCTGGTATACTGAAATGCCTTTGATTTATGAGTGTTGATTTTATATCCTGCCACTTTGCTGAATTCATTTATTAGTTCTAGTAGTTTCTTTGTAGACCCTTTTGGGTCTTCTAGGTATAGAATCATGTCATTTTCAAATAGTGATAATTTAAGTTCTTCTTTTCCTATTTTTATGTCTTTAATTTCTTTCATCAAATTGCTCTGGCCAGTGTTTTGAGAACTATATTGAATAGAAGTGGTGATAGAGGGCATCCCTGTCTTGTTCCAGATTTTAGAGGGAATGCCTTCAATTTTTCTCCATTCAGAATGATGCTAGCCTGAGGCTTAGCATAGATAGCTTTTACAATGTTGAGGTAAGTTCCTGTTATCCCTAGTTTTTCTGATGTTTTGAACATAAAGGGATGCTGTACTTTGTCGAATGCTTTTCCTGCGTCTATCGAGATGATCATATGGTTCTTATCTTTAAGTCTATTGATGTGGTGAATAACATTTATTGATTTCCGTATATTGAACAATCCTTGCATCCCAGGGATGAATCCTACTTGATCATGGTGCACAATTTTTTTTGATGTGTTTTTTTTATCTGATTTGCCAGAATTTTTTTTTTTTTTTGAGGATTTTTGCATCTAGGTTCATTTGAGAGATTGGTCTGTAGTTTTCTTTCTTTGAGGTGTCTTTGTCTGGTTTCAGAGTCAGGGTGATGTTGGCCTCATAGAATGAATTTGGAAGAGCTCCCTCTTTTTCTATTTCCTGAAATAACTTGAAAAGTTTTGGTATTAATTCTTCTTTAAAGGTTTTGTAAAACTCCGCTGTATACCCATCCTGTCCTGGGCTTTTCTTGGTTGGTAGTCTTTTGATTGCTTCTTCTATTTCATTCATTGATATTGGTCTGTTCAAATAATGTGCATCCTCCTGACTCAGTCTGGGCAAATTATATGACTTAAGAAATTTATCAATGTCTTCACTATCTTCCATTTTATTGGAATATAGGTTTTCAAAATAATTTCTAATTGTTTTCTGTATTTCTGTAGCATCTGTTGCGATATTGCCTTTTTCATCCCGTATGTTAGTAATTTGAGTTCTCTCTCATCTTCTCTTCGTTAGCATGGCTAAGGGTCTGTCAATCTTATTTATTTTTTTCCAAGAACCAACTTTTATTTTTGTCAATTTTTTCAATAGTTTCTTTTGTTTCAATTTCGTTGATTTCTGCTCTGATTTTAATTATTTCTTGCCTTCTGCTACATTCGCTGTTGTTTTCCTCTTCCTTTTCTCGGGCTTTGAGATGAAGTGTGAGCCCATTTATTCGTTGTTTTTTTTTTTTTCTTTTTTTGAGGAATGACCTCCAGGCGATGAATTTCCCTTTTAAAACTGCTTTCATTGTGTCCCATAGATTCCGATATGTTGTGTCTGTATTTTCATTTATCTCTAAGAATTTTTTGATTTCCTCCTTTATGTCTTCTGTAACCCATTGATCATTCAGTAACATATTGTTCATTTTCCATGTGATGTAGGATTTTTCCTTCCTTCTTTTATCATTGATTTCCAGTTTCATTCCATTATGATCAGAAAAAATGCATGGTATTATCTCCACCCCTTTATATTTATTGAGGGTTGCCTTATGGCATAATATATGGTCTATTTTTGAGAATGATCCATCTGCTACTGAGAAAAAAGTATATCCACTTGATGATGGTTGATATATTCTAAATATGTCAGTTAAGTCCAGGTTATTGATTGTGATATTGAGTTCTATAGTTTCTTTATTCAACTTTTGTTTGGATGATCTGTCCAATGGTGAGAGAGGTGTGTTGAAATCACCCATAATTATTGTGTTGTGGTCTATTTGATTCTTGAACTTGAGTAGAGTTTGTTTTATGAACATCACAGCACCCTTATTTGGTGCATAAATATTGATAATTGTTATGTCTTGTTGGTGAATGGTTCCTTTTAACAGTATATAATGTCCTTCCTTATCCCTTTTGATTAACTTAGTCTTGAAGTTGATTTTATTCGATATGAGGATGGCCACCCCTGCTTGCTTACGAGGACTGTGCGCATGGTATATTTTTCCCAACCTTTCACCTTCAGCCTGTGTATGTCTTTTCCAATCAGATGCATCTCCTGGAGGCAGAATATTGTTGGATTTTTTTTTAATCCATGTTACCAGCCTATGTCGCTTTATTGGAGAGTTTAAGCCATTAACGTTTAGAGTTACTATTGATATATGGTTTGTACTTACAGCCATGTTTGATTATTTTTCTTTTTTTTAATTTAGTTTGTTTCTCCATGATTAGCTTTCCCCCCTCCATCTGTCTTTACTGAGGCACTTCCCACTATTGGTTTTGGTTATTGTTTTTCATTTCTTCCTCTTGTAGTGTTTTGCTGAAGATGCTTTGCAATGCTGGTTTTCTGGCTGCAAATTCTTTTAACATTTTTTTTTTTTATCATGAAAGATTTTTATTTCGTTGTCATACCTGAAGCTTAATTTTGCTGGATACAAAATTCTTGGTTGGCACCCATTGTCTTTCAATGTTTGAAATACGTTGTTCCAGGATCTTCTCGCTTTCAGCGTCTGTGATGAAAAATCCGTTGTTAACCTTATTGGTTTACCCCTGAATGTAATCTGCCTCCTTTCTCTTGTAGCTTTTAATATTTTCTCTTTGTTCTGAATATTGGATATCTTCATAACAATGTGTCTTGGTGTTGGTCTGCTGTGATTTTGTATGCTTGGTGTCCTGTATGCACCTACAATTTGTACATCCGTTTCCTTTTTTATTTCTGGAAAGTTTTCTATAATTATTTCATTCAGCATATTGCTCATTCCCTTGGTTTGAACCTCTATACCTTCCTCTATCCCGATGACTCTTAATTTTTTTTTATGATACCCCACATCTCTTGGATGTTTTTCTCATGATTTTTTACCAGCCTTTCTGAGTTGGCTAGACTCTTTTCAAGATGATATATTTTGTCTTCATTATCTGACATTCTGGCTTCTACTTGCTCCACTCTGTTAGTAATACTCTCATTTGAGTTTTTAATTTGGTTTAGTTTCCTACATTTCTAGAATTATTGTTTGATTTTTTTATAATCTCTATCTCCTGAGAAAGATGTTTATTTGCTTCTTTTATCTGTTTATGATTTCATTTTCAATGTGTTCTTTCATTGTTTGAATTTGCTGTCTCATATCCTCTTTAAGATTCCATTCCATCTGTCTAAGGTATTCCTTGAGTTCTTTATTTGACCATTTTTCTGATGCCTCTACGTCCTCCTGAATATTTAGGCTATCCTGCATTGTTTGTACTCCTTTTCTTCCTTGCTTTTTCATGCTGCTCATGTTACTTCTTGTTCTGTTTGATTGCTGAGTTACTGTTTACTCCTATAAATTTATTTGATGCTTGGGAGGAAAGGTATTAAAAGGGAAGGGAAGAAGTCACTAAAGAGAATGAGAGTAAAGGGTAGAATTCAAGGAAGGGGGAAAAAGGAAATTGAAAAGAAATGAAAAGAGAAAAGAAAAATAGAAAATAAAAAGAGAAAATCAAATTAAAAAATAAGCAAAAAAATAAAAATAAAAAAATAAAAAAATTAATAAAAAATAAAAAAATATTAAAAAATGAAAATAAAAAAACCCAAATTAAAAAAAAAATTAATAAATGCAGTCTTGGAGTTCGATTAACTTCTCATCCAGCAGGTGGCGCTGTGCCCACTGGGCCAAGCTTCTCCTCTGTATATGCAGGAACCAATCACTGTGCAGCAGCTCCTCCTCCTGGACTGGGCAGTTCTCCAATCCTGAGTGCCTAGTCACTTCCCAACTTTTCCTCCAGCCAGGCCCCGCTCACCGGTGACGCTCACCACAATACTGGCTACACTTGAACGACTGGGCACACTTTCCCTGCTTGCCCTTCCCTCAGACTCTAAGGTTGTGGATCTTGGGGCTGAGAACCCTCAGCGTATTTTGCTTGCCCTACGGTATCCACTCCCCCAGTAGCTGGTGCAAGAGACCTCAGTTGTCAGCACTGGTGCGAGCGGTAGCTGGGGGTTCCGCGCCGCGGGTCCCGCACCACTCCTGATTCCCTCGGTCTGACTATCGCGCGCACGGGAGAGCTGGGAAGGACCCTTGAGGTTTCCCCGCTGTGTGGAGAGGGAAGGCTAGGGCGTTACACACCTGTCACCACCGGTTTCAATGAAGTTATCTCCTCTGCCGCATTCTGGTGACGTCAGTTCTCTGCCATGATGGTATCCCATGCAAATGGCGACAGTTCACGTTCCCTTTGCTGGGTGACAAATTCAACAGTTGGGTCCTGACTGGCTCTCCCAAGCCCCATCTCAATCCTGTGGCCACTGCCTATGAAGGCTCGGTTGGTATTAACCTCCGCAGATTCAGAAAGGCCAACCAGTTGTTTCAGCGGGATCATTTAGTGCTGAGTCACAGCGGTTTGTCTGCGAGACGCAGGTGAATGGGAGCTTGAATTCAGCTGATCCAGGCTCAGTGTGTGTTCTGAGAGGCACAGACTGTTCACCCCAGATTCACGTCAGCTCAGCATTGCCTAGTGATCCTGAGCAAACAGCATTTCCATGGTTTAAGACTCCCCATGCCCGCACAGCTGAAGAGGTCAGAGACTTGATCTCTCCGTGCCCGCCGCCATGTTGGATCCCAGCCTCCCCTGGATGGCAAAGAAGGCTCCGACCCCTCACCCCCTCAGACACTGGAGCTTAATGGGGTCTCCCTGAGTAAAAGAACTTTCCAGCACACTGGCAGCTCGACCAGCCCCCCACTGCTTCTGCTCCCAGGAAGATGTCCCAGCACCCAGACTGCAACCCCAGCACAAACAAATTTCATTAATCTTTATAGTTTTTCAGGGCACAGGTCTTTCTCTTCCCTGGTCAAGTTTATTTCTCAGTCTTTTTCTATTTATAATCGTATTGTTGTGGGGATGTTTATCTGAGCCACCTGGATCCCATGGATAAATCCCAGGCCTTCTTGATGAATGATGATGCTTTCAACATGTTTAATCCAATCTGCTCACATTTTTCTCAAGTTTTTTTTTTCTGTCTGTGTTCACCAGAGGGGTTAGGCCTGTACTTTTCTTGGCTTGCATTTGTGTATAAGTGTGTCAACCTTATAAAATACGTTTGGAGATCCTTCTTCCTCCCTTGTTTGGAGGAGATAAGAGGCTTTGGTGTTAGCTGTTTTAAAACCCTAGTAGCCTTCCACCATGAAGTTCTGGGTCCGTGGACTCTTCTTTTGTTGGAGGGGATGTGTGTGCTACTGGTTCTATCTTCTCAATCATTATTGTTCAGTTCAAGTCTGTTATTTTTTCATTCCTCAGTTTTTGGAGATGGTGTGTGTCCAGGGATCTGTCTGTTTCTCTCAGGTTATTGTCAGTGTGAGTGGAGTTGTTCTCAGCCCTTGTCTAGGGTCCTCCCCACTGCCCATGGTTGCAGTTGGAATACTCCTGCTCTCAGTTCTGATATTCTTAGTCTTCCCTTTCATTCTTTCAGCCACTTTGCATTGAAGATTGTCAATTTTGTTTTCCTTATCAAGGAACAACACCTTAGTTGGGTTGATTTTTACTACTGTTCTGAGTGCTTTTCATTTATTTCTATTCTCATCTTTATTCTTATCCTTTCTTCTGCAGATTTGGGGAATGACTTGATGTTGTTCCTCCCGTTCCTTAAAGAGTCCAGTTAGGCAGCTTATTTGGAAAAGTTTTATTTTCACAACATGAAATATGTTGATCTAGGATTCTTCACAATCCCTGCATGGTGTCCCCCAAGGTCTAGTGTGTGGTCTTCGGATACTTGTTTTTCTCAATAGCTTTTCTGATTCCACTTTTGAGTTCTTCTTTGCATTTTTGCTTAAAAGGCATTGTGTAAACTTTCCCATATTTGTTCTTTGCAGTTGTCCTTTATTTTAATTTTATTTTAATTCTACTGTGCTTCTAAAGATACTAGATGTGACCTCAGGGTTCTTTGGATGGAGGAGGCTTGTTTGTTGACCTGGTGCTGTCCTCCTGCTCTGAGCACATCACAGTCCTGTATTTTGCTGTTGGTTGGAACTTTTCTGTGACTTAGGTCCTTTTTGTCCCTGTAGTGTTTACATCATGATGTGAAGTATAAATTTTTTTTTTGCTGTTATTAAATTGTTGTTAATTTATCTTGAGTTCTGTCTATATTTTACTCATTTTGTTTCCTGACATTATGTCAGACATTTGTCACTAGGACACCTTCTTGGTGAGCTGATGCACTTTCCCAGTATGTGATGGCCTTCTTCTCCTCTGACCATGGGTGACCTAAAGTCCAGGTTCTTTAATCAGGTGCCCATGCTATGCTGGTTTCCTTCTTGCAAGGTGCATTATTTTCCCATCCTGTTATTCTCTCTGTGTGTCCTTACAACTCCAGGGCTTTTGTATTGCACAGAGTTTATATGGGTGTGGTTTTTTTAGAGGATGTGATTATGAAGACACCCTATGTCACTTGATAATGGATATTTATTTATTCACACTTAACAGGTGTTGATAATGACTTAAATCTCCATTTTGCTCATTGGTCTCTTTTCTGTAATTCTTTGGTTTCTTTAATATTCTGTTATGTGTTCTCAGGTTTTTATTTTTTTTAAGTTCTATACACATATCCTCTTCTTCCTTTACATCTTCAATTTTTTTCTACAGTATGTTTTCAGAATATTTTATATTTAATTCCTCATTTAAATATACTATATTACAAGTGCACAATTTTTGCAATACTAATCTCATGATTAGGAAATTTTCCATGGGTCACCTACCAATTCAATTTGGTGTTTTGACTTCATATACATTGCTCCAGAAAGCCTTCCATTGGAGCTACCTACTACAGTACTTAGAGTTTTGAAAGGCTGAGCCAGCACAGAGTGGGCACTTAGCAGAATCCATAGAAAGAACACTTTTCCTGGGAGAGACTTAACGATTCACACTTTTCAAAACCAATCTTAAAATAACTGAGACAAATTGGTTATAACTGTTTTAAAGCTCACCAAATTACACTGTGGCACATTGAGAATCTATCACTTACTTTGAAATTTCAGAACCAATATTTTCCACAATGGGTTTATGAGAATGAAAAACATGTTTATTGTGAATATATATATATATATATATATATATATATATATATATATATATATATATATATATATATATATATATCTCAAAACACCAAATATATAAAATAAACATTGTAATTCTTTCTTAAGTGTACAGTCATGGATTGTCTGTTCACATGATTGTATAACTGTCCCCTCAATGAGTTCTCTGCATTTTTCTTCTTATGGAAAAGAGATTAAAAATTCTCCACTATCCACTTTGGGTCCCTGGAATTCCATTCTATTTTTCTGTCCCTATCAATTTGGCTACTCCAACTTCCACCTCCTTTAAGTAAATCTATATAATATTTGTTCTTTTCTGACTCACTTGCTTCAATGAGTAACTTGAAGCCTCAGCTAAGTTGCACTGTGTGCCCAAATCTTCTTCTGTTTTCTAAGTTCCTAATATTCCAGTGTCTGCAGAAGCTATGTATTATTTGTATATTCTTAAGGTTGTAGGTACTGAGTTGTTTCTACCTTTGAGTATTTAAAACATGGATTTATGAGCAATTTTATAGAAATAATGTTTTGAATCCCTGCACAGAGTTTGTGTATGTGTGTGTGTGTGTGTGTGTTTGTGTGTTTGTGTGTGTGTGTGTGTTGGATCAGGGAATATTTTATGGTAGTAAAAGTTTACATTATCTATTTTGGAAAAAATACAGATAATTGATACAATGAAATTATTAAAAAGCCTTGGAAATATTGTATCTAATAAATAGTATGAAATATACAAGACCTGACAAGTGACATTCACTTCACAGGGTCCCTTGTGGACACCATGTGAAAAATGAATCCCTGGTAATATCTCAGAGAGGAATGTGGTTTAATTTTCTTTTACATATTTGCCATACGCATGTTTCCAAATAAATCATTTTGAGACACAAAGGAAGAATTTGTATTGCATTTAAAACAAAGAACATTCACCCTCCACCATGATGAATTATTTGAAAGCCAGCACATTTTTTTTCATCTTAACACAATTTATCCATCACCAACTATTGAAATATGTAGTGTCTTACCCCACATATATCTCAAAATACTAATAATACGTTTTTCAGTAGCAATGAACACCAAAGGGCTGAATGAAGCATAGCTATGGGCCACGAGGATCTGGATACAGTACAATATTGGATCATCATTCACTGTGAGTTTTGCATAGGAGATAATGATGTCCAAGATGGACATGACCACAAAGCAACTCAAGAGCAGCAGGATTGTCCACGTAGCCCTCAGTTCTGGGGATGATACTGGGGACACTCTGGTGCTATGAAGATTATGGGACTGCCTCTTATGCCTGCACAAGACAGCCACCATTTGCAATAGCCATGATTCCTATAAGGGACCATTCCCTGAAGGTCAGCAGGGTGGCAAAGGTGTGTTGGAGGAGGAAAGTCATGGGCCAAAGAGAGCAGGATTCTGTGATGTACATAAAGTTGTTCAAGGTCCAATTCGGGGTAGCATTAATGGAGATGAAGTGGTGGCTACTGAAGGATGAGTAGATGACCCACAGGAAGAGAAGAAAATACAGGTTGTGTCGTGTGGATTTATGTTTGAACTTTGACAAGCATGAGCTCCTGGGGCTGAGGGTGATGGCTTGGAGGACACTCAGCAGGCAGGTGGCACAGAGGGAGAAGCCCCTCATCAACCTGTACAGGTAGATAAGCAATTTACATTTCACATGACCCCACCTTTCCCCCTGAGGTGTATAAATATCTGAATCTATGAAACCCTTGATGAGCAGCATTGATAGGTGAATTAGCACCAAGAGACCAATGGCCAGGTCAGTGGGCTTAGGTCTGTGCCTGGTAATGTGAAAGGAGACGTGGACTTGAAGAAGAAGGGTGTTGGCACTGACACCGATGCCAATTTCAGTGTACACAGTGTTTCTTATGTGAATGTTACTGTACAGTTTGTGGGCTTTGCCCATCTTATGGAGAAAAGAAAAATATTATTAACACCTTAGAAAAAAATAAACAAGAAAATGTCTTCTTTGGAAATATGATCTCCTTCATGGATCTCAAAGAACATTACTTCCATGAGGAAAAAAAGAAAATTCATCCAAATGTATCTTTATTCCACATGAAAACTCAATTCTGGTGCTGGGCACAGTGGTGTCTGCATGAAATCCCAGTGACCTAGGAGGCGGAGGCAGGAGGATCACAAGAGTGAAGCCAGTCTTGACATCATGGGGAGAACCTGTTTCAAAATATAGAGTAAAAAAGACGGAGTGTAAGTTGGTGTTGGTGCACTTTCCCACAAAGCAATCCCCAGCACAAAATAGTAAAATAAGTGACCACTGTGTCACACCCCCGAAAACCTGTCTCCAAAACCAATCCTCATGCACTGACTCATCTCAATACCTCCTAGCCTTGGCTAGATTACATGAGCCATTGGGACCTCCACAATAGCATTCTTAATATGCCAGTTTTCTTGTGTATTAAGAATTATGAAGCTGGGGTTTAGGCTCACAGGTAGATCACTCGACTAGCATGGGTGAGTCATTGGGTTCAATCCTCACCACCACATAAAAACAAATAAAAGAAAGGCATTCTGTCCATATACAACCACAAAAGACAAACTTTAGAAAAAAAAAATAATTACCAGCCAGTCATGGTGGCACACTCATCTGATTCCAGCAGATTGGGAGGCTGAGGCAGGAGGATCACAAATTGAAGGCCAGACTCAGCAACTTAGCAAGGCCCTAAGCAACTGAGTGAGACCCTGTCTGAAAATTTAAAAAAAAAGAAAGAAAAAAAGGGTCTGATGACATGGCTCAGTGTTAAGCACCCTTGGGTTTAGTACCTTTTAAAGAATAATAATAAGCATTCCCACATATTTTAAAATATGTTTCTTTCCTATCACCACACATGTTAGGTTTTCTGGGCCGAGACAGAGTCTTGCTTGATTTTAATGTTGCTGATCTTGTTTGTCAGGTACATCGTAGTAGCTCTCCAGTTTTAGGTGGATTTGAGTGGGGTTGCTTGCAGGAAATTGGAATGAGCCCCTCCAAAGCCAAGAGTGTCACAGATTAGACATGCTCAGAGGTATTTCATGTCAGCACCATGTTAATTCTGGTTTATTTCCTGCCAGACCAAATATCTGTGATATATAAACAAGAAAACATTGGTGTAAATTCTGAAGTCACATGGCTGAATTCACTTGTATTATCTTCCCTTCCCAGTAGCCTCCCCTTGAGCTCTCTCTGATGCTGAGATACAGTCATCTCAGCTATCAACATAGTCATGTGAATACTGAAGGTATCATATGTGAAATAAATAAAGTATGTGTACCAACCTTGGAAGTGTTTGTGGCACATAATAAACTCCCTAGAAGTGTTGTATTCTAAAGTTGTTATCATACAGTTCTTCATGCATGAGACTTTGGAGGATCAATTTAGTTCTTTTTGTAACAGGACAGTTCTGTTGCTACCTTACGAGAGAAGATGTTAGAATATTCCAAAAATATTACCAAGAGCAAACTTCATTATTTTTTCTTTTCAGTGATTTCCATTAGAGCAGTAAATAGAACTGCAATTAAGTAGATTTGGTGTTGTTCCATTTGAAGGTTTTAATGAATGGACAAGTATCTATCTCAATCCTGAAACATGGGCTCAATGATGTTAACACAAATTAAAAGGTGACATTCCTTCAGACTCAAAAGGCCCAAGTCTGAAATTTATGATGGAAAATTGTTGAATGATGTGCTGGAACAATATTTCATAGAGAGTGTGCACATTTCTTTAAATATCATCCATGTGATATAGAGGACATGGTAAAAGCTTTTCAGTCATAGAATAAAAAATATATATTTTTTCTACTGAAAATCAAGCATATGAGAATGATTTATGTTATGGCTACTTGTTCTATAATGTAAGATTCTAAGTGGATGCAAAAAAATACGAATCACTCACAAACACTAGATACCAGTTCAGAATTCAGACGTGAGGCAGGTGTTTAGTTAAAACATTTGACGTGAAGATTTTCTGAAACAATATTCTATAGAATTATTAGAAAAATGTAGCTATAATAAGATTAATAGACCCTGTATTCAAAATATCAATGGGTTCCTGGTTAAATACATTTTATAGCCATATTCATACTAATATAATTTGTAAAGTTCTTAATTTAAAATAAATTCTTGTTTTTCTACTGTCAGTCTCAATAAAGAGAAGTCAGTAGGAAAAAGTTGATCAAAAAGACAAAATATCAGGTTTTTAAAAGAAATGATTACATAATATGACAATTTTCTCTATTCACTCACCTAACATATTCGAGTTGATCCCACAGTAACCCCAGGAACTCTTAGGAAAATACCAAAGTTACACTCACCTGTAAGCTTCATGGGTCACGAAAATGATAATTTGAGCCCTATGTGTACTGATAACAGCATATACTTGTATTGTTTGTTTTTCATGTAAGATAATGTGTTCAGTGATCAAGGTTTTCTCTTTTATATTTTTCTTTTGTATTTTAGCTACAAGGACTGAACTCAGGGGTGCTTAATCACTGAGCCAAATCCCCAATAAGTTTTATTTTGTATTTTGAGACATGGTCTTCCTACATTGCTTAGGGCCTCACTAAGTTACTAACAGTGGCCTTGAACTTGCCTCAGATTCCTGAGCAGCTAGGTCAAAGAATATTCTTGAATATATATGCATTATCATTGAATAACAACCATTTAAAAATAGCTGTAAAACTACCTTAGTTCATGTGATTTCTGTGAAATACAAGTTTTGCTTTAATTCAATTTGAATCATTTTAAAAAACTTGAGCAGACACCAAATTCTATTGTGTGCATGCATGAATGTGTAACAATGAATTCCAAGGTTATGTATAATTATAATGCACCAATAAAACTTAAAATAAACAAGATAAGTAAAGCAAAAATTTCAGCTGATAAATAAATAAGAAAATGAGCTGTAGAAATATTTGATATTACAGAGCTCTTGAAGGATTACATTTAAATAACTTGTAAGTCAGGGTCCTGAATGGTATTAGTTGCACATCTGTCAACATAAAATTTTAGGGCAGTCAGGAGTCTAGTTTAGGCATGTCGTTTGCCTGGTAAAATGTGTAGAAGAAGTAATGTTTAAAACCTCAAGATAATATATATATATATATATATATATATATATATATATATATATATATATATATATATATATATATATATTACATATTAATGCAACTTGTCAGTAAATGCAATTTAGTTGAGGAAAGGTTAATTTTATTGATATCTCAAGTGCAAAAATTGGAGTAATTGTCAGCAGTCTTTAAATCAAGTTCTAAATAGAAGTTCCAATATTAATGGAAATTCATCCAGGCCATGAATTTCCATTAATATTCAGGAAATCATAGATCCAGTGGAGCTTCAAAAATCACCACATAGTATTTTTTTCCCAGAGGTGAAATTTTATCATTGCAATAGGAAAAATTAACCTCTCATCTTGAGTATAGATCAAGGAAATTGGCATGATTTAATATCAACATAAGCACCAACTTTGCTTCTTCCAAGTAGAGCCAGGCTAGACCACAGAACTTATTTCAGAATTCATGACACTGTAACTTGTGAATCACACACATTGGTATCAATTAGATATACTCATACAAAAAAAAGCTTGAATTTACTTCAACATTATATAATAAATAAGCATTTTAAAGAAATATGTATGACTAATTCTGAGTCATAAGCCATTTTAATGGAAAACATGAATATGTCTCCTTTGAAAAACAGGAAATTCCCTAGAATTCCTTTTTCCTTTGTCTCATTGGGTTCTGACCCAGCTAGCACAGTGCATTCCTGTAGACCCAGGGACAGGACAGAAACTCTGTGCCATAAGCAGAATACTATAGTATTCCTTCCTAAATTTCACTCTTAGGAATGTGTTTGTTCAAGTGTTATTTACACAGCCCACTTATACAATGCAAAAAAAAATCATATTTCACACAATGAAAACAAACAAACAAAACAAACAAACAAACAAACAAACAAAAAAAAAAAAAAACAGGTGGCCTTCAGAGAGAATAGGCATTCTGGATATAAGGCCTTATTTGAAAAAAAATTTTTTTTTCAAATAGGTCAAATTGAGAAAAGTAAAGAAGAAATTAAAAAAGACTAGGAGGGAATATTGGGGAAACATATTATACATGAATTAGCAAATGTAAAAAAGAAAACTGACATTTCACTTATCAGAGTTGATAGTGATACCTGGGTTCCTCTCAGAGGAAGTATAACCCAGCTCAGACCATTTTATTATATGCATCAAGGGCTAATCATATTAAACATTGTTTCATGGAGCAATTTCCAAAATTTAGGGGAATCATCTGAAACGTTAAACTGGCACCCAAATGAGTAAGAAATGTTCAGGTTGCTGTACCTGAACTGGTGACCTGGAGGGGATTGGAGTGTGGGAAGAAAGGAAAAACCTCTCTTGCCAATTGCAATGTGAGCTAGTACTCATCGATGCACAGATAGAGATTCCAAGATGAAGGAAGAAAGGTACTCACATCTCTTTTCTCCTTGGAAGCCTGAAGGAATTATGCCTGTCTTTTAAGGTGGAAAGAATGTGTAAATAACATTATTAATGTTCAGAATTAGCAATCCATGTCCACACTCACATGCACCCATGAGAAAGCAGAGTTTGGTTTGTATTTCTCATATAGCTTGATTTTACCATAGCTGATGTTCCCTGACATTATCACCTCTGTCATCTATTTCTAGGAATTGATTTAATACATGATGGAGGGATGTGGGAGGTGAGACAGGTCCTGCTTCAGGCAGGTGGGTTGCAGACTGTAGGATACATTGGGCAGCATGCTTTATCATCTGGCCCAAGTCTAAGTGAAAAATGATGAACCACACTAGGAAGAAACAGCCCAGCCTATCAGGGAAGGCAAAGCCCTCACCAGCCAGCTGTCAGTGCTGTGCACAGGGATTCTCTAAAGTACAGGACACACAGCATAGGGTAATCCAACCCTAGAGAATATTTCAGCAAATGAATGGAAGCCATGTTTTTAAAACAGCATTAGAATTCTAGAAAACTCTTGATCAATTAAAAGAATTGTCAGTATAGGTTTTTGTTTGAGAATATGAACAGGATCAATATTTTTAAACAAACCTTCACAAATTTCAGGAGAAGAAAGAAGTAAATAAATGGGTGCTGGGAATCGTAAATTTTAAACTTTAAAAAATTTCAGAGTAAATAAGCCCCTTATATCAAGAGTAGCATTTAAGTTATGATAATGACAGAGGCACAACTATGTGTATTTCACCCAAAGGTGAAATTAAAGCATCTCACTTGCCTGGTAAAAATGTGTTGAAGAAGTAATTTTTAAAACCTCAAGATAACATTTCCTATATAGATGACATATTAGTGCAAATCGTCAGTAAATGCAGTTTAGTTCAGGGAAAGTTCATTTGATGGATATCTTCAATGCAAAAATTTGAGTAATTGTTGGCAGTTCTAAATAGAAGTTCTAAATAGACTAGGCAGGAAATCTTGTCATGGTGCCAAACAGAACACAGCCTCTGGCCCTAGTAAGATCTTAGAGCTCATGTCTCTCCTGCAGATACCAACAACCTCACCAAGAAGACCAATCTTCCTCCTCCCACAGTCTTGCTAGGACCCCCTGCCCACTGATTCTGCATCTCTGGATCCAGGGTCACTTACCCAGATGGAGGTGATGGGAAAGACTCAGTGCACTTGAGAAGAACCTGTGCTGGTTTAAGGAAGGGAAGTCTTTAACTCATCTCTCTGCAGACCCTGAGTTTTCATGTCTGTAAGAAGGTTACAATGTCTCACTGGAGAGCACAGAACCATGGAGCGCCCAGTGGGACATTTCACCTGCCTTTTCATTTGACTTTATCTCCTGGTGGATAGCAGCAATCTAGGGAGAACTGGGCTCCAAACTTTTCTCTAAGTTAATTGACATGGATATTAGGGATCAGAGTGTCCCAATCATCAAGAGTACATCAACTTCTCACATTTTGACCTCGGACAAATTCATCTAAAAATCCTTCATATTTTCAAGACCACTTTCTGGGGTGAGATATTCCTGGCACCCGTTGTGAGTTCCCACCAGCTGAGTTCTCTGCTTAGAATGTATGATGGGCAACCTCTTCCCTTAGTCCATTCCTAACATGGAGCACATTGTGCCTGGGTGGTGTTGGCTCTGATTTCCATGATTTCCAAAGTAGAATGGTCAGGGTTCAAGGTGTGAGCACAATCTAAATTGGAATTAACATGTGGTGGGATTAATACTAAGAATGCAGATGGAACTGGGGTTTGGGTTGATGATCACAGGCAGAGAGAGCACAAGTTGTTCCGCTCCCCAGGGAATAGAATGAGCAGCTTTCTCCCTCCCTGGTGGAGGGAGAGGACCTGCCCTTTCTCTGATGGAAACTGTATACAGTTGTACTTCAGTATCCAGTGATGTTTAAACAAAATAAAACCTTCTGTGATCTGTGACAAATTATAATCTTCTTACCTGGAGTCATAAGATGGCACAGTCATTTGTGGAAGATCCACTGAAGTTTTAGATATTGAAATCAAAAAATGGTGCTTTCAATTATTATGAATCTTTAACAATTATGATAAAGCCAGTGTCTTCATACATGTACTTTGGATAATGATGTCTATCACATTCCCTGTCCTTGCTAGTACCCTTCCCCCTTACCCTTTCCCTCCCACCCCTCTACCTTATCTAGAATCCATCAATTCCTTTTGTATACCCTCTCCCTGCCCCACTATGAGTCAGCCTCCTTATATAAGAGAAAGCATTCGACATTGTTTTTTTTTTATAAATTTCTGGCAAATCGAGTACAAATACATATCAAAAAGATGGTGCCCCATGATCAAGTGGGATGCATTTCAGGGATGCAAGGTTAGTTCAACATACGGAAATCAGTAAGTGTAATTCATCACATCAATACTCAAAGATAAGAATCATATGATCATCTCAATAGATGCAGAAAAAGCATTTGACAAAATACAGCATCCTTCATGTTCAAAACACTAGAAAAACCAGGGATAACAGGAACACATCCCAACATTGCAGTCTGTCTACACTAAGTCTCAGGCCAACATCATCATAAATGGACAAAAATTAAAGACACTCCCTCTAAAGACTGGGACAGCACAGGGATGCCCTCTCTCACCACTTCTGTTCAACATAGTTCTTGAAACACTGGCCAGAGCAATTAGACAGACAAAAGAAATTAAAGGGATACAGTATAGCAAAAGAAGAACTTAAACTAGCACTATTTGCTGACAATATGATTCTATACCTAGAAGACCCGAAAAGCTCCTCCAGAAAACTTCTAGAACTAGTCAATGAAGTCAGCAAAGTAGCAGGATATAAAATCAACACCCATAAATCAAAGGCATTTCTGTATATCAGTGACAAACCCTCTGAGAGGGAAATGAGGAAAACTACCCCATTTACAATAGCCTCAAAAATGAGATATTGGGAATCAAGTATTATTTTATTTAAGCATTTTTTTTTATCTTCCCTACCTTACATATCCCTTACACACATGCAAGAGACCCTGACATAGTCCACAAGTTTTCTGAAGTTTTCCTTCAGATCCATTTAGTTGTGCAAGTTCTATTTAGTGAAATTTCAATCACTTGGTCTTTTACAACAACTTTTATTTTTAACAAATTCCTTGATTCTCCCTGTACTCAATGGTGACTTCTCCAGTGTATGTTCTCTGAAAATACCATACTTATTTTTTGTAGATTGTTTCTTAATTTTTTTTTTTTTGATTTTGTCTATGGGATGTTATGGAATTCAGAGGTGCTTCATCAGTGAGCCACATCCCCATCTCCTTTTATTTTTATTAGAACTAATTGCATTCACAAATTCAGCAAGTACACACCCACACAGCTGAATCAGCATTGCAATTATATTATTATTATTATTATTATTATTATTATTATTATTATTTCTTATGTTTTATTATCAAAGGAGTACATGCTCAGCATAATAATTTTAAAAGATAGATGTTTAGAAAATGTTAAATTTTCATAAGTTTGTTTGCTAATTTTGGCATATAACCATTCCATCTAGTTTTTTTTTTTCCATTTTGTGTACTTACGTTCCCATTTTTTCTTTATTGGTTGTTCAAAACATTACAAAGCTCCTGACATGTCATATTTCATACATAAGATTCAAGTGGGTTATGAACTCCCTTTTTTACCCCAAATACAGATTGCAGAATCACATCGGTTACACATCCACATTTTTACATAATCCCATATTAGTAACTGTTGTATTCTGCTACCTTTCCTATCCTCTACTATCCCACACCCCTCCCCTCCCATCTTCTCTCTCTACCCCATCTACTTTAATTCATTTCTCTCCTTGTTTATTTTCCCATTCCCCTCATAACTTCTTATATGTAATTTTCTATAACAATGAGGGTCTCCTTCCATTTCCATGCAATTTCCCTTTTCTCTCCCTTTCCCTCCCACCTCATATATCTGTTTAATGTTAATCATTTCCTCCTGCTCTTCCTCCCTGCTCTGTTCTTAGTTGCTCTCGTTATATCAAAGAAGATATTTGGCATTTATTTTTTAGGGATTGGCTAGTTTCACTTAGCATAACCTGCTCTACTGCCATCCATTTCCCTGCAAATTCCATGATTTTGTCATTTTTTAGTGCAGAGTAATACTCCATGGTGTATAAATGCCACACTTTTTAAGCCATTCATCTATTGATGGGCATCTGGGTTGGTTCCACAGTCTAGCTATTGTGAATTGTGCTGCTATGAACATCGATGTGGCAGTATCCCTGTAGTATGTTCTTTTAAGGTCTTCAGGGAATAGTCCAAGAAGGGCAATAGCTGGGTAAAATGGTGGTACCATTCCCAGCTTTCCCAGGAATCTCCATACTGCTTTCTAAATTGGCTGCACCAATTTGCAGTCCCACCAGCAATGTAGAAGGGTATCCTTTTCCCCACATCCTCTCCAGCACTTGTTGTTTGACTTCAGAATGGCTGCCAATCTTACTGGAGTGAGATGGTATCTTAGGGTGGTTTTGATTTACATTTCTCTGACTGCTAGAGATGGTGAGCATTTTTTTATGTACTTGTTGATTGATTGTATGTCCTCCTCTGAGAAGTGTCTGTTCAGGTCTTGGGCCCATTTGTTGATTGGGTTATTTGTTATGTTATTGTCTAATTTTTTGAGTTCTTTGTATACTCTGGATACTAGGGCTCTATCTGAAGTGTGAGGAGTAATAATTTGTTCCCATGATGTAGGCTCCCTATTTATCTCTCTTATTGTTTCTCTTTCTGAGAAAAAACTTTTTAGTTTAAGTAAGTCCCATTTGTTGATTCGTGTTATTAATTCTTGTGCTATGGGTGTCCTATTAAGGAATTTGGAGCCCAGCCCCACAATATGTAGATCGGAGCCCACTTTTTTTCTATCAGACGAAGAGTCTCTGATTTGATGTCAAGCTCTTTGATCCATTTTGAGTTAACTTTTGTGCATGGCGAGAGGAGGGGATTCAGTTTCACTTTGTTGCATATGGATTTCTAGGTTTCCCAACACCATTTGTTGAAGATGCTATCCTTCCTCCATTATATGCTTTTAGCCCCTTTATCAAATATAAGACAGTTGTAACTTTGTGGATTAGTCTCTGTGTCCTCTATTCTGTACCATTCGTCCACCCGCCTGTTTTGGTACCAGTACCATGCTGTTTTTGTTACTATTGCTCTGTAATATAGTTTGAAATCTGGTATTGCTATACTGCCTGATTCACACTTCCTGTTTAGAATTGCTTTTGCTATTCTGGGTATTTTATTTTTCCATATGAATTTCATGATTGCTTTATCTATTTCTACAAGAAATGCCATTGGGATTTTGATTGGCATTGCATTAAACCTTTAGAGAACTTTTGGTAATATCGCCATTTTGATGATGTTAGTTCTGCCTATCCATGAACAGGGTATACTTTTCCATCTTCTAAGATCTTCTTCTACTTCTCTCTTTAGGGTTCTGTAGTTTTCATTGTATAAATCTTTCACCTCTGTTGTTAGGTTGATTCCCAAGTATTTTATTATTTTTGAGGATATTATGAATGGAGTGTTTTTCCTCATTTTGCTTCAGAAGTTTTGTTGCTGATATATAGAAATGCCTTTGATTTATGCGTGTTGATTTTATATCCTGCCACTTTGCTGAATTCATTTATTAGTTCTAGTATTTTTTTTTTTTGGTAGACCCTTTTGGGTCTTCTAGGCACAGAATCATGTCATATGCAAATTGTGATAATTTAAGTTCTTCTTTTCCTATTTTTATGCCTTTAATTTCTTTTGTCTGTCTAATTGCTCTGGCCAGTGTTTCGAGAACTATATTGAATAGAAGTGGTGATAGAGGGCATCCCTGTCTTGTTCCAGATTTTAGAGGGAATGCCTTCAATTTTTCTCCATTCAGAATGATGCTAGCCTGAGGCTTAGCATAGTTAGCTTTTACAATGTTGAGGTAAGTTCCTGTTATCCCTAGTTTTTCTAATGTTTTGAACATAAAGGGATGCTGTACTTTGTTGAATGCTTTTTCTGTGTCTATCAAGATGATCATATGGTTCTTATCTTTAAGTCTATTGATGTGGTGAATAACATTTATTGATTTCCGTATATTGAACCGTCCTTGCATCCCAGGGATGAATCCTACTTGATCATGGTGCACAATTTTTTTGATGTGTTTTTGTATCTGATTCGCCAGAATTTTATTGAGGATTTTTGCATCTAGGTTCATTAGAGATATTGGTCTGTAGTTTTCTTTCTTTGAAGTGTCTTTGTCTGGTTTCGGAATCAGGGTGATGTTGGCCTCATAGAATAAATTTGGAAGAGCTCCTTGTTTTTCTATTTCCTGAAATAACTTTAAAAGTATTGGTATTAATTCTTCTTTAAATGTTTTATAAAACTCTGCTCTATACCCATCCTGTCCTGGGCTTTTCTTGGTTGGTAGTGTTTTGATTGCTTCTTCTATTTCATTCATTGATATTGGTCTGTTCAAATTGTGTGTATCCTCCTGACTCAGGCTGGGCAAATCATATGACTTTAGAAATTTCTTGATGTCTTCACTATCTTCTATTTTGTTGGAATGTAGATTTTCAAAATAATTTCTAATTGTCTTCTGTATTTCTGTAGCATCTGTTGTGATATTGCCTTTTTCATCCCGTATGTTAGTAATTTGAGTTCTCTCTCTTCTTCTCTTCGTTAGCATGGCTAAGGATCTGTCGATCTTATTTACTTTTTCGAAGAACCAACTTTTAGTATTGTCAATTTTTTCAATAGTTTCTTTTGTTTCCATTTCGTTGATTTCTGCTCTGATTTTAATTATTTCTTGCCTTCTGCTACTTTTGCTGTTGTTTTCCGCTTCCTTTTCTAGGGCTTTGAGATGAAGTGTGAGCTCATTTATTTATTGTTTTTTTTTTTTTTTCTTTTTTTGAGGAATGACCTCAAAGCGATGAATTTCCCTCTTAAAACTGCTTTCATTGTGTCCCATAGATTCCGATATGTTGTGTCTGTATTTTCATTTATCTCTAAGAATTTTTTGATTTCCTCCTTTATGTCTTCTGTAACCCATTGATCATTCAGTAACATATTGTTCATTTTCCATGTGATGTAGGATTTTTCCTTCCTTCTTTTATCATTGATTTCCAGTTTCATTCCATTATGATCAGAAAAAATGCATGGTATTATCTCCACCCCTTTATATTTACTGAGGGTTGCCTTATGGCATAATATATGGTCTATTTTTGAGAAGGATCCATGTACTGCTGAGAAAAAAGTATATCCACTTGTTGATGGTTGATATATTCTATATATGTCAGTTAAGTCCAGGTTATTGATTGTGATATTGAGTTCTATAGTTTCTTTATTCAACTTTTGTTTGGAGGATCTGTCCAATGGTGAGAGAGGTGTGTTGAAGTCACCCATAATTATTGTGTTGTGGTCTATTTGATTCTTGAACTTGAGGATAATTTGTTTTATGAACGTCACAGCACCATTATTTGGTGCATAAATGCTGATAGTAGGCCCGCCCTGGCCCCTGGGGACTCAACCCCCAGTTCTTTGTTATGCATGTCAATGTGGCCAGCTCACAAGGCCATGACGCAGGCTTGCGGTTCCCTGTTTATCTGCCTCGCACATATGTGTCTCGGGAACATCTTGACCTGTTCGAGCCTCCTGATAGGGGACGGTGACGTGACGGTAACCCAAGGACGCAGTTATTACTCTCCCCTCCTCACTTTTGAGTAATTTCCCGCAGCTGTTAAAAAGATATATAAGGAGAACAAATTTGGCAATAAAGCGCGCGCGCACACGCTCCCTCCTGGATGAAGAACCTTGGTGTCCTGTGTATTTTTAACCCCGCCATCCCTCGCCGGACTCGGCTCCGCTAGCCGGACGCGGCACATAAATATTGATAATTGTTATGTCTTGTTGGTGAATGGTTCCTTTTAACAGTATATAATTTCCTTCCTTATTCCTTTAGATTAACTTAGTCTTGAAGTCGATTTTATTCAATATGAGGATGGCCACCCCTGCTTGCTTATGAGGACCGTGTGCATGGTATATTTTTTCCCCAAACTTTCACCTTCAGCCTGTGTATGTCTTTTCCAATCAGATATGTCTCCTGGAGGCAGCATATTGTTTGATTTGTTTTTTTTTTTTTGATCCATGTTACCAGCCTATGTTCCTTTATTGGAGAGTTTAAGTATTAACGTTTATAGTTACTATTGATATATGTTTTGTATTTACAGCCATGTTTGATTATTTATCTTTTTTTTAAATTTAGTTTGTTTCTCCATGATTAGCTTTCCCCCCTCCATCTGTCTTTACTGAGGCACTTCCCACTGATGGTTTTGGTTATTGTTTTTCATTTCTTCCTCCTGTAGTGTTTTGCTCAACATGCTTTGCAATGCTGGTTTTCTGGCTGCAAATTCTTTTAACTGTTGTTTGTCATGTAAGATTTTTATTTTGTTGTCGTACCTGAAGCTTAATTTTGATGGATACAGAATTCTTGGTTGGCATCCATTGTCTTTCAGTGTTTGAAATAGGTTGTTCCAGGATCTTCTCGCTTTCAGCGTCTGTGATGAAAAATCCGTTGTTAACCTTATTGGTTTACCCCTGAATGTAATCTGCCTCCTTTCTCTTGTAGCTTTTAATATTTTCCCTTTGTTCTGTATATTGGATATCTTCATAACAATGTGTCTTGGTGTTGGTCTACTGCGATTTTGTATGCTCAGTGTCCTGTATGCATCTACAATTTGTATATCTGTTTCCTTTTTTATTTCTGGAAAGTTTTCTGTAATTATTTCATTCAGCAGGTTACTCATTCCCTTGGTTTGAATCTCTATACCTTCCTCTATCCCGATGACTCTTAAGTTTGTTTTTTTTTTTAATGTTATCCCATATCTCTTGGATGTTTTTCTCGTGTTTTTTTACCAGCCTTTCTGAGTTGGCTAGACTCTGTTCAAGATGATATATTTTGTCTTCATTATCTGACATTCTGGCTTCTACTTGCTCCACTCTGTTATTGATACTCTCATTTGAGTTTTTAATTTTGATTATAGTTTCCTTCATTTCTAGAATTATTGTTTGATTCTTTGATAATCTCTATCTCCTGATAAAGATGCTTAAGTTCATTTTTATCTGTTTATGTAATTCATTTTCAATGAGTTCTTTCACTGTTTGAATTTGCTGTCTCATATCCTCTTTAAGGTTCCATTCCATCTGTCTAAGGTATTCCTTGAGTTATTTATTTGACCATTTTTCTGATGCCTCTAGGTCCTCCTGAATATTTAGGCTGTCCTGCATTGTTTGTACTCCTTTTCTTCCTTGTGTTTTCATGCTGCTCATGTTACTTCTTGTTCTGTTTGACTGCTGAGTTACTGTTTACTCCTATAAATTTATTTGATACTTGGGAGGAAAGGTATTAGAAGGGAAGGGAAGAAGTCACTAAAGAGAATGAGAGTAAGCAGGTAGAATTCAAGGAAGTGGGAATAAGAAAATTGAAAAGAAATGAAAAGAAAAAAGAAAAAAATAGAAAAGAAGAAAAGAAAAAAAATTAAAAAATAATAAAAAAATAAAATTAAAAATTAAAAAAAATAAAAAATTTAAAAAACAACAACAAAAAAAATGAAAATGAAAAAAAAATCCAAATTTTTTTAGAAAAGTAATAAATGCAGTCTTAGAGTTCCATTAACTTCTCTTCCAGTAGGTGGAGCTGTGCCCACTGGGCCAAGCTTCTCCTCTCAATATGCAGGAACCAATCACTGTGCAGCAGCTCCTCCTCCCAGACTGGGCGGGTCTCCAATCCTGAGTGCCTAGGGCCTTCTCTTGTGTCTAGTCACTTCCCCACTTTTTCTCAAGCCAGGCCCTGCTCACCGGTGATGACGCTCACAACAATACTCGCTACTCGCCAGGTCTGCTGCTCCCAGGAGTCCTGTTATCATGAAAGACTGGGCACACTCCCCCTGTCGCCGCTGGTTTCAATGAAGTTATCTCCTCTGCAGCATTCTGGTGACGTCAATTCTCTGCCATGGTGGTATCCCATGCAAATGGTGACAGTTCATTCCCTTTGCTGGGTGACCAATGTAACGGGTGAGTCCTGACTGTCAATCCCAAGCCCCGTTTCAATCCTGTGGCCACTGCCTATGAAGGCTCAGTTGGCATTAACCTCCGTAGGATCAGAAGAGCCGACCATTTGTTTCAGTGGGATCGTTTAGTGCTGAGTCACAGTGGTTTGTCTGCGATTCGCAGGAGAATGGGAGCTTGAATTCAGCAGATCGGGCTCGGTGTGTGTTCAATCATATTATTTTTAATTCCTTTGTATTTACGGCAGTTTAAAACACAACTGTGTATATAAAACATATTTTCTTAATCCATTCGTCTATTGACAGCCATCTGGGTTGATTTCATAATTGGGATATTGTGAATTGTACTGCTATAATTATTGACATTGCTGTAAGTGTATGGTATGCTGATGTTGATTTTCTTGTATAAATACTCTCTAGTGGGATGGCTGAGACCAATGTTTGTGTCCTCCCTCGATTTGCCCAAAAATGTAAGCGTGTAACATTTTTCCATATCACCACCAACACTTAAGTGCCATTCTCACTGTATTGAGGTGAGATCTCAGTAATGTTGTAATTTGCATTTCCCTTATTTCTAGAGACGTTGGACATTTTAAAAATATTTTTGTTGCATCCATATTTCTTATTTTGAAAAGTGTTTGTTGAGTTCCCTTACCCATAGATGGATTGGGTTATTTGTTTTGTTAGGGCTAAGTACTTTGAGTTCTTGATATATTCTGGACATTATTTCCCTGTTGGAGAAATAGCTGGCAAAGATTTTCTCCCATCCTTATTTACTCTGTTCTCATCCATCATTATTTTATCTGTAATGCAGAAACTTTGTGATTTGGTGGAATCCCATTTGTTGATGCTTTATTTCATGAGCTTAAGTGTTCAGTTAGGAAGCTGTGCCTGTGCCTATGTGATGGGAATGTTGATTCTATGTATTCATCTAGCAGTTGCAAGGTTTCCAGTGAAATCTCTTAAGTTTTTGATCTCTTTTGATTTTGACTTTGTGCAAGTTAAAATATAGGGAGCTAAGTTTATTTCTCTATGTAGGGATATCCCAGTTGTCCCACCACAATTTATTCAAAAACTTTTCTCTGATATTTATAATTGACATTTTTGTCAAGTATCAAAAGGCTGGAATTATGTTTTTTTTCTGCACCTTCTATCCCATTGATCTTTGGGTCTTCTTTGATTCCAATACCCTGCTGGTTTTGCTATCATAGCTCTCTAGTTATCACTTGAAATTGGGTTTTGTGATGCCTTCTGTATGAGTTTTCATGCTCAGATGGTCTTGACTACAGTGGGACTCTTATTCCTCTAAATAAATTTTAAGATTTTTTTTTAGTTCTATGGAAAATGACATTAGTATTTCGATGGAAATTGCATGTGTATATCATTTTTGATTATAGGACCATTTGACTGTATTAATTCTGCCAATCAAGAACATGAGAGGTCTTTGATCTTTTGAGTTTCTCTTCAATGTCTTTCTCCAGTATTCTAGTTTTCATAGTAGCAATCTTTCAACCTTTGGTTAGATTAATTCCCAAGAAGTTTTTGAAGCTATATGAAGGGGTGTGGCTTTTCTGATTTTTTTCTCAGAAAAGCTATTGATTTTTGAGTATTGACCTTATATCCATCTACTTTGCTAAATCCATTTATTAGCTCCAGAATTTTTCTGGTGGAATTATGGGGGGAAGTTCCAGATATAGTATCATGTCATTAGCAGACAGTGATAAATGACTTCTTTTCCAATTTGCATGCCCCTAAGTTCTTTCTCATCCCTGATCACTCTGGCTAGAGTTTTAAGACTTATATTGAATGGAAGTTGTGAGAGTTGAAATCTTCATCTTGTTCTTGATTTTAGAAGAAATACTTTCAGTTTTTCTCCATGATGTATGATGTTAGCTATGGGTTTGTCCTATAAAGTTTTTATAATGTTAAGTTTCTTGAATCCCTAGTTTCTCTGGTGTTTTTAAAATAAATGTTTACTGTATTTTATCAAAGGTCTGCTACTATTAAGTTGATCATATAATTCTTGTTCTTAATTCTATTAAGGTGGTGATTTATATTTATTAATTTGTGTTTGTTGAACTAGACGTGCATCCCTGGGATCAAGCCTACTTGATAATGATGTATTATCACCCTAATATGTTTTTGAATGCTGTTTACTAATATCAAGGGATTTTGCATTTGTGTTCATCAATGTTGGTCTGTGCCTTTTCTTTTTAGATGGTTAGTCCGATTTTGGCATCAGAGTTATATTGGACTCATTCAATGTGTTTGGGAGTATTTCTTCTTTTTTAATTTCATGAAATAATTTATGAAAGCCTGGTATTATTTCTTCTTTAAAGGTCAGGTAGAACTCTCTTTAAAACCCCTCTAGTTTTGGATTTCTTTGTAGATAGGCTTCTTTGAAAAATAAATAAATAGATATATTAGATAGATAGATAGATAGATAGATAGATAGATAGATGATAGATAGATAGATATCTAATGGGGCCTTTATTTTTATTTATGCATATGCTTTGCTGTAAATCAAACCCAGTGCCTCACACATGGTAGGCAGACATGCTACTCCTGTACCACAACCACAGTCCCATTTCCAAGACTTTTAATTGCTGTTTCTGTTTAATGATTTGGTATTTCTGTTTTGACACCCTATATTCCTGGTACTGTTCAGGCAGATTATAGGGGGAAGAGCTTTGCAACTCTGGGCCACCTGACCTCCCAATAAGGGAGATTAATGAGACCCCTGGAGAACAGAAAGCCAATCAGTGTGCATGCTGTAAAAGATGAGGGTCATTAAAAAGGGAGACATGCCTGATACTTCCAAGGAAAGCCACATGGTCAGCAAAACCTTGACCCATCCTAACGCAGATGACACTAGCAGAGCTAAAATGCTGCTCACAAGTTCGCCAAGAGTGTCCTCCAAGGAAACTCGGCTGACTCTTACCAATAGATAGACACAAGTTCAGTTGGACCAGCTTGGTCTTCACCACCTAGCAAAACCAGTTAAAAACCAAAGCACAGCCATTCCCGGGCATTTAAAAAGAAACAACAGTTATTTTAATGTAACTTAAGATGTACACTAGTGTTAGCAGCCCCCCAAAATAAATATGACTGGAGACAACAGACGAGAGATTCTTAGGCCAAAATACCTGTTAACTATCAATAAACACTGCCAGAAGTTTTTAGTCAGTTTAAGGCCTACAGATCTTCCTAACCTCCTTCACAGGTAGATGTAATCAATGGTTAGTAATATGATTGGCCCCAAGTAACAAAGAGAACTTTACTGAACACAGAGGTCATGCCAAAAAGGTGTTTTTACAAAATCAGATGACATTAACTAACTTAACAATGTTGTGTCTACATTCCTGATAATTCTGACAATGTTAAAGATTTATGTTCCCTAAAAAAGGGCCTCATTAGGCTTTGATAGGCCTTGGTATGGGGACAATTTCCCAGGTCTTCTGCCTCCTGGTAAGCAATTATTAATTTCTTTCATTTTCATGATATTCATGACAGATTCCAGATGCTACAACTGCTATTTTGTATTAATCTTGTTTCACTACTCATGTCTTTGTTTCTATCATAGAGGTGCCCACCCCAGGTGAATTTACATCCTGGTCTTCCTAAATTAGATTTTTACCATGGACTCCTTGACCCACTCAGTTTCTAAAAAGGGACTCCAAACTGTTGCCCACTGCACATTGCTCCCCTCTCAGATTGAAGCAAGAACAGTCATCACCCTTTTCCCTTACAGCAGTAGGAGGTCCCTAACATTAGAGAAAAATTATGGTCAATATAGATGTTCACCAATATGTCTGGCTCAGGAATATGGACCTGGAAAACTACTCCCAAGATCACCCTGGGTGACCTCCCAGAAAGAGACACTAACTTCCACAACCCAACTTATAAGTGGGACAACTCCCTGTTTGCCAAAAATTGTGCTTCCCGGGTCCCACTTTGAACTCCTTGCCTAAATCTCCAAACTGTCAATATCTCTGAACTATTTAATGTACTATTTTGATAGAGTTTAAAAAAGGAAAGGGACATCTGGACTTATTAGAAGGCCAGGGCCCACTGATTTATCAACCCAGATGGGCTGCCCCCATTGGAGTTCCCCTCCTGGCTGGCTTGGGAATAGCTGAATCTACTGCTTTAGGAAGGCAGCTCTGATCACAGGCTCTAAGAATGTTAAGTCCCTCAGCCTCAGATAGATATAAATTTAGGAGAACTAGAAAGGTCAATCTCCAAACTGGAGGTGTCCCTAGACGCTCTGACAGAAATAGTCTTACAAAACAGATGAGATCTAGAATGTCTCTTTCTAAAACAAGGAGGACTTTGTATGGCCCTAGGAGAAACTTGTTGTTTCTATGCAAACCACTCTGGGATAATCAAGGACAGTTTGGTACTAATGAGAAACAGGTTAAAGGAAAGAAAGCACAAGACACTTCAGGCAATTGGTTCCAAAACTTATTCTCATTGTCCCCTTGGTTAAATACCATCATTTCAACCATAGTTGGGCCCCTAGTCCTTGTCCTGATTGGGATTCCTGTAGGACCCTGCCTCTTAAAAACCCTCCTAAAGCATATACACAAGAATGTAGGTGAGGTCCGACTTATGGGCTTGCAAGCCCAGTGTGGTCCCTTAGACAAAGAATGGAAAAGAAACTGAGTCCCAATGATGTGCAAGATTGACATCAAACATACTAAATCCAGTGGGGACTGTGATAGAAGCAAATGTGACTCCATTTTATTTTGTGATTCCATTCTGTAAAACAACCAGGCCAAGTACAAGGGTCATGTCTGGGGCAAGATGTTCTTTTCTTTTTGCTATAGAAACCTTTAAGAACACGGAAGTATCTAATGGGGCTCTGTTTCTGTAATTGGGTTGACTGGGCTAACTGTGACTGGTTAGGCTTCCCAACCCTTGACTGCACTGTCCCGCTTCTGTAACCTGCTTGCTTGCATTGGCTGGACCCCTAACATCCCTTTTGCAGTTTTCAGGCTTATAAGGAGTGCCCTTTCAATTGTCTGGGGCTGATCAGGGGCACAGCTTTATGTTCTGGTCAGCCACCACTGGTGTGCTTCAATAAAGGCTTGATTTGATTATACATGAGTGGTCTGGAAGTCGGTTTATGAAACCCCAGGGTGAAGTTTTAACTATAACCCAACAACAGAATAATGCACTTTCCAGAATGGCCTACTCCCCACACGTCAGAGACCTCCCGTGTCCCACCTCCCTGGGTGTCCCCACGTCTCACTGTCTGCAATCAGAAAACCCAGCTCCAGCTGCTGCCCTTCCCTGGGTCAGCTTCCTCCCTAACGCCTCATTTGTCTTCAGTTCCCACCACCTGCGGAGAGGAGGCCACTGAGACCATCAGAAACCTCCATGGTACCAAATGTAACGCTCTGTCCTTGTCACCCTCTAGTTCACTTCTGAGTGGGCTCAGGACAAGAGGCCTCGCCTTTCCCAGAAGTCCAAGTCATTCCATCTCCAAGTTTTCCATCACCCTTTCTATGCCCTTGCTCCCTGCCTCTTTCATAGACTTGCCCTCTTCTCCATGTCACTCCATAGAGGTGGGTCCCTGGGCACACAGCAAGGCTCCCTGTGCCTCTCTGTGCTCACCCCAGGTGACCCTCAGCCTCATGGCAGTAGTTTCCAGGAATGGGGGGTCAGCAACCCCCCAGCTTGCTCCAGATGAAGATTCAGGAAGCATCCATGGTCTTTGGGCCCCTCCCCCACACCAGGCCGTCACAAATTTGTGCTTCTTTTTTGAGAAAAAGTTATAAACACCTGTGCTTGTATATATATTCACACAACCTCGTGAATATGTGTACATAATACATACGTGTATAGAATATGCATGTAATTGTAAATAAATAAACATACCAGGTCCAACCACTTTTGTCCCCCTGTCACCTGGTCATGCCACCTGTTACATGTTAACAGTCCGTCTTCACGACGTCGCCACCACCCCTGATCCACCGCCAAACCTTCCCTTAGAGACCACGGGGCTGGGCTGTCCTCTCTCCAGCCTGAGAGGCGGTGTTGCCCGCATCCTGCTGCAGCGAGTCCCCAAGGTCTCCCATGGAAGGTCCAGGCCGCTCCCGATCCGCACTTCTCCCCCTGCCCAGGGCCAGGACGCCCTGCCTGGGTCAATACGGGGGACCCCAGGAGCCGCTCCAGGACCAGCGGTGACAGCCGCGCTGTATGCCACCCTCTAGGCCTCCAGGTCAGGCGGTATACACCACAGGCACCAGAAGGGGTGTAGACGACAAGCCAGGACCACGATCGCGCCCAGAAAGCCAAGTCTCCAAGGCGACATGCCCAGGACCCTCCAGCCCCAACCCACCCGGACACACGGAGAGTCCCCTGCGTCCGTGAGGGTCTAAGAAGGCTGTGCAGTGGGTCCTCAGCCTCCCTCCGGGCCTCCCGTGTGAGGGGGGAACTGCGGCCAGCGGATCGGACTCTGGGGTCACATCTCAGGCCGCGGGAGCCCCACTGGGTCCACGGTGACCTCTGACGGGATTTCCACACCCACGGCCTGTCAGGCACCTTCCCTCTTAAGGACGTGCCCGCCCCGCCCTCAGCTTCTGGTCCTCTTGCTGCGCTCTCTTGGGAGCATGGGGCGGGGAGCCCCTCCCGCATGGTTCCACTGGCCCCGCCTCCCGCTGCTCCTAGGTGTGGGACTCCACTTGGACCCGCTCGGCCCCGCCCCCAGCTCCACCCATTCGCTTGGCTTCACTTGGTCCCCTTTGGCTCCGCCCCTCCAGCTCCGCCCATTCACTGGGCTCCCCTCTCTCAGCTTGGCCCCGCAATCAACACCGCCCATTCGCCAGGCTCCACGCTTTCCAATCAGCTCCTCCACCAGCTCGGCCCATTCCTCGGGTTCCACTCCCTCCCTAGGCCCCACCCTGCCCGCTGCTCCTAAAGGTTGGCCTCAGCGCTCCGCCCAGCCCTTCGGCTCCGCCCACCTCCACTCACTAAGCCTGACAGAGGAGCAACAGTGCTTCTAACTGACTTCCCAGTGACCTTTCCACACCAGAAAAATCAGAGAGGAATCCCCTGCTCAAGGTCACCTGGTAGAGAGGGGAGATGAGGTTGGTGGGAGCCTGCCTATCTTCTGCAGCCAGTTTGCATCCCCAAAGCAGGAGTGAAGCCTGCCACTGTGGTCCCCTAGGTGTTTCATGGGTGCACATGAGGTTTCACACAGGAGGCACCAGGGTCTAGACTCCTTATGGCATAAAGGGACTCAGGGCTAACTCTTTCCCTGGGACAAGGAGTTAGACGTGTCCAAACTTCTCATCCCACCAGCTGGGAGTGTGGCAGTCACATAGAGCAAAACGCCTGCCTGGGGTTCCAGAGTCAGGTGGCCAGATACCCACTCGACCTCACTCCTACCTCCCATGGGCTCTAAGGAGGCCCTCACCATCTCCTGGAAACTGGTTAGAAATACACATGCTCAGGTAACATCCCAGGTGGGCTGCATCTGAACTGGGTGAGGGGGGAGCCCTGTGGATGTGAACAAGGCCTTCTCCTGGGGATTCTGATGCCAGCAAATGCCAAATAAACAGGTACACACACACACACACCAGTGGGTACTTAGTGTAAAATGGCCATGCAATGGTTTCGACCTCAAGTTCACTAGAAAAGCCTCTTCACCTGGTGGACATTGATGGGCTCAGAGGAGAGTACACCAGATCCTGCAAAATCATCAGGGATTTGTTTTTCCAATGGGGGGGTCAGGCAGGCTCCTTCAAGGGGAAAATGGCTTAAGGCTGCAATTTAAGATATTTAAGGCAAAGATCAGCTGCAGAAATAAAGCATTTTACCTAAAATTTGCCCTGGACCCCACCTCCCCTGAGATAATGCCCTGCCTCTCACCTTGCACCAAGTCAGGATGCTTCCAAAGTAGGACAGAATTAAGCACAATTAATGTTACATTCACAAGATACAGTTTTTTTTTAATTGTAAAGATTCCTGTCATGTAAAAAAAAAAAAGAACCAGGGATATAATATGGAACTAAGTAAAGTATTTAGATAATATGCATTTTTGGGTTCATAGCTACTATACAAACTGAACACGGTTTTACTCTTCTTAATTTCATTCTGCATTTTCTTTGTAAAACTTTGTAGCTGTAGCCTGTTTGGTGTTTTTGCAGAAACACTACATCTAAAAGAACACCTGAGTTCAGTTAAGACAATTAGCCTTTAGATAGAAGATACAACCCACTTTCAGTATTAACAATGACCCCAATTAAGTTGAAGGGGTCACTATAAAATGATATGCACTGAAATGCAAACCCAGGACTCCCATGAAGTGGGATTCAAGACTGGAAAAACTTACTTGCTCGATGTTTAAAACCAAATCCTCGAGACCAAAGTTAAGGAAGTAAAAGGGTCAAAGAAAACGAAGCCAATATTTTGGTCCTGGCTCTCTGAGGTCAGCCAGGATCCATGGTGCCCCTCTCAGGTCCCTACAGCACTGGTGTGAGGCTCCCACAAGCATGTTCAGAGGGATTGGAAGGACCTCAGAAAACAGGAATCCAGCCAGAGCACATTCTGCACAGAGGAGGGTCACTGAGTGGACAGGGAAATATTTTGGATACATCAGGAGAATCAACAGCTCTTCAGCCAGACTCTGACCCATCCTGTTGCATGGCCCAACTCATAGAGAAACAGCTGAAGGGGCCAAGAGGGTTCTCGAAGGTTCCCAAGAGTGATATCCGACAAATCTCAGCTGACTCTAAGAGTAGACAGGAAAATGATCCAACTTGGTCTCAGATGCCTGGCAGGAGAGTTCAACCACTCACAGCCAGACGTGGGCATTCACGGGATCTGATGATAGTTCTTTTCTGTGACTTGAGATGTACATTTGTGTCAGTCCATCCAAAAGTATGTGGCCCTTGGAGATGGTGAAGGAAGGGTTTTCATATGGGCGTGCCTAATGGACATCACAAAAAGTTCCCTTAGAGTCACAAACTGTTATGAGTCCATTTGACACTTACAACATTTTTAACCTCCTGCATGAGCAGACTTGATCTGTGGATGTTTCTAGATTGTCTGTCTGTTATGTACTCGGGCTCAGACGCCTCCCTTCAAGTTCAGGATCCATCCCGTGCAGTGTGGCATCGTGGATTTAATCAAGACCTGTAAAGAAGACAAGCTTCAACTGAGATGGAAGGACCTTACCAAGTGGCCCTAATCACCAGAATGGCTATCCCAATTGCTAAAAAGGAAAAAACCCTGTGTATGTTGCTGGGGATTGAACCCAGCGCCTTGTGCATGCAAAGCAAGCACCCTACCAACTGAGCTAGATCCCCAGCCCAGGAAAGAACTCACCAGTGCCCCAAGAGTGCAGGATTACAGCCCGTGGTGTGAGGTCAGAAGACACTGCTGGAGGGGCAGGCAATACCATAGGCTCAGCAGGACTTTGAATCTGCTGCAGTGTTTGAGCTGGGCCCAGCAGGTCCAGCTGTGGGTCCTGCTACTCAGGAGGCTGAGGCAGGAGGATCCCTTGAGCTCAGGGATTCAAGACCAGCCTCTGCAACAGAGCAAGATTTCCTCCTGAGAAGCAGAAAACAGTATCTGAGTATCTTCTGGCACAGGGTTGGTAACTTGCAAGATGGAGGCCCCCCATGTCCGACATTCTTCCTCTGGTTAGAGTGGACATTTTGAGAGTCAGGAGGAATGGCAGCTTCCTTGATTCTTGGGGACCAGTGACCATGGAGACCCCCACAGTACCCACAGAAATGCAGCTGGAGTCTTCACATGCTAGGTGGAGGAAGGTGGTATCTTGGGCTGTCCTCCAGGGGGTGACAAATGCTGCCACTGAACCACTTTCACATTGACCTTGGGTTCAATCCAGCAGCCAGAATTCTTGAGTTAAGGCCATGTCACTACAGGTTAAAACCTGCCATCCCCGCTGTGCTTTAGTGATAGAAGGGTGCAGGACTGGGGTTGGCATTTTATCTCTGGGTTCTCTGTAGCCTTTGCTGTGACTCCTGTGTGCCACTTAAACTAAAGGTCATTGGTGGGCTTAGTGGCCAACACCTGTAATCCCAGCAGCATGAGAGGCAGAGGCAGGAGTATCATGGGTTCAAAGCCAGCCTCAGGCTCTTAGCAAGGGCCGAAGCAACTCAATGAGACCCTGTCCTCTCAACATTACTATGGTAATTAATGGTGAATATATATGTAAACTGTGCATGCACAGATTGTACCTGTTACTTATATTTTTTATTGTGGCAAGCTTTATAAATTTGAATCCTTGTGCAGAAGCCAGGCTAATATTAACTACTTCTTCCTTTTCTACCCTCACATTGGGTTTATCATTCAGATGAAAATAAAATAATATTGACCAAAATTAAAATACAAAATGCAATTGAAAAAATACATGGAGAATACAGGTATGATGTTGATGACCGAATCTGCAGTGTTACTTGGACAGTGCAAGGTAACTGTGTTGAGCAGGCACAGTAACAAAACAGCCCATTTAGGATCCAGCATTTCTTTTTGGTACTAGGAATTTAACCCAGAGGCACTTAAAGACTGAGCCACAACCCGGCTGTTTCCATATTTTATTTTCACACAGGGTCTTGCTACCTTGCTTACCATCTCGATTAGGTGCTAAGGCTGGCCTTGAACTTGTGATACTCCCACCTCAACCTCCCACGTTGCTGGGATGACACTTCTCCCCGGGTTGATTTAGCATCTTCACAAAGAGCAAATGTTCAGGTTAAACCTCCATCAACGTCATTCTGGGATTTTTTTCAACATAAAAACGTTTGTGGACATTTATAAATAAATGATGTGGGATGACAAAATGACGGGTTGCCCAGCCCGGCATAAATACTTCCTTTCCTTTTCTAATGTGCACTGGAAGAACCTGAGTGTCGGTTGATCAGCACAGATGAGTATCAAGGCACTGAGGGTGGCGTAGCCATTGCCCACCAGCATCTGGACCCACAGATGAGAGGGATCCTCCCTGTGCATCTGTCCCAAAGACGAGGAGAACACACAGTCCACAAAGTACATGAGCACAAAAAGTCCCATGAGCAGCAGGAAGGTCCTGGTGGCCCTCAGTTCTGAGGAGGCTCTCGGGGACAGGCTGGTGCTGTGGAGGTGCTGGCACTGACTCTTATGCCTGCACAGGAGGGTCACCATGTACCCACTGGAGGCAGCCATGAGCCCCATGAGGAAGATGTCTCAGAGTATTCCCATCAGGGAGAAGGTCCTGAAGTGGTGACCCATGGGGGCGACAGTGCAGGACTCAGAGACAAACCTGAAAGCTGCTGTGTCATTGGAGGGGCCTCCCATGGAGACCAAGACGCAGACATTGAAGAACATGTTGAACACCCAGAGAGTGAGCAAGGTCCACGCACTACACTGTGGGGACGTGTGCTTGGACTTGGCCAGAAAGGACCTTCTGGGGCTGAGGGTGGTGGCCTGCAGGACACTCAGCAGGCAGGTGGTGGTGACAGACAGGCTCCTCATCAGCCTGTAAGGGTAGATGATGGCTTTACATGTGAAGTCATTCCAAAGGTCCTGAACCCCCAAAATGCCTAAGTCCAGGTGTGCCCTGATTATGATCATCAGCAGGTGAATCAGGGCCAGGTGAGTGATGGCCACGTCTGTGGGCCTGGTCCTGCACTGGACAAGGAACGTGAGGACGTGGAAGAGGAGCAGGAAGACATTGACTGTGATCCCAATGACAATTTGGAAAAAAAAAAGGGCATTTCTTACAGCAAGAAAAATGTAAAGTGTGCTTCTTTAGGTCATCTTTTTTTGGGGGGGGAGAAGAAGCAGATGGTCAATGCCATAGAATAAAATGAAGATCAATCAACTCCTCCTCACCACCACCACCAGCTTCAACATCCCGACCCCCTAGACTGCCCGCTTCAAAACATTTGTGTCCCTTGACACCCCCTCCCCAGACCTCTGAGTGCTCAGGCACAGCATCATGGCCAGGGCCACAATGGATCTGCCTGGGCACGTGCAGTGAGCTGACCAAAAGCTGAGTATGTGGCATTTGAAGGGGACTCCAGTGCGACAGATTACAGGGACATCCACAGAGAACTCTCAAGGAAAGGGTATCAAGGGGACAGTCTCGCATACAGCTCTGTAACTCCAGTGTCCTCCATTCTGGGTTGTTTTGTCACTGGCTTACAGACCAGATATCAAAATGTTGGCTCTGAAATCTGACTTCTTGCATTTGTTGATTAATATGTAATTTTTGGTACTAGATATTGAACCCAGGTTTGCTTAACCACTTATAATATTTTACATATATTTGATTATGCCAGAAAAATCACATCTAAGTGAGCAGAACCATCAGTTATTATCAGGATCTTCTTCCAAAATTTATTTTCTGTCCATTCTTGGGCACATGGAAAAATTTTAGTGTGTGGGTTTTTTGTTTTGTTTTGTTTTGTTTTAACCAAACATGGAACACAACATGAACCACAACCCCAACCCTTTTTATTTTTATTTTGACACAGGGTGTCTCTAAGTTGCATAGGACCTCACTAAGTTGATGAAGCTGGTCTTGAACCTGCAACCCTCCTGCATCAGCTCCCCAAACCCCTGGGATTACAGGCTGGCACCACCACACTAGTAAAATTTAAGAACTTTGGGGGATTTCATTAAGATACAGGAATCCCACCTCACCCTGAGAAAGGAGTTGACATAGTGAGCCAGCTTTCCTGTCTTCTACAAGTAAGCAATGATATTTCTCCCCAGAAGAGAGAGGGAAATTGGATGATGACATCCTCCTGGAAAATCTCCCTATAAACTGAAGAAAGTTTCTTTATTTCAGTTTTAATTCTGCTGTAGAGCTGAGATGTATGCCACATTGACAACAAGACTAGCAACTTAGCCCCACATTTTGTCATCAGAAAAACAAGCAGGTAAGAGAATAAATCATTTTTCACCTCTACCTAGAAAATCGCAGTGTGATCACATCAGTTACTAAAGGGCGCACAGAAATGACAAGGAGCCCAGACAATTTAAGTGTTTCAAGCCTAGTTCAATAATTGCTTTGAAGTCTTTGAGGAAGTATGGTTGTCTAAAATGGAAATTCATTAGTCCCATTAGAAAAATTTAACCTCTTCTAAATGATTAAGTGAGTAAGAACTTTCTTTCCTCCATTCACACCTTCAGCAAAGGTGTGCTCAAGAAAACAAAAGAAAAAATGCTAATATAGAGTCTAGGAGTCTCCATATTCCAAGAGTCACAGGGTGTCACTAATAGGCACAGCCCCCAGTGGCTTCTCTGACTTTTGGGCAGCTGTGAGTAGATTCTGTCTATTCCTGGATGCACCCTGGGAGTAAATTGAGACAGACATGAAGACTTTGACCCCCAAAGTCCTTTACAACAGCACAAACTCGATATATACCAGGTGAAGGTACCCTTTACAAATGATGGAAAATAAAATAACTCTTCTTTTGGGTTATGCAATGCAGGTTTCTCTTTGAATTAAATTAAGAAAATAAATTAAATAATAAATAATTAAATTAAGAAAATAATATGCACAGCACTGGAAAACTGGAGGAGGAGTCCATCTGAGTTATCTGTGGATGGAGGGCACAGGACTCTGGTTTCAACCCTGCCAGTGGGGGATGGCTACCCTGCCTGCATTGTCATGGGAGAGAGGGACAGAACCAGGAGGGGCTATGGACTTGCAAACACAGGTAGAGAACTGGGTTTTCTGTGGAGCATTGCCTGAAAACACTGAAAAATCACTCTTTTTTCTATAGAAGAAATTTCCTGGTTACAGCTGGAAAACCTTATCATTTTAGTAAAGTGCTGACCATGGGAAGTGGCAGAGTTGGACGCTGCCATGGGTCCCCTGTCACAGGCATTGGCTCCTTGCAGCCCCAGGACACAGCAGGAAGAGAATCAGCTGGCCGTGTGCACACTGTGCAGGTCACACACTTGTGTATCAGTGAGAGCCACAGGGCCCTCCATGGTTCACAGGTAGATGTCTTATAAAGAATGCAATGTTGCTACTTCTGTGTTAATTTATCAGTTTTGTTAGAAAACCTCCTGAAAATGTGGACATTTCATAAAAGCAAGTTAGAAAGAATCCTCTGAGCCTGTCCCTTACCTGTGCCTCACCCCACTCACACCTGCCAGGACTATTCTGACCAAGAGATCAGGGTGCAGACAGAATGCTGTACATCACCAGGATGATCCCAGAACTCCTCCTTAGCTCTGGGGAGAGAGGGGCTGCAGCAGCTCCTGGCAGCCCTGATGGGCCAAGCCCCACATCATGACTTAAACCCTGGTGTACACAAGTGCCTCTCAGACTGGAGGTTCTGAATACCATGACCTAAGTCCAAAGAGAATAATGTGGAAAAGAAGTTCAGGGACAGGTCCCAGTGAGGGAGGGCCCAGTGAGGAAGGACAAGGAAAGTCTATGAGGGCAGATAAGAGGAGAGACCTAAGTGGAGAACAAATGGGAATGGAAATCTATTTCTTAAAATCTTATCCCCAGGGTCCTTAGAGCTAAGGGTGTGGGGTCATTTCCAGGGAACTGTGTCCCAGTAGAGATGCCCTTTCCTGCCCTTACCAAGGAGCCATCACTTAAATATTTCACATTCTGCCACTGTCCAAGTCATGGACAACACAGAGATACTTGCCATCACCCAGGAGACCAGAGACTAGTGAACAATCCCGAAGTTGGTTCACCCAAGTCAGTGGTGAGGAAAGCAGACCCACAGCTCCTTGGGCTTCTGGGGCCTGTGTGTGGAGAGACACCAGCTGGAGGGAGGGAGGGGGACATAGCTGCTTTCTCAGGTGCACCATGGACACCATCCTGTAAATACTGTGATTTGCAACCTCACTTCGTGATGGACATTGGGTACGTGAAAGGGCAGATGTCATTTCTTGTCATCACACAGATCAAGTTCACCGTCACCTCTCCACTAACATCCCCTTTCTCTTTGGAGAGAGGACACCATGGGACCTTTGGAAGTCAGGAAGTGGTGGTCACTACTCTTACCATTTGGCTGTAAAATTAAACAATCGCAGCCCCTGGTCTCTGATCCAGCTTGAGATTCCCGCCCCCCACAAGCCAGAGCACCACTGGATTATTTTTGGGAGATCAAAACTGAGACAAAATACATCTGTATAAAAAGAAAACACTATTAGACATTTGCTAGAAATGTGAGTTTGAACTGTTTCATAATTATACAGTGTGAAGAACAGCAGCTCCTTCTGAATAATTGAAAAGCATTTTAGTGTATAGATTATTTCTCAGGATCTCAGGTCAGAGAAGTGAACGCTGAAGAAAAAAACGGTTTGAATTGATTTATGGAGATGAGAGAAGTAGAATCAAGGATGTGAAATAAAATTCTTGGGTTAGAACTTATCTCTTCCTTGGTGAAGATTAATAGGATCTCGTGAGGTCGAAGCAGAAAATAACCAGGCAACTCAATAATACGCACTCTGAGGACTGGGAGAGCCATAAATTAAACTCACTATAGATATAGATGGAAACTTAAGATGGTTTACTTGAAATAAGTTTTTTTTTTTTTAAATTTAAAAATTAACAAACGTTCACGAGTCACCAAATTAAAGGGCTAAATCTATCACAAAGAGGAGCTGGGGACATGGCTGAATTGGTGTAGTGCTTGCCTGGCATGCACAAGGTCCTGGGTTCAATCCCCAGCACCTCCTAGAAAAAACAAAACAGTTTTACAAAGAAAATTTCCCTTTGCAAATCTAGAGAGAAGAATCCTCTGAGCTCTTGAGTGTGGATACATAATTCAGAGCTACCAAAGAACCTAACATACAATTTGGTTATTTTGATTCTTCATCACAGTCACAGAAGCCCACTCACACACTGGTGCTGCATCTCAGGAAGAGAGAGGCACTTACCTGGGCAGGTCGCTTGGGGAGTCAGGTGACCTAAGCAGATCCTGCACCCTTTTTAAGCAAAGGACGTCTTTAACTCACCTCTCTGTGGGGCTTTAATTTTAGCTACTGCAAGAAGGTGACAAGATCCCACTGGAGATCACAGAACCATGGCTTCCCCCAGGGGAACATGTCACCTGACTCTTACTTTAGTCTCTGATGTACAGTAGCAACCTGGGGAGAGTTGACCTCAAAAGTTTTCTCTCAGTTCCCTGGACACACCTGCATGAGGCTCTGAAGGCTCCCAATCCCGCAGACCACACCCATTCTCTCTTTTTTTTAACCTATGTTCAAATTAGTGCAAACACCCTTTATATATTGCAATGCTTCTACTCTGGGGACAGTGGTTACTGGCACCTCCTGTGGGTTCCCCGGAGAGGCTGAGGGTCCCCTCCCTAAAATGTGAGGCCATCGTCCCAGGTCCACTCTCACTGTGACCATGTGTCTCCTATGAATTGCAAACCCGGCTTCAGATTTGCGCTTCTGTTTCAAGTTAAGAAAGACACTCAAGTAACCATGTTGGCGTGAGCAAAGAAGCAAAACAAAATTCTTAATAAAGTTGATTTGTTTTCATTCTCCAGAAATAGCTAGTGTCACTAAATGCATTTCAAGGTACAGCCTCTCCTGTTGGATGACCATGGGTTCCTGAGAGGGGACACACATCTCCTCTAAGAATCAGAAATCTTTTTCATTCTGTGAGTGAGGAAGGTGACTCTATATCCAGGGCAAGAAAAAGAGAAATGAACCTTCATGGGCCACTCAGATGGGACCAGGTGGCTCTCTGGACATTCTTTGAAAGCAGAGACATGAGACAGGATGAACAACTCTCAATGTGTTCTATTTTATGATGTGGATTAGGAAAGAACCATACAGTGACACATAGTTCTGTCTATTCAATGAAGCTTTTGAAAAGGAAAATTACATGCTTAAGACAATTTAAATATCTAGCAAAACTAAATACAGAACATTGAGTTTATGGCCTTAACGAAGAATGCCATTCAGAACCCTGGTGTCCACAGAGTGGGACTCACCCAGGCTGTGACATAGTGGGTCCCCCCCACCCAGGGCTTTCCTCATGTTTGTTGACCAGGGAGGTGGCACATTTTTGGGGGGTGATTGCTAATAGGACAGACTGAACAACAAATGGGGAGACACATTCAGTTATACCCACAAAAAAGGATCCAGAAACTTCTATCCATGACAGGACCCAGAGGCAAATCTGTCCAACACAGCGGCAAGCCAATGGTGTTTTTTTTTTTTTTTTTCTTTTTTCTCAACCAACCATGGGATACCAAGGTTTTAATGTCACCAAATTATGTCAGCAAAATGCAGGTTTAGGATCTGCCAGGTGTTTTCCCAGGAGAAACACTGCAAGTCTTGAGCAGAGGGACCTGGGATGGACTCGGTGGCCCAGCCCGTGCCTAGCATGCAGGATGAGGGTGCTCCAGGTGCTGTGTAAAAATAAGAAGAAATGGACCCAGGGAAAATTTGGTACTTTGAAAAAATAAATAAGGTTGATAGGAGAACAAGATTGCAGATTCGAGTGAGGGAGCCTATCCCCGATCTCAGAAACCCAGAACTGGAGCAGTGGGATATAGCTTCTCCCCAAGGCATTGAGAGAAAACTCCTGAGTCGGTGGTCAGTTTGCCTTGGAGAATCAAAGACTCATCGACTCAATAAATGGATCTAAAAAGAAGACACCTGAGTTTATCAATCACCCATGGTCAGCCAACCTAAGAGCCATATTGAGACTGACCATGGAGGAACCAATGGGGACTGGAAACCCAGTCCTGTGAGTCCAATGGCCAGCAAAGCCCATTGACCAGCCCTGATGCACAAGCCCAGGCCAGCCAGGCCCACTGGACATAGCCAGCTGCATCACCACCTAGCCACAGCCCCCAGCCCACTCATGCCCATCACCCAAGAAGGGACAATCCCATGCTCACTGATTATCTTATCCACCATGGTGGAAAGGACTCCTTAATTCATTAACATTTCACCAAAATTTCTCACATTTCTTTTGCTGTTGTTATTTTGTTTTTATTTTTTCTTTTGCTTTTCTTTTTTTCTTTTTGTAGATTATTTGTGTACTAAGTGACTCAAGAAGTCCTATACATATACACCCTTGTTTCTCTCTCCCCATTTCTAGTCTTTGTCTAGGCCACACCAAATTCATGATTATTTTACTTTTTTTTTTTTTAATTATGGAGATGGCTCAACATTCTTCCTGGACATTACAACAACTGACACTGTAGATGTTACCTAGGAACTGTGGAACTAGCCCTCTGCAGTATATTGTCTGTATACATTGGTGCCATCGCGGGGCTCCCCTCGCCCTGTCTGTGAGGTACTGGAAACCAGAGACACTGTGGGTTCATTAGGTAGGAACCCTATGGCTTCTGATACATCCAGAGAGATGGGGAGACCACCAAACAGTATGAACCTGCAAGGCAATAAACCAACCCCAAGAGCACAGCATACCTCAGCAACAGACTCCATGGATACCACGAGGACAAAGTGTCAGAGATGGAAATCAGAAAGGTTCATGGTAACATTGATCTGCAAGATAAAATGTGATGTAATAAATAAAATCAGAGAAAATACAAAAAGAGAACCATCACTTTAATAAGAAGGTAGAGATCCTGAAGAAGAATCAGTCCAAAATCCTCAAAATGAAGAGATTAATGAGCCAACTTGAAAATTCATGGGAAAGCATCACCAGCAGAATGGATTTCTTGGAAGACAGAGTTTCAGGAAAATAATACAAAAATATATAACCTTGAAATTGAAGGAGAGGGGCTAGGGTTGTGGGTCAGTGGTAGAGCACTCACCTAGCCAAACCAAAATGACTGGAAATGCAAATTATATCTCAAGGATAATTTGAAGGTAAATGACCTAAACTCATCAATCCGAAGACACAGACTGGCACGTTGGATTAAACAGTAAACCCAACAATTTGCTGTCTCCAAGAAACTCACCTCAAAGACAAAGACATCCAGAGACTGAACGTGAGAGCGTGGGAAAAAATATCACTCATATGGGTCTCGTAGGTAAGTAAGCAGGGGGGTCCATCCTCATATCAGATAAAATGGACTTCAAGCCAAAGTTCATCAGAAGGGACAAAGAAGGACATTTAAGATGGCTTAGAAAATTTATGCATCAACAAAACATAAACATTGAACATTTATGCCCCAAACAATGGAGCATCTGCATACACCAAACAAACCCTTCTCCACTTCAACAATGATATCAGTCACAACAGAATAATTCTGGATCACTTTCACACATCACTCTCCTGATGCACAGATCCACCAAACAACAACTCAACAAAGAACGTACAGAGCTAAATGATCCAATCAGTCACTTGGACTTTCCTTTGGGTCTTCTATATGTACTTCGGTGCCCACTTCTCCATCTCTGTGGTCGACAACTCCAACAGAACGTCACCCAATCTAATATTCCTCAGTGACTCCTGCACTATGATCCACAGAAGCTACTTACTCAGGCATTTATTTACTGTCCTGGGTGAATTTCGGGACAACATCCTTATAGGGCTCATGGTCCTCTCCAGTGGATACATTGTGGCTCTCCTGTGCAGGCATAAGAGGCAGTGCCAGAACCTTCACAGCATCAGCCTGTCCCCGAGAGCCTCTCCAGAACAGAGGGCCACTAGAACCATCTGCTTCTCCTGGGTTTCTTGGGTCTCATGTACTGTTTGGACTGTGTTGTCTCCTCCTTAAGAACCATGTGGAAAAATGACCCTGTTTGTCGTATCCAGATGATGGTGGTCAACGGCTATGCCACCATCAGTCCTTTAGTTTTCATCTGTACTGAAAAACAAAGTGTCACCTTTTTGAAATGTTTGTGGCAGAAAAATCGTTAATGCTTAATCATTGCATGATGGATCAGTCCCCTGCATGAGCCACCACCCAGCTTTGTCCCAATGAACCATGGAGTGGTTGGTGCATGTGCTCTCTGTGTTGAAGGAATACAGGAAGTGGGGTATTTTATTTCATTTTATTTTTTAAAAAAATTTTAAAAATATTTATTTTTTAGTTTTAGGTGGACACAATATCTGGATTTTATTTTTATGTGGTGCTGAGCATTGAACCCAGTGACTCATGCATGCTGGGCAAGTGTGCTCCCACGTGAGACCCAGCCCCAGCCCCAAGAAGGCTCTTTTAAATATTTACTTTGAAACTGGTGAATGAGAAACACCTCCCAGATTATAATCCAAATGGCTCCAAGGTAAACTAAGAACTTCATATTTCTCCTTGATGTGGATAAGGGAGCCCCCAGAGGCCACTATCACCTTATTGGTCTTAGTCTCTACATCTATAGATACATATAAATGTATAAATGTTGGTCAACTCCAATATTATTAAGTCCCCTGCTATATTTTTGTAAGGGTCTTATAGGTTTAGTGTGGATACTTAGGTGCTTGGTCAACTTGGAGTTGCTTTCTGTGAATTTAAGAAATCATGGCCCAACTTCATTATCTGTGTGTGGAAATTCAGGTTTCTCAGCTCTGCTTGGTGGAAGAGGTGCCCTCTCCCCTTGGAATGGTCTGGCATCCTTGATAAAAAAGCATTTGAACATTTCTGCCTCCAGCATCATTTAGAAATCTGTATGTCCAGAATCACAGCCTTTGGGACGGGAGTCCCCCAGTCTCTATGCTAGCAAAGCAATAAATCTTCTTTTTCCTTTTTATTAAATAAAAAGAAAGAAAAAAAATTTCTATGTGTATTAGGATGTATTTTTTTCTGCTTTTGTGAAAAAAATATTGGTGGGATTTTGATAGGGATGGTTGATGACTTTGCATGGAGTTGGATTCTTAGCAATAGTGATTCTTCCAATCGATGGACCCAGGGGTGAAGCATCAGGAGAGCCAGCAGGTAGTTTTTAAATATTCAAATTATTCATCAGGGAAATGCAAATCATTGTGACACTGACCTGTTCCCTGGTCCCCAGTTGAATAGTTAGTAAAAAAAGGCAAAATTAAATGCTAGTGAAGATGTGGAGGGAAAAAAGCTCATTTATTGTGAGAAGGTAAATCAGTACAATAATAATAAAGATCAATGTGGAGACTTCTCAAGAAACATATATAGATCCACCGAAGGATCAAGATAGCCCACATCCAGAGGAAATAAAATCCGCACCAGAGTGATTCTGCACTACTGTGTTTTTCATATCACCATGAAAAGAGCTAAGAGTCCCTAAGCCCAGGTGCCCACCAACACACGGATGGATAAAGGGGGTCACCCCCCACATGCAAGCATCTGTTGAACTTCTCATGAAATATTTCTTGTCCCACATTTAATCTCACAGGTTCAAAATGCACGGTGCCATCCACAGTGTGCAATCCATAGTCTGCCCACCAGCAAATCCCAAGTGTGAGGGCTGTGGTCCGGGTCACCTTCACACCAAAGGACAAGTGAGCCTGATGATTTGCAGACAAAGACCTGGGAATACGAGTTCCAACAGCTGCCCTGGAGGAACCTAGGTGTCCATTCATCTGGTCTCTTTTTATTAGTCATTTAAGAATTCTCCTTCCCATTTCCCTAATAATGAATGTGTCTGAAAGGAATTTTGTTAGGAAGACTATTTAGAGAAGTTGAGCCCCATCCCATTCAGGTCTGTAGGCTCATGCTTATTTTTTTTTAATGACATCTTTTCATGCAAATGCATTGACAGAGAAAAAAAAAATGTGCACCATATTATATTCTTCACCTTTAAGCCAATTGGACTTGACTCGTGTCTTTATTGAGTTCATCAGGGACACAGATTCTCCTGCAGGTATGTTTGCATTTCCCAGTCCTGACAGCTTTGTGGTGAAGCTCCTTTGCAGTTTCTTGTTGTTAGAAGCATAATTTTCCTTCTACAGCTTCTGAAAACATATTTTCAAATATTCTTAGGGTCTAGCCAGAAGTGTGAACCCTGAGCTGGACTTAAAACCTTCCAATTTACTGAAACAATGAATGATTGTCAGCAAGATTTTTCTGGAATATCTGTTATTTATTCACCCAACTTTCTCCAGGTTTTTAATCCTCCATATTCCTGGAGCTTGTATATCTCACAGAGCCTCTGCCCACAGCGGGGCCCCTGGAGGTTGGTGGCTGTGCACTCCCTGAGGTGCAAGCTGTTTCTCCCTAGTGCTCTTCAGAGTTTCACAGCTAAAACTTGCCACAAAGTAGAGCTTGCTGCCTAATTTATTCTAAGAACAAAGATTCATACAGCAGGACCAGTCTCATCTTCTGCATCTCTTTTTTCCATCTTTACCTTAGGATACAGAAGGTCATAGGAGCAGTGGTGAGTTTTAACTATATGACAATGACCCAGCAAAGTATTCTTATTTTGGTACCAGGGACTGAACCCTGGGTGCTTAACCACTGAACCACATCCTCAGCCCTTTTTTTAAATCTTATTTAGAGAGAAGGTTTTGCTAAGATTTTTAGGGCCTCACTATGTTGCTGAGGCTGGCTTTGCAGTTATGATCCTCTAGCCTCAGCCTCCCAAATGCTGAAATCACAAGCACACACCTCCATGCCTGGCACAGGTTAGTTTTCCTATGATTTATGTCACTCTCTGTAGAAGGTCCAGTATTTTTGAGAATGTTTCCTTTCTCTATTTTATAAAATGTGATAGTTTTTGCTTTCAAAACTGCATATTTTCCAAGTACCATTGCAGGGCTAAGAGCCATAGTTAAGGAGCCCCCTTGATCATCTGCAGTGAGGGAAGGGAGATTTCATCTTGTCCCTGAGACTCTAGACTCCTGTTTGCTAGACAAGTGTGAGTGGCAGAGTCATGGCTGGGAGGTGACATGCCTGACAATTTCTTTTAGCTTGATTTTATTCAAGGCTCCTATTCACCAGAATGCTTTCTAATAAAAATGAGATATTAACCCAGACATAGCTACATACCTATCTTTAAAATACTTACATGTAATATTTCAGTGAGTAAGTTGCATGCATTTGATGGATTTGTTGTACCGATACATTAGTGTGTGATAGAAAATTTGGAGAGAAGCTGGGTATACTGGTGCACACCTGAAATCCCAGAAGCATGGGAGGCTGAGGCAGGAGGATCGTGATTTCAAAGCCAGCCTCAGCAATGCAGCAGGGCCCTAAGCAACTTAGCACGATCCTGTCTCTTAATTTAAAAAAGAGGGGACGGTGACTTAGAATGTGGTTCAGTGGTTACACACCCCTGGATACACATCCTCTTCCAAAAAATGTTGGAACCAGCTGGATACCTCCAGACATGTGTGACCTCGCCTGTTCTACACAGTTAGGTTTTGTAGTTAGAAATGTCCTCTCACTCTTGTTTATGCTCTCGAGAAAGGTGACTCACTTTTCTTGCTGCTATTGTAGAATTTTACCTTCATAAAAATAGGAGTTGTTGGGAGTGGCCCCTGCTCCAAAGACTAACTTCCCCATCCCCAGAGAAGAGCGTCCAATGGTGAGCCCTGCTGGCTCATATGATCCTTACCCACCAATCAGACTAGCCATGCTGACTCACATGATCCTTACCCACCAATCAGACTAGCCATGCTGACTCACATGATCCTTACCCACCAATCAGAAAGCACCCCAAGTCAACTGTCAAAGCCTTCAACCATTAAACTGTCATAACTGTCAAACAACCCACTGGCTCAATAAATATGCAGAGCTGTTCCTCAATAAATGGGCATTTTCTCCAACAATGAGCCTTGTTCTTTCTTTCGGGACTTACCAATCATTTTAAAGCAACAATAAACTGAGGTCTTAATTTCTGAATAGCGTTGAAAATTCATGTCTTCTTCTCATCCCTGCTTTATCCAAAAAGTTTATATTCCCATGACTACATTATTTGAAGTAACATGAATATACTTCCATCTGATGCATAGATTTACATGTTATTGTAGCATGTGATGTAAGAGTTTTACAAGGCTGTATTTGAATACCTCAACTTTTAAAATGAATTAAATGAAATGAAAGCAAACTCTCCATTTTCCAAATATGGCATAAGAGAAAGCAATTTCACAACAATCATTGTACATTTTCACGTTAAAATGTTATAAATAAATGTCTGTATGTTGACTATAAATACACAGATACATTATTCTTTAAAGCATCATTTGAATTAGTAATTCAAAAAATTATATGCAAAATGATGTATGACATTTTTATGTACAAAAAGAACTCAGCAGAGTGGAAGAGTTATGAGCCTCCTAATTACTTAGAAATGATACAATTTGAGAAAATAAACAGGTTAATTACCATAATGTGATCACAAAAAAATTTAAACATCTATAGATTTACAATAGTGTTCTCCAGATATAAGTCAAGATGTTACATAAATTAAAGGTTAAAATTTTAAAAAATCTGCATTTAAACTTTTAAGCAAATGTCTACTTGAGTTGTGAATTCTTAAAAGTTACCTTATATTCTCAAATCTTTCACATTTCAGAATTCCTTAGCAATTTTTTTTCTTTTTGGTACCTGGGATTAAACTCAGGGGCACTATATGACTGAGCTGTGTCCACAGCTCTTCAATTAAAATTTTGAGACAGGGTCTCTCTAAGTTACTTAGGGCCACGTTAGTTGATGAGGCTGGCCTCAAAATTGTGGTCTTCTTGATTCAGCCTCCCAAGTCCCTGGGGAGACTTGAAATTTCTTAGCATCTTAACTTTCACATCTACATGCCCATAAACTAATTTAGCTTTAAGACTTTACTTTTTAGATGATATTCTGATTCAGTATGTACAAACACAAATTAAATCTTAATTATTACATATATGAGAGGCTTCATGAAAGTTAATACATGTTTTCCAGAAAAAAATATTCTGACAGTAAGTTATTACAAAATTTCCTCAAACAGGGGTTGTGGATGTAGCTCCTTAGTAGAGAATTACCTAGCATGTATGGTGTACTGGGCTTGATATCCAGAATTGCAAAACAAAAATTTGAGTATCAATTTTATATCTAAACCTCTTTGAGTTTGGAGAAATGCCACTGCTTTCTTGAAAGATGGAAGAAAACCTGGACTCCAAGAAGACTCATGTTTCAAGATTAGTTTGGATACTTATCCTTTAATGTAATCCTCATAATGGAGTGTACCTGGATCTATTTTAATTTATGGTTTGGTTTTCCATAAGAATTCCACAAATATAAATAGAAAACAATACAAAAAATGTGTTCTTTCTAATATTTTATAATAGCAGTTGTGTGAATAGGCCAGATTCTGACATGATAATCAAAATATATAAAATATGTAACTATATATAAAAATTCAAATAGTCATAAGGTCCATCAATTTTCTGCTAACAGAGATTTCCAGTGTACTGTACTATACTGGTAATTTTTTTCAGCTCTCTGAGTTAGTGACAGAATGTGATCAGATATTAAAACATTCCTAAGAATTCTACTGACATAAATGAGGATCATAAATGAGAACAATCCTGAAAAGATAACCTGTGCAGGAATTCCTCCCTGTGTGACTTGTGTGTGTCATCCTCCTTACATCTGGATTCATTAAATAAAAATTCCCCAGGGCACACCTTCTTCAGCAGCAGGAATACACCATATTACATTCTATCTTTATAAATAATATGACCCAAACTTCCATCTTTTACAAGTAGATTTACACCATGTTCATCATTTTGTGTGACAGTCACATGACCTAATGATTTCAAGATTCATCTATGGTTTCTTATACATCAGAATCACCTTCATATTTTATGCTGTTTAGTATTTAATTCAATATTCGGTCTTTGCATAATATAATACTGAATATTCCACCCTGCTCTATGTAGATGTATACAGTTTTGATTCTTATGCCTATTCAAGAGGGTCACCATGCACCCTCCTGACATAATAAATTCAAGACTCATCTTTGGATTCCTATGCATCAGAATCTTTCTCCTATTTAATGTTGAGTGGAATTCCATGATATATCCAGACCATATCTTCATACATTCATACTCTTGGGAATATCAGACTGTCTCTATCATTGACTATTATAAATATGGTATCCTGAGCAATGGTGTTTAAATAATAGTTGTTGTCCCTATATCCATTTTTTTGTTATATTCATAAAAGTTAAATTAATAGATGAGATAGCAGTTTATAAGGGATGTTTACAATCTATTAGGCATAAAGGAGATTTCTGAGACACTTGATTTATTAAAACTGCTGCAATCTCTCACATACCTATAAATATATGGACTGATTCAGAAAAAGAAAATGATATTTACTACCTAGGATTCCTTTCACACATCAATCAGAAATATAAAGTTACTAGCTTTGTTGGAGCCATATGGACAATAATCTGTCCTGTTTTTCTCAGTTTCGAGCTTCAATGTAATCATTTTTAAAAACCACTTTATGCATTCTTCCAACATGGAGAGCAAACTCACTATGCCATGATGCATTGATGCACAGCGGTGTGGTAGCTCAGGTTGAGAACTGACCCATCATGCAATGATTCAACGTTGACTGTCCTTCCCCCACAAACATTTCAAAAAAGCAACATTTTGTTTCACCGTGCAAATGAAAAACAAAGAACTGATGGTGGCATAGCCTTTGGACACCATGATCTGGACAGAAAAGCACACAGGGTCATTGTTCCACATGGTTCTTGAGGAGGAGACGATGCGCTCCAAACAGTACATGAGCACAAAAAATCCCATGGGCACCAGGATGGCCCTGGTGGCCCTCTGTTCTGGGGAGGCTTTTGGGGACAGGCTGGTGCCATGAAGTTGCTGGCACTGCCTCTTATGCTTGTGCAAGAGGGTCACCATGTACCCAGTGGATAGGGCCATGAGCCCTATAAGGAAGATATCCTGTAATGCACCCAGGACGGTAAACAAATGCCTGAAGAAGTAGCTCATGGATAAGATAGTGCAGGAGTCACTGAAGAATATAAGGCCCTGTGAGTTCACAGTGGAGTTGTCAACAGCAGAGATGGAGAAGTGGGCACTTAAGGACATATAGAAGACCCACAGGAAGAGAAGGGACCGCATGCTGTCCTGTGGGGACTTAGGCTTGAACTTTGCCAAGCAGGAGCTTCTGGGGCTGAGGGTGAGGGCCTGCAGGACACTCAGCAGGCAGGTGGCAGAAATGGACAGGCCCCTCATCAACCTGTACAAGTAGGTGACTGATTTACATGTGACATCACCCCAAAGCCCCGCCTGAGATGTAAAAGTGTCTGCAGCTATGAATCCCATGGTATGGAGCATCAGGAGGTGGGTTAGGGCCAAGAGACCGATGATCCAGTACGTGTCCTTGAGCCTCTTGTCACACAGGAACTTGATGACGTGGAACAGAAAGAGGATGGTGTTGGCCAAAATCCAATTCCAACTTCAGAGTAAAAGGTGCTTCTTAAGTTAATAATACCATGCATCAGGTGGTTTTTTCTCATCCTTTGGGGTAAGTAATCATGAAGTACATGTCTTAAGGAGAAAAGTAAGGAAATTCATTATCAAAAATATTAAATTTCATCCATCTCAGCCAACACTGTTAACAGGAGGAAAATTTTTTGCCCTATCCCAATGCCCCCTTTTCCCTCTAACTTAAGTTTTGCTGACACACTCTGGAAACCATTCTTTCCTCTTTCTTTTCCCATTATTTCCCAATCATGGCTGGATTACATTTTATGCAATGTACTAAAGGATTTCCTGTGCATTAAAAATGATCATATCTGTTTTATATTTCTCATTCACAAGCTCCAATGTTATAGAAAATCTTTCCCAGAAGTAACCTTGAATTTTTCTTGGTGATATCTTACTGCAAGGGTGGAGTATGCATCCTTCCTGTAGTCAGGACTATGTAATTTTGGTTCAATAGAAATTATGGGGATTTAATTAGAAGGAAAACTCTCCTAAGCAAAGAGCCTCAATGTCTTAGGCCATGCATATTTACGTAAGCTTCCTGTTACCTTTATTCTGGTTTGTTCATGAACACATGAATTTTGTTTATATATTCACAGAGAAAATGCTAAGTATTGCAACCTCTGAAGTCAGATGGCTTGAATATACCCATATAATCTTCCATTTAAGGGTAAGTATTCAATTTGAGAAGCCCATGCACCTGGGCTATGGGCTTGTCTCATCTATAAACTGAACAAACCCTCATCATGTCTGTACATGAGATACCGTGCATGAAACAGGATGAAACATGTTTTCCATACAGGGAAGGCTTGCTGTGCAGTAAGATCTCTGTGGAATTGTTCAATTTTTTAGACTTCTGCAGATCCTCATTCATAGAAATCTCTTAATAGTTGATCATCTCTATCACCAACTCAGAGTGGCTAAAAAATTACCAGAATTACAATCTGTTGGGAATCTCTGTTCAGAGAAAACTGAGTGGATTTTAGGACAATTTGATTCCTCTACACAGATATCTATGTTAATTATTTTTGTTATGAAATCACAATTTGACCTATGTGATCCAAGTCCAGTATCAAATACTAGCAGAAACACATTTCAGTATTTTTCTATTTAATTATGTGTAGCCATGCATGGTGGCTCTCTCCTGTAATCCAGCAATTTGGGAGGCTGAGGCTACAGGATTGCAAATTCAGTGCCAGCCTAAGCAACTGTGATGCAGTTATCAACTCAGTGAGACCCTGTCTATAAACAAAATACAAAATAGGGCTGGGGATGGGGCATGCTTGTTCAATGTCCCTGAGCTCAAGCCCCAGTACCAAAAAAAAAAAAAAAAAAAACCCAAAACAACAACAAACACACACACACACACACACACACACACACACACACACACACACAAACAAACCTTAAATATGTGGAATCGTTGTGGTAAATAGACCATAATTAAAATAGATACACATTCACTCCACCAGAGGAATTTATTACAGTGTACGTATCCAACCTAACTGAAATGTGAGTATTTTTGGAGTCAAAGTTTTGTGTCTTCCTTCAAGAATGTAATGGCATTTCTCCTGACTCAAGGGGTCCACATGTAAAATTGATACTTGGGTTTATTATATTGATGCCTCACACATACCAGATACATTTTCTACTACTGAACTATATCTCCAGCTCTGATTCTAGAGAATTTTGTAATGATTTACTGGCAGAATATTTTCCTGGAAAACATATATATTTACTTTAATTCAAGCATCTCCTATAAGTAATGATTGAGACTTAATTTGTGTTTTCACATACTGAACCATAATAACACCTGAAATCAAAGTCTTAAGGCTAAATTAGTTCATGAGCTATGGATGTAAGAGATTCTAATGAAACCCCAGCTATCAGGAGGCAGAGACAGGAGGATGTCAAGTTCAAGGCCAGCTAGTATATTAGTAAGACCCTATCTCAAAGTAATAAATTAAAATTGGGCTAGGGATGTACCTCATTGGTAAAGAGCCCTGGGTTCAATCCCTGGTACAAAACCCAAAATTTATAAGAAAAGCTGGCACGTTTAAGATGTGTGAACATTGGGCACCACATGAGAATTCAGAGTATAAGTACAGGTTTCATTTAAACATTGAAATGCAGATTTATTTATTTATTATTTTAACCTTTACCTGACATAATATCTGGACTTAGGGAGTCTCATATTAGAGTTCAATACATGTTGACATTGCTTGCTGAACACTTTATAGGGGAATTCACATTTTGATTTTCTCAAATTGTAGAATTTCTAAGTGTGTGGAGTCTCAAAACTCTTATTTGGTTACATGTAATCACCTGATGCAGACTCTGGTGACCACATTGAGCTATAGGCATGAGATCTGCTGACCCCAACCCTGCAGCTGTGCCCAGGTGCCCCTCACCCCTCCTCTGAATCCTTCTTCCTCTGCCCCTTCCCAGATTCTACTGAGCTGCACTGCTATATGGGCAACAGGTTTATATTCCCTACATGAGTGAGGACATGCAGTATTTCACAGAAAAAAAATTCTATAAAAAATTAGGGTAAAAAGATCATTTTGTCAGAAATGGGGTGAACAGGCAAAATGACAATTTTATTTTTTTCACTCATTAGAATATTTGGTCTGCTTCCAGGACAAGCTTGGGAAAGACACTAGAAATATTTTACATAAGGGCACATCTGTTAGATGTTTTACGGATCACAGATGATCACAGGTGCATTGCCCTGTTATTCTATGATATCCTTATATGAAAAACTGATGCACATGTCTTCTCATATACCTGCTAATTTTAAGGTAATATATATATATATATATATATATATATATATATATATATATATATATATATATATACACATACTGGTGAAGATTTACAGAATGTCTATACAATATGTATGTTATCCATTGTTTTTTTTTTGAATTGAAAAGATTTAAGTAAAACTCAGGATTCCTAGGGTTCTATCTATCTATCTATCTATCTATCTATCATCGATCTACCTGTCTATATCTATAAATATATAATCATCTATTTGCAACATTCTAAAATAAAAAAAAATAAAATGATAGTGCTGAAGTTGCATTCTTTTATGCTATTTCTGGAAAATGGAGACTTTAATTCATTATGTTTAATTGATTTCAAAACATGGGACCACTCAAACACCTACCATTATAAAATTTATAGTAACATTTTAATCACCTGTACATCTGAGAATTAGATAAAATTATTTTCAGTGTTACTTAAAAATCTATTCGTGCAAAGTTAGACATTTTGGAGAAAGCATGGATGCGAAGAAGCCACAAATTTCCAGTACCATGCAGAAATTTTAACCTCAGTTCATTGTTGCTTTAAAATGACCAGAAATTCTTATTTTTCCTGAAAGTGAAATTCCAGTATAGACACAAGAAAAAGAAATCTCCTTTCTCCAGTGCATTTGAGAGTAAGTGAACACACTAACTGCAAAAACTAACTGTGCAGAAGAAGGAGAGATCTCGTGTTTCTAGATTTATCCAGGTGTGTCCATATTTTTTTCTGGTTCCAGGGTTTTTACCTACGGATACCTGATCACTGGCCAACATTTTCAGTCCACTCCACCTCTTTTTAAAATCTAGAGACAGGGTTTTGCTAAGATGCTTAGGGCCTTCCAAGACTGATGAGGCTGGATTTGAAATTATGCTTCTGCCTCAACATTGCCCCTGGAATTATAGTCATGCACGACTGTGCCCAGCTTCTCTCCAAAGTTTAGATCACGTACTGATGTATTCGTATATCATATGCACCAGACACATAGGCCTTATTCATTTAAATATTAGAAGATATGTAAGTGTTCTAAAGGTAAGTATACAGCTATGTCTGTGTTAATATCTCCTTTATATTATAAAGCATTCTGGCAAACAGGAGCCCTTCATAATACAAGCTAAACTAAATCACCAGGCATGTCCTCTCCCAGCCATGAGAATTTCCACTAAGCACACAAGAGTCTAGAGGCTCAGGGACAAGATGAGAACTTCCTACCCCCTCTTCAATGTGTTCAAGGGGCCTCCTAAACTAAGGCTCTTAACACAGTGATGGTACTTGGAAACATACTGTTCAAAGAAAAAATGATCATTTTTTTACACAAGAGAAAGCAAACTATCCTAAAAAATACTGGACAGTCCACAGAGGGTGACATGAATCACAGGGAAAGTAACATGGATTGGGCATGGGGGTGCACATCTGTAATCCCCACAGTGTGGTAGTCTGAGGCAAGAGAATTGCATTTTTGATACTAGCATCAGCAACTTAGTGAGGACCCAAGCCTAATAGCAAGAGCCTGTCTCTAAATAAAATGTTAAAAATCTAGGGATGTTGCTCAGTGGTTAAGCACCCTTGGGTTCAAACCTTGGTATCAAAATAATAATAATGTTAATTAATTTCAAAACATGGGGCCACTCTATTATTATTATTATTATTATTATTATTATTATTATTATTATTATTATTATTATATAGCAGCATCAACAGAGGGACATAATTTGTTTTGTCATTTCCATGTACTTAAAACTTCCCCTGCTCCCATCACCTACTGTATGTTAACTAAAGATGAACAATTGAGTTCTGGGAGGGGCTGGTCCTGCTTCATGTGAGTTTGGGACTGAGGGGAAATTGGGAAGCAAGCTGTACTTTGCATCACAGTTCTAGCTGGGAAACTATGAAGAGCACTAGGGAGGAACAGCTTGCACATCAGGGAGAGCACAACCACTACCAGCCAGGTGCTATGCTGTGTGAAAAGCCACTTTGAAATGTACAAGCTACAGGAATATGAAGGAGAAAAGCCTGTAGAATATTTGGGTAAATGAATTATGGCAATTCCTGAAAAATATGGTTTATGATCATCCATTGTTTCCATAAATTGGAAAGATTTAAGTAAAGCTCAGGGTTCCCAGCTGCAACTACACAATAACAATAGTTTGAAATCTGTCTTCAGGTTTAGTATAAGGAGAGTTACTTTTCTAAGAGGAACAAGAAACTCCAAAGGAGCTTCATCACAGACACTAAGCTGTCCTTACCGGAAAACCCAAACATACCTGAGTTTTCACATTTGAAAATGGTGGTAGGTTCACATTTGTTCTGTAACTGCATTTGCATGAAAATATGAACTTAAAAAATAAATGTGAGCCCAGACACCTGAACAGAATGAGGATCAACTTTTCTAAATATTCTCCCTAACAAAATGCCTATCAGACACAACCATTATTAGGGAAATAGGAAGGAGGATTTTAAAATGAATAATAAAAAGAGCCCAGATGAATGGACCATATATTCTTCCTGCTCAGCTATTGAAAATTATATTCCCAGATCTTTGGGGAGCAAGAAAAAAGAAACCACTATAAGGGTCACTTGTCTTTTCATATGAAGGTGACACAGGATCACTTCCCTCTCTCTCAAAATTGGCTACTGATCAGAACACCCAATGTGGAGAGGCACCATTCATTTTTAATTTGTGAGATTAAATGTAGGACAAGGAAGATTTCCTGAGAAATTACAACACATGTTTGTGGTAATATAAGGTCACCCCTGTTACTTTCAGGTTTATATAAAATTACTTTTTAAATTCTCCAAATTTAGAAAGTCACATATCAAGGAGAATTCGATTTTTTTTCAGGAACATGAGAGAAGCAAAGCTGAGCATACTTAATAAAAAGGAGACTGGGAATATGATTACTTCTCTGATTATTTGTATAGGATTAAATAACATAGAAAACAGGAGACAGCACAGATAGCATATGCAATTGTTCAGAGAAAACTAAATAGGAACCTGAAATAGATGAAATTTCTTATGGAAGACAAGGAGTAATTTTCTAAGTCTCAAAACTAAAGAATGACACATCCTAGGAAGATTTCCTTCATTGCATCTCACAGAGTACAGTTGTCTGGTTGAGTGCCGTGGTTAATGCTGGAGGACTCTTCTAAATATACCAAATCCTCACTAGGAGACCCAGGTTTCCCCTTCCACCCTCCTCCTAGAAGCCCATGTAGTCACTGCCTACATCTGGGGAACAGAGAAGAGCTTGGCTGGATAGATGCTGGCCACTTGGTGCACCTGAGAATTACCTGCACACTTTTAAAGAAAGGGAGTGTTGAGCTCATCTCTCTGTAGCCTGTCATTTGAGTGGATATAGTTTGGTGACAGGATCCCACTGGAACCACAGGACGATGGAGTCCCCAGTGGAACATTTCAATTACCCCTTGATTGGAATCTGTCCTGAATAACAGCCATCTGTGGAGAGGTGCTAAAAATTTCCTCCAAGTTCCTTTGACAAAAAAAAAAATAAAAATAAAAAATAAAATAAAATAAATGTCTGTCCCAATCATGTGGAAACCCCAAGTTCTCTCACTTCCATCCAAAGTTGAAACTAGCCCATACCCATTCCACATGTCATGATGCCTGGATTCTGGGGAGAGTCTCCTCATGCTTCCTGCAGCCCTGAAGGTCCTCTCTCTACAATGTCTGATAGGTACCCTCTTCCCCTACTCCATTCCCACGTGGGTCACCTGAGTTTTTACGTTACTCCTCATGTGCACCAAGACTTCCATACTGAAGTTTTCAGGAACCAAGCTGTGGCATCACAAGAAAATGCACTTGAAAGGAAATAGAAAAACAGAGAAAGAGCTGGAGGCTATGAGCTGCAGTCAAAGCAGCAGATGGAACATCCTTGAATGCATGGGCTCTCTCTCATCCACTGAGGAGGTCCATGAAACAGGGTGTAGAGGAGAGTGTGGCTACAGAGTCATGAATCAAGTCCTCCAGAGACCAAGCAGAAAGCAGGTCTGATTTTATTATGTAGTTACCGTGTGTGTGTGTGTGTGTGTGTGTGTGTGTGTGTGTGTATTCAGGCAGTAGCTTAGCAGCTTATAGGCAGCCAATACAATTTCTGGCCAACTGTCCTTGCAGAGACCAATCAAGGATTGGGCCATGGAGCAAGCACAAGGCTGCAATATATGCCCTAACACCCAGGGCTGTGCCTATAGGTTAAGGGGTATACTGCTCATAAGCCTAGCACAGGGGAGTGGCCTGCCACTCAGATGCCCTTCACATGTGCCATGTATGCAGTACTTCATGCACTTGTCCCCACATCTCCCCCCTATGACTGCGCTGCAAGGATTTCAGCCAGCATTGCTGTTTTCCATTCCCCTGCCTTCACAGGATTACATAAGTGTCACACAACACAAGAAAATATTATCACTATCATAAACAGTAGGGCCAGGGTGATTACATTATACGGATTAGTTAATTTGGCTATCAGGTTTTTCTAATGTTCAGTCAATCCCTGGAGGAAAGAGGAGGTTGTCAAGATAGACACCTTCATCTCATTGGTTTTGACAATTGCCTTGGTAAGGTTATGCATGGTCATAACATAGTCAGAATCCCAAGCACCCTTAATATACTGAGAAAAATGGGACAAGTGTAAGGTTACATTTTCAGACACGGAATATTGGGTGACACAAATGTTATGGAATTCAGGGTCACAAGTGAAATATGCAACATAAAAAGAATATCTAGTTTTTCCTGGTGGTGGTCTAGTTCTTGCTGAATGACTAAAATAGCAGCTCAGGACAGTTTATTTAGGGCATTTTGAATGGCAAGGGCTTCTGCCATTGCAGTAGACACCTTGTTCACAGTCTGAGCCATCTGGACTCTCTGAGTGAGCAAGGCAGTGACAATGACTGTGGTTGGCAATGGTGGCTATGAAGGCAATAATCCCAGCAATGATGAGGCTAATTGCATGCCTTGTTCAGTGCAGGATGTCCTTCAGAAGGTTCTTCATATCTATGTCCCAAGGACTCCTCCCCTCTCTGGACAGGTTCACTAGAAGCCAGATTGCTGGGGACACTGTAAGGATAAGTATAATTTTAGTTTTCATAGAAGGAGTTAGACAATTTGTAAGCCAGAAGGATGTATTTACTGCACAATAGATCTCTGTGTGAGTGATATTTATGCCATTAATATCAGTGATTATTAGCATGGCAAAGGGTGGTGTACACAAGCTTGTGCATTGTGGATATGGGTGTAATTTGGCACAAGGCAAATCCATGGTCAGAGTCTGGACTCACTATAGACCCATTCATCCAGCCGGCTGCTGCCCATTTCATGGAGCTAGCAGCTAGCAATATAGGTGTGATACCAATTATGCCATACTGATTTCCTGCATAACAGTTGGTAACAGCTTGTCCCACGTAGCAGGTACTGCAGTGGCCCATATGGTTTGGCGGTACATCAGCTACATTCCAGAGAGCTGCACCCACCCAAGTGCATAGATGTTTTTGTTCCCTAGAGAAGTTCTTCTTATCAAGAAGATGAGGTATGGCAGTGACAAGTTGATTCCATTTCATGCTATCATTATCTGAGGGGGTCTTTCCAAAAAGCATTGTTGGACATGTTGGCCGCAAGGGTTTCTTTCATTTGCCATGGGGGAGTCTATGGCTATAGGTGGCACTATAGCTCTAAGGTCAGTGAGAGATAGCCCAATATATGCCTGATGATAGTTATCTACAACAGTTTCATAGGAAATAGTAAAACAGAGGGGACTGCCTGGATCATAGGTTTTATTATATACTATGGAGAAACAAATGGGCAGAGTTGGTGTGGAAATACTGACATTCCAGGGTATAGTCACCTCCTGCTTGGATAACTCAGGATCAATAAAGTTGGAATTATTAGAGTAGCACTTAATAAATCCCCTTCCCAATTAGTCATTGCTAAAGGTGGTGGCCTAGAGACTAATCATATTTTCTTAATCCATTAATCCACTGACAGCCATCTGGGGTGATTTCATAATTGGGATATTGTAAATTGCACTGTTATCATTATTGACATGGCTGTAAGGGTACAGTATGCTGCTGTTCATTTTATTGGATAAATACTCTGTAGTGGGATGGCTGAGACCAATGTTTGTGTACTACCTTGATTTGCCCCAAAATGAAAGCGTGTAAAATTTTTTTCATATCCCCACCAACACTTAAGTGTCATTCTCACTGGAGTGAGGTGAGATCACAGTAACGTTGTAATTTGCATTTCCCTTATTTCTAGAGACGTTGGAAATTTTAAAAATATTTTTGTTGCCCATCCGTATTTCTTATTTTGAAAAGTGTTGAGTTCCCTTGCCCATTATGATGGATTGGGTTATTTATTTATTTATTTATTTATTTATTTATTTATTTATTTATTTATTTTTTGGTTAGGGTTAAGTACTTTGAGTTCTTGATATATTCTGGACATTATTTCCCTGTTGGAGGAGTAGGTGGTAAAGCTTTTCTCCCATCCTGTATTTACTCTGTTCTCATCTGTCATTATTTTATCTGTTCTGCAGAAGCTTTGTGATTTGGTGGAATCCCACTTGTTGATGCTTTATTTCATGAGTTTAAGTGTTTGGTTAAGAAGCTGGTGCCTGTGCCTATGTGATGGGAAAGTTGACTCTATGTCTCCATCTAGCAGTTGCAAGGTTTCCAGTGAAATCTTTTAAGTTTTTGATCTATTTGGATTTTGACTTTGTGCAGGTTAAAATACAGGGATCTACGTTTATTTTTCTATGTAGGGATATCCAATTATACCAGCGCAATTTATTAAAAAACTTTTCTCTAACATTTATAATTGACACTTTTGTCAAGTATCAAAAGGCTGGAAGTATGGGGTTTGTCTGCACCTCCTATCCCATTGAGTTTTGGGTCTTCTTTGATTCCAATACCATGATGGTTTTGCTACCGTAGCTGTCTAGTTATAATTTGAGACTGGATATTGTGATACCTTCTGTATGAGTTTCCATGCTCAGATTGTTTTGACTACAGTGGGACTCTTATTCCTCCAAATAAATTTTAAGATTTTTTTTACTTCTATGGAGAATGGCCTTAGTATTTTGATGGAAATTGCATTGAATGTGTATATCATTTTTGATTATGTGACCATTTGACTGTATTAATTCTGCCAATCAAGAACATGAGAGGTCTTTGATCCTTTGAGTTTCTCTTCAATGTCTTTCTCCAGTATTCTAGTTTTCATAGTAGCAATCTTTCAACCTTTGGTTAGATTAATCCCCAAGAAGTTTTTGAAGCTATGTTAACGGGGGTGGCTTTCCTGATTTCTTTCTCAGAAAAGCTATCAATTTTTGAGTATTGGCCTTGTATCCGTCTACTTTGCTAAATCCATTTATTATCTCCAGAAGTTTTCTGCTGGAATTATGGGGGGAAGTTCCAGATACAGTATCGTGTCATTAGCAGACAGTGATAGTTGACTTCTTTTCCAATTTGTATGCCCCTAATTTCTTTCTCATGCCTGATCGCCCTGGCTAGAGTTTTAAGACCTATATTGTATGAAAGTGGTGAGAGTGGAAATCCTCATCTTGTTCTTGATTTTAGAAGAAATACCTTCAGTTTTTCTCCATGATGTATGATGTTGGCTATGGGTTTTTCCTATAAAGTTTTTATAATGTTAAGTTTCTTGAATCCCTAGTTTCTCTGGTGTTTTTAAAATAAATGTTTGTTGTGTTTTATCAAAGGCCTTTTATGCTACTATTGAGATGATCAAATAATTCTTGTTCTTAATTCTATTAAGGTGGTGATTTATATTTATTATTTGTGTTTGTTGGACTGGATGTGCATCCCTGGGATCAAGCCTACTTGATAATGATGTATTATTTCCCTAATATGTTTTTGAATGCTGTTTACTAATATTAAGGGGATTTGCGTCTGTGTTCACCAATGTTGGTCTGTGCTTTTTCTTTTTAGATGGTTAGTCTGATTTGGGCATCACAGTTATACTGGACTCATAGAATGTGTTTGGGTGTATTTCTTCTTTTTTAATTTCTTGAAATAATTTGATTTTGATTTTGACTTTGTGCAGGTTAAAATTTTTAATTTCATGAAATTATTTAAGAAAGACTGGTATTGTTTTTTCTTTGAAGGTCAGGTAGAACTCTCTCTTTAAAACCCCTCTATTGCTGGATTTCTTTGAAGGTAGGCTTCTTTGAAAAATAAATAAATAAATAGATAGATAGATAGACAGATAGAGATAGATAGATAGATAGATAGATAGATAGATAGATAGATATCTCAAGGAGCCTTTATTTTTATTTACGTGTATGCTGTGCTGGAAATCAAACCCAGTGCCTCACACATGCGAGGAAGACATGCTACTCCTGAGCTACAACCCCAGTCCCTTTTCTGAGACTTTTAATCACTGTTTCTGTTTAATGATTTGGTATTTCTGTTTTGACTCTCTATATTTATGGTTCAGTTTAGGCAACTTTTATGAATTTATAAATCAGTTAATACCTTCTAGAGGTTTGGGGGGTGTAATTTTGCAAATGTTTTTTTTTTGTTTGTTTGTTTGTTTGTTTTTTTTTTTTTGTTTTTTTTTTTTTTGTTTACCCACTTGATTTCACAAGAGTCTGTTGTGATAGTTTATTTTTTATCTCTGATTTGTTGATTTGGGTATTCACTGTCTTCCTTTGGTTATTTTAGCCCAGAGTTGATCAATCTTATTGGTTGCTGATATTTTTTCTTTCTACTTATACAATGAGAGAGGAATGTATTTTGGCACATAGTATATACCCAGAGTATAACTTATTCTAATTAGGATCCCATTCTTTTGGATAAACGTGATGTGGAGTTGCTCTTGTTGTGTACTTATATATGAACAAAGGAAAGTTATGTCTGGTTCATTCTACTGTCCTTCCTACTCCCATCCCACTTTATATTCCTTTTCTGCCTTTGGCTAATCCAATGAACTTCTACTGCTCTTTCCCCAATGCCTTATTATGTGTTACCATCCACACATCAGAGAGAATATTTAGCCTTTGGATTTGGGGCTTGGCTTATTTCACTTAGCATAATAGTCCCTAATTCCTTCCATTTACCAGCAAATGGCATAATTTTATTCTCTATGGTGACTGAGTACTAGTCCAACACCTAGGTTGATTCCATAGCTTAGATATAGTGAAATTAGCTGATACAAACATTGATGTGGCTGCCTTACTGTACTATGTGGAGTTTAAGTCCTTTGGGGATATACTGAGAAGTGGGATGACTTATTGAAATGATGGTTGTATTCTACATTTTCTGAAGAATCTCCATACAGATTTCTATAGTAGTCACAAAAACCTGCAGATCCACCAGCAATGTTTGAGTGAAACTTCCCCCCCCACACACACACACACACATCCTTTCGACATTGATATTTGCCATTTGGACTGGATTGAGACGGAATCTCAGGGTACTTTTAATTTGCATTTCTCTAATTGCTAGACATGCTGATCATCTTTCCAGTTTGCTTGCCATTGGTATTCCTTCTGTGAAGTGCCTGTTCAGCTACTTTGCCCATTTGCTCTTTTTTTTTTTTTTTTTTTTTTTTTTGTGTGTGTGTGTGTGTGTGTGAAATATATGTGTCTTTTGTATATCATGGAGGTTAATTGTGTATCTGAGAGACAAATATGTTCTCCCATTCTCAGGCTCTGTCTTCACATTCTTGATTGTTTCCCTTGCTATGAAAAGAAAAACATTTTTAGTTTTGTCCCATTTGTTGATTCTTGGTTTTTATTTTGCTCTTTAGGAATCTTGCTAAGGGAATCTGTTCCTACAAACAACATGATATTGAGATGGGCCTATATTTTTCTTCTCATGGACACAGAGTTTCTGGTCTAATACCTAAATCCTTGGTCACTCTGAGTTGAGTTTTAGGCAGGGTGAGAGATAGAGGTTAAATTTTATTATACTACACATGAATGTCCAATATTCCCAGAACCATTTTTTGAAGAGTTGATTCTGAAGAATTCCTGAAGAATGAAAAGAAATTAGCTTCAAATGATGTTTTTTGCTTCTTTTTCTATGGTCAGAATGGATGTTTTGGTAACTTTCTTAAACTGAAACAGAACTGAAAACCTCAAGCAGAGTTTGGAAATCCTACAAGACTTATGACCCTAACCACGTGGTCAGCATGATAGTGGACCAAGAAAGATGGTCTCACATTTTAGAGAATGGACCCTCAGAATCACTGGGAACCCATGGGAGGATCCAGGATCAATTCATCTCAGAGTAGAAGCATTACAGGATAAGATATGGTTTGGGACTAATTTGAATGTAGATTTTAAAAAAGAAGAGAATGCTTGTGGTCTATGTGATTAGGAGCCTTCAGATCTCTCACACAGATGTGTCCAGGGAATTAAGAGAAAAGTTTTGAGTTTGATTCTCCCCAGGTTGCTACTATCCAGCAGAGACTAAAGTACATGTAAGAGACAGGTTACATGGTCCCCTGGGGGAAGCCACAGTTGTGCATTCTCCAGTGGGAACCTGTCACCTCCTAACAGATTCTAAAATTAAAGCCCTACAGAGACATGAGTTAAAGACGTCCTTTCCTTAAAACGGTGCAGGATCCGCTCAGGTCCCCTGACTCCCCATGCGTCCTGCCCAGATAAGTGACTTTCTCTTCCTCAGATGCTGCACCAGTGTGTGAGTGGGCTTCTGTGACTGTGATGAAGAATCAAGAAAATCAAAATAGCCAAATTATATGTTAGGTTCTTTGGTAGCTCTAAATTATGCATCCAGCTCTACCCACACTCAACAGCTTCAAGGAATAAAGAAAAATTTCTTCTTACTATCTTTTGCCTTTTAATATGGTTACTCATGAGCATTTATTATTTTTTTTTTCTAAATTTTAATTGTTTATGGACATTTATTTAATTTTTTAAGTGTGGTGCTGACCATCAAACCCAGTGCCTCACACTTTCTAGGCAAGTACTCTGCCACCAATGAGCTACAACCTCAGCCCCTTATTAAATTTTTAATAAGAAAAAAATATTTTAAATAAAACATTTTAGGTTTCCATCTATTTCTCAGACTGCAATGAGTTTAATTTGCTATTTTGCTCTATCAGTTCTCAAAGTGCATACTTTTAAGTTTTCTGGTTATTTCTGCTTCAGCATTATAATCCGTATTCCTATTCACTACAGAAGAGATAAATTTTTAGCCCAGAATTTTATTAAACACACTTGGTTTTCCTTAACTCCTCTCAAAATCTCAATTTAAATTCATTTAAGCATTTCCATCTATAGCTGAGATAATGAGAAATATTTATATACACCAAGATACTTTTATAGCTAATCAGAAGGAAATGATATTGCGTTTTTTTTTCAAATATGATACAAATAAATACAGTTTATCCTCACATTTTTAACAAATAGCAAATAGCATTTTCTTTACGCTGATGTATTTTTCTCAGTTTTGATCTCACAAAAGTATAGCAATGGTGCTCTGTCTGCCTGAAGATTTCTAATTAGAGCTTGGACCAAAGGCTGCAGTTGCTTAATTTTACAAACAAATTGAGTACTGATTGCCCCTTCTTGGCTTCCAAAGGTCCAGTGGTGTCCTCTATCCAAAGAGAGACCCTCAGAGCCACTTGGAATCCATGGGAGGAGCCAGGAACCACCCATGAATATTACTTGAATACGTTAGTGGAGAGGTGATGGTGATCTGTGCAATAACAAGAAATGAAATATGCCCCTTCATAAATCTAAAGTACGTCATTAAATGAGGACACTAATTACACAATTTACATGATTGTGTCCATGGTGCACCTGAGAAAGCAGATATGTCCTCCTCCCTACCTCCAGCCTGTGTCTCTCCACACACAAGCCCTAGAAGCCCAAGATGCTATTGGGATCTACTTTTATCACCATTGACTGGGGTGCACTGACCTCAGTATTCTTCACTAGTTTCTGGCCCATTGGGGGACAACACATATCTCAGGGTTGTTTGTGATTTGGACAATGGCAGAATGAAAAATATTTAACTGATGGCTTGCTTGGTCAGGACAGGAAAAGAATCGTCCACTCGGTTACATTTCCCAGGAAAAGACCACACACTTTCAGCTCTTAGGACCCTGGCTATATTCCTTTAAAACAAAACAGCGTTGCATTTCCTTTTTTTTTTTTCTCCATTTCTGTTTTATCCTCGAATCTGCCCACTTAGACTTTCCTTATTTTCCCCCACTGTACCTTTTTTGACTGGTACCTATTTCTGAACTTCTTTTCCACATTATTTTCTATGAAATTATGTCATCATATTTGGAACCCCCAGTCTGAGGATGGCTTGTTTTTTTTTTTTTTTTTTTTTTTCCATATTTAAATTCATGACCTGGGGCTCAGCACATCAGGGACAGCCAGAAGCTGCTGCAGCATATCTCTCACCAGAGCTCTGAGGAGAAATTCTGAGATCATCCTGGTGATGGACAGGCCTTATATATGTACCCTGATATTATGGTTAGACTAGTCCTGGCAGGTGTGAGTGGCGTGAGGCACAGCTGGGTGAGGACAGGCTCAGAGGATTCCTTTTAACTTGCTTTTATGAAATGTCCACATTTTCAGGATGTTTTCTAACAAAACTGATAAATTAGCACAGAAGTAGCAACATTGCATTCTTTATAAGACATCTACATGTGAACCATGGAGGCACTGTGGGTCTCACCGATACACCTGTGTGTGACCTGCACAGCGTGCACACAGCCAGCTGCTTCTCTGCCTGCTGTGTCCTGGGGCTGCAGGGAGCTAATGTCTGTGGGGGACTCGTGATAGCATCTGACTCTGCTACTTCCCATGATCAGCACTGTGGGAAAACCATAGGTTTTCCAGCTGTAACCAGGAAAATTCTCCTATAGAAAAAAAAATAATGTTCCACTTGTTTTCAAGCAATGCTCCCTGGAAAACCCAGTTCTCTACCTGTGTTTGCAAGTCCATGGCCCCTCCTGGCTCCATCCTTCCCTCCCATGATGATGCATGTAGGGTGACCATCCCCCACTGGCAGGGCTGAAACCAGAGTCCTGAGACCTCCGTCCACAGATAACTCAGACAGATTGCCTCTCCACTTTTTCAATACTCTCCATTTTATTTTTTTAAACTGCATTAAGCTGAATAGAAGACAAATCTGTATTTTATAACATGATAGAACGGAATCCAATTTTTTCACTTTCTGAAATTTTAAAGAACTTCTTCAAATGTTACATATTCAGTTTGTGTTGGTGTAAAGGTATTTTGGAATCAAAATGTGAGTGTATATCTTACAACTTACTTCAAGTGTGCACACAGGAATAGGCATCATCTACCCATAGCTACATGGAAAACAGAGAAACCATATAGCACTGTGCTAACTAATAACCATCTGTGACTCTTCAAATGTGGGGACTCCTAGCACACCATTATATGAGCCTTCTTCTTTTTTATTTATTTTTATTTTTTGAGCATAATAAGGGAGGAAATCTTTTGTTGAAGATGTGAATGAAAGAAAAAAAAACTTCTTACTAAATTAATCATTTGGAAGAGATTAAATTTTGCTAATGTTATTAATTAATTTCCACTATAGACAATGACCCTTCCTCAAAGATTTCCAAGCAATTAATTAACTAGGCTAAAACACTTAAATTGTCTTGAACCCTTGCCCGTTTTGCTCACCCTTAGTAACTGATGTTATCAATCTATAATTTTCTAGGTAGCTGTGGATATAACTTATAATATTATAGATGAGAGAATATGTGGAAGTGTTCTAGTCTCATTGTACATATTCCATATTTCATAGCTATACAGCAGCATTAAAACTGAAATTAATAAAATGCCTTCATTCTATAGGGAGATATTTCATGAGGATGTCCTCATCAAATTGTCTATTACAATATTTCCTCTCTCTCCTCTGGAGAAATATCATTGCTGTCTAAAAGAAGATATGGAATCTTGTTCTCTTGTGTAAACTCTTTAATCAGGGTGACGTTTGGTCCCTGTATTCCAGTTAAAACATTCAAATATATGACCCACAAAGTATTGAAGTTTTCCTGTTGCGGTGGTGTGTGCCTGTTATCCAAGCAGCTTGGGAAGATGATGCAGGAGATTTGCAGGTTCAAGACCAGCCTCATCAACTTAGTGAGGCCCTAATCAACTCAGTGAGACCCTGTCTCAAAATAAAAATAAAAGAGCTAGAGATGTGACGCTGTTGTTTAGTGGCCACTCTGTACCATCTTTTCACCAGAAGACAAAATGACCAAGAGCAACACACTTCACATTTTTATTGCTGTAGGAAATGTCTTTTCTTCCCAAATTATCCTTGGGATCACAGCCAACATCTTCCTGTTCCTTTTCCACGTCCTCACGTGCCTTATCCAGCGCAGGATCAGGCCTGCTGATTTCATCATTGCTCACCTGGCCCTGATTCACCTGCTGATGCTCATAATCAGGATGTTCCTGGATATAGACATTTTGGGGGTTCAATATATTTGGAATGACATCTCATGTAAAACCGTCATCTACCTGTACAGGCTGATGAGGAGCCTGTCAGTCCGCACCACCTGCCTGCTGAGTGTCCTGTAGGCCACCACCCTCAGCCACAGAAGCTTCTTTCTGGCCAAATTCAAGCACACGTCCCCACAGCACAGTCTGTGGTACTTCCTCATTCTCTGGGTGTTCAACATGTTCATTAATATCCGTATTTTACTCTCTATTGGAGGCCCCACCAATGACACATTAGATGTTTGGTTTTCCACTGAATCCTGTAGGGATTCCTCCACAGGTTACTATTACAGAATCTTATTTTCCCTGGTAGGAATACTCTGGGACGTCTTCCTTCTGAGGCTCATGGCCTTCTCCAGTGGGTACATGGTGTCTCTCCTGTGGAGGCATAAGAGGCAGTGCCAGTACATCCACACCACCAGCAGGATTCCACAGGCCTCCCCAGAGCAGAGGGCCACTAGGACCATCCTGCTCCTCATGGGTTCCTTTGTGGTCATATACTTTGTAGACTGCATGATCTCCTCCTCTTATGGGAAAATGCAGAAGAAGGATCTGGTTCGCCTTGTGTTCCAGATGCTGGTGGGCAATGGCTGTGATGCTCATTAGTACCGAAAAATGAATGATCCAGTTCTTCCAATCCACACTGGGGAAGATGAGGACATGTTTAAGCAGGGCCAGATAACCTCTCACAGTGTCATCCCACGTTATTTCCTCATGAGTTTCCAAAAATTAGTTGATGTTGGAAAAAAAACCTAAATGAGGATGAGGGAGATGAAACTTCTGTTGTTCTTTGTAAGATCTTTATCAAACCAGGTGAGGTGGTGCACACCTGTCATGCCAGTGGTTCAGGAGGCTGAGGCAGGAAGTTCTCAAGTTGAAGGCTAGCCTCAGCAATTATGTGGGTCCCTATGCATCTTAGTGTGACCCTGTCTTCGAATTAAAAAAAAATACAAAGTGCTGGGGATGTGGTTCAGTTGTTAAATGCCCCTGGGTTCAATTCCTAGTTCAAAAAAAAAAGGTTTTCAATGATGCATGGCCTGTTTTCTTACCGAGCTTGCCTAAAGCAGATACCTTCCCTGTCCATAAATGGACCATGACCATTAACCCTTTGCCTGGAGAATGCGTTTTGGAAGAATAATTTTGTTGGGTCTTGGGAAGAGAAATATCTTGCACAACTACCACTTTTTTGATATGCCTGTGGCAATTAAGTGTGGCCTGTCCAGATCCCAACAGGTTACGCCCATCTCTGGGGCTACTATGAAGTATCTTCCTAGTAGACTAGAGACAAAGGTCACATGCATTGGATAATCTATTGCCCTAGGAGAGCCACAGGTAGTTCACAATGCCAAACCTAAATTTCCCTGGCCTCCATACCAGGAGAAGACCCTCATGAAACTAACAGATGGCCCCCCACCACATCTGCCTAGGCAGGAGCTCAGGAGAATTGTAGGTCTCAAATTGACTCAGAACAGTCTTGTGATACTGCAAGATGTTTCCTACATAACCTACCAGTTTCACTTAACTTTTGGAAGGACTGACATAATGTCCAACTCCTGGAACAATGAAGGATGATCATGTTCTGTCTCCAATGCCCAAGTTTGACTGTGTTTTGGTCATACACTTCCTGCCAGGTATCTAAGACCAAGTTGGTCAAAATGGACCTTTTTCCTATCTATGGTTAGAGTCCACTGAGATTCTCAGAGATTGCTCTTGGGAACTTTTGAGAAACCTCTTGGTTTATTTTTAACTTTTTCTCTACCAGTTGTGCCATATGACAAGATGGGTCAGCATCATGGTGAATCATTTGCTTCTCTTGGATATATCTGAAATGTCTCCCTGTCCAGTGACCCTCCTCTTTGTGTGTGCTCTGTGTTTGGATTTCTGGTTTCTTGGGTCTTTGCAATGCCTCTGATGGGGCATTTAGGTGCTTCACCAGTGTCATGGGGACCTTAGAGGGGCACCATTTTTTTTCCATGATGACCTTAAAGGGTAAGGAATACAATATCGGCTGCTGTTAACTTGGCCCTTTTATGTCCTTAACTTTGGTGTCCAGGTTTTAATTTGAGACATCGGACAGGTCAGTTTCACCAGTGTTGAAATATGAGTCCTGAGCTTTAACTTCAGGGAGTATAATTTCATAGTGACTCATTCAATATAATTGAACTGGAAGTCAGTTTTATATTCTATTTGTCCTGTAGTAAGTACATGAATTGTACTTACTTCTGGTCTACGTGGGAGCCGTGCTAACTTAGAATAAAATTTGAGGCAGACACTTATCTCAGGTTAGACTTATCTCATTTGTGGCAGATGCTAGCTAATGTGACTTATTTTTTGAAGCTTATCTTTGCATTTGTTAAAACTTTGGAGGCTGACACCTGAATATTATCAATTGAGGCCAAATTCAGCAAATTAACATGAACTTGAAGTAACTTAGTGAGACTCTGTCTCAAAATAAAATATTTTAAAAAAAGACCTGGGGATGTAGCTCAGTGGTATAGTGCCCGTAGTTCAATCCATGGCACCAAACACACGTATGAACCAAAAAATGCTGAGAAAAGATGACAGGTTAATGTTTGTGACCATAGGGTGCCATTTATGAATTAAGACCTTCAGTGGATGTTTGGTTAGAACATTGAAATGCAGATTTGTTCATTATTTTGACCTTTAACTGATATAATGTTTGGACGTAGAATTGGAATACAATATTATAATTTGATACATGGTCACAGAGTTTTCTGATCACATAAGCATACTTAAATTTAATATTTCCTCAAATTTTATCATTTTTGAAGTGTAAGGAGTCCCAAAACTCTTCTCCTTTACTCTTTGGTTATATATAATCACCTGATGTAGACTCTAGTGACCACATTGAGCTATAGACATGAAAACTGCTGACCCCAGCCCTGAAGCTGTGCCCAGTTGCACCTCATCCCTCTTCTGACTGCACCTTCCCCTGACTCTTCCCAGCCTCTGCCCCGATGAACAACTATGTGGTCAACATTTTTAGTTTCCATACATGAGTGAGGACAGGCAGGGTTTTTTTTTTTTCTAAAAATAAAATTCTATACACCATTAGAAAAAAAAAAAGTCATCTTTTTCAAAACGGGATGATCAGGAAAAATGACAATTTCATACTTTCACGCACTCAGCATTTTTGTGTCTGTTCCTAGGACCAGCCTGGGAATGATTAGATAGATTTTCCATGAGGACACATCTGTTTCATATTTTATGAGTCATAGAAGATCACATGCACTGAGCCCTGTTATCCTCTGATTTTTTTTTTACATTAAAAATGACACAGGTCTCTTCTCCTATACTTGATTTATTGAAGGTAAAATATATACTGAGGAAGGTTTAAGGAATAAATTTATGTAATACAAATTTTATCATTTGTCTAGAAAATTATAAAATAAAAAACTTAAAAGCTAGTTCTAAAATTGTGCTATTTTATAACTTTTCTGTGGAGATTAGGGCCTGGAGGACATGCACTTTGAGTATTGTTGCAAGCTCTGCCTGGATGAAAACTTGTCCGACCTATTCATATGCTTGTACAGTTTTTTTTTTGTTTGTACTTTTCTATATGTACAGTATCATCAGTTTTTTTTAAAAGCAAGGAAATAAAAACTGTTTGCAAATCAATCATAATTGGGATTAGCAATGTATAGACGACAGTCTATTAGACCATAGTTACAGTCTCTTGTGTTTTCATTGAGGAATTATTGGTATGGATAAGAACTTCCACTTGTTGTCCTAAATATTTTTCTGTTTTTTTGTCCTTTGTATATTTTGGTATGTGTTTTGTCTCTTTCTTTCTCTCTTATTGTTTATTATTGAGGTTGGTTGGTTTTGTAGAGAGATTACGTTTGACTCTCTTGTCCTCTTTTCTGTAATACAGCACCAATGATTTATTCAATTTCATGTACTTTTAAATCACTTTGCTAACATGTATTCACCATGTGCAGTGATGGGGTTTAGTGTGACATCTCCATACACATGAGCAGCCTTCTCTGATTGAATCCATTCTCTGTCAATGTAGCTCTCTCTAAACCTCTATTTATCGCCATATCATATCCATGTGACTTATTTCATTGTCATCCACACATGACAGAGTCTATGCAGGGCTTCTCTTTCTGTGTCTGCCTTATTTACTGAACAGAGTCCTGCAGTTCTATCCATTTTCTTTACACAACAGGGCGCCAAGTAACGTCTGATTTCCTTTAGGAGGAAGAAAAGGAGATAGTTTTACATTTTTTTTTTTTTACTGTAATTGCATGTGCATGAAAAGATGTACTTCAAAAATGAGCATACATACCTGAACAGGATGAAGTCCAGCTTGATGTCTACGTACTCTTCCTAACAAAAATGCCTTTCAGATACATTCATTATTAGCAAATTTGGCAAAGTAAATTTTTAAATGAATAATTAAAAGAAAAAAATTAATGGATAAAAAATATTGTTTCTACCCAGTTATTGCAAGTTATAAACAAGGGTATTTTGGAGCAAGGAAAATGTATCTAATATCAGGATCACTTATCTTTTTAATATTTCATGTGAAGGAAATATCAGGATCACTGCCTTCTTCCTGGAAATTTGGTAATGGGCTTTGGAGGGGCATCGCTAATTTTCAAATTGTTAAATGTAGGACAAGAAAGGTTTTATGAGAACCTAAAATAGATGCTTGCAGCAATGTGAGTTTACCTTCTTACCTTCTGGAATGTGTCAAATTATTTTTTAATATCTCAAGGTTTAGAAGTCACATATCAATGATAGTTCTATTGGTTCAGGAAGATGGGGGGAGCAACACTCAGTATTAAAAAAAATCAGGAGGGGCTGGGGATGTGGCTCAAGCAGTAACACACTCACCTGGAAAGCACAGGGTGCTGGGTTCAATAAATAAAAATAAAAATAATAAAAATTATAAAAATAATTTAAAAAATAAAGATGTTGACTTCACCAAAAACTGAAAAGTAAATATTAAAAAGCTCTCTCTCTCTCTCTCTCTCTCTCTCTCTCTCTCTCTCTCTCTCTCTCTCTCTCTTTCTCTCTTTCTCTTAGAAAATCAGGACAACTTTTTTACTTCCTGCCTATTTTCACAAAAGTAAATAAAATATGAAACATGAGATAGTATAGATGGGCATATGTAACTTGATTGCTGCTACATCTGTCTGATGAAAATGTAACAGAATCCTGATATAATGGACATTTCCAATGGAAATCACTGACTAATATTGTGTCTCAAATGTATCAGATGACATAACTTAGGAAGAATTCCTTCACTGCATTTTACAGAGCACTGTTGTCTGGGTTTAGTTTAGTGTTCAGAGCTGAGTGTCTCTTCTAAATCTACAAAAAAAAAAAAAAAAAATACCTAAAAGACGCAGTTTCTCCCTTCCCAACCTCTTCCTCCTAGAAGTCCCATGCACCAACTTAGCACTTATCTGGATAGATGTGGGGCAACTGCTGCACCTGAGAATAACCTGCAGAGTTTTGAGCAAAGGGGGCTGTTAGATCATCTCTTTGCAGCCTCTAATTTTAGTGTCCCCAGTAATGTGACAAGAACCCACTGGAGAGCACAGGACTATGGAGTCCACAGTGTAACATTTCACTTGCCTCTTGATTTGATTCTAATCTGGATAATAAGCCACTGTCTGGGGAGAGTGGCACTCAAAATTTTCTCTAAGTTCCCTTGACAAAAAATAATGTGTAGCCATCATTTAGACAACACAACTACTCTCACTTTGATATGAAGTTCAAATGAGCTCATATCCATTCCTCATGGTGTGATGCCTGAATTCTGGGATTAATCATTCTTAGTGCCTCCCATGTCTCTGAGGGTCCTCTCTCTACAATGTATGATTGGCACCCTCTTCTTGACTCTATTCTCAAGGGTACCATCTGGTTTTCTGACATTTCTGCTCATGTTCTTCATGGTTTCTATGCTGAAAATTTTCAGAATTCGAGCTGTGCATCACTTGAAAATGCACAAGAAAAAATATGGAAAACCAGTGGCACATCTGGAGGCTGAGGTGGAGGTAATAGCAGTCCAATGAAACATAGTTGAAGCTCAGGCAGAGTCAATTCTGTTGGAAACCTGAGACATTATTCCTAATCATCATGAATGGAAAAATTAAAAAAAAAAGAAAAGCAAGAAAGACAATAAAGGAAATATAAGTAGAAAAACAAGAACTAAAACTATGCATATTCTCTGATGACATCATTCTACATTTTGAAGACCCATAAAAACTTCACTCAAAAGCTTCTAAAATTCAAACAAATCCGCCAAATTAGCAGGACATAAAACAAATACCCACAAATCAAATGTGTTCCAATAAATCAATGGTGAATCCACTGAAAGAACAAATCGTAAAAACTACCCCCTTCCCAAGGGCCACAAAAAAGAAAATACATGGAAATCAATGTAACAAAAGAAGTGGAAGACCTCTATGATGAAGACTACAGTACAGTAAAGAAAAAATGTTTAAAAAGACATTCAAAGGTGGAAATATTTCAATACATTTAATAGAGAGGATTAATATTGTTAAAATGACCATGCAACTGAAAGTAATATACAGATGTAATGCAATTCCTATTCAAATTCCATCAGTGTTCCTTATGAAAATAAAAAAAAAGCATTCAAGAAATTTATTTAGAAAAACAAGGTCCAGAATAGACAAAGCAATCCTTACCCAGAAAAGTAAAGTAGGAGGCATCTCAATACCAGAACTTAAACTATAATATAGAGCTATAGTAACAAAAAAATGTCAAGATATTGGCACCAAAACAGACGTGAAGATGAATAGAACAGAATAGAAGACACAGAGAAAAACCCAAATAAATGCAGTTATCTTATACTAGAAAAAGACACTGTTAATGTACATTGGAGAGTCTTAAGCTGTAGACATGTCTCTTGTAAAAAGCACAAGGCAGAACTTTAAAATATAACTCAGCTTGATGTTTTTCAATTTTAAAGGAAGCAGTTAGATACTAGGACCCTGGCCCACCATATGGAGGAGGAGGAGCAATGACCAGGCTGTTTCTCCCCCCAATACTCTCTCTCTCTCTCTCTCTCTCTCTCACACACACACACACACACACACACACACACAAACCATCTACCACACAGGGCTCTCCTGTGCTACTTCCATCTAAAGACAACAGCCAAGACCTGCAAGACTATCACCAAGGTCCCTGCAGGTCTGGTTACACCAGAGATATCCCTACTAGCATACTTCTCTTGATTCCTCTTTGCTTTTCCGATGATCTAATACCTCTATGTTCTCACCTCCTACATCATGAACCTCACATCATACACCCCTCTCTTTCCCCACCATTAGAAACTGTAAATGCTTATACAAACCTGATACACACACACACACACACACACACACACACACACACACACACACATTTAGTAGACATGAATTGAACACATCATTTCTCTTTATTGTGACAAAACTGTAATTGTCTAAACAAGAGATATTGAGTTTAAGGCTGCATATTATTTGCATTGGGTGCTGTAAACATGGATCTCCCCCTTAAAGGTGCAGTATTGGTAACCTGTGGGGACACTAGAAGATTGTACTGTAGAAACTTTAATACTGCGGATTCCCCCTGCTAGACAGGGAGACACAAAGTCAACATGAGAAAAGCAAGGGAAAAAGTGCCCTAGAAAAACCAAGATGCTATAATAACAGAATTCACTCACAGTACAGTAGATAAAATGTCAGAGAAGAAGTTCCAAATAAACATAATTAAAATGATCTGTGAAGCAAAGAATAATAGAAGAGAACAAATACAGGCAACAATGGATAACACCAACAAAGAGATAAGAGAGGAAATACAGGTAGTAAAAGTTTATTTCAAGAGATAGAGATGCAAAAATTTTTTTGAAATGAAGGAAACAATAAACCAAATAAAAAAATCAATAGATACCATCACCAACAGACCACATCACCTGTAAGACTGAACCTCAGGCAATGAAGACAACATATATAATCTTTTTTTTATATTTACTTTTTAGTTGTAGTTGAATGCAGTACCTTTATTTTACTTATTTATTTTTGTGTGGTGCTGTGGATGGATCCCAGGACCTCACCTGTGCTAGGCAAGTGCTCTACCACTAAGCCACAACCTGACAGCATATATAATCTTGAAAATAAAGTTGACCACATGGGAAAGATGGTAAGAAACCATGAACAGGATCTTCAAAATCATGGGACATCATGAAAAGACCAAATCTAAGAATTGTTGGAATAGAGGAAGGCACAGAGATACAAATCAAAGGAATGCACAATCTCTCCAATGAAATAATGTTAGAAAATTTCCCAAACATAAAGAACAAACTGGAAAATCAAATACAAGAAACTTAAAAACACACGAAATGGACAAAATTACAGAAGAACCACACGGAGGGAGACACACTATCATGCAATTGCCTAGCACACCAAACAAAGATAGGCTTTTAAAAGCCACCAGAGAAAAGGTTCAGATTACCTATGGGGAAACAATTCGGATCTCAGATTTGGCTATTAGATGGCTATTATGCAGGACAGAATCTAATCATGGGGCAAGTGAAATGTTTTGCTTGGGACCATTCATCCTGTGCTCCTCAGGGGGACCCTGTTATGTAACTATAGAAACTCAAATGACAGGCTGCAGAGAGATGAGGTCACCACACCTTTTCCTTAAAACTGTTCAGGTTATTCTCAGGTGCACCAAGTGGCTGGCATCCATTCAGCCAAGTTCTTCTCTGTTTCCCTGAATGTAGGCTGTGAGTACATGGGCTTCTAGAATGAGGGAGGAAGGGGCAAAATGGGTCTCATAATGAGGGTTTTGGTAGCTTTAGAAGAGCCATCCAGCATTAACCACAGCACTCAGCCAGACAACTCTGCTCTGTGAGATGCAATGAAGGAAATCTTCCTAGGATGTGTCATTCTTTAGTTTTGAGACTTAGAAAATCACTCCTTGCTTTCCTTAAGAAATTTCCACTATTTCAGGTTCCTACTTAATTTTCTCTGAACAATTGCCTATGCCTTCTGTGCTAGCTTCTGTTTTCTATGTTATTTAGTCCTATACAAATAGTCAGAGAAGTAATAATTTTCCCCGTCTCCTCTTTATTAAGTATGCTCAACATTGCTTCTCTCATCTTCCTGAAAAAAAAGGAATGCTCCTTGATATGTGACTTTCTAAATATTGAGAAATTAAAAAGTGATTTTGTATAAACCCAAAAGTAACAGGGGTGACCTTATATTACCAGAACCATGTGTTGTAATTTCTTATGAAATCTTCCTTGTCCTACATTTCATCTCACAAATTAAAAATGAATGGTGCCTCTCCACATTGTGTGTTCTGCCCATTAGCCAATTCTGAGTGAGAGGGCAGTGGTCCTGTGTCACCTTCATATGAAAAGACAAGTGAACCTGATAGTGGTTTCTTTTTCCTTGCCCCCCTCAAAGATCTGGGAGTATAATTTTCAATAGTTGAGCAGGAAGAATATATGGTCCATTCATCTGGTCTCTTTTTATTATTCATTTTAAAATCCTCCTTCCCATTTCCCTCATAATGGTTATGTCTGATAGGCATTTTGTTAGGGAGAATATTTGGAAAAGTTGATCCTCATTCTATTCAGGTGTCTGGGCTCACATTTATTTTTTAAGTTCATATTTTCATGCAAATGCAGTTACAGAACAAATGTGAAACAATCTCCTTTTCTTCCTCTTTAAGCAAATTGAACTTGACTCATGTCATTATTGACTTCATCAGGTAAACAGATCCTCCTGTATGTATGTTTGGGTTTCTCAGGAAGGACAGCTTCGTATCTGTGATGAAGCTCCTTTGGAGTTTCTTGTTGCTGTTAGAAAAGTAACTTTCTTTATACTGAACCTGAAGACAGATTTCAAGCTATTGTTATTGTGTAGTCGCAGCTGGGAACCCTGAGCTTTACTTAAATCTTTCCAATTTATGGGAACAATGGATGATCATCAACCATATTTTTCAGGAATAGCCATCACTCATTTACCCAAATATTCTACAGGCTTTCCTCCTTCATATTCCTGTAGCTTGCACATTTCACAGTGGTTTTTCACACAACATAGCACCTGGCTGGTAGTGGTTGTGCCCTCCCTGATACGCAAGCTGTTTCTCCCTAGTGCTCTTCAGTTTCCCAGCTAGAACTGTGATGCAAAGTACAGCTGGCTGCCCAATTTCACCTCAGTCCCAAACTCACATGAAGCAGGTCCAGTCCCACTCCCAGAACTCAATTGTTCATCTTTAGTTAACATACAGTAGGTGAGCAGGGGGGGAGCAGGGGGGGATTTAAGTACATGGAAATGACAAAATAAATTATGATCCTTTGCTGATGCTGTATTATTATTATTATTATTATTATTATTATTATTATTATTATTCTAAAGTTTGAGCCCAGGGGTGCTTAACCACTGAGGTACATCTCTAGTCTTTTAATATTTTATTTAGAGACAGGGTCTTGCTATAAGTCTTAGGTCCTCACTAAGTTGCTGAGGCTAGTCTCAAAAATACAATTCTCTTGCCTCTGACTCCCAAGCTGTGGGAATTACAGATGTGCACCACCATGCCCAACCCATGTTACTTTCCCTGTGATTTATGTCACCCTCTGTGGGCTGTCCAGTATTTCTTAGGATAGTTTGATTTCCCTTGTTAAAAAAAAAAAAAAAAAAAAAAAACATGATTTTTTTTTTTTTTTTTGCTGCGAACAGTATGTTTCCAAGTACCATCACTGTGTTAGGAGCCTTAGTTGAGGAGGCCCCTTGAACACATTGCAGGGGGTTTAGGAAGTTCTAATCTTGTCCCTGAGCCTCTAGACTCTTGTGTGCTGAGTGGCAATTCTCATGGCTGGGAGAGGACATGCCTGGTGATTTATTTTAGCTTGTATTATGAAGGGCTCCAGATAACCAGAATGCTTTATAATATAAAGGAGATATGAACACAGACATAGCTTTATACTTACCTTTAGAATACTTACATATTTTATAATATTTAAGTGAGTAAGATATAGATATCTGATGCATATGATATACTAATACATCAGTATGTGATCTAAATTCTGGACAGAAGCTGGGCACAGTTGTGAATGCCTATAATCCCAAAACAAAAAATAAAATCATCATTTTGCTATTCACCACATTTCAGAAAAAAATAACTTTCTTTTCCTGATGGTTTACAGAATTTTCCTTTCAGTCAATTACTGCATGTCCTCACTCATGTAGGGAATATAAACATTTTGCCCACATGGAACTACAGATCAGAAGAATCTGGGAAGGGGCAGTGGAAGGAGGATTCAGAGGAGGGGTGAGGGGCACCTGGGCACAGATACAGGGCTGGGGTCAGCAGTTCTCATGCCTATAGCTCAATGTGGTCACCAGAGTCTGCATCAAGTGATTACATGTGACCAAATAAGAGTTTTGAGACTCTTCACACTTAGAAATTGTACAATGTGAGAAAATCTAAATGTTAATTCCCCCATGTGTTAGCAAGCAATATATACTTGTGTTGACTTCTAATATGAGACTCCCTAAGTCCAAGTATTATGTCAGCTAAAGGATAAATTAAAAAAAAAAATCTGCCATCATGCCTGGCTATCCATATTTAAGTAGAAAATGTGTTTCTGCTAGTATTTGACACTGGACCTGGATCACATAGGTCAAATTGTGACTCAATAACAAAAATAATTAAAATAGATAGCTGTGTAGGGGAATCAAATCGGTCTAAAATCCACTCAGTTTTCTCTGAAAAGAGATTCCCAACAGATTATAATTCTGTTCATTTTTAGCCTCTCTGAGTTGGTGATAGAGATGATCAACTATTAAGAGATTTCTATGAATGAGGATCTGCACAATCTAAAAAATTGAAAAATTCCATAGAGATCCTTCTGCACAGCAATCCTTCCCTGAATGCAAATGTGCTTCATCCTGTTTCATGCAAGGTATCTCGTGTACAGACATGATGAGGTTTTGTTCAGCTTATAGAATAGATGAGCCCAGAGCCCAGGTTCATGGGCTTCTCAAAGTTGAATACTTATCCTTTAAATGGAAGATCATGTAAGTATGTTCAAGCCATCTGACTTCAGAGGTTGGAATACTTAGCATTTTCTCTGTGAATGTATTCACAAAATTACATGTGTTCATGAACAAACCAGAATAAAGGTAACAGGAAGCTAACATAAATATTCATGGCCTACAACATTGAGGCTCTTTGGTTTGGAGGGTTTTCTTTCTAATTAAACCCCCATAATTTCAATTGACCCAAAAGTTCATAGCCCTTACTACAGGAAGGACACATACTCCACCCTTGCAGTAAGATATCACCAAGAAAAATTCAAGATTGCATCAGGGAAAGATTTTTCTATAACATCGGAGCTTGTGAATGAGAAATATATGACAGCTGTGATCATTTTTAATGCTCAGGAAATCCTTTTGTACTTTGCATAAATTGGAATCCAGCCATGATTGGGAAATGATAGGAAGAGAGAGAGGAAAGAATGGTTTCCAGGGTGTGTCAGCAAAATTTCAGTTAAAGGGGACAGGGGCACTGGGACAGGCCAATAAATTTTCGTCCTGGAAACAGTGTTGGCTGAGAGGGATGCAAGTTAATATTTTTGACAATGCATTTCCTTATTTTTCTCCCAAAGACATGTACTCTATGATTCCTTATCCCAAAAGATGAGAAAAAACCACATGGTGCATGGTGTTATTAATTTAAGAAGCACCTTTTACTCTGAAGTTGGAATTGGGATCGTGGCCAACACCATCCTCATTATGTTCCATATAATCAAGTTCCTGTGTGACAAGAGGCTCAAGAACACGGACTGGATCATTAGTTTCTTGTCCCTTACCCACATCCTGATGCTGCTCAACACGGGGATCTTTGCTGCAGACACTTTTACATCTCAGGTGGGGCTTCAGTGTGATGTCACATGTAAATCAGTTGCCTACTTGTACAGTTTGATGAGGGGCCTATGCATTTCTGCTATCTGCCTGCTGAGTGTCCTGCAGGCCCTCACCCTCAGCCCCAGAAGCTCCTGCTTGGCAAATTTCAAGCCTAAGTCCCCACAGGACAGCATGAGGTCCCTTCTCTTCCTGTGGGTCTTCTATATGTCCTTCAGTGCCCACTTCTCCATCTCTGCTGTTGACAACTCCACTGTGACCTCCCAGGGCCTTATATTCCTCAGTGACTCCTGCACTATCTTACCCATGAGCTACTCCCTCAGGAATTTGTTTGCCGTCCTGGGTGCCTTATGGGATGTCTTCCTTATAGGGCTCATGGCCCTGTCCAGTGGGTACATGGTGACCCTCTTGCATAGGCATAAGAGGCAGTGCCAGCACCTTCACAGCACCAGCCTGTCTCCAAAAGCCTCCCCAGAACAGAGTGCCACCAGGGCCATTCTGCTGCTCCTGGGTTTCTTTGTGCTCATGTACTGTTTGGACTGCATGGTCTCCTCCTCATGAACCATGTGGAACAATGACCCTGTGTGCCATTCTGTCCAGATCATGGTGTCCAATGGCTATGCCACCATCAGTCCTTTGGTTTTTATCTGCACGGCAAGACACAGCGTTACCTTTTTGAAATGTTTGTGGGGGAAGGACAGTCAACGTTGAATCATTGCATGATGGGTCATTTCTCAACCTGAGCCACTGCACTGCCATGCATCAACACATCATGACATAGTGAGCTTGCTCTCTGTGTTGGATCAATGCATAAAGTGGTTTTTAAAAACGATTACATTGAAGCTTGAAACTGAGAAAAACATGACAGATTATTGTCCATATGGCTCCAACAAAGCTTGTAACTTTATATTTCTGATTGATGTGTGAAAGAAACCCTAGGAAGTAAATATCACTTTCTTTTTCTGAATCAGTGCATACATTTATAGGTATGTGAGATATTGCAGTGGTTTTAATAAATCAAGAGTCTCAGAAATCTCCTTTATGCCTAATAGATTGTAAACATCCCTTAAACTGCCATCTCATCTATCAATTGAACTTTTATGAATATAACAAAAAACTTGATATAGCGACAACAACTATTATTTAAACACCATTGCTCAGGATACCATATTTATAACAGTCAGTGATAGAGACAGTCTGATATTCCCAAGCATATGAATGTATGAAGATTTGGTCTGGATGTATCATGGAGTTCCACTCAACGTTGAATAGCAGAAAGATTTTGGTGCATAGGAAGCCACAGACGAGTCTTGAATTTATTATGTCAAGAGGGTACATGGTGACCCTCTTGCATAGGCATCAGAATCAAAACTGTATACATCTACACAAAGCATGGTGGAACCTTCAGTAGAATAATATGCAAAGACAGCATATTGCATTAAATACTAAACATAGCATTAAATACGAAGGTGATGCTGATATATAAGAAACCACAGATGAATCTTGAAATCATTCGGTCAAGCGACTGTCACACACAAAAGAATCAACATTTGTATAAAATATACCTGTAAAAGATGGAAGTTTGGGTCATATAATTTATAAAGATAGAATGTAGTAGTATGGCATTTTCCTGCAGCTGAGGAAGGGTGTGCCCTTGGGAATTTTTATTTAATGAATCTAGAGATATTTTAGGAATAAGCAAAATGGGGGATACAGTAGAGAGAATCCATGCACCCACATTTGAAATTGCTTAAGGCCACTGACCAGTACTCTTAATCACAGATAAATGATAAATATCATCTTTTGTGTATTTAATAATAATAAAATATGTTAATTACCTTATAATCAAGGGTGAGGAAAACTTTCTCTGAAATTACAAATAAAACTGCAAGTAGCCCAGGGTGGTGGTGCCCACGTGGAAATCCCAACAGCTCAGAATCTCAGGCATCACAACGTGTGGAGTAAGGAATGGGCTAATTTGAACTTGGATCAAAGTGACAGAACATGACATGGTCCATATGTTTAGGACACATATTATTTTTCTCAATCTCCAATTTGGCAAAGTTCTAACCTAAATCCCCACAGGACAGCCTGAGATCCCTTCTTTTCCTGTGGGTCTTCTATATGTCCTTTAGTGCCCACTTATCAATCTCTGCTGTGGACAACACCACTGTGACCTCACACACACTCTTATATTCCTCAGTGATGCCTGCACTATATTACCCATGAGCTACTTCCTCAGGCATTTATTTATCATACTGGGTGCATTACGGGATGTCTTCCTTATAGGGCTCCGGGCCCTCTTCAGTGGGTACATGATGACCCTCTTGCATAGACATAAGAGGCAGTGCCAGCACCTTCACGGCACCAGCCTGTCCCCAAAAGCCTCCCCAGAACAGAGGGCCACTAGGACCATCCTGCTGCTCCTGGGTTTCTTTGTGCTCATGTACTGTTTGGACTGCATTGTCTCCTCATCAAGGACCATGTGGAAAAACGACCCTGTTTGTCATTGTATCCAGATGATGGTGGCCAATGGCTATGCCACAAGTAGCCCTTTGGTTTTCATCTGTACTGAATAAAATAGCCTTAACCTTTTGAAATTATTATATCGTAAGGATCGTAAATGTTGGATCATTGCATGATGGATAGATTTTCATACTGATCCACCACACGGTTGGGCAACCATTCATCATGGCATAGTGTGTCTGCTTTCTGTGTTGAATGAATTAGCAATGGGGGCCTTTTATGTGATTACTTTGAAACTTGTGAATGAGAAATACATGCTAGGTATTTTTTTCATATACCTCTGAGATAAACTAAAGTCATTATATTTTTTTGGTAGGGGGAGGTAGTTACTGAGGATTGAATCAGGAACACTCGAACACTGAGCCACATCCTCAGCCTGATCTTGTGTTTTATTTAGAGAGAGTGTTTCACTGAGTTGCTTTGCACCTTGCTTTGGTTGATGCTGCCTAAACACATGATCCTCCTGATTCCATTTACCCAGCTGCCTGACCTCCCTAATGTATTGAGGCTAAAAATGTTCCCCATATGGAAGTTCAGCTCAGCAGTGGCTGGGAAGGGGCAGGGGAAGGGACAGTGGAAGGGGCAGTCAGAGGAGGGTTAGGGGCTCCTGGGCACAGCTGCAGGACTGGGGTCAGTAGTTCCCAGGAGTAATCTCTGAAGATCTCAGCTGAATCTAGCATAGATAGGAAAAATGTCAACTTTGACCAACTTGGTCTCTGACACCTGGCGGGAGAGTATAACCAGTACACAGCCATACAAGGACTTTTAAAATATAAGACAATCATTTTTTATTGTTACTTCAGATGGACATCATGTCCGTCCTTCCAACAGTCAAGTGAAACTGGTAGGTTATGAAGCAAGTGTTTTGATCTGGGAAGGCCTGATAAATATCACAAAAAGTTCCATCAGTCCCAAGTCTGTTCTGAGCCAATCTGAGACCTACAAACCTTCCTGATCTCCTGCCCGGGAAGACTTGATCTGTGTATGTTTTTGATTATCTGTCTGTTTGCTAAAATCATTATGATGAAACCCCAGGATTTCCACAACTAACTGGAAGACACAGTGGCTGTTATTCCTTAATGATCTTATCTGGTCCCTTTGGTAAATGACTTTACAGGTCACACAAGATCCAAACGCAGACATATCCACTCTCTTTCCTAACAAGGAACAACAGTTTCTCCCATATCCTGATGATGTTACAGAGAATGGATTTAGTTGACCATGAACTTCTTGAGGGGACAGGAAAAGTCATAGCCTCAGCACTAATTTGATCTTCTATAATATTTGAGCTGAGAACCGGATTGTGCAGCTGCAGTTCCAGCGACTCAGGAGACTGAGGCAGGAGGATCTCTTGAGTGCAGGAAGTTCAAAACCCGTCCCTGCAATGGAGGGAGATTCCATCTCAGAAAAAAAAAACAAAACAAAACAACAACAAAAAAAAAACAATATTTGAATATTTTCTGCTACAGAATATTAATACATTACAGCGAGGGAGGCAAGAAGTGCACACCATGCCTAACCTTCTTCCTCTGGTTCAAGTAGACTTTTCAAGAGTCAGGAGAACAAGCAGCCTCCTACCTTTGCAACCAGTGCCCTTGGGAGACCCCCCCACCGCACCCCAGAAGTGCATTTGGATCCTCCACATGCTTCTCCAGAAGGAAGGTTATGGCTTGTGTCCCCTTCAGGGGTTGAAAATTCTGCCATTGAACAGCTTTCACACCGGCCCCTTAGAGTTCAATCCAGCAGCCTGACTTCTTTGGTTCAGGCCACATTACTGTAGGTCAAACCATAGCCACCTGCCATCCAGCTGTATTTCTGGGCTGGAAGGATGAAGAACAGGGGTGGGCCTTTTAGTCCCAGGTTGTCTGTATCATTGGCTGTGACCCCTGTGTGCCACTTTCCTATGGATGTCATTGGTTAGCAAGAAAGACGGACCATTGGTTAGGCTCAGAACCTGTAACTTGGGCTTGAGAGTTCATATCCTGACTTTTCTCACCTATTTCCTCTGCAATACACTGACTTAAATTATCTGGGTTTGGTTTTCTTTTCTGTAAAGTGGGGGATCATAATACTACTGCATCCAGAGAATCACTATGGAAATTAAGAGTTAATACATGATGTCTGTGTACACAAAGGTGAGTTGCTACTCTTGCTTTTTCAATGTCACATGATTTATAAATTGCATGCCATCCTTGGTCAGAGACTGTGCTAAAATAATAATGATTTTAGCAAACAGACAAATAATCAAAAACATACACAGATCAAGTCTTCTCGTACAGGAGGTCAGGAAGGTTTGTAGGTCTCATATTGTTTCAGAACAGACTTGGGACTAATGGAAATTTTTATGATATTTATCAGGCCCTCTCAGATCAAAAAAATAAATGTATTCTTCCAAAATGCATTTATCCAGCAAAGGGTTCACAGTCATGGTCTACTTATGGACAAGGGAAGGTATCTGCTTTAGGTAAGCTCAGTAAGAAAACAGCCCATATATCATTTAACACTTTTTTTTGCAACTTGGAATTGAACTCAGGTGCATGTGACCTCTGAGCCAAATCCCCAGAACTTTGTTTTGTTTTTTACTTTTTAATTTTCAACACAGGGTCTTACTAAGGTGCTCAGGGACTCACACAGTTGCTGAGGCTAGCCTTCAACTTGAGATCTTCCTGCCTCAGCCTCCTGAGCCACTGGCATGACAGGTGTGCACCACCTCACCTGGTTTGAAAAAGATCTTACAAAGAACAACACAAGTTTCATCTCCCTCATCCTCATTTAGGTTTTTTTTTCCAACATCAACTAATTTCTGGAAAATCAGGAGGTGATAATGTGGGATGACATGGTGAGGGGTTATCTTGCCCTGCTTAAACATGTCCTCGTCCTCCCCAATGTGGATTGGAAGAACTGGATTATTCATTTTTTTGGTAGAATTTAGCATCAAAGCACTGACGGTGGCATAGCAGTTGCCCACCAACATCTGGAACACAAAGCAAACCGGATCCTTCTTCTGCATTTTCCCATAAGAGGAGGAGATCACGCAGTCCAAAAAGTACATGACCACAAAGGAACCCATGAGGAGCAGGATGGTCCTAGTGGCCCTCTGCTCTGGGGAGACTTGTGCAATCCTGCTAGTGCTGTGAAGTGCTGGCATTGCCTCTTATGCCTCCACAGGAGAGACACCATGTACCCACTGGAGAGGGCCATGAGCCCCAGAAGGAGGACATCCCGAAGTATTCCTACCAGGGAAAATAAGATCCTGTAATAGTAATCTGTGGAGAAATCCCTACAGGATTCAGTGGATAACTGAACATCTGATGTGTCATTGGAGGGGCCTCCAATAGAGACTAAAATACGAATGTTAATGAACATGTTGAACACCCAGAGAATGGGAAAGCACCACAGACTGTGCTGTGGGGACATGAGCTTGAACTTGGCCAGAAAGGAGATTCTGGGGCTGAGGGTGGTGGCCTGCAGGACACTCAGCAGGCAGGTGGTGCTGACCGACAGTCTCCTCATCAGCCTGTACAGGTACATGATGGCTTTACATGTGATATCGTTCCAAATATCCTGAACCCCCAAAATGTCTATATCCAGGAACACCCTGATTATGAGCATCAGCAGATGAATCAGGGCCAAGTGAGCGTTGGCCATGTCCATGGGCCTGATCCTGTGCTGGACAAGGAATGGGAGGATATGGAAGAGGAGCAGGAAGACGTTGGCTTGATCCCAAGGACCATTTGGGAAGAAAAGACATTTCTTACAGCAAGAAAAATGGAAAGGGTGCTGCTCTTGGTCATTTCCTTTTTTTCTGGTGAAAAGACATATAGAGTCCCTGTCTGAGGATCAAATAAAGATAAAATTCTCATCATCACAGTGGTTACCAGCTTCAACCTCCCCAACCACCAAGTCAGCCCACCTCAAAGTATGTGGGCACATTTTTAATGCACCCTTTCCATACTCTCAATATGCAAGCATAACATATTTTCTGTTTATCTCCACTGGTAGGGCCAGGATTAGTTTGTCTCAGTTTGATGCAGTGATCTGGTAAAAAGCTCAGTAGGTAGCATCCAAAGTGAGTTCCTGTGGGGCAGATGGCTGGAATGTCCACATAAAACTCTCAAGAAAAGTGTGTGGATGCTGGATGAAGGCCCATACAGTTATATATTTTCAGTGTTCACTATTCTAGATTGCTCATCGCCGATTTAGAGACAAAATATTTAAAATGTTAGCTCTGAACACAGACTTCTTGAATTTGTTTATATATATATATTTGGTACCAGATATTGAACCCAGGTTTACATAACCACTGATATTATTTTATATATATATATTTGATTGTGCCAGAAAAAACATATCTAAGTGGGCAGAACCATCGATTTTTAGCAGGATTTAATTCCAAAATTTCTTTCTGTCCACTCTTTGGCATATGGAAAAATGGGGAAAAGTAATCATGAGTTAAGTGTATGTGTGTGTGTGTGTGTGTGTGTGTGTGTGTGTGTGTGTGTTAACCAGGAATTAAACCCAAAACTGCTTAATTACTGAGCCACATCCCAAGCTAATATATATTTTTTATTTTTTTAATATTTATTTTTTAGTTGGAGTTGGACACAATATCTTTATTTTTTTTTATTTGTATGTGGTGCTAAGGATCGAACCCAGGACCTTGCACATACTAGGCGAGCGCTCTACCACTGAGCCACAACCCCAGGCCCTTATTTTTATTTTGAAACAGGGTCTCACTAAGTTGATGAGTCTGGCCTTGAACCTGCATATCTCCTGCCTCAGCTTCCCAAGCTGCTGGGATAACAGGTACGCAATTCAGCAGCACACCAGGAAAATCTAAGTATTTGAGGGTTCATAGCTTTTAGTGTTTTAATTAGGAGAAAGGAACCCAACCTCACTCTGATAATGGAGTTTACGTAAAAGAACAAGATTTCATATCTTCTTTTAGTAACCAATGATATTTATCCAGAGGACAGAGAGAAAATAGTGTAATAGAAAATTTGATGGTGACAATCTCATGATATAGCTCCCTATAGAATGAAGGTATTTTCTTTATTTCCATCTTAATTCTACTTTATAGCTATGAAGTATGTAACATTTACAATGAGGTGAGAAACATATCCCCCCATTCTATCATCTAAAAAACAAGTGGGTAAGAGTAGCAATCACTCCCACAGCTACCTAGAAAATTACAGTTTGATAATATCAGTTATGAGGTGTGAGAAAAAACAACCAGGAGTCCAGACAATTTAAGTGTTTTAGCTTAGTTAAATGATTGCTTTGAAATCTTTGCAGAAGTGTCATTGTAAATAATGGAAATTAATTCATGACATTAGGAAAATTTAATCTCTTCCAAATTATTCATTTAGTAAGAAGTGTTTTTTTCTTCATTCACATATTCATGTAAAGAAGATCCCCTACCTTGTTCTGCTCAAGAAAAACAAAAAGAAAAAAGTGGTAATATAATGCTCTAGGAGTCTCCACATTTGAAGAGTCACGGATGGTTATTAGTAGGCACAGTGATACAGGTAGCTATGGATAGATGATGCCTACTCTTGTGTGAACACTAGAAGTGAGTTGTAAGATATACACTCACATTTTGATCCCAAAATACCTTTACAACAATGTAAATTGGATATGTAACACTTGAAGAGGACTTTTAAAAATTACAAAAAATGAAATAATGATGATTCCCTTCTATCATGTTATGAAATAGAGGTTTGTCTTCAATCCAGTTTAATGCAGATTAGAAAATAAAATGGAGATCATAAAAACAACAACAACAACAAAAAAAAAAACAGGAGAGACAGGCTACCCATTATATCTGTGGACAGAGGGCACAGGACTCTGGTTTCAGCCCTGCCCAAGGAGGGACAGCCTGCATGCATCATCATGGGAGGGAGGGACAGAGCCAGGAGGGGCCATGGACTTGCAAACACAAGTAGAGAACTGGGTTTTCTGGGAAGCATTGCCTGAAAACAACTGAAAATTACTCTTTTTTCTATAGAAGAAATTTCCTGGTTACAGCTGGAAACCTTATTGTTTTAGTAAAATGCTGATCATGGGAAGTGGCAGAGTCAGATGCTGTCACGGGTCCCCCACAGGCATTAGCTCCCTGCAGAACCAGGACACAGGAGGCAGAGAAGCAGCTGGCCGTCTGCACACTGTGCAGGTCACACACATGTGTATCAGTGAGAGCCACAGTGCCCTCCATGGTTCACAGGTAGATGTTTTATAAAGAATGCAATGTTGCTACTTCTGTGCTGACTTGTCAATTTTGTTAGAAAATATCCTGAAACATGTTACATTTCATAAAAGCAAGTTAAAAGGAATCCTCTGAGCCTGTCTGCTCCCAGCTGTGCCTCACTCCACTCACACCTACCAGGACTAGTCTGACCACAAGATTAGGGTGCAGACAGAAGCCTGTCCAGCACCAGGATGATCCCAGAACCCCTCCTCAGCTCTGAGAAGAGAGGGACTGCAGCAGCTCCTGGCAGCCCTGATGGGCCAAGCCCCAGGTCATGACTTAAACCCTGGTGGAAACAAGGTCTCCTCAGACTGGAGGTTCTGAATACGATGACATAAGTCCAAAGAGAATAATGTGGAAAGAAGTTCAGGGACAGGTTACAGTGAGGGAAGGCCCAGTGGGGAAGGACTAGGAGGTCTAAGAGAGCAGATTTGAGTAGAAACCTAAGTGGAGAACAAGCAAGAATGGAAATCTAGTCCTTTCCTGTCCTGACCAAGGAGCCATCACTTAAATATTTCACATTCTGCCCCTGTCTAAGTCGTGGACAACACAGAGATATATGCCATCACCAGGAGCCAGAGACTAGTGAACAATCCCGAAGTTGGTGCACCCCAGTCAACAGTGAGGAAAGCAGACCCACAGCACTTTGGGCTTCTAGGGCCCGGGTGTGCAGAGACACGGGATGGAGGTAGGGAGGGGGACATAGATGCTTTCTCAGGTGCCCCATGGACACCATCTTGTAAATACTGTGATTTACAACCTCATTTCCTGATGTGCAATCGACACATGAAAGGGCATATGTCATTTGTTGTTATCGCACAGATCAAGTTCACCGTCACCTCTCCACTATCATCCCCTTTCTCCTTGATGACCTGGAGGGAGGACACCATTGGACCTTTGGAAGCCAGGAAGGGGTGGTCACTACTGTCCCTTGGTTGTGTTATTAAGCAACTGCACCCCTAGTCCCTGCTCCAGTTCAAAACCTTCGGGCAGCCAGAGCACCATTGGTTTAATTTTGTGAGATCAAAATGGAGACAACATACATCATCATAAGAAAATGCTATTTGCTATTTCTCTAAAACGTGAGGATAAACTTTCTTTATCAGTATCATATTTGCAAAAAAATAAACCATATCATTTCCTTCTGATCAATTAAAAGGTATTTTGGTATATATTATTATTTCTTGCTATCTCAGTATTAGAAGAAAATGCTTAAAGTATTCTGGATTGAGTTTTTGAGACAAGAGAAGGAAAAACCAAGTGTGTTTAATAAAATTCTGGGGTTAACCTTTATCTCTTCCTGGGTGAATAGGACTATGGTTTCGTCACACTGAAGCAGAAAATAACCAGGACACTTATTAATATGCACTTTTAAAACCAATAGAGCAGCAAATGAATCTCCCTGTAGTCTGAGAAATGGATAGAAACCTAAAATGATTTACTTAAAATGTTTTTTTTCTTATTAAAAAATTAACAAATTTTCATGAGTCACCAAATTAATGGGCAAAATCTAGTAAGAAGGAAAATATCCTCTGAATTCTAAACAGTCCTCTTAGCTGTTGAGTGTGGGTAGAGTTGGATGCATAATTTAGAGCTATGTTAGAACCTAATGTATAACTTGGTTATTTTGATTGTTCATCACAATCACCGAAGCCCATTTACACACTGGTGCTGCATCTGAGGAAGAGAAAGGCACTTACCTGGGCAGGTCACATAGGGAGTCAGGGGACCTGAGCAGATCCTGCACCCTTTTAAGGAAAAGACGTGTTTAACTCACCTCTCTGTAGGGCTTTAATTTTAGTTTCTGCAAGAAAGTGACAAGATCCCACTGGAGATCACAGAACCGTGGCTTCCCCCAGTGGAACATGTCACCTGACACTTACTTTTACTTTAGTCTCTGGTGGATAGTAGCAACCTGGGGAGAATTGAACTCACAACTTTTCTCTTAATTTCCTGGACACATCTGTGTGAGGGATCTGAAGGCTCCCAATTATGTAGCCCACAAGCATTCTCTCCTTTTTTAAATCCCATATTCAAGTTAGTTCAAACCCATGTCACATATTGTAACACTTTTACTTTGGGATGGGTGGTTCCTGGATCCTCCCATGGATTCCAAGTGGCTCTGGGGATCCTCTCTCTAAAATGTGAGACCATCTTCTTGGTTCACTCTCACACTGACCATGTGGTTGGGGTAATATGTCTTCTGGGATTTTTAAGCTCAGCTCCAAGATTTCACTTCTGTTTCAGGTTAATAAATATAACAAGATATCCATTATTATGATAGCAAAAGAAGCAAAAAAAAAAAAAAAAACATTTTGAGCCAATTTCTTTTCATTCTTCAGGAATTCTCCAGGGTCAACTCTTCAAAAAAAATATGGTGCTGGAAATACTGGCCATCCATATGTAGTACAATAAAATTTAACCTCTATGCCTCCTCACCCTGCATAAACCTCAACTCAAAATGACCAAGGACCTAGGTATTAGACCAGAAACCCTGTGTCCACTGGAAGAAAAATATAAGCCTAAGATCCCTAAAGAGCAAAAGGAAGATCGAGAATCTATAAATGGGATGCTATCAAACTAAAAGGCGTCTTCAAAGCAAAGGAAAAAGTCAAGAATGTTGGGCTGGGGTTGTGGCTCAGTGGTAGTGTGCTCCTCTAACACATGTGAAGCCCTGGGTTCGGTCCTCAGAACCACATAAAAATAAATAAACAAAATAAAGGTGTTTTGTACAACTAAAAAATAAATATTTAAAAAATAATGTAAAGAGAGAGCCAACAGGATGGGAGAATGCCTTTGCCATCCATCCCTCAAATAGACACATTCATCTCCAGGATATGCAAAGAACTCATCTATTTAACACCAAACAAATTGGCAAGGTAACTGAACAGGCACTTCACAGGAGAAGAAATACCAATGGTCAGCAAACATGGAAAGATGATCAACATCTCAAGCAATTAGAGAAATGCAAATTAAAACTACACGGAGATTCTAGCTCAAACCAGTCCAAATGGAAATTATCAATGTTAGCAAGAATGCAGGGGGGAAATTTCATGCATACATTGCTGGTGGGTTTTTTTAAACTTTTGCATCTCTTACAGAGAGCTATATGGAGATTCTTCAGAAAATGTGGAATGGAACCATCATTTGAATTTGTTATCCTACTCCTCAGTATATACCCAAAGGACTTAAATTCCACATAGTATAGGGAGCTGGGGTTGTAGCTCAGTGGTAGAGCACTCACCTAGCATATGTGAGGCACTGGGTTCAATCCTCAGCACCACATAAAAAATAAAAAAAAAAAAAGTTATTGTGTCCAACTACAATTAAAAAATATATTTTTTAAAAAAAGTCCACTGTAATACAGTAAGGCAGCCACATCCATGTTTAGAGCGGCTCAATTCACAATATCTAAGCTATGGAACCAACCGAACTGCCCTCCAACAGATGATTGATAAAGAAAATGTGGTGTATATTCACTATGGAATATTACTCAGTCAAAATAAAAAGAAAATTATGGGGCTAGGGTTGTGGCTCAGTGGTAGAGCACTTCCCTAGCATGTGTGAGGCACTGGGTTCAATTCTCAGCACTGAATAAAAATAAATTTTTAAAAGGTCCATAGACAACTAAAAATATTTTTACCTGATTTTTATTTTTAAATATATGACAGTGGAATACATTACAATTCTTATTACACATATAGAGCACACTTTTCCATAACTCTGTATATAAAGACACAAATTCGTGTCTTTATACATGTACTTTGGATAATGATGTCCATCATATTCCACCATCCTTGCTAATCCGCTGCCCCCTCCCTTCCCCTCCCACCCCTCTGCCCTATCTAGAGTTCGTCTATTCCTCCCATGCTCCCCCTGCCTACCCCACTATGAGTCAATTACCTTCTATCAGAGAAAACATTTGGCATGTTTTTTGGGATTGGCTAACTACACTTAGCATTATCTTCTCCCATGCCATCCATTTACCTGCAACATTACCTCCCTACAATGCTGAGGTCTGGCTTTGAACTTGTGATCCTCCTGCGTGAACCTCCCCCGCCACCAAGGTTATTGATTAGGGCCAGCATCCTAGCTTCTGTCCAAATTTTCTATCACAGAACAAAGATCATATCTGAGTCCCGTTATGCCATAAGGAGTCTAGACCCTGGTGCCTCTTGTGTGAAACCTCCCGTGCACCCAGGAAGCACCTGAGGGACACAGTGGTAGGCTTCACTCCTGCTTTGGGGATGCAAACTGGCAGCAGAAGACAGGCAGGCTCCCACCAGCCTCATCTCCCATCTCTATCTGGTGACCTGGAGCAGGGGACTCCTCTCCAAGTTCCTTCTGGGGTGGAAGTGTCACTGAGAAGTCATTGAGAAGCATTATTGTCCACCTGTCAGGTTTAGTAAAAGGAGCTGGGCGGAGCCGAAGTGCTGGGCAGAGTGGTCCTGGGAGTCCAACCCTTAGGAGCAGTGGGTGGGGCGGGGCCCAGCCAATGGGCACAGCTGGGGGCTGAACCGAGCAGAGTGAGTGGAGCCCCACCCCTAGGACCAGCAGGCGGGGCGGGGAGGGGCCTAGGGAAGTAGGTGTGGCGGAGCAGAGAGAGGGGAGCCCAGGGAATGGGCAGAGATGGGGGCGGAGCCCAGCGGGGCTAAGTGGAGCCCCACCCCTAAGAAGAGCGGGGGGGTGGGGCCATTAGAATCATGTGGGTGGCGCCCACCACCCGGGGCTCCCCTTGGGAGCGTAGCGCGGGAATAAGGAACCTCCAGGGGAGCTGCGGGCGAGGCAGGCTCATGCTCATGAGGCGAAGGAACCCGAGAGGCGCCTGTGTCTGGAAATCCTGTCAGAGGTCGCCATGGACCCAGCGGGGAGCCGGGCCCTGGGGCTCCCGCGGCCAGAGATGTGACCCTAGAGTCCGCTCCGCCTGCCGCAGTTTCCCCCTCAGGAGGCCGTGGAGGGAGGCTGGGGACCCGCTGCGCAGCCTCCTTTGTCCCTCCTCACGGACGCGGTGGACTCTCTGCGCATCAAGGTGGGTTGGGGTCCAGGGGTCTCTGGGAGGGTCCTCAGATGTCGCCTTGGAGACTTGGTTTCTGGGCGTGACCATGGTCCCGGCGTGTCGCGGAGAACCCTCCTGGTTCTTGCGGTGTAGACGGTGTGACCTGGAGGCCGAGAGGGTGGCGGGTGGCACGGCTGTCACCGCTGGTCCTGGAGCGGCCCCCGGGGTCTTCCTCACTGACCCGGGCAGGGTGTCCTGGCCCTGGGCAGGGGGAGAAGCAGGGACGAGAGCGGGCTCGACCCCGCCAGGGGGACCTTGGGGACTCGCTGCAGCTGTGAGCAGGACACGGGCGATGCCACCTCTCAGGCTGGGCAGAGGCCAGCGCAGCCCCGGGGTCTCTAAGGGACGGTATGGCATGGCGGGTGAGGAGGGGAGGGGGCAAGGGTGACGGCGACGTCGTGGAGACGGACAGGTGGACAGTTTTGTCCTCTATAAAACAGTCAACACTCCGTGTCGCAGGCTCCGCCCTGGACAGTGAGGACACAGGTGAAGACCCCTGGCCAGGAGTCCCTGTGTCCCCTGGGTGTTCCTTGCTGTTCCTGGTCTGGCCCAAGAGTCCAGGAGCTGAGCAGGTGTCGGACACTAGGTGGCGTCAGAGATGCGCAGGCGCCCAACAGGTGTGGGCTCCTTTAGGTCCCTAATGTCCTGACACCGACCATGGGGACATTTCTACTGCTGAGTTGTCACACTGTCACCTCTCATTGTGTCACTCAGCTGTCCCAAGACCCTCCTACTTGAGATAAAGGCCTCCTTCAGGAGATGGCCCTCGCCGCCTTCTGCAGTTGCGTCCCCATGAGTCCCCCAAACTTCCAAGGACATCTCCCTGTGCTTGGTGTCATTTCCCCCTGTTGGACGTGCTGAGCTGCTCATTGGACACGAGGTGGCGCCAGAGCTGCGCGTAAACTCTCCCTGAAGCCACAGCCTTGGGCTCTGCTCATCAGCTTGGTTCCTGGAAAACCTTCAGGATTCCTCTTAAGAGAAGCAACCAGTTTTAGTGTAACTCAGTGAACTTGATGCATGGGATGAATTTTCCCGTCAGGAAAGGGAGGATTATTACACTCTGCCCAGAGTGTTTTGGGTCCATCTTCTTGGAAAGAAAAATACAAAATGAGATCCCCAAGTGAGATAAGGGTCTGAATTCAGCCTTGGCCTCTCCCTACAACTGTCATTACTGGGAGGCTTGGAATCTTTGCCAATGCTGGGGGCATTTTCTTCTCTTTTTTGGGTTCAGATTTTCATAAGCCATGAAATAGAATTCAGTCAGAAGCATCCCCACCCGATGAGTCCCGTTAGTGTTCTACTAAACTAATACTACAGAAAGATCAAGTATTGTGCTCTGGTTTCTAGAAAAAAAGTTTCAATTCAAACGTGTGAGCCTGTGTATATGCTTGCTATCTGAGAAGAGATCATAAAATAAAATTGCATCCAAAAATCATAATTGTGGATGACACCATTTTTTTCTTTATTTATTTTTGGGGGACGGGGGCATTGGGGATTGTACCCACAAATGCTTAACCACTGACCCACATATCCAGCCATTTTTTTCTGTATTTTATTTTGAGACAGGGTCTTCCTAAGTAGGTGAGACTGGGTTTGAACTTGTAATTCTCCTGCCTCAGCTTCCCGAGCTGCTGGGATTACAGGCTTCCAAGGTCGCATCTGGCTTACCTCTTTAAAAAAAATACATTTTAAAATATACATTTAAAGTATACATTTGTGGTATGTAATGTACATATACATAATAAATCACTTGCTTCTCTAAAGCCTTCGTTTTGCAAGATGACTTTAAGAGTGTTATAGGGCAAATGCCTATAAAATCTTGGGTTTTCCACAAACCTCAGGCCCAAAGGAAATCTGTGGGACCTGAGAGTTCCTCTTAGAAGTGTCTCCTGCAGGGTTTTGACTTTTTCCGTGTCTCAGCCTCAGTTTTTTTCATTTGTAAAATGGGGCTCTTGATCTCTGCTTCATGGTGTTGGGAGAATTCAGCCAGATGTTGGTAGGGGACAGCTGCCTTAGAAGGTCTCTTAGGTGGTAAACCCAGAGAACATGTGCTGTCAATCCCTCATCCCCTCTTAGAGGATGTGGCAGTGAGATTGAGTGGAACATTTATATGAAAAACATTATGGGGACTTTAATAGGAATTAAATATCCTTGCATTGGATCTTTAGAATGTTTTCAGTAGTATGGTGTTTTAACAATATGAATTCAGCTTATCCAAGAATGTGGGAGGTCTTGCCCTCTTTTGAGGTCTTCTACAATTTAGGGAGGAGGGTCAGAAAAAAGAAAGATAGTGACATGAATCTGACCTGACTTTGCTCTGCACATATAGGAATACACAACAGTAAATCTCCACATCATATACAAATACAGGGCTGGAACCTAATTAGAATAAGACCTATTTCATGGTTGTATAAATATATGAAAGTAGACGCTATTGTCATGTGTAATTTAAAAGAACAAATAAAATAAAATAAATATGAGCCAGGCACAGTGGCATACTTGTATCTCACTTGTATCTCAGCAGTTCAGGAGGCTGAGGAATGAGGATCATGAGTTCAAAGCCATCCTTAGCAAAAGTGAGTCCCTACGCAACTCAGTGAGACCCTGTGTCTAAATAAAACACAAAATAAGGCTGGGGATGGGGCTTGGGGGTTCAGTGCTCTTGAGTTCAATCCCTGCTACCCCCCAAAAATAATTAATTAAAAAGAAGTGTGCACAAGCTATAAACATTCAAACCATTGCATAATTACAGATCCAAAACTAAACTAAAAAAAAAAAAATGGGTAGTAAGAGGTGGAAAAATAATGGACTAAGTTTTTTACTAGCTTGATGAAAGAATTCTAACCAAAAAAACTGGAAGGAATCCTATATCAAAATATCATCAAAATGAATGGAAATCCTCTTGCTGAGACCAGGTTAAGAATTATACAAAATTCCTTGTAAATTTAAAAAGTTGTAAGTATAGTTTCTGTTTCAGAATATTGACATTACCAATATTTTTAAATAAGTTTTCAGGAGTTCTGGGAGAAGAAAGAATGTTTTTTGAAAGTAAAGAAATGGGGGACAGGCATAGTGGTGCATGTAAACCCAGGAAAAATCCTGACATCCCAAAATCTAAAATTAATGGGCATAAATATTATTTTCCCAAGTTTTAGGAACTTGTATTCCTGGATATTTTGTCACCAGAAATAGGAAACAACCACCACCTTTTCTCTTTAAATATCCTTGCTAACTCACTTAGGTCATGTACCTAAGTGGTTGTGCCACAGTCTGCCTGGGCACAATTCACGAGCCACTTATCAAGCAGAAATGAACTTTATTTTTAGAACACACATGCCACACCACACAAGCTCTTCAGGAATTCTCTCAGAGCCCAACTGCCACCACCGGCTTCCCACAAGCCTCTCAACCCCCTCTCCTCCTGCTCTTGAGGCTGATTGGCTGGGTCGCATGGGTGGAGCCAAAAAAGTCCCCCAATGAGCAGCTCCATGGTCTGAAAAGGCGGGGAAACAGCCCAATGAGCATCACCGCAGAGGAGCCAATCAGCTGGCAGCTGGAAGTTTGCTGGGGCCACTGTGAGCCAATCATCAGCTGGCATCTGGAAGTTTGCTGGCAGCTGGAAGTTTGGCTGGGGCCTCTTCGGCTGTGACTCTCAACATCTCCCCCTCTCTGTTTAAACAAAAAGCATGTGGCTTAGGGACTGTGTCTGCCTTAGGTTGTCCAATACTACATATGGCCCTTACCCGTCATCAGATGAGCTGACCTCAAGGCATCAGCCTCCTGACTTAGGTTGGTACCATTGCAATTGTATCTTACCCATCATTGACTACCGGTCCAGCATACAGCCACACCTGTGGATAGGTTTTTGTACCAGCAGGGGGTGAGGTTCTTTGCCTCACCTCTGTTGGCCCCCAAATTTTAGCTGAACGACCATCACAAGCACAAGGGAGGAGGATACACAAAGCCAATTGATGGCTCTTTTTGGAAAAGTTGTACCACTGATGACAACATCAGCAAAAATAACCCAACACTACCACAAGTCGCTGCACTAACAGATAGTTCACAATGCATACAAGTGAGTTTACAATACATACAAGTGATACATAGTCCAGGCAAGTTCTGCAAGCACTTCAGTGATAGCTATTGCAGAAGCTGTAGACTGGTTTTATCATTTTCTTCACCAGCATGGGATGAAGATAGGAATTCTGGCAATAATGGCTAAAGAAAAAATTATGTAACATTCCAGAAGGCACTAAAAGAAAACAATTTTCTGAACAATTTACATTATCTTGAACAGAATTATTAAATATAATGAAAAGGAAAGGTGAAAGTAAATAAACAGATCTGTTAATCTGTTTTTTTGTTCACATATTAAAACAATCCTCAAGAGCTGTTTACCCAATTGAAATTAAACCATTTAAATTACGAGAAAAAAATTACTTGGATCCATTTTTTCATGAGCACTCATCATATATGATATATGAACATACATACATACAAACATACAACACAATACACAAGTGTGCACACATAATATAATGCATACAACACATAGCATAATAGTAAAGGCTTTATAACTTTTTACAGGTGAAATCTCCATTGCAATGTTTAAAAACTCTATAGTCAAAAAATAGAACTGATCAGCAAAACATTAACCTAGGTCTGTATGAGCTCAAAAAACAAAATAGAACTTCATGATGTGGGAAAGGGCAATAATAAAATAGATATTGAAAAAAGCATCCTGATTCTGTCGCAGATGTAAGGATAGCCAAACTGGAGTTCTGTATAACAGCTGTTATGGATTTGAGCCAAATCATCTTCTTTGTGGTCTGTAGAAATCACTTTAGTTAATCTCTCTGGAATCCAAATTGGCTGCTGTTCTCCATGTGGAAACACACAAACAGACCCCCAACTCCAGACAATTACTGGGTCAGGCCTTTCAATTGTCCTTTTAGAATATCCTTCCAAAGTACCTTGGGCTTATGTACGTTTTTTGGACACATATGCATTCCGCAACACTAAGCCCTGATGAATCCAAATCTTAAAAGTTTAGAGTAAAAGAGGTTATTTTAAGTTTATCTTTGGGGAATATATACCCCTTCCCAATTCCATCTTTTTGCTTTAATAAGTACATTTTAATAGTTTGATGAGCTCTTTCAACTATGCCTTGTCCCTGTGGATTGTATGGGATTCCTGTTATATGAGTAATGCCAAATGATGAGCACAATTGTTTAAAAGAGGTAGAAGTATAACCAGGGGCATTATCTGTTTTTAATTGTTTTGGAACGCCCACAGTGGCAAAATTTTGTAAGCAATGAGCTATAATAGCTTTAGTTTTTTCTCCAGCATGAAGGGAGCCCATCAAAAATCCGGGAGAAGTATCAACATCATCATGCAAATATTTTAATTTTCCAAATTCTGGAAAGTGTGTGACGTCCATCTGCCAAATATGATTAGGTATCAGTCCTCTAGGATTGGCTCCAAGATTAACTTGTTGTAAAAGGTCACACAATTTTGACATTGTTTTATTATTTGTCTAGCTTGTACCTTAGTTATTTTAAAACACTTTTGTAAAGTATTAGCATTGACATGAAACTTTTTATGAAAATTTGTAGCTTCTTCTAGTGTAGAGAAAATATGTATTTCATGTGTAGTTTTATCTGTTAAATCATTGCCCAAAATAAGGGCTCCAGGCAATCCTGTATGTGCCCTGATATGTCCTATAAAGAATGGATCTTTTCTGTCCCAGATTAGACTTTGTATAGTGCAAAGCAAAGAGAAAAGAGTAGAGGAAGTCAAAATCCTACCAGCATCTTCAAGGGATACTATAGTATTAAATATATACTGACTATCAGAAAAAAAAATTAAATACAGAATCTTTAAACATCACAAAAGCTTGTAATACTGCATTAAGCTCTACCTTTTGAGCTGGTTGTTTGGGTACTAAAAATGTAAAAGTTTGACCAGGGGTAACTACTGCTGCTGTACCATCAGTGAATACATTTTGAGCATTCATGGGAGGTGTTTTTCTTGTCATTTTTGGAAAAATTACAGGATGCAATGAACAAAAAGACAGTAAAGGATTAGATGGTAAGTGGTTATGAAATGAAACATTAGATTTGCACATGATTATTGCCAAAGTATTTAAATCATTAACTAACTCCTCAATTTGATCCATAGTATATGGAGTAATACTTTTATTGGGAGAAATTCCAAACACTCCCTTTGCTGCTTTTATTCCTTTGAGTATTAATTGTCCTACAGCCTCAGGATACCTAGTGAGAATAGTGTTAGGCGAATAAGTTAAATGTATCCATAATAATAGAACTTCTTGCCAAAATACGCCTGTAGGAATATTTTTTGTTGGTATTACAATAAATAGTAAAGATAAACGTATATCAATTCTATCCAAATGCATATTTTCCATATATGTTTCAATGATTTTTAATGCCTTTCTTGCTTCAGGCGTTAACATTCAGGGTGAATTTGGATCTGATGGACGTTTTAGGATATCAAATAAAGGTCCTAACTCTCCTGTTGGTATACCTAGATAAGGCCTTATCCAATTTATGTCTCCTAATAATATTGAAAGTCATTAAGTGATTTGAGTTGATCTTCTCGTATTTGAATTTTTGGTGAACAGGCCATGGTTGAGGATAATAGAATTCCTAAATAAGTAATTGGAAAATTTAATTGCACTTTATCTATTGCTATCTCTAGATTATAATTTTTTAATAAGTTTGTAAGTGTGGCATAACATTCTAGCAATGTGTTTTTATCTTTGTGTGCTAATAATACATCATCCATATAGTGAAATATTTTTAGTTCAGGATTTTGATTTCTAAGTGGCTGGATTACTTTTTAACATAAATTTGACACATAGTTGGGCTGTTAGCCATCCCTTGAGGAAGTACTTTCCATTCATATCTCTGATCAGGACCTTCATGATTCAGTGCAGGGATAGTAAATGCAAAACGTGGACTATCCTCAGGATGTATTGGAATTGAAAAAAAAAAAATCTTTAATATCTGTAACTAAAACATACCAGGTTTTTGGCACAGCAGACAATTGAGGAATCCCGGATTGAGCAGGTCCCATAATAACCATCTCATTATTAATGGCTCTTAAATCTTGCAATAATCTCCATTTACCATATTTCTTTTTCATGACAAAAATGGGAGTATTATGGGGAGATACAGAAGGTTGTAAATATCCTTCCGCTAATTGTTGTTTGACCAGGTCATGGGCTGCTTGTATCTTTTCTTTAGTCCGGGGCCCCTGAGGAAGCCATATTGGTCTTTCTGATTTCCAAGTAATTTTTATTGTCTCAGTGACCCCTCCTGAAAATCCAACCCATGTCTGTCTGTTCCTTGATCTATTTGTATTGGTGCTGCTATACCTTGTTCTTGTTCTCATAATCTTTTTCCTTTCCTAAAACCTTGTCTAGCCATAATAGTGGGTGCATTTGGATTGATGTTATTTATTAATGTTAGTCCTAATTGATCTAGGACATCTCATCCCCATAAATTTACGGGAAGATGATCCAATACATATGGCTGTATAGTTCCTTCACATCCTTCAGGATCCTTCCAATCTAATACCATTGCACTTCTATGGGGATTAGTCGCCACTCCTAGACCTTGAAGTGTTTCAGTGGCTTGTTGTAACGGCCAATGTTTTGGCCATTCTTGACGAGAGATGATGCTAAGGTCTGCACCTGTATCCAGTAGGCCATTAAATTCGTGTCCTTGAATATTTAGTTTTAGCATGGGGCGAGAATCTAAATTTAAAGACAGCATAGCCCAATCTACACCTGTGGAGCCTAATCCCCTGGAAACTCTTTCTACAGTATGACTGGAAAATTTATATTATAGGCTGGGTATTATTAGTAACTGTGCTATTCTATCTCCTGGTGAAATTACTGATATACCCTTTGGAGAACTAGCTATAATTTTTATTTCACCTTCTTAATCGGTATCAATTACCCCAGGACTTATCATACGTCCTTTTAGAGTAGAAGAACTGTGCCCCAATAATAAGCCTACTCTTCCTTTGGGAAGAGGCCCTTTTACCCCTCTGGGAATGATTTTAACTCCCATTTCTGGAGTTAGTTCTGTTCTGGTGGAGGCGCAGATGTCCAATCCTGCACTTCCTCTGGTTTGTCTAGTGAGGGATCTAATGGAAAATGTGTCCTGGGCACTACCCTGATGGAGTTGCTGGGTTCCTCCAGTGCCCCATATATTTGTGGTCTTGGGCCCCGGAGCATTGGGCCCCCCTGTCCATTTTTTGGCAATGGAGTCTGATGCCTTTCTCCATGATATCGTGTATAGACATTTGGTCTTGTTCGTTTTTTGATTAATGAGCACCTTCTATGGTGGTTTGAGAACTGCATTCATTAGCCCAATGTCTCCCTCTATGGCATCGTGGGAAAATACCCAGTATTCTACTCCTTTGATACCTAGTTTTGTTAAACCCTCCTCCTATGGGTCAATGCCTTTTAAAATGTCCTGTTTGTTCACAATTGTAGCATGTTTTTGGCCTGGCATCTAAAACCTGTTGTACTGTAGCTGCCAAGACTTGTCCTTGTTCATTAATGTCTCTACATAATTTAATATATGTGTTTAAATCTTCATGTTTCCATGGTCTAATGCCTTCTCTGCACCAACAATTCACTTGCTAATAAGCCAGTCATTTTATTAATGACATTGCTTGTTCTGTATTCCCAAAAACTCTGGTAGCTGTTTGAATAAGCCTATCTACAAATTCAGTGTCAGGTTCATTAGCTCTTTGTATTACCTTAGATAATTGACCTTGTAAACCTCCATGTCCTTGTAAAGTCTTCCATGCCCTAACCGCATCTGTAGCAATTTGTGAGTATATGGCAGGATCATATGCAATTTGTTGCTGCTGATCCTCATAAGGTCCCTTTCCTAGAAACATATCTAAATTTCTCTAAGGATAACCAGCTGCTGCATTTTGCCTAGCCATCTCCTTGCAAAATTCCTCACTGGCAAACTTTCATAACAGGTATTGTCCTCCATTTAGCACAGCTTTACACATACTAGCCCAATCTGCTGGCATCATGTCCAAGTTGGTAATGGATTTGACCATGCTTACAGTGAAGGGTGCTTGAGGACCATAGGTTGTTACAGCCTCGTTTAGCTGCTTCACTGTTTTGAAATCTAAAGCATGGTGAATTCACTGCCCTCCTGCCTGCTCAAATACCAGACATGTTAATATTTGAGATCCTGTCTCAGGATCCCATCTATCAACTGTGGCGGTTGGGGGCCTCCCAGCATATGAAGGTGGTGCTGTTGGTTGGACACTTACGCCCTCTGGTGTTAGTAGCAGTCTACTGTTGTAACTTTTCCCCTGATGGCTTTTTCTGCTCTAAAATTTCTTCCTCTGTCTGACTAGCTTGAGATACCTTCTCTTTTACTTGAATCTTTTCCTCTGACTAACTTGAGAGACCTTCTCTTTTACTTGAATCAATATGTCTTCTCCTTCCTCTACCATTGTCCAAACTGAAGGCTTTGGACTAAGCAAACAAGATACAAAATCCATATGGCAATGTGCCAACTGGAAGAGTCCCTGGGCTTTTCTTTTCTATTCTTTTAAAATCTTCACCATGATGGTTCCATTGTGACATATTTAACCACTCCTCCTTAAAAAGCCATGGGCTACATTTTTGTATTGTATCAATGTATGCCCTGACTGCTCTTGATTTTACTGGGATGCCTCCTTACTCTAACAATTTAATTAACACTCTTTCAGTTTGTTTTTTTTACTAATTTCTGATCCTATATTTCTACTATAATACAACCCAACAAGATGACACCAAACAAAACTAAAACAGAATGAAACAAAAGTGGAACAACAAAAAATCATTATAATACCCTTTCAATCCTCCTGAAATGTCCATCAGTCCTTTCTCCCTATCTGTTCCTCAGATGCAAATAGTTTTTCCTCAGATGTGAGTGGTTTTTCTTCCATCTTACACATCTCCAGGGACAGGCAACTTAAAACAAAACAAAGGAAGAATCTTAAAATGGCTACTCATCCTCTCACCCTGCCCTCAGGGGTGAGCAGTTTACCTTATCACTTACCCACAGTCATTCCCCGTACAGGCCACCAAATGCTGCAGTCTGGCTGAGCACAATTCAGGAGCCACTTATCAAGCAGAAATGAACTTTATTTTTAGAACACACACACACCGCACCACACGAGCTCTTCAGGAATTCCCTCAGAGCCCAACTGCCACCTCCAGCTTCCCACAAGCCTCTCAATGCCCCCACTCCTTCTGCTCTTGAGGCTGATTGGCTGGGTCGTGTGGGCAGAGCCAAAAAAAGTCCCCCAGTGAGCAACTCTGTCGTCTGAAAGGGCGGGGAAACAGCCCAATGACCATCACCGCAGAGGAGCCAATCAGCTGGCAGCTGGAAGTTTGCTGGGGCCACAGTGAGCCAATCATCAGCTGGCAGCTGGAAGTTTGCTGGCAGCTGGAAGTTTGCTGGGGCCCCTTTGGCTGTGGCTCTCAACAGGTTGAGTACATGGTCAGGATTGACTCTATTTGCTTCTAATTTGTTACATTAATTTTGGACAAGAAATGCTTCATGAGAAAATCTTAGCAGATGTTTTGCAGTAATGCAGGGTTACTCTGTGTAAGCTGAGGTTTTGATATAGAACCCAACTTCCTTCTAAGGTCTTTGAAACTTGGAAAAAAATACACAGAGTACAAAGTCACTGATATCCATAGTATTTCTATTTGAGTTATGATATGGTCAAAAGATAAACGAATGACAATGGCACTTTGCATTTAAAATGCCTAAAAACAGGAGGTTGTCTTAAGCAGAGCACCCCCTCCAAAATCAGCACATCAGGGGCCCTAGAGCACAGGGAAAGCACATTGCTTCCCGAGACCCTGGGGCCCAGAAGACCATGAGACCATATTTTTTTTTAAAAAAAATTAAATTTGTTTTAATTAGTTACACATGACAGTAGGATGCATTTATGCACTTTGATATATCCTACATAGATGGGATACATTTTTTTTCATTTTTTCTGAGTGTACATGTTGCAGAATAGTATTGGCCATGCAATCACATATATGCATACAGTAATAATGTCGGTTTCATTCTACTATCTTTCTACCCCCACATCCCCTCCGTATTTTAAAAGTGTAAACAAAAATAAATAAAACCTTTTTTTTTCCTCCAAATGTTATATATGAAGACCAAATCATTTTTCAAGAATAGAGTTGAAAATGACATTTTCCAGATACGGAAACCTGGATGTATTCATCCACAGGGCATACACAAATAGAATACGTTGAGGATCCAGATAAATAAAAACAGAAGTTGTCCAGGACTCAGAAAAATGAGAAATGATGGGAACCTGGACTTTGCAGATCAGAAGAAAGAATCAAATGCATGATAAATGACCAGGAGAACCCAAGACACTATGTTTGGTCTGGGTGGTAAAGAATGGCAGCAGATATGTGTCCATCCATTCCTTCTGCTCAGATCCCATTCTTTTTTGGACTTTTCTTTCAAAACACAAGTACAATGGTGATATTTATCTGAATTTCTTGAGGGCCATAACAGGCTTCCAACTAGGCACAGGGCACCTTCCACAGTCATGGTGACCTTTCCTTTCGCATCATTGCCCTCCTGACTGCTGTGACAGGACACCTCGTGGTGGCTCTGATTGGCATTTCCTTGAGAATTGATGGATATTGAGCATCTTTTCTTTGTTCGTTGGCCACATACGTGTTTTTGCTTGGGTGAGATATCTATTCATATCTTTTGCTGTTTTTAATGAGGTTATTATTTTTTTACTAAGTTCTGAGGTTTTAATAAAAGTTAATTTTCTTTGTGTGTGGTGCTGGGGACTGAACCCTGAGCCTTGTGCTTACAAGGCTGACACTCTACCAACTGAGCTCCATTCCCAGCCCCAAACATTGAAAATCAACCTCTTTCCTGATATATGATCTGAAAATGTAGTCTTCATCTGTATGTTGTCTGTTGCCAGCTGATTGTTCACCTTTCTGTACAGAAGATTTTTGGTTTCATGTCATCATATTGCTGACTTTGTTGCCTGTACTTTGTGTGTGATATCGCAGAAATCATTTCCTATTCCAATGTCATGAAGATTTCCAACTGTTTTCTTTTGGCACAGATTCAGGTCTCACATCTAGGTCTTCAATCCATCTCGACTTGATCCTTGTGTGTGCTGTAGGAAATGGGTCCATCATTTTTCTTTTGCATACAAATATCTGTTGACAAGACTATTCATACTACATTGGTTATATTTGGCAGTGCTTTTAAAGTCTTCATGACATTGTATGAAGACGTTTACCAAGACACCCCATTCTGTTCCACTAGTTTATAGGTTTACTATTATGCCACTACCATATTTTTTTCTTTCTTCCTTTTTATTTCTTTTGTACACATGTGTGGTTTTCAAGTGTTGGTGGTGAACCCCAGGACCTGTGCATACACACTAGGCAAGTGCTACAACTCCAAGATCCATCCTTAGCCCTAACACACTGTTTTAATTACCATAGATTCATGATATATTTAAAAATTGGGTGTGATTCCATCAGCTTTGTTGGTTTATCAGGGTTGATCTACCTATTCAGGGTCTTGTAGGGTTGCATGTGGATTTTAGCTACCTCGTTTCCTATTTCTGTAAAATATCCTCTTGAGATTTGGAAAAGGGATTGCATCTGATCTGTACATCACTCTGATAGTAAGGACATTTTGATATTGATTCTTCGCATCATGAATATGATGCATGTTTCCTCTGATTCATTGATTGCTTTGTTTTCTTGCAATCATTATAGTTTTCTGGGTACAAGTGTTTTCTTTCCCTGGCCAAGTTTATGCCTCGGTATTTTGCTCTTTATAATGGTTTATTGTGGGGATTGTTCTCTAAATTTTTTTTCCACATATTTTGTGGCAATAGTAAGGAACCAAACAGAATTCTTGGGTTGTTGCCTTTGTGTTCTTCTGAATGCCTGTCAGAATCCTGAAAGGAATTCTGTGGGATCTTTAGTGTTTATACATATGTGAACATGTCACTGATGAGTCAATGTCTCTCCTTCCTTGGAATTTGTATGCTATTGGGTGTCCCTATAATTGATCCGCATGTACTGAGCCACCTGTGTCCCATGGATAAACCCCAGGCCTTCACCATGGATGATGCTATCAACGTGTTGAATTTGGAGGAGATCAAGATGGTTTGGTGCTAATTGTTCAATGTGTAGCCCTCCATCATGAAGTCCCATGTCTCTGGGCTCCTTTTTGGAGGGGTGGGTGTCTTGTGCTACTGGTTCACTCTACTCCATCAACAGTTACTTTGTTCCGGTTTCCAACCTCAGTTTTCCGAGGTTGTGTGTGTCTAGGGTTCTCTTTTTCAATCTGGTTGTGAATGGAATCGTGTTGCTTCACATCTCTGCAACATCCTCCTGATGCACCCCCAAGTTCTTGTAGGTGGTACTTTGATCCTTGTTTTTCTCAAGGAAATTTCTGATTCCACTTGTGAGTTCTCCGTATGTGACCTGTTAAACGATGTTGTTTCATTTCCACGTAGTTGGGACTGACAGTTTTCAGTCTTTAATTTAATCTTCACTCTATGGTGCTTGTTGATATACTTGATAGGATATCAGTATCCTTAAGATTGAGGAGGCTTGTTTGTGACCTGATGTGTGTCCTCTTGTGAGCACTGCTCTGAGCACATCAGAGTAGTGGATTCTGCCCTTGGTGGGATGTTCTGCATGTCTCTTGCGTCCTTTTGGCCTGGTTTACAGCTATACCTTGATGTGTGGTCTTAAGATTGTGTTGCTGTTATTGTGATCTCAGCCACCCAATATCAATTGATTGAGGAGTTTCATTGATTCAGAATTAACACCTATTCATGATAACTTAAACAGCCATTTTGTTCTGTCCTCTAATCTTTTGGTCCCCTTTTCTCCTCTTATCTATGTTCCTTTTCTGATTTTTAAAATGTTTAGTCTCATATTCTTTGCTTCCTTTACTACTTACATTTTTTTATAAAGACATTTTATTTGAGAGTATTTTATATTTGGCTAATTTTTCTAATTAAAGAGAATATATGACAAGTGCATAATTTTCACAGCACTGCTGTCATGATTGGTAAACTTCCCCGTGTGACTTACTGTCTAAACCTGGTGTTTTGACAGCATGTACCTTTCACACAGGAAAGGAGCTACCCACTGCAATGCTTAACGTCTTTGGAAGGCTGAGCAGCACAGAGTGGTGCCTAACAGCATCCGCATGGAGAACACCTCTCCTGGGAGAGGCTGAGATCACAAGTGAGCTTCTCAAAATCAATCTTCACATCAATGGGACAAATCAGCTCTGAAGTTTCAAAGCTCACCAAATGACACTGCGGCACGTTTAGAGTCTTATCCCTTACTTTATAGTTTCATAAAGAATGTTTTCCACAACTGAGTTGATACTTAAAAACACTTTTATGAGGATAAAATATATATAACATAAACATTCTGACCATTTTTCAGCATTCAGTCAAGTGGCCTGGAATCTGTTCACATTATTGCACAACAGTCAACACCACCAACGACAGCACTCACTTCCTAACTGAATATAGGTTCTCCATGTACCAAGGGACAGCGCCCCACTGCCCCCTGTCTTGGTCTCTGGGACACCCTTGTGTTCCTGCTCTGTCACTCTGCCCACTTCAACTCCCACCTTCTTTAAGTACATTTATACAATGTTTGTTCTTTTATGACTAAACTAGCTTCACTAAGTAGAGTAACTTGAGGACTCAGCTAGGCAGCCCCGTGTTCCAGAATATTCTTCCATTTTAAGAGTTGATGATATTCCAGAATGTGCAGAGGCCATTGTGTATTGGTTACATATTCTTATGGTTGTAGGTGTTGAGTTGTTTCTATGTTTGAATATTTAAAGCATGGTTTTAGGAGCAGTGATGTGGAGATGACTGTTTGACTCCCTGCATGTAGAACATGTGTGTGTCTGTGTGTGTATGAGTGTGTACTGTGTGTGTGCTGGATCATGTGATATTTCATTGTAGAATATGTTTACAAAGGTAGTTTAGAAAAATACAGACAATGAAGACAATGCAATATTTGAGAAGCATTGGAACTGTTCTGTATCTAAAAAGAGTTTGGAATAACCCATGTTATAACAAGTGACATCCAACTCACAGGCCCCTATTGGATCTAGTGAGAAACATGACATCCCTGTAATATCTTGTAGAACCACATGGTTTGGCTTTCTTTGATGTAATCGTCATCCACACGTGTCCAAGTGGATGGTTTAACAGAGGGAGTGAAACTTTGCATTGCATATAAATCAAAGACTCTACACACTCTGTCATGATAAATCACTCCAGATTCAGCACAATTTCTCGCCTTAACAGAACTTATCCACCACTCCTACTGAAATGTTTACTGTCTTCTCCCACATGTATCTGAAAATAACAATTATACGTTTTTCAGTATAAATAAACACCAAAGGGCTGAACGAAGCATAGCTATGGGTCACAAGGATCTGGATACAGGAAAATATTGGATCATCCCTCAGTGTGATTCTTGCATAGGAGACAATGCTGTCCAAGATGGACATGACCACGAAGCAACTCATGAGCAGCAGGATTTTCTGGGTGGCCCTCAGTTCTGGGGATGACACTGGAGAGAGGCTGGTGCTGTGGAGACACCGGGACTGCCTCTTGTGCCTGCACAGGAGAGCCACCATGTATCCACTGGAGAGGGCCATTATTCCTATAAAGAAGACTTCCTGAAGGTCAGCAGGATGGACAAGCTGTGACGGAGAAAGAAGGTCATGGGAATGAAGGAGCAGGATTCTGTGACGTACATAAAGTTGTCTGAGGTCCAATTGGGGGTAGCAGCAATGGAGATGAACAGGTGGCTACTGAAGGATGAGTAGATGACCCACAGAAAGAGAAGGATTTATGTTTGAATTTTGCCAAGTAGGAGCTCCTGGGGCTGAGAGTGATGGCTTGGAGGACACTCAGCAGGCAGTTGGCACAGATGGAGAAGCCCCTCATCAACCTGTACAGGTAGATGAGCAATTTACACGTCAGGTCATCCCATCTGCCCCCCTGAGGTATAAAAATGTCAGAAGCTATGAAGCCATTGATGAGCAGAATTACCAGGTGGATTAGGGCCAGGAGACCAATGCGCAGGTCAGTGGGCTTAGGTCTGTGCCCAGTAATGTGCAAGGAGATGTGGACGAGGAGAAGAAGGGCGTTGGCCATGACCCCAACACCAGTCATGGTTTACACGGTGATTCTTATGTGAATATTACTGTACAGTCTGTTGGCTTTGTTCATCTTGCAAGGGAAAGAAAAATATTGTGACCACAGTAACACAAAAAAAATGTCTTTTTTTTTTTTTTTTTTTGCAAATCTGACCTCCTTCATCAATCTCAAATGAACACCACTACCATGAAGAAAAAAAGAAGGTTCCTCGAACTGTATTTTTATTCCACATGAAAACTCAGTTCTGGTGCTGGGCACAGTGGTGTCTGCCTGAAATCCCAGTGACCCAAGTCGTTGAGGCAGGAGGATCACAAGCGTGAAGCCAGTCTGGGCATCAAGTGAGACCCTGTTTCAAAATACAGAGTCAAAAGGACCAGGTGGAACTTTGTGCTGATGCACTTACCCACCAAGCAGCCTCCAGTACAAAATTAAAAAAAAAAAAAAAAAAAAAAAAAAAAAACAACAACTATGTTCTATTCACACCCTGGAGAACACATGTCCACGCACCGCCTTATCTCAGTACCTTCCAATCTCACTGTGACATCCACAGCGGCATACATATTGATACTTCAGTTTTCTTGTACATAAAAAAAATGCGACATTTATACACAATGGAGTATTACTCTGCATTAATAAATGACAAAATCATAGAATTTGCAGGGAAATGGATGGCATTAGAGCAGATTATGCTAAGTGAAGCTAGCCAATCCCTAAAAAACAAATGCCAAATGTCTTCTTTGATATAAGGAGAGTAACTAAGAACAGAATAGGGAGGAAGAGAATGAGAAGAAGATTAACATTAAACAGGGATGAGAGGTGGGAGGGAAAGGGAGAGAGAAGGGAAATTGCATGGAAATGGAAGGAGAACCTCAGGGTTATACAAAATTACATACAAGGGTAAGTGAGGGGAAAGGGGAAAAAACAAGGGGGAGAAATGAATTACAGTAGATGGGGTAGAGAGAGAAGAGGGGAGGGGAGGGGAGGGAAGGGGGGATAGTAGAGTTTAGGAAAGGCAGCAGAATACAACAGACACTAGTATGGCAATATGTAAATCAGTGGATGTGTAACCAATGTGATTCTGCATTCTGTATACGGGGTAAAAATGGGAGTTCATAACCCACTTGAATCAAAGTGTGAAATATGATATGTCAAGAACTATGTAAAGTTTTGAACAACCAACAATAAAAATTAAAAAATAAATAAATAAATATTTTACCATAGTAAAAAAAAAAAAGAAAATTTCCTTAAATTTAATATTTGTTTATGTGATCTTTCAGTAAAAAAGAATAAAAGTAAAATGGATATTTTTGTGCAAAAAAAAAAAAAATTCAGCCAGGTATCGTGGTACACTTATGTAATCCCAGTGGCTCAGTAGGCTGAGATGGGACAATGGCAAGTTCAATGCTGATGTCACCAAGTTAGCAAGGACCTCAGCAACTTCCTGAGAACCTGTCTCAAAGTGAAAAATAAGAAGAGCCAGTGATTTTTTTTTTTAAATCACTGCTCAAAAGAAGTGCCATCTATCTTAGAATATATTTCCTTCCTATTTCCTCATGTCTGAGGTTGTCTGGGGCAAGACAGGAGCTTAATTGATTTGCCTTTTCCTGATCTTGTCTGTAAGGTGCATAATAGGAGGTCTACAAATTGGGCCAAATTTCAGGGGGGTTGATTGCAAGAAACTGGAAGTGAGACCCTCCCAAACATGAGTGTCCACAGACTAGACCTGCACGGAGTTACTTCATATCTGCACCATGTTAATTCTGGCTTATTTCTCACCAGTACAAATGTTTGTAATATATAAAAAAGAAAATATTGATGTGTGAACTCTAATGTCAGACTGATTGAAGTTGTGAGTCACAGCTGCCATTTACCATAACTTCTTCTTAAGCACTCTGGGATGCTGAGGTCCAGTCATCTCAGCTGTCCACGTAAAGAGTCCTGTTATGTGAATCCTGCAGAGACTATGTGGGAAAAAGTAAAGTGTGCCTACCAACCTTGAAAGTGTTCGTGGCACATAATGAGCTCTCCAGAAATGTTGGCTTCTAATCTTATTATTATACATTTCTTCATGCACAAGACTTGGGAGAATCAATGCAGTTCTTTTAATAACAGATGAGATGTGTCCCTGCCTGAAAAGAAAGAGAAGAAAGAAATTACCACAGGACATGGGGATGCACACCTGTAATCCCAGCAGGTCAGGTGCCTGAGGCAGGAGTATGTGAGTTCAAGGCCAGCCTCAGCAACTCAGCAAGACCCTGTGTCTAAATAAAATATATAAATAGGGTGGAGATGTGGCTCAGTGGTTAATTGCTCTTGTGTTCAGACTCCAGTAAAAAAAAGAAAAAAGAAAAAAGAAAAACCAACATAGTAGAACATTTGCACAATCCGGTTATGAGGACTTGAAACTTTATCTGTCTTTGGAATCCATTGAGGTGGCTATACATGTCACATTTTCGTTCATCCTCTAGCCAGAATAACTAGCCTATGTTAGAACATTCTGAAAATATTACCAAGAGCTTAGTCTTTTTTCCTTTTCAAGAATTTACCATCAGAGTAGTAAATAGAACTACATTTAAAACAGACTTGATATTTTAAGGTTTTAATTAAAGGACACATGTCCAGCCCATTCCTGAAAGATGAGCTCTAAGATCTTATCTCTATTACAAGTTCAAGGTGACATTTTTTATGGAATCAAATGCCCAAGACTGAAATTTATGCTGGAAAATTTGTTGAATGATCTGCTGGAACAATATTTCTTGGAGAGTGTGTGCAATGCTTTTAGATTTCATACATGAGTAAGAACATGCAGTGTTTGTCTAAAAGGGAAATTCTCTATACCACTAGGGAAAAAGTCCTTCTTTTCCCAAATGTGGTTATGAGGAAAAATAAAGTTTTATTCTTTCACTTATTCAGTATATTCAGGTTGCTACCATGATAAGCCCAGAAATGACACTAGGAAGATCTTCCACAAGGCACACATGACACAGGCACAGATATTATTCCCTTACATCTTTAAACATAAAATTACTTATATCTGTTCTTATAACAACTGTTTCATGTAGGTAAAATATATACTGATGAATCTTTAAAGAATAACTTAACATCTATGTTTAATTATAATCATTTATGTACGACATTTTAAAACAAAAATTTAGAATTTTAGTTCTAAAATTGCATTATCTTATACCGTTTGTGTGAAATGGAAACTTTGTTTTTGTTGGGTTTAATTCATGTTAAAACATGTGCAAGGCAAGCACACAGCATTGTAAAACTTTCAGTAACATGTTTAAATCACCTGCAGATCAGAGCATTCAAGGACATGATTTTCAGTCTTACTTCAAAATATGTAGTTGTGAAACATGAAAGTTTTAGAAAAATCAGGAATGAGAAGAAGTCAGGAGTTTTCAAAAATATTCAGAAATTCAGACCCCAGTTCATTGTTGCTTCAAAAAGAACAGAAAGTCTTATTTGTCTGAAGGCAAAACTGCAAAGTAGCGGCATGAAAAATGAGTCTCCTTTCTCCAGAGCATGAAGGAACGTTAACAAACACTTTTCAAAACAAAAAAAAGTGTAGACCCAGGAGGAATTACGTATTTATGAATCTATCCACCTGTGTGCAAAGAGTTTATTTTTCCTATCAGAAATTGAACCCAGGAGTCCTCAACCACTGATACACAGCCCAAGGCCCCTCCCTCGTTTTTATTTTGAGACAGGGTCTCACTAAGTTTCCCAGGGCCTTGCTAATTTCCTGAGGTTGGCTTTGAATTCACAACACTCCTGCCTCAGCCTCCGGGACACTGGGATTACCGTGCCCATCTTCCATCTAAATTTCAGATCACATCATAATGTATCAGCAAATCATACATCCAATACAGAATACTGATTCACTTAAATATCATACAATATGTAAGTGACTTTAAAATATAGGTAGCTACATCTGTGTTAATAGCTCATTGACATTAGAATGAGTTCTAGTGAATAATAATTAATCTTTTATAAAAATGAGCTAAAAGAAATTGTCCAGCTTGTCCTCTCCCAGCCATTGCATCTGACACTCACACCTTTCTAGCACAGAAGAGCCCAGAGGCTCAGGACCAGGATGAAACTTTCTGCTTCCCTGCAGGGTAATGAAGGGGCCTCCTAACCTGTGGCTCTTAGCAATGTGACGGTATTCAGTTAACACACTATTCAAAGCAAACTACATTAGAAAGACTGCAACTTTCATAGAGAGGGACATAAGTCACAGGGGAAGTATGTGGTCTGGGTACAGTGGTGCACACCTGTAATCCCAGCAATTTGGGAGGCTGAGACTGAAGGATCACAAGTTTGAGGCCAGCCTCAGCAACTTAAAGAGGCCCTAAGCACGTTAGGGAGACGCTGTCTCCTATGAAAAGTTCTGGGGTTGTGGTTCAAGGGGTCAAGCACTCCTGGGTTGCATCCCTGGTACCAAAATAATAATAATACCAGCAGCAGCAAAGGAGCACACTTTGATTCACTGTTGCCACATAGTTCAACTTTACCACGGTTCCCATGGCTAAAGTAAGATGGAGAAGTGAAATGTGGGAGGGGGACTCATCCTGCTTTAAGTGGGTTAGGATCTCAGGAAAAATTGGGCGGAAAGTTCTTCTCTGTGGCAGAGATCTAGCTGGGAAACTCTGACGAGCACTAGGGAGAAACAGCTTGTGCATCAGGGAGGGCACCACCACCCACAGCCAGGTGCCCTGCTGGGTGCAGAGCCAGTGTGACATATATAAGGACCAAGGAGGTGAAAATCCTGGAGAATACTCGGGTGAATGAGTGGCAGCTATTTCCAGAAAATAAGGCTAAAAATAATCCATTGTTTCTGTAAACTGGAAGGATTTAAGTACCGCTTGGGGTTCACACTTACAGAGAGACCCTAAGAATATTTTAAAGTCTGTATTCAGAATCATTAAAAGAAAAATTAGTCTTCTAACAACAATAGGGAACAGCAAATTAGATTCATTACAGACCCTAAGCTTTCATCTGTGGGAAACCCAAACTTACCTGCAGGAGGATCTGTTCCCCTGATGACATGAGTCAAGTCTGGTTTGCTTTAGGAAGAAGAAAAGAAGATAGATTCACTTTTTTTTCTGGAAGTGCATTTGCATGAAATAGGACATGAAAATACACACCAGGACAGAATGAGTTTAGGATGTGGAGGGAAAGACACACTCATACACTGCTGGTGGGACTGCAAATTGGTGCAGCCAATCTGGAAAACAGTGTGGAGATTCCTTGGAAATCTGGGAATGGAACCACCATCTGACCCAGCTATCCTTCTCCTCGGTCTATACCCACAGGACTTAAAAACAGCATATTACAGGGACACAGCCACACCAATGTTTATAGCAGCACAATTCACAATAGCTAAACTGTGGAGCCAACCTAGATGCCCTTCAGTGAATGAATGGATAAAAAAATGTGGCATATATAATCAAAGGCCTTTCAGACACTTTCATTATTAGGAAAAGGGCAAAGATAATTTTTAAGTGAATAATGAAAAGAAAGAAGATTAATGAACACAAATATTCTTCTTATCTAGCTATAGATAATAATGTTACCTTGTCATTGGAGAAGGAGAAGGACACCACAATCGGATTCACTGGTCTTTTCCTGGGACAGTGACACAGGACCACTGTTTTCTCACTTGAAATTTGCTCATGGGCAGAGTACACACTATGGAGTGGCACCATTCACTTTTAAATTGTGAGATTAAATGTAGGACAAGAAAGATTGTATCGGAAAATTCAATAGATGCCTGTGGCCATGTGAGGTTGCCCTAATTACCATCTGGGCTATATAAAATTATTGTTTTTAATTCCTCAGAGTCCAGTAGTCGCAGATCAGTAATATTGTATTTGTTCAGGAAGATGAGAGAAGGAAATCTGAGTATATTCAGTACAAAGCAGACAAGGAGACTTATTACATCCCTGATTATTGGTTTAGGAGTAAATAACATATCAAACAGGGAAACACATATATAACATGAGCACTGCTATAGTTGCTAGAAGAAAATTAAATAGAAAACTGAGATAATTGGCACTTCCTATTGAAAATAGCACCTAACTTTCTGTGTCTCAATGGATGATGCAACCTAGGAAGATCTCCTTCCTCACATTTCACAGAGCACCTTAGTCTTTTTAAATATAGGGGTGTCTTAAGCTACCAAAAACCTCATTCCTAGACACAATTTGCCCCTTGCCATCTCCTCCTACAAGCTTCAGGTACTCACTCACTATCTCTGTTGAACGGAGAGGCACTTACCTGGATGGATGCAGAGCACTTGGTGCACCTGAGCAAAACCTGCATGGTTATAAGGAAAGGGTGATTTGAGCTCATCTCTCTGCAGCCTGCAATTTTAGTGTCTCTACTAAGGTGACAAGATCCCACTGGGGAGCACAGAACTATGGAGTCCCCAGTGGAACATTTCACTTCTCCCCTTGATTTGATTCTGTTCGGGATAACAACCATCTGGGGATAGGTGCTCAAAATTTCCTATGAGTTCCCTTGGCAAAAAAAAATGCATCCCAATCTTGTAGACAACTCCAAGTTCTCTTACTTTGGTTCAAAGTTCAAATTAACCTGTACCCGTTTCACATGTTGTGATACCTGGATTCTGGGGGTGAGAGGTCCCTAGATCCTCCTGAGGCTCTGTAGATCCTCTCCCTGTGACGTCTGACAGATGCCCTCTTCCCCATTCCATTTTCACGTGAAACACCTGGTTTCCTAACATTCCTACTCACATACTCCATAATTTGCATACAGAAAATTGCAGGATTCATACTGCATCACATGAAAGTACTCTTGAAACAATACAGAAAAACCAGAGGCAGATCTGGAGGCTTGGGTTGAGGGAGTAGCAGGCAGGTGGCACCTACTTGCAGGAGAGGCAGAGTCTGCGCTGGATTCCACTCTGTTGGGAATCTGAGTGATCATCCTTCAGCTTTATCCTCATCAATGGAGACAGGAAAAAAGCTCACTCTTCCTCTGGAAGGAACAATCAAAATGTTTGTTTGTTTATTGTTTAATTTATTTTTTTAAGTTTGACATGATATCATTTTTATTTTATTTATTTATTTTTATGGGGTGCTGAGGAACAAACCCAGGGCCTTGTACATGCTAGGTGAGCGCTGTGCCATTGAGCCACAATGCCAGCCCAGTTTCTTATGTAATTTATACAAAATTATATAAAAATATATGAGACCTGGAAAAAATGGAAGTCCATGACCTACAAATCTAAAATAAACACAAAAATTTTAAGTATATCTTGCGATGTTCCAGGTATTGGAATTAGATAATAATGCTCTAAAAAGACCTGTAATCAATGTAATAATAGTTCATCCTGGTACAATAGATGAAAAGATTAGTTATGTCCTGAGAAAAATGGAAAATTAAAGGTATCAAATGAAAATGCAAAGAACTAAAAATATAGTATCTACAATGTGCAATTTCACATTTAGCTGGGCACAGTGGCACACACCCATCATCCCAGCAGCTGAGGAGGCTGAGACAGAAGGATTGTGAGTTCAAAGCCAGCCTCAGCAACAGCGAGGCCCTAAGCAATTCAGTGAGCCCTGTCTCTAAATAAAATACAAAACAGGACTGGGGACAGGGCTCAGTGGTCAAGTGCCACTGAGTCCAATCCCTGTTACAAAAAAAAATCACATTTACTGGACTGGATAGATTGGAAACTGTAGAAGAAAGCTTCTGGGAACTGAAAAACAGGTTACTATGTATCCATAGTCAGAGTAAGAAATCCAAATTAAAGTTTTAGGACCATAGATGTAGGTTGGTGGTAAAGTCTGGGCTTAGCATGACCAGGCCCTAGGTTCAATCCCCAGCATCTAAAAATGTACATAAAAATATTTAGAAAATTAAGTGATCTGAAGTATATTATATGTAAGCATTCTAACCTATGGATATTTAGAAAGCTGAAATGAGGGCTGGGGTTGTGGCTCAGAGCTAGAGCACTCGCCTAGCATGTTCAAGGCCCTGGGTTCAATCCTCAACACCTCATAAAAATAAATAAAATAAAGGTATGGCGTTCAACTACAATTAAAAAAATAAATATTTATTATTATTTTTTATTTATATATGACAGCAGAATTCACTACAATTCATAATACACATATAGAGCACAATTTTTCATATCTCTGGTTGTATACAATGCATATTCACACCAAATTTTGTCTTCATACATATACTTTGGATAATGATGTAGATCACATTCCACCATCCTTGCTAACCCCCTGCCCCTCCTTTCCCTCCTACCCCTCTGCCCTATCTAGAGTTCGTCTATTCCTCCCATGCTCCCTCTCCCTACCACACTGTAAGTCAGCCTCCTTATATCAGAGAAAACATTCAGCATTTGTTTTTTGGGGATTGGCTAATTTCACTTAGCATTATCTTCTCCAACACCATCCATTTACCTGCAAATGTTATGATTTTTTTCCCTTTTATTGCTGAGTAATATTCCATGGTGTATATATGCCACATTTTTTATCCATTCATTCACTGAAGGGCATCTAGGTTGGTTCCACAGCTTAGCTATTGTAAATTGTGCTGCTATAAACATTGATGTGGCTGTGTCCCTGTAGTATGCTGTTTTTAAGTCCTTTGGGTATAGTCCGAGGAGAGGGATAGCTGGGTCAAATAGTGGTTTCATTTCCAGATTTCCAAGGAATCTCCATACTGCTTTCCATGTTGGCTGTACCAATTTGCAGTCCCACCAGCAGTATATGAGTGTACCTTTTCCCCCACATCCTCACCAACACTTGTTGTTTGTCTTCATAGGAGCTGCCATTCTGAATGGAGTGAGATGATATGTTAGAGTGGTTTTCATTTGCATTTCTCAGATTGCTAGAGATGATGAGCATTTTTTTATATTTGTTGATTGATTGTATGTCCTCTTCTGAGAACTATCTGTTCAGGTCCTTGGCCCATTTATTGATTAGGATATTTGTTTTTTGGTGCTTAGCTTTTTGAGTTCTTTATAAACCCTAGAGATTAATGCTCTATCTGATGCGTGAGGGGTAAAAATTTGCTCCTAAGATGTAGGGTTTCTATTCACCTCACAGATTGTTTCTTTTGCTGAGAAAAAAAAAAAAAAAAAAAAAAAAACTTTTAGTTTGAATCCATCCCATTTATTAATTCTTGGTTTTAATTCTTGTGCTATAGGAGTCTTATTAAGGAAGTTGGAGCCTCATCCCACATGATGGAGATTAGGGACTTTTTCTTTTATTAGAAGCAGGGTCTCTGGTTTTATTCCCAGGTCCTTGATCCATTAAAATAAACCTGAAATGAAAAAAAAAGTGGGGAGGGGGGATTTTGGTTGCAGGTTGTTCATTCCAGCTGTTAGTTGGTTGGTTTTCTGTTGTTTTGTTTTTGGCATTAGTATGGAACCCAGGGGCACTTAACCTCTGAGCCCCAGCCCAAGCCCTTTTCATTTTTATTTAGAGACAATGCCTCACTGAGTTGCCTAGGGCCTCACTAAGTTGATGAGGCTGACCTCCGACTTTTGATCCTCCTGGGTCAGTCTCCCAAGCTGCTGGAATAACAGTTATGCACCATCCAACCTGAATTCATTCAGGTATTTAATATAAAAGTGTTATTTAGGAATACTTTTATATTTACATAAAATTTACCAAAACAGCAGAGGAATTTCCTAAATATCCTCCCCCTGGGAAGGAGAAATCCATCCTCCATTTTACAAATTTAGCATTACTGTGTGCATTGGATTGCTAGAGCTATCAGATCAGAATACCGCAGACTGAATGCTCAAAAGGTCAGAAATCCAAGATGAATGTGTCCTTAGATTTGCTTCCTCCTGTGACCTCTGTTCTTGACTGGCAGATGGCCCCCTGGGGTTGTGTCCCTTTCTGGTCTCCCCTCTGAGCATTGTCTGTATCCAAATCTCTTCTTATAAGGACGTGAGTCACACCATTTTAGGACAAAGCCATGTGAACTTGTGTGAACGAACCATAACTATATTGGTAAAGTTTCTGCCTTCCAATGTTACCACAGTATCAAGGTCTGAGAGTTAAGACTTGAATGTAGGAAGTTTGAGAGTACATGAGCCAGACTGTGACACTGGGTGCCAAACCAAGAACTGACATCAAACACTACCCCTAACAAATAAGAATTATTTTTTGAATTTCACAATTTTTTGTGAGTCATTTATTCATATGCACAAAGGAAAGTAAAGTCCCAATCATTCTACTGTCTTCTATATTCAGATTGCCCCTCATGGAAGATCTTTCCATCTCCTAAGGTCTTCTTCAATTTTATTCTTTAGGGTTCTGTATTTATAGAAGCCTTTTATCTCTTTTGTTAGATTGATTCCCAGTTTCCTGAGGAATCTCCACACTGCTTTCCAGATTTGCACCAGTTTTCAGTTCCATGGCCATGGATGAGTGTAACTTTTCCCCCACATCCTCATCAACACTTATTGTTACTTGTATTCTTCATGATTGCCATTCTGACTGGCATGAGATGAAATCTCAGTATAGTTTTAGATTGCATTTCTCTAATTGCTAGAAAAAACAACAACAAAAAAACTCAAGAAATGTTGAACACTTTTTACTATATTTGTTGACCATTGGTATTTATTTTACATCCTGCTACTGTGCTAAATTCATTTATAAGTTCTAGAAGTTTTCTAGTGCAGATTTTTGGTTTTTCTAAATATAGAATCATGTCATCAGCAAATAAGTATGGTTTGAGACATTCTTTTTATCTTCATGTCCCTTTAATTTCTTTCTTCTGTCTACTTGCCCTGGCTATAGTTTCAAGATGATGTTGAATAAGAAGTGGTGACACAGGGCATACTTGTCTTGTACCAGAATTTCAAGAGAATATGCTTTCAATCTTTCCATTTAGGATGATGTTGGCATTGGGTTTAGCATATATAGTTTTTACAATATATGTTCCTTATATCCCTGGTTCTTCTAGAATTTTGAACATGAATGCTTGCTGTACTTTATCAAAGTTTTTTCTGCATCTATTGAGATAATACAATTCTTGTTTCTAAGTCAATTGATGTGATGTATTACATTTATTGATTTCCATTATGTTGAACCAAACTTGCATCCTTTAGATGATCGTAGTCCACTAGATTTTTTAAATGTTTTTGTATTCAGTTTGCCAGAATTTTATTACGAATTTTTGCTTCTAAGTTCATCAAGGATATTGGTCTGTTTGAGAAGGGCATCCTGGGCCATTCTGATGAGGGACAGGCCCTGTGTCTGCGCCCCAATTTCCTAGACTATGTGGTCCTGGCAGATGTGAGTGGGGTGAGGCATAGCTGGAAGGGGACAGGCTCAAAGGAATTTTTTTAACTTGATTTCATGAAATGTCCACATTTTCTGAATGTTTTCTAACAAAACTGATGAATTAGCACAGAAATAGCAACATTGCATTCTTTATAAAACATCTACCTGTGAACAATGGAGGGCACTGTGGCTCTCACTGATACACACGAGTGTGACCTGCACAGTGTGCAGATGGCCAGCTGCTTCTCTGCCTGCTGTGTCCTGGGGCTGCAGGGAGCTAATGCCTGTGGGGGGCCTGTGACAGCATCTGACTCTGCCACTTCCTGTCAACAGCATTGAGGGGACAGGAGATAGGGTTTCCAGCTCTAACTAGAAAGTTTCTCCTGTAGAAAAAAAAGTTTTCCACTGGCTTTCAGGTAAAACTCCTCTGAAAACACAGTTCCCTTCCCTCCTCAATCTGTCCCTCCCTCCCACGAAGGTGTGGGCAGGGCTGCATCCTCTGGGCCATGCTGAAACCCAGTCCTGAAAAAAATATGCATAAGTACAACTCTGTGTGCCTGAATATAATTAGTGTTTTGATTCTTTCCTTCATTACAGCTACAAATATCAATAAAGATCATCAATTCCCTCATTAGTAACTCCCCAATTTTTTCAAAACACAACTGTCCCTTTTTCCTCCACATATTTGTTTTCATTCACATTTTCATATATTAATTTTTTCAATATAAATTTATTTGCCTCTGAAAAACAAGCCCATAGTGAACATAGGTAATCAAGAGTCAGAGTACAGGAGAGAGTCAGGTAGAAAACAGATCTCATTTACATCCCAGTTCTTTTTCTGTGGGCCTTGCAACCTCGAACTAGTGGCCTCTTTCAGCCTCATTGGAAGGCTTCAGAGATTAGCCTGATTCCTGTATGAGGAAAATATGCAAATGTATGAAGCATGCCATGAGAAAAAATTAGAGTAACAGCTAACTTCTGTGTGCACACACATTACGTGTATGTATTAGCTCTTAGTAACCATAGTGAGGCTCTGAAGTTATTAGTATTACTGTCCCCTCTTTACAATGAAGGAAACGAAGACCCAGATAAATGAAGTCAGTGAATTGCAGAGGAAAAAGGTGGAGAAAATCAGGATTTGATTGACAGGCCGCAGGTCCTGGGCATCAGCACTTAGCCAATGGTATTTCTGACAGAACAGTGACGTCATGTTAAAGTGGCAAACAGGTATCACAGCAATTGCCACAGACAGCTGTGAACTGGAATGCCAACCCCCCATCCTACATCGATCTAGCCCAAAAATGCAGCTGGATGCCAGATGGCCATGTGTTTGGACCTATAGTGACACAGCCTTAACCAAAGAAGTCAGGATGCTGGATTGAACCCCAAAAGGTCAACCCCTGGAGGAGACCCAAGCCATCACCTTCCTTCTGGGGTAGCATGTGGAGATTGTAGCTGCACTTCTGGGGGTGATGTGGGGACTCCCAAGGACATGGGTCCCAGAGGCAGGAGGAGACTGCTATTTCTCCTGACTCCTGAAAAGTTTACTTTAACCAAAGGAAGAAGACATTGGGTGGATTTCTTTTTGTCTTCCTCAATATTAGCTACAAATTCTGTAGAGTAGATGATATTCACATATTTTTTTAGGTGGAATCTTACTGTGTTATAGAGGAGCTGGTCTTGAACTCCTGAGCTCAAGTGATCCTCCTGCCTCAGCCTCCTGAGTAGCTGGAACCACAGCTCTGGAGTGCTCTGTCCAGCTCAAAGATTCAGATTAGCGCTGAGGCTTACAATGTTGTCTGTCTTATTTTAGTTGATTTTTTAAAACATAAATGACAGCAGAATGCATTACAATTCTTATTACACATATACAGCACAATTTCTCATATCTCTGGTTGTATATAAAGTATGTTGACACCAATTTGTGTCTTCATACATGGACTTTGGATTAGCAAGGATGGTGGAATGTGCTGTCTGTCTTTTGAGCAGTTTATTCTAACGTCAGTTCGGGCAAAACTGTCACTATCTATGAAGAAAGAAAGTGTGAGTGTCTGCATCTGGATCTTGTGTGACCTGGTCAGTATTTACCCTAGGCACAAGTTAAGATCATTAAGGAAAATAGAGCCAAAACTGTCTTCCACATAGTGTTGGAAATCCTGGGCTGCCTCAAGGAATCAAGCACGTGTTTGGAAGTAGCTGGGCATGGTGAACTTGGCGTCTGCAGAAGGGTGTGTCACCAAACCCACCTGGAAAGAAACTTGCATGCCAGCCTCGTGTGCTTTTGGGCAGAGAGCCCACCTGTGTTCACCCCAACACAGCACTGCCCCCACTCTGATAGGAGGAGTTCAGGCTTACCATCCATGAAACTGGCTAATTTTGAAACTGGGGAGGGCAAATGCAAAAGCTATTGTTAAACTGCCCCTGACTGGACCTTACACCCCAATGAAGGCTGAATCTTGTGTTCTGAAGATGGACCCCCTTGACTTTATATTTCACACAAGCCCTACATTATTTTTTCTTTTTAGACCTATTGGTCTTCTTTTCACTTTGACTCTTGCACCCTTTCTCAATGCCAGGCACACGAGACATATTAACGTTTTGATGTGGAAATGGCCCATGGTTAAGGGTTCTTTCCTTCTGAGCAGTTTGGGTAGCCTTCGTGGTGATCAGGAACACCTGGAGAGGGCCTTTCCATCTCCAGTGAAGCTTGTCTCCTTCGTAGGTCTTGGCTAAAACCCAGTACCAGGCTGGATGTGAATCATGAACTCCAGAGCAGGCGTTGGGGCAGCAGCTCATCATGGTCAAACCAGCCAAAAAACCAAAAAATAGATCAAGTGCACCTGTGCAGGGGGTGAGGCACACCTGTAGGTTCAAAAGTTGACTCAGAAGACACTTGTGACTCGGACAGAGCTTTCTGTGTTATTTATTAGACATTTATATGTAAAAACTCATCATGTGTACCCTTCCAATTTCACTTACTTTGGAAAGGACTGACCCAAATGTACATCTCAAGAAACAATAAAAAGATGATTGTCTCATCTGTTAAATGCCAATGTATGGCTGTGTTTTGGTCATACTCTCTTCCCAGGTGGCTAAGACCAAGATATCCATGATAACAAGGAGGAGGAGAGTCACAACTTAAATGAGAAAAGAAAATCAACTGATACCAAAATGGACCTTTTTGCTCTCTACAGTTAGAGCCAGAAAGGGTTTATCAGGGATCAATGTCGGGAGCCTGTGAGAAGCCTCATGGCTCCTTGAGCTTTTCCTTGACCAGTTGTGCCATCTACCAGGATGGGTCAGGGTCTTCCTGACCACAGGCGGTTTCCTATGGTAGCAGGAACGTGGATGTTTCCTTCAACAATGACATTTCTTTTTGCAGCATTTGCACTGGTTGGCTTCCTGTTTTCTAGGGGCCTTTTAGTCCCTGTGATTTGGTGGTCAGGTGACTCACGGAGTGGTAGGGAACTTAAAGGATCCTGTTGTTCCCTGAATCTTGCCTGACCTGAGAGGCCAAGGAACAACATATTGCTTTTCTGTTCTTAACTTTGGTCTCCATGTTTTGGTTTTAAACATCTAGCCAGGGAGATCCACCAGTCTTGAAGTAGGAGCACTGGTCTTAACCTCCATGTCTATAATGTTATAGTGACCCCTTCCATTTAAGTGGTGTCACTCTTCGTGCTGGAAGTCAGCTTTATATTCTGTCTGTCGGTTCTGTAGTGATGCCTTATTGTCTCAACCTAACTCAGGTTGGTTTATTAGTAGTAGTGAGTCTTGCAGACACCAACAGGTGGCAGTTACAAAGTTGTACAGGGAAATTACAAAATGAAGTAAACATGAGCTAAAATGACTTCAGTTTGTATAATAACTTGAACCAAAGGCCTATTTTTTATCCCAAACTTTACTTAGTGATGTATTGTATCCCTGTTTATTTTGAGATCACAGTCAACTTTACAACAACAACAACAAAAGTCTCTTTTGAACATTTTAAGTGTGCTTCCTTCTGGTCTGCTTTGGAGCCATCCTAACATGGAGTAGGGTTAGCTGGGGCACTTGACAGATGTTAGGTAATAGGCTTTATTTCTGAAGTTGACCTTTGCCTTTTACTTAAATATCGTTTTATAAAATTCTGACATTTCCTCAATCTATCTGAATATCAGTGAACATAATACAATCTTTCATCTGAAACAGGAACCAATCAGAAAGACTAAGATGGCTCTCAATATAAACAAATCAGACTCTCCTTGTTACCTTCCAAAAAAGAATTTAAATCCTTATCCTAGTATAAAGAGTTCCCTCAAAATTATATATATATATAATATTATATATATACACACACACACACAAGTTACTTATTAATGTGAAATCACACATATAACATATATCCATATGTATGTGTATATATATATATATATATATATATATATATATATATATATATATATATAACTTAGATTACCTTTATCCAGTTACAAAGTATTAAATGAATAATTACCAACCAAACTGATTGTCTCTGTATAAATCGGAAGGTGACGATTGCTACAGAAAATTTCATTTTGGAGAACTCCAACTTGGTACAAATGTTCTAAGCTCCACATTTTAAAAGGCTTGTACACTTTAGCACCATGAGTACATCTTATATACAGAGAAGCCAGTAATGATTTGGGTCACAGTTAGACAGATGCCCTTATTAAGTTTATTAACTAAGTTAAAATTCTCTTTTTGTGTGAGTATGTGTGTGTGTGTGTAGAAATTTATTTTTTATATATTTTTAAAATAAATAATAAAACATGAGATATCCATATAGAGTCTCCCAGAAGGAGAGAATACACGGAGAATGACTACAAGAATATTCTAGAAAATAATTACTAAAAGCTTTGCAAATCAGGCAAAAAATTAATGGATCCCAAATAAGACCCATCAATAAAATCCACATCCAAGAACATCATAACTGAACTTCTGATAATAAAAGCAGAAAAAATTTAAAAAAAATCTTGAAATCAGACAGAGAGAAATGAATACCCTTGAAATTACAGTGGGTTTCTCCTCAGAAATCATGGAGGTGGAAGGAAACATGCACAACAGTTTTCAACTTCTGAAAGAAAATAACTCCTTTTTTCTATATACCTTTATTTTGATTTACTTATCTTTGTGTGGTGCTGAGGTTTGAACCCAGTGCCTCACATGTGCTAGGCAAGTGCTCTACCCTTGAGCCCCAGCCCCAGCCCAAGACCTTTTTTATTTTAAATTTTTAAAGTTGTCAATGGGTCTTTTATTCATTCATTCATTCATTCATTCATTCATTCATTCATTCATGTATTCATTTATTCCTATGATAAAAGAAGGAACATTGGAGTATCCAAAAATAATAAGGGACAATAGAAGACTGATATTTTTATTTACTTAGATAAAACAGACTATCTTCATGAGGTTTTTGTATAACATTTTAGGATTTTTAAAAACTACCATTAACAGTGATATATAAAACTATGGGTGAGAAGACATAGACAGATGTTTAGGTTTCTTCGCTTCATTCACGTTAGTAAAATATGGATACTGGGAGACTGTGATGAGTCACGTATTTTATAATGTAACCCTCAGAGCTAACTCTGTGAAAATGATACAAATAGAAAAAATTCTTAAAGTGTAAATGAATAGACTCCTAAAACCTGGAAGTGTGTCTAAGTTTTGTTTGTTTGGTTGGTTGGTTGGTTGGTGTTGGGGATTGAACCCAGGGCACTCAATCACTGAGCCCCATCCCCAGCCCTACTTTTGTGTTTTATTTAGAGACAGGGTCTCATTGAGTTGCTTAGCTCCTCGCTTTTGCAGAGGCTGTGTTTGAACTCGGAATCCTCCTGCCTCAGCCTCCCACAGGAAAAGTAAAAAGATGTAAAGGGCACATGTCCATCTTTACAGGAGAAACGTTTCACAACTAATGTATGTTGAAAATAAAAAGCTGAAAAAAAATTTTTGTATACTTTTTTTCAGTTGGAGACAGACACAAGATCTTTATTTGTTTACTTTTATGTGGTGCTGAAGATCGAACCCAGAGCATCATGTATCATGCAAGGAAAGTGCTCTACCACTGAGCTACAACCCTGGCCCCGAAAAAATATTTTTTTAAGAAACTAAATTTAAAGTTTTCTATTAAAACTTAGAGCCTGGCACAGTGGCCCACACCTATAATCCCAGCAGTTAGGGAGGCTGAGGCAGGAGGATCATGAGTTTAAATCCAGCCTCTGCAAAAGTGGGGTGCTAAGCAACTCAGTGAGACCTTGTCTCTAAATAAAACACAAAATAGGGTTGGGGATGGGGCTCAGTGTTCAAGTGCCCCTGGGTTCAATCCCCAGCACTAAACAAACAAACAAACAAAACTTAGACAAGGCTGACACAATTCTCAGATGTATACATAAGAGTTGTTTATTTAACCACCTATGAAGTAATTATTGAAAAGACTTTAGGGCTGGGGCTCAGTGATAGAACACTTGCCTCGAATGTGTGAGGCACTGGGTTCAATTCTTAGCAACACATATAAATAAATAAATGAATAAATAAATAAATATATAAGTAGGTCCATCAACAACTAAAAAATTAACTTAAAAAAATAAAAAGAAAGACTTTAAAAGCTGCACAGAACCTAATCCCTTTCAGATGTAGTTTCCCTAAGTAATAAAACCTCACTGACACAAGAAATTATCTTGACAGATAAAAGCAGATCAATATTTTAAAGAGCCCTTTTCTAAACATAGAGAATTAACATATTAAAGGTTAATCTTACTTTACTTACTTGAGTAACTTTGTGCTGATTATCGCCAGCTTAATCACATACCAGAACCTTTTGAGATTTACCATCCACAAACCTCTTGCAACTTACGTAGACACTCTACAACTGGTTCACATACCTAGTTTTGTCCTCTTTCATCTTGGAATTCAGCGTAAGAAGATCACTTTACCATTCAGAAATGGGATCTCTGAATCACACGGTGGATCTATTGTAAGTTTTATGAGAGGCTTCCACACTGATTGTCGCGTCTCTTGTACTGACTTCATTCCAGATCCAAGTAGGAGAGCTCTTTTCCTCTATATCTTCACCAGCACTTAATTCTGCCTTTTTGATAATAACTGTTCTACTGGGACAATATGACATAGCCTCCTAATACCGACTTGCACTTCCCTGATGACTAACAATATTGGATATTTAAAAGATACATGATGGCTGTTCTGGTCATCCACCCGTGTGGTGTGTGTGTGTGTGTGTGTGTGTGTGTGTGTGTGTGTGTGTGTGTGTGTTTTGCTGGGCAATGGCCCCAGGGCCTTGGGCATGCAAGGCAAGCCCTCTACCAACTGAGCTAGATCCCCAGCTCCTGATCATTCAACATTTTTTAATTGGATGACTTCTTTGTTGCTGATGATGTTGCTATTATCTTTCAGAGTAGTACTCTTTTACCAAATGAACAGTGTCCCAATATCCGCTCACATTCTGTAGGTTGACTCTTCACTGTGGTGATTGTTTCCTTTGCAGTGCAGAAGTTTTGTGATGTCTCCCCAGGACTATTTCTGCTTTTGTTTCCTGGGTTTGTGGGTGTGATCCTGAAAAGCATTACCTCTACTGAACCAGTGTCCTGAAATGTTCTGGATCTAGCTTATTTCACTCAACATAATGAACTCCCATTCCATCCATTTTTCTGTATGTGATATTATTTTGTTCTTCTTTATGGCTTAATAGATCTCCATTGAGTACACATACGACATTGTATTTATCCATTCATCTGCTAATACCTAGGCTGTGTTTGCAGTTGGGCTATTATGAATTGTTCTGCTTAAAAAAAAGTAGGTATGCCATTGCTGGTGGGATTGCACATTGATGCAACCACTCTGGAAAGCAGAATGGAGATTCCTCAGAAAACTTGGAATGGAACGACCGTTTGACCCAGCTATCCCTCTCCTCTGTCTATACTCAAAGGACTTAAAAATCAGCACACTACATGGACACAGCCACATCAATGTTTATAGCAGGTCAACTCACAATACTTGAACTATGGAACCAACCTAGTTGCTCTTCAACAGATGAATGGATATGGAAAATGTGATACACACACACACACACACACACACACACATACTCACACAATGGAATATTATTCAGTCTTAAAGAAGAATGAAATGATGGATTTGCAGGTAAGTGGATGGAGCTGGAGAATATCATGCTAAGTGAAATAAGCCAGTCCCCCAAAACCAAAGGCTGGATATTTTATCTGATTTGTGGATGCTAATTCACAACCTTTGCCAAAGGGGCAGGTGCTAGGGAAAAATAGAAGTACTTTGGATCAGGCAGATGGGAGTGAAGGAAGGGGAGGGGTCTGGGGGTAGGAAGGATAGTAGAATGAATCAGACATCATTACCCTACATCATGTACAACCAGAAGAATAAGTCATACTCCATTTACATACAATGTGTCAATGCATTCTACTGTCCTGTATAACTAACTAATTAGAACAAATGAAAAATAGGTGTACATCATTGCTATAGTATGCTGACTTTAATTCTTTGAGGAAAATACCAAGGATTGTAGAGCTGGTCACATGTCCGCTCCATTCCTAGGCTTCTGAGGAACCTCTGTGGTAATTTCCGTAATGGTCCTATGCATTTCAAATCCCATCAGCAGTGGGTAATTCATTCCCCCTGCACCCTTGCCAGGTATTTGTTATCACTTATATTCTTGATCCCTCCTAACAGGAATGAGATGAAATCTCAAAGTAGTTTTGACTTGGGTTTTCCAGATTGCTAAACTCTTGAATATTTTTTAATGCAAGGTGACCATTTGAATTTCTTTTTTTAAGAAATGTCCATTTAGTCCATTTGCCCCATTGATGGGTTGGATTTTTTTCTGGACCCTTGGATTCTGGATTTTGACCTTCTGTTGGAAGATTAACCTGCAAAGATTTTCTTCCTTTCAGTAGGTTTCCTGTGCTGCCCAAACGGTTTTTAACAAGAGCCATCCCATTGATGAAGACGTGGTATTTCTTTTTCTGAATGTTAGAAGTCTTCCTGGGGAAGTCATTGTCTGTACTGACATAATGGAGTGTTGACCTTATGGTTTCAAAGTGTCCTGGTCTGATTCCTGGGTCTGTGATTCACTTGGGGTTGACTTTTATGCAAAGTGACCGATGGGGACCAGTTGCCAGTGAAATCTAATTTTTTCTCCTTTTCCTCCAAGCTGTGGTTTGGGAACCTTTTTCAATCACTGAGGACTGTATTTGTCCCTGAGTCTTCTACCCTAGGAGCTTGGTCCCTGTCATCTCCTAGGCCAGTCACATGCTATTTGGGTTACTCTGTGGTGCAATTTGAAGACCCATGTTTTGAGGCTGTCTGCATTGCTCTTTCTGCTGAGAACTGTTGGGCTCTTTGGGGTTGTTTCTTTTTCATTTTTTAAAAATGTTTCCATACAAATTCTAGGATTGCTTTGTCTAGTCCTGTAAGTGAGGTCACTGGTTATAACTGTTGATTTTTAAATTGACTTTTCAATTTCACTCACATTTTGAAAACCTCAGCTGGGAGTTTGCAAATCCTGGACACAAAACTCACACTATTTCAAGGGGGTCCCGGGACAAGGGTGCCCCCATGCACTGCAGGGAGAGGACCCTCAGAGCCACTGGGAACGCAAAGAAGGTGCCAGGAATCTCCCCCTCCACAGTAGGGACATCACACACCACTTCATCCTAAGACCAAATAAAGGACATTGGTACTGGGTCAGTGGGACCTGGATGGTCAGTTGTCATTGCTCCTCCAGATAGAAGATATCTCCAGGGAATGCAGAGAAAAGTTGTGGTCACTGAAATCCCCAGGTGACTGTCACCCAGCAGAGCATAAAGTGAAGCTGAGAGACAGGTGCAATGTGCCACCAGGGACTCCATCTTCACTTCTCCTCAGTGGCCTCTTGTCACCTTTCTGCGGTCCCTAAAATTGCAGGCCCACAGAGAGATGAACTAAACACGTCCTTTACTTAAGCCATGTAGGTTCTTCTCAGGTCACCCGGTCCCCTCTGTGTCTGTCTGGGTAAGTGCTCTTGTGCCCTGTGAATGAATAAGGAGTGGGGAGGGGGCTTTTGTGAAGTGACTGGGAGGGGACAAATTGGGACTCCCAGACTTTGGTGGCCCCAGGATAGTCACCTTGTGGTAACAGGCATCCACAGTCAGAGGATTGTTTTCTTTAGAATACAAATAGAATGTTTGTTCTCAGTATATTTAATTTTGGGGGGAGGATACAAGGGATTGAACCCAGGGGCCCTCGGCCCCTGACCCCCATCCCTAGCCCTTTTCTGTCTCCCTGAGTTGCTCAGGGCCTCAATGTTGCTGAGGCTGGCTTTGAACTTGTGATCCTCCTGCCTCAGCCTTCCAAACCAAGGGAATTACAGGGGTGCACCACCACCTTGCCTGGATGGTATATTTAAATTTGATAACTCAGAAGTAATTCATTGCTTTTTACCCCTAAGAAATAATTTCTCATATTTTCTGAATTAAAAGACTTTGCTTGACTTGTACTCACATGTTACCAAGGATTTATGTTATCTAAGGATTTTAAACATAAACCTTATTGATGCAGGTCATCAGGTAAGTGATAAGTCTCAGTTTCAAATATAAAAACATACTCAGCTTTTCTTCTCTCATCTTGAGAACCCAAACAGAATGGTTATGTGACTTCTATAGCTCAAAAAATTGCAAAACATGATGTCAAATTCTTTAGAAGGAAATAGTGCTGTTTGTTCAAAACCCCATCTCAGCTGGGTGTGGTGGTGCAGGCTGGTTATCCCAGCAGCTCAGGAGGCTGAAGCTGGAGGATCACAAATTGGAGGCCAGCCTCATCAACTTAGTGAGGCTCTAAGCAACTCAGCGAGACCCTGTCTCTAAATAAAATACAAAAAGGTCTGGGAACGGGGCTCAGGGGTTAAGCATCCCTGGGTTCAATCCCTGATACGAACACACACAAAAAAAAATTCTCACCAAGGGCAGAGTGCAACCTGGCAGCCTTATATCCTTGAAAAGCAGCTACCCCTATTTTTACCCCATTTCATCAGGAATAGCCACCATCTGTGGACCCAAGCCCTCTCCAGGGTTTTGCTCCTCCTATTCCTGGGGTTCCTGTATTCCAGAACAGCTCTGCACACATCCCTGACATCTGCCTTTCGATGGTCCTGCCCTCCCTGATGAGCCCACCATTTCTCCCCAGTGCTCTTCCTAGTATTTCTCCTTGACTTGCACCATAAGGTAGAGCTCGAAGCCCACAGTCTCAAAGCCTCCTGCTCCTCTACCCTGTTCCGGGGACCTCCTCGCTGGACGAGAGGGAGCCATGCACTCGTGAACCAACCAGGACCTGTCTCGCCTCCCATATCCCTTCTGTATATTTTATTTTGCAAAACTTTCCCCATTGTATTCACCAGTAGGATTCTAGGCTTATGGTAACTGCTACCTCACTTATGTTTTTTATTGGTCCTTTTAAGTTACACAGGACAGCAGACTCTGTTGTGATATCTTCATCCAAGCGTGGCATATATTTTATTGTAATTAGGACCCTAGTCCTGTGGAGGTACACAGCGGGGAGATTTTGGAGGGGGATCAGGGGCACTTACCAGGGATGAAAGTCAGGGGCACACAACCCCTGAGCCCTGTCCCCAGCACTATTTTGTATTTTATGAGAGACAGAGTTTCACCAAGTTGCTCAGGGCCTCACTTTTGTGGAGGCTGGCTTTGAACTCATGATCCTCCTGCCCCAGCCTCCTGAGCCACTGGGATTTCAGATGCACCGTGGTGTATTCATATATGTACAGGAAAGTTCTGTCACATCCATTCCACTGCCTGTTGTCCATTTTTGGGTTAGTATCCAGCAGGTGATGAGACTGAGGATGATGGTGACGGTGAGTTTACCTAATAATGACCAAGTGAAATACTATTTATTTCCCTGAAGTATATTTTATTGATATTAGCAGCCCCTCCCTAAGGTCAGAAGCACCCAAACCTGCACTGGGGTCTGCTGAAAGGTGTCCTCCTTCCAAGCCACTCTCCATTTCTCTTCTCACCAACTGCGTCTTGGTCCCTGATCTGAACAGGTCCTTTTCATTACATCATGCATCAGAGGATGGCCATGATTTGGGAAACGGCACACGGGTGCAATATCTAGAGCAACTGCATCCTTCATGCAGGTAATTAAAGATGTCCCAATGCCCCGGACTTTGCCTTCAGATTTAGCAATTGAATGCTCAGATTTCTCTTTGATTTTTTTTTAATATTTTTTGTAGTTGTGGATGGACAGAGGCCTTTACTTCATGTGGTGCTGAGCATGGAACCCAGAGCCTCACGCATGCAAGGCGAGTGCTCTGCCACTGAGCCCCAGCCCGGCCCCCACATTGACATGGATTACTCCACATATGCTTGGTTTTTCCTGATCTGCCCACCTAATCTGTCACTCCTCTTCCCCACCGTGGACTCTCTCAATGTGAGCTGTTTCAGAAATCCGTGTCACTTTCCCTGGGCTCGGATGTCCTTACAGACAGAATTTCAGGTCTCTTGAGAGTAGCTGGATTGCCCTTGTGTGTAAATGCAGATATTTTTGCATGTGACCATTGACCACTCAGGCACTGGGTCAGCATTGGCTCTGCTAAGAGAGACCTTACTTGAGGAGCGTCCTCAGCTCATCCTGCTGAGGGGAGAGAGCCTCTGTCCTCTCTCCTGGTCTCCAGGTCAGGCTGAGTGGGCAGGTGTGTCAGGAGGTGGGCCTGGGAGAGGTCACACCCAGAACGTGGCTCTTGGCTTCTTTCTCTGAAGTGCTCATAGCCACCAAAATCCCTTTCGTAAAAATAACATATCACAGACATATCTGTATTCCATCCTTTATAAGACATAGAGTATATTATTTAAGAATATCTTAATCATATATATGGGTATCTGTGCACACACACCCAGGGGGCTCAACCACTGAGGCACATCCCAGCCCGTGTTGTTATTTTCTTTAGAGACAGGGCCTTGCTTAGTTGCTTAGACCCTTGCTAAGTTGCTTAGGCCGGCCTCCAACTTGCCATCCTCCTGCCTCAGCCTCCTGAGCCACTGGGATGACAGGCATGCGTCACTGTGCCTGCCTTGTGTGTATATTTCAGTGATACAGTTGTGAGTGATCTAACACGGGGACATGGGCTAGGCATGTGGCTCAGTGCTATGTGGGTTCCAACTCCAGCACACATGCTTGTGCACACACACACTCACACGAAAAAAAAGACTAATAAAAAGGAGACCCCTGGATGACCAGAAAGATCTCTCCTGACACTACAGGAAAGACACATGGTGACTGTCACTGCACTACATTGTGACCCTTTTCCTGATCTGTGCCCTGGGGGTCAGGGATTAACTCACACCTGCCCAGAACAGCTCCATCCAGATGTATTCTGTAAGGGCATCCTCACCAAGTTTTCTAGTATAGTTTTTTTTTTTTAATTTTTTATTGTGGGTTGTTCAAAACATTACAAATTTCTATGCGTTACCTTTTAAGTGTGGGGAAATACAATTGCTTCTTGGAAGGAGAGGTGACAGTTTAGAGTCCCATAGAGACCCATCTTTCAGGGACTGTTTAGACACTTGTACTTTTATTAAGATGTTAAAATGGAATGACGCTGAATCTATGTAAAGTATGTTTCTTTTTACCATCCCTATTTCACATGCTGAAATAGGGAGAAAAATTGAGCTTTCTGCTTATATTTGGTAGACTCCGCTCTCTAGGGTAATTATTCTGGCATGATAATTAAGAATGAGTAATATGTGTAGCTATCTTGGAGCATTCAAAGGAAACACCTGAACACCTATCAGAGTTCTCTTTCAGAGACTGCCAAAGTACTCTCTTTTGGTAATATTTTATTCTCTGTGTATTAAGATGGGAGACAGCTGAGCAATTATTACAAAGAAATGCATTTCCAGGTGCGGTGGTGTCATCCCAGTGGCTCAGGAGGCTGAGGCAGGAGGATCACAAGTTGGAGGCAAGCCTCAGCAACTTAGTGAGGTCCTAAGCAACTCAGGGAGACCCTGTCTCTAAATAAATTTAAAAGGTCTGGGGACGGGGCCCAGGGGTTAAGCACCTCTGGGTTCAATCCCTTGTACCCCCCCCAAAAAAAAAATCCACTGTAATCAAGACAGCACTGACGTACCCTAACCTATGCAAGTCTGATCTATGTAGACTCTGCTCAGGGGGCTTCCTTCCCACTGGTCTTCAATCCTCCTCATTCAAATCCACCAGAACTTGTAAAGCATGAACTACACCGTTGTGCAGATAAAAATCCACCTTTCCTTGAGGCAATTGCTCTTGTTCCAATTGATGAAGGCCACTGTCCTTTACCTGAGGAATCACCTTTCCATTTCTCCACAGACCCTGACAGTACACCTTCCCCCACTCGTAAGATGAGCAAAGGCGGCCTCTACAGAATTCCTGCCCTAAGGAACACCTTTCTGTCTGAAATTGGCATTGGGATCTTGGTAAACACCGTCTTCCTCCTCTTCCATGTTTTCTCGTTCCTTCTTGGGCACAGGCCCAAGCCCACAGACCTACCCATTGCTCTCCTGGCCCTGACCCACCTGCTGATGCTGATCATCATGGGCTTCATAGCTACAGACATCTTTATGTGTCTCTGGAGATTTGGGATAATGTCACCTGTAAAGCCGTCATCTACCTGCACAGGCTGATGAGGGGCTTCTCCATCTGCACCTTGTGCCTGCTGAGTGTCCTGCAAGCCATCACCCTCAGCCCCAGGGGCGCCCCCTTGGCAAAGTTCAAACCCAGGTCCCCACAGGACACCCTGAGACCCCTCCTTTTCCTGTGTGTCTTCTACATGTCTCTTAGCAGTCACCTCTTAGTCTCCAACGTCGCCACCCCCAACTGGACCTCAGGGGATCTGATGTACGCCACCGATTCCTGCATCGTTTGGCCCATCAGTTACTGTATCCGGCAGATGGTGTCCACCCTGTTTACCTTCCGGGAAGTCTTCCTCATGTGGCTCATGGCCATGTCCAGTGGGTACATGGTGACCCTCCTGTGCAGGCATAAGAGGCAGTGCCAGCACTTCCACAGCACCAGCCTGTCCCTGAGAGCCTCCCCAAAACTGAGGGCCACCAGGACCATCCTGCTGCTCATGGGACTCTTCATGCTCATGTCCGTGTTGGACTACATCATCTCCTCCTCAAGAATTATATGGAACAATGACCAAATTTTTTTATTGCATCCAGATTTTTGTGGCTCATATCTATGCCACAATCAGTCCTTTGGTGTTCATCTGCACTGAAAAATGCATAATTAATTTTTTCAAGTCCCTATGGGGAGGTCCTTAAATGCTCAATTATTCAGGCAGGAATACATTCTGGTAAGTTCAGCTAATGCCACTGGCTGCAGAACAGTTCATCAGAACATGTATGTATATGCACATATTATGTGTATATACACACCATATAGATCATACGTGATGTGTATGTGTATATATATCTATATGTAAATAGCAGATCACCCACATACATAAATATATACCCACACACATACATATACATGCTCTTTTTTGGGTGGGATACTGGGGATTAAACTCAGAGGCACTCAACCACTGAGCCCCATACGTAGCCCTATTCTATATTTTGTTTAGAGACAGGGTCTCAGTGAGTTCCTTAGGGCCTCAGTATGTTGCCAAGGCTGGCCTCAATCTTGCAATCCTCCTGCCTCAACCTCCCAAGCTGCGGGATGACAGGGGGACCCCATGCCCTTTGTAGACATTATGTTTTGGTAAAGTTCTGATATGTAATGTGCTGTTTGCATTTTGCTGATTTACCTCAATACATGTAGATGGCATAGACATCATGAGTAATGGAACCACATACTGTCACCTGTCACAAAAATGTCTGCATTTCTTAATGGGTCTTCGTGGAAAATGGTGAGTTGGATCTCAACTGGGGCACGACCTGGTTTAGCATTGTGTATTATTTGGGTCTGGAATGCCTGGTGCCCAGGTGTTGAAGGACTCATGTCCAGCCTGTGGCACTGTGGGGAGGAGATGAGACCTTTAGGACGTGAGGCCTATTAGGAGGAACATAGATCATGGAGGGCTTGCCCTTGAAGCAAATATTGGACTCTGGCCCCTCCCTGTCTCCCTTCTGCTTTCTGGATACCATGAGGAAAGCCACATTGTCCCACCCCACTCTCCCCATCATGATGGACGACGCTACCACAGACCAAAGCAACAGTGCCAATTGGCCACAGACAGCAACCTCTGTAATTGTGAACCAAAACAAAAGAATATTTTCCTCCTTTTAATTTGTTGATCTCTCTGGTGTTTTTCACAGATGTGAAAAATTAACCAAAAAGTTCCTGCCCAGTAGTGGTACACAGGAAGCGGTCCTTTCGGTGACTCTACCAGATGATGTGGTTCAAAAGCCTTTGCAATGGGTTTATGAAAGAAGTTTGGAAGAGTTTGGTGTACCAGGCTAGGGAAAGTCTAGAATTCCACAGGCAGATCTTCACGGGTGATCATTGTGTGGGTTCAAAGCCAAACTGGCACTGACGGGCATGTGGACAGTAAAAACTGTGTTCATGAGGCCTCAGACAGGAGTGAAAGTTCTCCTGGGGATCAGGATGGGCCTCCCATGCAATTCTGGCAAAGAACTTGTTCACATTTGACTCATGCTCCAAGACTGTGTGGGAGGCTGAGTTTAATGGTGATGGGGTCATTAACTGGCAGAGGACATTTCTAGGTAACACAAGTATTCAGGCTGTGGCCTGAGCATGGCTGGCTTCTTTACGCCAGATTTATGATGAGGATTGGAAGCCAAAAACAAACAAACAAAAAAAGCAGATCAGAAATATATGGAAGCCTCCACCGTTTGTCCAGAAAAGAAGCTCTTGTAAAGTCCTGTCAAGGAGGAGAGGGTCACTAATGAGATGATACTATTTTAAAAGAAGCCAAGTACTTTGCACAAGGATGGTAAGAAAGATGCTTTGAGGGTCTATCAGAAATCAGCAAGAAGCCATCCATGGCAGGCTCAGAGGTGTGAACTTTTTCAAAGAAGACTCTCCTCGTAGAAGAAACTTACTGTTGTACAGATGTCGTGAGTGGTATCATCTTTGTCATTTCTCAGCAAACTCATGACTGTAAAGACAAGCTAGTGTTATTACATTGGTTATGTATCCTTCTAGGGGGCAGATTTCACTGACCCACTGTACGAGATTTTGCCAGAATCCTCAGCTTTTTCTTTGTGTAGAATTATATTGTCTGTAAAGGGAATCATTTGGCTTCTCCCTCTGTATTTGTGTATCTGGTGTTTCTTTTTCTTGCTCAGTCTCTCTCATCAGACATCCTAGTGCTACACTGAATAAGACCAGTGATAATGGCCATCCTTGTCTTGTTCCTGATCTCTGAGGAAGTGGGTTTGTATTTCCCCTTCCCCACCCTTCATCCCACCTCCTGTTCCCTTCCCTCAGTTTCAGTGCGATTGGTTCCACAGCTATACTATTGTGACTTGAGACATCAGGAACCTCCATGTGGCTGTGTCACTGCTCAATCTTCAATCCTATGGATGTAGACCGAGGAGTTGGATACCAGGGTCACATGGTGGTCTCATTCATAGATTTTTTTTTTGAGGAATCTCCGTATTGCTTTCCCCACATCCTCACTGATGTGTAGTCCCACCAACAACATAGGAGTACTCCCTTTCCCCACATCCTCACCACATTTATTATCACTGTGTTCTTGATGACAGCCATGCTGACCAGAGAGGAAATCTCCATGTAGTTTTAATTTGTATTTCTCTAGTTGCAAGAGATGTTAACCTTTTTTTTTTTCATATATTTGTTGACCATTTGTATTTCTTCTTTCGAGGAATGTCTGCTTAGGTCCTTTGCGCATTTATCGGTTGGGTTATTGTCTCCTGCTTTGCCTCTCTCACTGAGGATTACTCTGGCTCTTCTGAGTCCTTATCTTTCCCAATGAATTTCATGACTTCTTTTTCTATTTCTGTGATGAATGCCATTGGGATTTTGATGAGAATTGCAATAAATCTGTAGAGAGCTTTAGGTGGTAGGGCCATTCTGACAGTGTTATTTCTGCCTATTCAAGAAGATAGGAGGTCTTTCCATCTTCTCTGGTCTTCTTCAATCTCTTTCTTTAGTGTTCTAGAGTTCTCACTGTAGATGTACTTCCCCTCTTTTGTTAGATTGATTCCCAAGTGGGTTTTGTTTGTTTGTTTGTTTGTATGTTTCTTTTGACTTTGGTTTTGGTTTGATTTTCAGGCTTTTATGTATGGGATGGTGTTCAATGAAAGATATTGGTTGAAAGTTTTCTTTCCCTGATGGGTCTTTGTCTGCTTTTGGCTTCAGGGTGATACTAGTTTCAGAATTCTTGAAAAATCCTCCATGATTTTTAATATTTTTATTATTGGTTGATGGACCTTAATTTTATTTACTTATTTATATCTGGTGCTGAGAATGACAGTTGCATATGCTATCTGTGCTATCTCCTGTTTTCTATGTTATTTAGTCCTATACAAATAATCAGAAAAGTAATCATTTTCCCTGTCTCCTTTTTATTAAGTATGCTCAGCTTTGCTTCTCTCATCTTCCTGAAAAAAATGGAATGCTCATTGATATGTGACTTTCTAAATATTGAGAGATTAAAAAGTTATTTTGTATAAACCCGAAAGTAAGAGGGGTGACCTTATATTACCAAAACCATGTGTTGTAATTTCTCATGAAATCTTTCTTGTCCCACATTTAATCTTACAAATTAAAAATGAATGGTGACTCTACAGATTGTGTGTTCTGCCCAGTAGCCAATTTCAAGTGAGAGGGCAGTGTTCCTGTGTCTCCTTCACGTGAAAAGGCAAGTGATCCTGACAGTGGTTTCCTTTTCCTTGCCCCCCAAAGATCTGGGAGTATAATTTTCAATAGTTGAGCAGGAAGAACATATGGTCCATTCATCTGGTCCCTTTTTTATTCTTCATTTTAAAATTCTCCTCCCCATTTCCCTCATAATGGTTGTGTCTGATAGGCATTCTGTTAGGGAGAATATTTGGAAAAGTTGATCCTCATTCTGTTCAGGTGTCTGAGCTCACTTTTTTTAAGTTCATATTTTTATGCAAATATAGTTCCAGAACAAATGTGAACCTGTCCCCTTTTCTTCTTTAAGCAAATTGGACTTGACTCATGTCATTTTTTACTTCATCAGGGAAACAGATCCTCCTTCAGGTATGATGGGTTTCCCAGGAAGGACAGCTTAGTGTCTGATGAAGCTCCTTTGGTGTTTCTTGTTGCTGTTAGAAAAGTAACATTCCTTATACTGAATCTGAAGACAGATTTCAAACTATTGTTATTGTGTAGTTGCTGCTGGGAACCCTGAACTTTACTGAAATCTTTCCAGTATATGGAAACAATGGATGATCATCAACCAGATTTTATAGGAATAGCCATCACTCATTTACCCAAATATTCTACAGGCTTTTCTCCTTCATATTTCTGTAGCTTGCACATTTCACAGTGGGTTTTCACCCAGCATAGCACCTGGTTGGTAGTGCTGGGCCCTCCCTGATGTGCAAGCTGATTCTCCCTAGTGCTCTTCATAGTTTCCCAGCTAGAACTGTGATGCAAAGTACAGCTTGATGCCCAATTTCCCCTCAGTCCCAAACTCACATGAAGCAGGTCCAGTCCCACTCCCAGAACTCAATTGTTCATCTTTAGTTAACGTACAGTAGGTGATGGGAGCGGGGGGGTGTAGAGGCTTAAGTACATGGAAAAGACAAAACAAATTATGCCCCTTTGTGGCTGCTGTTGTTTTTGTTATTATTATTATTATTATTATTATTATTATTATTATTATTATTATTATAATACCGAGGTTTGAGCCTAAGGGTGCTTAACCACTGAGGCACATCCCTAGTCTTTTAATATTTTATTTAGAGACAGGCTCTTGCTATAAGCCTTAGGTCCTCACTAAGTTGCTGAAGATAGTCTCAAAAATGCAATTCTCTTTCCTCAAACTCCCACGGTGTGGGGATTACAGATGTGCACCACCATGCCCAAACCATGTTAATTTCCCTGTGATTTATGTCCCCCTCTGTGGACTGTCCAGTATTTTTTTTAGGATAGTTTGCTTTCTCTTGTTTTTTTTTTTTTTTTTTTTTTTTTTTTTTTTTTTTTTTTTTTTAACATGATTGTTTTTACTTGTATGTTTCCAAGTACCATCACCATGTTAAGTGCCTTAGTTGAGGAGGCCCCTTGAACACATTGCAGGAGGGTAGGAATATCTCATCTTGTCCCTGAGCCTCTAGACTCTTCGGTGCTGAGTGCCAGGACTCATGGCTGGGAGAGGACATGCCTGGTGATTTATTTTAGCTTGTATTATGAAGGGCTCCTGATCACCAGAATGCTTTATAATATAAAGGAGATATTAACATATGCATAGCTGTATACTTACCTTTAGAACACTTACATATCTTATAATATTTAAATGAATAAGATATGTGTGTCTGATGCATATGATATACTAATACATCAGTATGTGATCTAAACTCTGGACAGAAGCTGGACAGAGTCCTGTATACCTATAATCCCAATATAAAAAATAAAATTGTCATTTTGCTTTTTGCTACATTTAAGAACAAATAAACTTTTTTCCCTAATGGTCTATAGAATTTTCCTTTCAGTCAATTACTGCATGTCCTCATTCATGTACGGAATCTAAACATGTTGCCCACATAGAGGTGCAGCTCAGCACAATCTGGGAAGGGTCAGGGGAAGGAGCAGTCAGAGGAGGGGTGAGGGGCACCTGGGCACAGCAGCAGGGCTGGGGTCAGCAGTTCTCATGTCTATAGATCAATGTGGTCATCAGAGTCTACATCAGGTGATTTCGTGTGACCAAATAAGAGTTTTGAGACTCTGCACACTTAGAAATTATACAATGTGAGAAAATCAAAATGTTAATTCTCCCATGTATTCAGCAAGCAATGTAAACATGTATTGACTTCTAATACGAGACTCCCTAAGTCCAGATATTATGTCAGCTAAAAGTTAAAATTAAAAAAAAAATAGATCTGCATTTCAATGATTAAACGAAACCTGTACTTACACTCTGAATTCTCACGTGGCACCAAAAATGTTCACAAATCTTTAACATGTCAGATTTCCTTAGCACTTTTGGTTTTTGTACTAGGGATTGAACCCAGGACTCTTTACCGATGAGGTACATCCCCAGCCCAATTTTAATATATTATTTTTAGACAGGGTCTCACTAATTTACTAGCTGGCCTTGAACTTGACATCCTCCTGTCTCTGCCTCCTGAGTAGCTGGGAATTCTCTTACATCCATAGGCTCATGAACTAATTTAGCCTTAAGACTTTGTTTTCAGGTGTTATTAGGTTCAGTATGTGAAAACACAAATTAAATCTCAATGATTACTTATAGGAGATGCTTGGACTAAAGTAAATATATATGTTTTCGAGGAAAATATTCTGCCAGTAAGTCATTTCAAAATTCTCTAGAATCAGAGCTGGAGATGTAGTTCAGTAGTAGAAAATGTATCTGGTATGTGTGAGGCATTAATATAATAAACCCAAGTATCAATTTTACATGTGGACACCTTGAGTTGGGAGAAACGTCATTGCATTCTTGAAGGAAGACGGAAAACTTGGACTCAAAAATACTCATGTTTCAAAGATAGGTTGGATACTTACACAGCAATAAATTCCTCAAGTGGAGTCAATGTGTGTCTATTTTCATTATGGTTCTGTTTATCACAATGATTCCACGTATTTAAGGTTTTGCTTTGATTTGGTACTGGGGCTTGAACTCAGGGACACTGAACAAGCAAGTCCCATCCCCAGCCCTATTTTGTGTTTTATTTATAGGCAGGGTCTCACTGAGTTGCTAAGTGCATCACAGTTGCTGAGGCTGGCCCTGAACTTGCAATCCTTTGACATCAGCCTCCCAACCTGCTGTGCTGCTGGGATTACAGGTGTGCTCCACCTCACACAGCTTTGCACATATTTAAGTAGAAAAAATACTGAAATGTGTTTCTGTTAGTATTTGATACTGTACTTGGATTACATAGGTCAAATTGTGATTTCATAACAAAAATAATTAACATAGATAGCTGTGTGTGGGAATCAAATCGTCCTAAAATCCATTCTGTTTTCTCTAAACAGAGATTCCCAACAGATTGTAATTCTGGTGATTTTTTAGCCTATCTGAGTTGGTGATAGAGATGATCAACTATTAAGAGATTTCTATGATTGAGGATCTTCAGAAGTCTAAATAATTGAACAATTCCATAGAGATCCTACTGCGCAGCAAGCCTTCCCTGTATGGCAAATGTGCTTCATCCTGTTTCATGCACGGTATCTCATGTACATACACGATGGGGTTTTGTTCAGCTTATAGATGAGATGAGCCCAGAGCCCAGGTTCACAGGCTTCTCAAAGTTGAATACTTATCCTTTAAGTGGAAGATAACAAAGGTATATTCAAGCCATCTCACTTCCAAGGTTGCAATACTTAGCATTTTCTCTGTGAATATATGAACAAAATTACATGTGTTCATGAACAAACCAGAATAAAGGTAACAGGAAGCTAACGTTAATATGCATGGCCTAAGACATTGAGGCTCTTTGCTTAGGAGGGTTTACTTTCTAATTAAAGCCCCATAATTTCAATTGACCCAAAAGTACATAGTCCTTACTACAATAAGGACACATACTCCACCCTTGCAGTAAGATATCACCACGAAAAATTCAAGGTTGCATCCGGGAAAGATTTTTTTATAACACTGGAGCTTGTGAATGAGAAATATATGACAGATGTGATCATGTTTAATGCTCAGGAAATCCTTTTATACTTTTCATAAATTGGAATCCAGCCATGATTGAGAAATGATGGGAAAAGAGAGAGGAAAGAAAGAATTCCAGTGTGTGTCAGCAAAACTTCAGTTAAAGGGGACAGGGGCACTGGGACAGGCCAATAAATTTTCCTTCTGGAAGCAATGTTGTCTGAGAGGGATGCAATTTAATATTTGTGACAATGCATTTCCTTACTTTTCTCCCTAAGACACGTACTCCATGATTCCCTACCCCAAAAGATGAGAAAAAACCACATAGTGCATGGTGTAATTAATTTAAGAAGCAACTTTTACTCTGAAGTCAGAATTGGGATTGTGGCCAACACCCTCCTCTTTATGTTCCACATCATCAAGTTCCTGTGTGACAAGAGGCTCAAGGACACGGACTGGATAATCAGTCTCTTGGCCCTTACCCACATCCTGATGCTGCTCAACACGGGGATCTTTGCTGCAGACACTTTTACATCTCAGGTGGGGCTTCAGGGTGATGTCACATGTAAATCAGTTGCCTATTTGTACAGGTTGATGAGGGGCCTGTCCATTTCTGCTATCTGCCTGCTGAGTGTCCTGCAGGCCCTCACCCTCAGCCCCAGAAGCTCCTGCTTGGCAAATTTCAAGCCTAAGTCCCCACAGGACAGCATGAGATCCCTTCTCTTCCTGTGGGTCTTCTATATGTCCTTCAGTGCCCACTTCTCCATCTCTGCTGTTGACAACTCCACTGTGACCTCCCAGGGCCTTATATTCCTCAGTGACTCCTGCACTATCTTACCCATGAGCTACTTCCTCAGGCATTTGTTTACTGTCCTGGGTGCATTACGGGATGTCATCCTTATAGGGCTCATGGCCCTGTCCAGTGGGTACATGGTGACCCTCTTGCATAGGCATAAGAGGCAGTGCCAGCACCTTCACAGCACCAGCCTGTCTCCAAAAGCCTCCCCAGAACAGAATGCCACCAGGCCATCCTGCTGCTCCTGGGTTTCTTTGTGCTCATGTACTGTTTGGACTGCATGGTCTCCTCCTCAAGAACCATGTGGAACAATGACCCTGTGTGCCGTTCTGTCCAGATCATGGTGTCCAATGGCTATGCCACAATCAGTCCTTTGGTTTTTATCTGCATGACTAGACACAGCGTTACCTTTTTGAAATGTTTGTGGGGGAAGGACAGTCAACGTTGAATCATTGCATGATGGGTCATTTCTCAACCTGAGCTACTGCACTGCCATGCATCAACACATCATGGCATAGTGAGTTTGCTCTCTGTGTTGGATCAATGCATAAAGTGGTTTTTAAAAATAATTACACTGAATCTTGAAACTGAGAAAAACATGACAGATTTTTGTCCATATGGCTCCAACAAAGCTAGTAACTTTATATTTCTGATTGATGTGTGAACGGAACCCTAGGAAGTAAATATCACTTTCTTTTTCTGAATCAGTGCATACATTTATAGGTATGTGAGAGATTGCAGTGGTTTTAACAAATCTCCTTTATGCCTAATAGATTGTAAACATCCCTTAAACTGCCATCTCATCTATCAATTGAACTTTTATGAATAAAAAAAAAAAAAAAAAAAAAAAACTTCATGTAGCGACAACAACTATTATTTAAACACCATTGCTCAGGATACCATATTTATAACAGTCAGTGATAGAGACAGTCTGATATTCTCAAGCATATGAATGTATGAAGATATGGTCTGCATGTATCATGGAGTTCCACTCAACGTTGAATAGGAGAAAGATTTTGGTGCATAGGAAGCCACAGACAAGTCTTGAATTTATTATGTCAGGAGGGTGCATGGTGACCCTCTTGCATAGGCATCAGAATCAAAACTGTATACATCTACACACAGCATGGTGGAACATTCAGTAGAGTAATATGCAAAGAGAGCATATTGCATTAAATACTAAGCATAGCATTAAATACGAAGGTGATCCTGATGTATAAGAAACCACAGATGAATCTTGAAATCATTCGGTCAAGTGACTGTCAATCACAAAAGAATCAACATTGTATAAAATCTACCTGTAAAAGATGGAAGTTTGGGTCCTATAATTTATAAAGACAGAATGTAGTAGTATGGCATTTTCCTGCAGCTGAGGAAGGGTGTGCCCTGGCGAATTTTTATTTAATTAATCCAGAGATATTTTAGGAATAAGAAAAAACTGGGGAGATAGTAGAGAGAATCCATGCACCCACATTTGAATTTGCTTAAGGCCACTGACCTGTACTCTTAATCACAGATAAATGATAAATATCATCTTTTGTTTACTTAAATAATAATACAATGTGGCAATTACTTTATAATCAATGGTGAGGAAAACTTTCTCTGAAATTACAAAGAAAACTGCAAGTAGCCCATGGTGGTGGTGCCCACCTGTAATTCTCAACAACTCGGAATCTCAGGCATCACAACGTGTGGAGTCAGGAATGGGCTAATTTGAACTTGGATCAAAGTGACAGAACATGACATGGTCCATATGATTAGGACACATATTATTTTTCTGAAGCTCCAATTTGGCAAAGTTCAAGCCTAAATCCCCACAGGACAGCCTGAGATCCCTTCTTTCCCTGCGGGTCTTCTATATGTCCTTTAGTGCCCACTTCTCAATCTCTGCTGTTGACAACACCACTGTGACCTCACACACACTCTTATATTCCTCAGTAATGCCTGCACTATATTACCCATGAGCTACTTCCTCAGGCATTTATTTATCATACTGGGTTCATTACAGGACGTCTTCCTTATAGGGCTCCAGGCCCTCTCCAGTGGGTTCATGGTGAACCTCTTGCATAGACATAAGAGGCAGTGCCAGCACCTTCACCTCACCAGCCTGTCTCCAAAAGCCTCCCCAAAACAGAGGGCCACTAGGACCATCCTGCTGCTCCTGGGTTTCTTTGTGCTCATGTACTGTTTGGACTGCATTGTCTCCTCCTCAAGAACCAGGTGGAAAAATTACCCTATTTGTCATTGTATCCAGATGATGGTGGTCAATGGCTATGCCACAAGTAGCCCTTTGGTTTTCATCTGTACTAAAAAACACAGCCTTAACTTTTTGTTTTTCTAATGGGTGAAAGAGAGTAAATGTTGGATCATCTCATGATAGATAAATTTTCATAAAAAGCCTCCACACGGATGTGCAACCATTCATCATGGCATAGTGTGTCTGCTTTCTCTGTAGAATGAATAGACAACGGGGGGATTTTATGTGATTACTTTTAAACTTGTGAATGAGAAATACATGCTAGATATTTTTTCATATACCTCTGAGATAAACTAAAGGCATTATATTATTTTTTGGGGGGGGCAGGAGGAGTTACTGAAGATTGAATTAGGGACACTCAAACACTGAGCCACATCCTCAGCCCGATCTTGTGATTTTTGTGGAGACAGGGTTTCACTGAGTTGCTTAGCACCTAACTTTGGTTGATGCTGCCTAAACACATGATCCTCCTGATTCCATTTCCCGAGCTGCTGGAATTACAGGAGAATTTCACTGTGCCTGGCAGTACGTTGTATTTCTGACTGAAAATGTGAGATGGACCCCTGAGAGGTAAATCTCAATTTTATTATCTTCATTAGTCCCTATATTTATAAATATATGAGATTGGAGTAGCTTTTAATAAGTAAATAGTCTCGGTAGTCTCTATTATGCCTAATAAATTTCCATCTGAGGTATCAATTGTGCTTTTACAAATATAACAAATAATATTGGTAAGGACTCAAAACTGTCATTTGGACAATTTTGCTCCTGGTACCGTTATCTAAAATAGGCAATGATGCAAACATTTTGATATCCACATGCATAGGAATGTATAAACATGGTGTCTGGATATATCATGGGGTACCATAAGAAACCACAGATGAAAGTTGAAGACATTATGTCCAATGAAATGTCACTCTTAAAAAGAATCATCATTGTATAAATCCACACATAGAAGGTGAAACTTTGGGTAATGTAATCTATAGAGACAGAATATAGAAATACATTTTCCAGAAGCTGAGGAAGGTTTTCAGTAGGGAAACTGTTATTTGATGGATATAGAGATTGCTTAGGAAGAAGAAAAAGTTCTGTACATGGTGGGGATTATACATGCACACAAAATTGAATGTGCTTAATGCTGCTGACTGTACTCTAAAACATTGGTAAATGGGAAATCTGATCTTTGTTTATTTACTCATCATAGAACATTTCAATCACTTTAAGCCAATTGTGAGAAAAATATTCCCTGAATTTACAAAGAAAAGTGAAATGATTATCAAAGTGTCAAAATATTTTTTTCCAAAAATTTGATAACATTTCAGCAAAACTGGGCCAAACAACCTGGTTGTAGTGGTGCATGCCTGTAATCCTACTGGCTAGGGAGGTTGATGTAGGAGGACTGTGAGATCAGAATCAAGCTCAGCAACTCAGTGAGGCCCTAAGCAAATTAGTAAGATTGTATAACTGAATAAAATATAAAAATGGCTGTGGATGTGGCTCAATGGTTAAGAATCCTGAGTTCAATGGCTGATACCAAAAATAAAACATACAATAAAAACCTAAACAGTCATTTGAAGATGATTCCCCTGAAGTTAACCATCATATCCGCTTTTGTATGAAGAAGTAATTGAAGTTCTGGTGTAAGTTCAGTCTGGGCACCTCATCTATCTCAGTGTTGCCATAAGTAGTTCCTGTAGGATAACTATCTGAATGAAGTGTTTTAAATTGGGACAAAATACCAGATTTAAGCACCATCTGAAAAATTACTAACCTTGATAATAGTTCATACCATGAAAATATGAACCCATAAAAGTCTTTTAAATCAGGAAAAAGAGTGAATAATAATGTCAATTTCTTTTTTATTTAACCAGGAATACTAGGTTTTTTTAAGATATTGCAATGCTGTTTTCAAATAGTCCATATCAATTTATCAGATGCCAAATGATACAGGCTATTTGAAAATAGCATTACAATATCTTATCCTTCACAGAGAGTCACACACATGATCTGGCAGTCACAATCTGTGTTTTACCCCCCAAATGTGTATGCAAGCATTCGTAGCAGTTTTATTCATGATCACTATAAATTGAAAAAAAAATAAATTGGAAGGAATAAAATTGTACTTAAGGAAAGGAATGGTTGAGAAAATATTGTACTTCCAAAGGAGCAACTTCCAAGTGACTCTGTTGGTTAAGTCAATAAGAGAAATGAAGCTCAATTGCATTTGAATAAGTGAAACAAGCGTCACTTCACCCAGCCTCACCTGCCTGTGAATACCTCCACCCCCACTCCAGCTTCACCTGCACTCTGAGTATTTACTTCAACACATTTCAATTCCAATTTAATTTGCACTCACACCTTGAACCCAGATTCTCAGACTTTGAAAAATGGAGAGCAAAGTCAACACTCCCCAGGAACCAGGTCCTCCCAGTAAGAAGGGGCTGAGAGAGAAAATGCCCATCATCCATGGTAGCTGAGTCACCTGGCCAAACGGCAACTCACAGGGGTGCCAGGAAGATCTCAGACCAGAAAGTGCCCTGACAAAATGTTAGGTGATTTTAGACAAATTTGGCCCATGTCACAATGTAAGAATTGATACTTTCTAAATGATTGGGATGACTGTGACCCCCCAATACACATGTCATTTAACTTAAGAGAAAAGTTGGGAGCCCACTTCTCTCTAGAGAGCTGTTATCCACCTGAGCACACCGTCAAATGGAGGGGCAGGTGATATGTCCCACTGGAGACCTGATGGTTTGGTGCTCTCCAGTGAGACATTGTCACTTTCTTACAGACACAAAAATTAAGGCCCTGCAGAGAGGTGGGTTAAAGGCCTCCCTTCCCTAAACCAGCCCAGGTTCTTCTCAGGTGAACTGTGTCTTCCCATCACCTCCATCTTGTAAGTGGATCTGGATCCTCAGATGCAGAACCAGTGGTCAGCGAGGTCCTAAGAAGGCTGTGGGAGGAGGAAGTTTGGGCATCTTAGTGAGGTTGTTGGTATCTGCAAAAGAGACCTAAGCTCTATGAGTCCCTCTCAGGTGAGAGGACATGCCCTGTAAGGCACAATGAGGACATTTCCTTCCTAGCCTACTCATGACTTCACAGACTGATAAAAAAAAAGTCTCCAATTTTTGCATAGGAGACCTCAATAAGTTTTAGGTTTTCATGAACAAGACTATAGTTACTGACACGCTCTGTTAATATGCATGCTCCCTATAAAATGTAATGTTCCGATTTTAAACATTACTTATTCAACGTGTTTTACCAGGCACATGACATGTTTTAATTTTGATAAATATACATGGTTCTGTTTCTGTCATTATTACAACTCAAAAAAGAACTACTATTGATACATGTGACTTCTGTGCTGTTTAATTGTTTTCATATTTTAATACAATTAATTAAAAATAATTTAAACAAAAATTAAAACAATTAATTTATTGTTCCATGTTTTAAAGTCTTTAGAAGGAAATCTCCTATGCTCAAAACATCATCTGGTAGAGGGTAACCCCACATTACTGCCAAGTATATCCTAGGATTTTATCCTGAAACATTTCCTGCCACAATATATACTGTAAGCCCTTGCCCTGTGCTCTGCCACTTAGGAAATTTCAAATTACAGTTGCAGATGTTGAGTTTGCAAATACATTAAATATTTAAAAACTAAAGATGGTGTTTTTTTTTTCCCATTTGTGGCTACGAAACACCAAGCAATACAAATTCCTAGAACTTGGGAAAAGAATATCTCTGTCCTTAAGTTTAGCTTTTGGGATTTGGGGGATTTTCCTGGGATTACCAGATTGGCAGGACTCTGCTCAGTCCCCATTTCTTCAAAAAATGAAAAAAAAAAAAAACACACTCTCTTCTTCTCCCAAAATTTCTGAAGATTTATTTTAAAATATGGGTAATGTCAATATTCTGAACACAATCTATGCTGACAAATCTTTCAATTCACCAAGCATTTTGTAAAATTCTTACCCAGTTCTCTGAAATAGGACTTCCATTCATTTGCTCAAGTGTATCCTAGGGTTTTGAGGACCACAAGCTATGTGTCATTTGTTTCAGAGAATCCATGAACACAGCACTGTCACCTAGCTGGTGAGGGCATTGTCTCCCCCAACACACCAGCTGTTTCTTCATAATGCTCTTCTTACTCTCCCAGCTCAATTTGGGCCAAAAAAAAAAAATACAGCATACAGCCCACTTTATCCATATTTCCTGAGTCACTTGCCTGAAGCAAGATCAGGCTCACCTTCCAAGAGATCAAATTTTAAAACTATTTCTGGAAAGAAATGATAGACACAATAATGATGGTAAACTTGAGCTATGATTAAAAAGAATCACCTAGGTGATAACAAAAAACCAAGTTCTGCTCTCTCCTGTGTGTGTGGGGAGGTGGACATGGAGTGCTAAGTGACAGAGATGAATCATGTTATTTACAACTTATATGCACCCTAAAATGTAGGCATGACCACTTCAGGTTTCAGAAAAAAGATACTGCTCCCTTCTTCATGCTCGAATCTGTCCAACTAAGTGTCCAAGATCACGTTGCAGTGTACAGAAAGCTTTTCTCCTTCCTTTCCACACTCCCATTCCCCCCAGACCCCAAGTACAGGTGCAGCATCCTGAACCCTTCTTACTAGTTTGGAGACCTATTGGATGATGTCATGTATCATGCGATAGTATGAAATTTTGGCAGCTGCGAAATGATAACAATGCCTTATATGTTCAGACCCTGATCCATCTAATAAAAGAGACTTAGCTGGATTTTCCTCCTCTGCGGGGTCCTAAGCCCTCACTATCAACTTGAAACCATTCTGCTGGTGGCCGACCCTGCCCTTTCCCCTCATCTCCAGGAGTGTGCTATGCTAGCCAGATGAGAGCCAGGTGAGACACAAGTACAAGGTGACATGCTATAAAATATCTGTTTTCATAAAGGGAGCATGCTCACCAGACTGTTTTTCCACTAAAACGACTCATTAGCACAGGTGCAGCTAAATACATTTCTTTAAAATAGTCACTTATTGCATGATATGGAGATAAAGTCCAACTGAAGTGATTGGCATGCACAGCTCGCTGATAGTGGTGTGTGTGATTTGGAAGTTAGAGTGTGACTAGGGTACTCTGGTCTAACCTGGCTCTACTTTGAGGAAGCTAAGGGGGTGCTTTGATGATGTGAGATCATTGCCAATTTCCTTGATCTGCACTCCAAAGAAGGTTCATTTTTCATATTGCTATGGAGGGATTTCACTTCCAGGAAAAAAAAAAAAAACACGTTTTAGTCATTTTTAAAGCTCCATTGGAGCTACAACTTCCTGAATATCAATGCCAATTCACAGCATCTGTACACCGCCATCCTGTCCTAAAACTTTTAGGTTGACAGGATTACAGTTTCTAAAGGAACTCTGCAGCCAACCCCACTCAGTGCCCTGATTTTATAGATTATTAAACTGTACTCCTTGAAGAGCTCGGTAATGTAAAATATTTCTACAGCTCATGCTTTTATTCTTATTTATTCACTAGCTGAATTTCTTGGTTTACTTAATATTCTTTATTTTAATGTTTATTGTCACAGTATCATTGTACATAACTGTGGAATTTGTGGTTACATGTTCATGCAGACACACAATAGAATGTTGTGTCACTGCAGGTTTTTTGAATGATTTCAACTCAATGATAGAAAAATGGAATTTCACAGAAATTACATGAGCTAAAGTAATTTTACAATGATTTTACAATGGTAGATCTTCGATGATAATATGTATCTATTTAAGATTATTCTTTGACCTAGCAGTTTGGGAGCCTGAGGCAAGTTCAAGGCTACTGTGAGCAACTTAGTGAGGCCCTAAGCAACTGAAAAGACCATATCTCTATAATTGAAAAATTATAAAAAACGATTGGGGATGTTGCTCAATGGTGAAGCACCCCTCGGTTCAATCCCTGATGACAAAAATAAACAAACCAATAAGGATTATTCTTTGAAATCTATTACTGGACATTTTATCTTACAAACCATAACATGATATAACATTACCAGTAAATATAGGTCTCAAGTCATCATTTTTGTGAGCAATAAAGATTAGAGATAGGGGGCTGGGATTGTGGCTCAGTGGTAGAACACTCACCTAGCATGTGCAAGGCCCTGGTTTCGATCCTCAGCACCACATAAAAATAAATAAATAAAATAAAGATATTGTGTCCAACTACAACTAAAAAAAGATTATAGATATGTGTAACTTTGGTACTTTACATTGTGTTTCTGGGATTACTGTGCAACCAACTCAAATAGGTTGGATAACTGAATGGAGAAATTTGTCACATTACTTCATCATGACTTTTTAAAACCTGATTTTTTTTTTTGCCTTGATCATCTTTTTTTTTTTTTTTTTTTTTTTTTTTTTTTTTTTTTGTACTGGCTTTTCTTTATTGAGAAAAGAGAATAGGAAAACAAAGCCATAATTTATATAAAGAACTTTACAAATCAATAGCAATATGGCAGTAAAATTTACTTAACCAGGAATTTATTACTATTTGGTATGCAAGGTCCATGAGTCTTATTACACTTACCTTTTTTATTTTTCAACCAACGTTATAAATTTTTGTGTCAGGAAATCTGTACTCCAAAAGTTTTAACTAAAAACCTGCTTCAGGTCTAAATTCTTCAATGAGTTCCAATGTTTGTGAGTAATTAATATTTTCTTCCCCTTAGAATCTGACATTATTAAACCAACTAGTAGCCATAAAACCCATTACCCTTATATGTTTGATTTTCAGATGAAATTTTTTTTCTACTATGTGGCAGAAATATCTTACAATACTGTATATCTCACATGAGTGATATTTAATGAAATACACACACTCTACAAAAAATATTATCCCAATAGATCACTCATCAACATAAATTTTATGCTTGGGACCCTTGAGTCTGGAGAAATGTCACCTTTAATTTGTAATCCAGAAAATATCTGGGGACCCATCTTTCAAGATTGGGTTGGATACTTGTCCTTTAATAAAAACCTTAAAATGGAATAACTCTATTTTGCTTGTAGTTCTTATTATTACTTTGATTGTAAACCATGGGAAAGAACTAAGAAAGGGACTATGCTCTTGGAGATACTTCTGGAATATTCTACCTGAGGCTCGTTATTCTGGCTTGAGGATAAAAAAGTGATTTGTACAGACACATCAGAGGATTCCAGGAACAGACCTATAATTTCAAAGAGTTCTCTGAAAGAGATTGAGGAAATGTTCCACTACATTGGAAATCTCTAATTTTTTGTACCAGACATTGAACTCTGGGATGCTTGACCACTGAGCCCCTTCCTCAGCACTGTTTTTTAATATTTTATTTAGAGACATATTTTGTTTAGAGAAATATTTAATATTTTATTACTGATTTGCTGAGGCTGGCTTAGCAATCATGATCCTCCTGCCTCAGCCTTCCAAGGTGCTGGGATTACAGCCTTGTGCATCCAGGCCCAGAAGAATTTTCCAAATTCTCTCCTCTCTTTTTGGGCAGCAACACAGCTTCTCTGTTATAAAATAACTGAATTGATTCTTCCAAGTCACATGCATTAAAAACTGTATGATCATAAAAATAGAAGACACCATTTCTAGAGAATTCATTTTGTACCACAAACACTTCCAATGTTGATACACATACTATATATTTTACACCAATCATACCTCCAGGGTATACATAATGTGCCTATTTATGCTGATAGCTGAGATGACTGGACCTCAGCATCACAGAGTGCTTAAACTAATGCTATTGTAATTGGCAGGTCATATACACACACTTACCAGTCTGACTGCAGACTCCACACCAACATTTTCTTGTTTATATATTATAAATATTTGGTGTGGGAATAAACAAGCCAGAATTAACATGGTGTTGACATGCAGTAATTCTGTGCATATTGGATCTGTGATACTCTTTGCTTAGGAAGGACTCATTTCCTCTTTCCTATAATCAGCCCCACTCCAATTCACCCAAAACTGTAGAGCTACCATTATGTACCTGACCAACAAGATGGGGCACATGAAAATCAAGTATGACTCTGTCTTCACCAGAAAATCTCAGGCATGAGATTATAGGAGGAAAATATGTTCTAAGATAAATGGCATTTTTTTTTTTTTTTGACTAGGGATTGTCGCCAGGGGTGCTGAACAGTGAGTTACACTACCACACATCTTTTTTTTTTTTTTTTTTTTTTTCATTTAGAGATATGGTTGTGTTAAGTTACTTAGGCCTTCCTAAGTTGCTAAGGCTGTCCTCCTACCTCAGCCTCCCAAGCACCTGGGATTTCAGGAGTGTGCCACTGGGCCCAGCTGGAAATTATCAATATACAAGAAAACAGAAGTATCGTTATGAATGACATTGTGGAGGCCCCAAGGGCACATATAACCCAGCCGAGACTGGGAGATGTGAGGACAAGGGAGAACATGGGCATGGGTTCTGGGTAGTTTGATACAGAATTAAGGGGTTTTGTTTGCTTGCTTTATTTTGTGCTGGAGATTGCTCAGTAGGTAAGTGTACCAGCACCAATTACACCCAGTCCTTTTCTTTGTGTATTCTGAGAGAGGGTCTCACTAAGACACCCATGGTAGCATCACCCTTGTGATCCTCCTGCCTCAGCCTCGCAAGCACCCAGCATCTCAGTCACTGTGATTTCAGGCTGGCATCACTGTACCCAGCACCAGAATTCACTCATCACGTGGAATAAAGGCATGTTTTGATGAATCCTTTTTATTTTCTTGATTGCAGAGTTGTCCATCGGGATTGATGAAGGACATATTTGCAAAAAGGACATTTTCTTGTCTTTTTCTGAAGGTGTTCACAGAATTATTTCCCCCATAATATGAACAAAGCCAACAGACTGTACAGTAACATTCACATAAGAAACACCATGTACACTGTGACTGGCGTTGGGGTCATGGCCAATGCCCTTCTTCTTCTCATCCACATCTCCTGGCACATTACTGGGCTCAGATCTAAGCCCACTGACCTGCCCATTGGTCTCCTGGCTCAATTCCACCTGGTAATGCTGCTCATGAAGGACTTCATAGCTGTTGACATTTTTACACCTCAGGGGGGTAGGTGGGATGACCTGACGTGTAAATTGCTTATCTACCTGTACAAGTTGGTGAGGGGCTTCTCCATCTGTGCCACCTGCCTCCTGAGTGTCCTCCACGCCATCACCCTCAGCCCCAGGAGCTCCTGCTTGACAAAGTTTAAACATAAATCCTCACGTCACAACCTGTGTTTCCTTCTCTTCCTGTGGGTCATCTATTCATCCTTCAGTAGTCACCTCTTCATCTCCATTGCTGCTACCCCCAGTTAGACCTCAGACAACTTTATGTGCATCACAGAATACTGCTCCTTCATTCCCATGACCTTCTTCCTCTGGCACAGCTTGTATTTTGAGTCTTCATCACAGCCAACCCCACTTCATCACAGCCACAGAAGCCCACTCACACACTAGTGCTGCATCTCAGGAAGAGAGAGGCACTTACCTGGGCAGGTTGCATGGGGAGTCAGAGGACCAGAGCTGATCCTGCACCCTTTTTAAGCAAAGGACGTCTTTGACTCACCTCTCTGTGGGGCTTTAATTTTAGCTTCTGCAAGAAGGTGACAAGATCCCACTGGAGATCACAGAACCGTGGCTTCCCCCTGTGGAACATGTCATCTGTGTCTTACTTTAGTCTCTGATGTACAGTAGCAACCTGGGGAGAGTTGACCTCAAAAGTTTTCTCTCAGTTCCCTGGACACACCTGCATGAGGCTCTGAAGGCTCCCAATCATGCAGACCACACCCATTCTCTACTTTTTTTAACCTATGTTCAAATTAGTGCAAACACACTTCATATACTGCAATGCTTCTACTCTGGGGACAGTGGTTACTGGCACCTCCTGTTGGTTCCCTGGGGAGTCTGAGGGTCCTCTCCCTAAAATGTGAGACCATCGTCCCTGGTCCACTCTCACCGTGACCATGTGGTTTGGGGTATTGTGTCTCCTAGGACTTGCAAACCCAGCTCCAGGTTTGCACTTCTGTTTCAAGTTAAGAAATACACTCAAGTATCCATGTTGGCTGTGGTCAAAGGAAGCAAAACGACATTCTTAATAAAGTCAATTTATTTTCATTCTCCAGGAATAGCTAGTGTCACTAAATGCATTTCAAGGTACAGCCTCTCCTGTTGGATGACTACGGGTTCCTGAGAGGGAACACACATCTCCTCTAAGAATCAGAAATCTTCTCGTTCTGTGAGTGAGGAAAGATACTCTCCATCCAGGGCAAGAATAAAGAGAAGTTAACCTTCATGGGCCACTCGGATGGGACCAGTTGGCTCTCTGGACATACTTTGAAAGCAGTGACATGAGACAGGATGAACAACTCTCAATGTTCTCTATTATATGACGTGGATTAGGGAAGGAACCGTAAAGTTACACATAGTTCTGTCTATTCAAAGAAACTTTTAAAAAGGAAAATTACATGCTTAAGACAATTTAAATATCTAGTGAAACTAAAAACAGAACATTGAGTTTATGGCCTTAATGAAGAATGCCATCCAGAACCCAGGTGTCCATAGAGTGGGGCTCACCCAGGCCATGACATAGTGGGTCCCCCACCCAGGGCTTTCCTTACGTTCTTTAACCAGGGAGATGACACATTTTTTGTGTGTGTGGCTGCTAAAAGGCAGACTGAGCAACAAACGGGAATACACATTCAGTGGTACCCACAAAAAAGGATCTGGAAACTTCTATCCATGACAGGACCCCAGAGGCAAATCTGTCCAACACCATAGCCAGGTAATAGTAATATTTTCCTCAACCAGCCATGCAATACCAAGGTTTTAATGTCAGCAAATTATGTAAGGAAAATGCACGTTTAGGACCTGCAAGGTATTTTCCCAGGAGAAACTGCAAGTCTTGAGCAGCATGGGCCGGGGATGGACTCTGTGGCCCAGCACGTGCCTGGCATGCAGTATGACCCAAGGTGCTCCAGGTGCTGCGTAAAAATAAGAAGAAATCGACCCACGGAAAAGTTGGTACTTTGAAAAAATAAATAAGGTTGACAGGAGGAAAAGATTGCAGATTTGAGTGAGGCAGCGGGTCCCCGAGCTCAGAAACCCAGAACTGGAGCAGTGGAATACAGCTTCTCCCCGAGGAGGAGAGAGAAAATTCATGAGTTGGTGGTCAGTTTGCCCTGGTGAGTCAAAGACTCATTGACTCAATAAACGGTTCTAAAAAGAAGTCACCTGAGTTTATCAATCACCCATGGTCAGCCAACCTAAGAGCCATATTGAGACTGACTGTGGAGGGACCAATGGGGACTGGAAACCCAGTCCTGTGACTCCAGAGCAAGGTCCACATGAACCAATGTGAGCCTAGCAAAGGCTTAACTAGCCTGACAAACCATGGAAAATTAGAAACTGAGAGCATTTTGTCCAGAAGGACACAAGTTGGAGATGCTAGAGAGACCCCAACTCTCCCCAACCCTGTGAGTCCTGTGACTAACAAAGAATAACAAGGTGAGCTATAGCAGTCAGACCAGTGGGCCCCAGAGACTGCCAGTCCAGTGCCATCTGAGTTCCTGGGACCAACGCAGGCCAGTCTCTGCTGGGTCCCAGCACCAGCCTAGTCCCCAGAGCCCTCCAAGCTCCCTGGGATTTTAGAACCCACAGTTCCAGCAGCTGCCCAGTTTCTGATACCCAACAGGCTGCTAGCACTTCCTGTCCCACCTGGTCCATCACCCACCAGTTCCCCAGGTCCATGGTGAACACCAGATCTAGCATCAGTCCAGCACACAACCAAGCCCCTTGGCCATCCATATTCAAGTCCCCTAACACCCAGGTCCTCTACCTAGACCACTGATCTTCCTACTATGTTTAGAGATTTGCCACCAGTCCATCACTCATGCTGCCTGGCCACCACTTTGCTGCCTGGCCTGCCCAGCCCTGCTTCATCAGTGGCCAGCAAGGCCCATCAACCAGCCCTGATACACAAGCCCAGGCCAGCCAGGTCCACTGGACATAGCCAGCTGTGTCACCACCTAGCCACAGCCCCCAGCCCACTCATGCCCATCACCCAAGAAGGGACAATCCCATGCTCACTGATTATCTTATCCACCATGGTGGAAAGGACTCCTTCATTCATGAACATTTCACCAAGATTTCTCACTTTTCTTTTGCTGTTGTTATTTTGTTTTGATTTTTTATTTTGCTTTTCTTTTTTCTTTTTTGTATATTATTTGTGTTCTAAGTGACTCAAGAAGTCTTATACATATACACCCTTGTTTCTCTCTCCTCATTTCTAGTCTTTGTCTAGGCCACACCAAATTCATGATTATTTTACTTTTTTTTAACTGATGGAGATGGCTCAACCTTCTTCCTGGGCATTGCAACAACTGACACTGTAGATATCACCTAGGAACTGTGTACCTAGCCCTCTGCAGTATATAGTCCATATATGTTGGTGCCATCACGGGGCTCCCCTCTCCCAGTCCATGAGGTACTGGAACACAGAGGCACTGTGAGCTCGTTAAGTAGGAATCCTATGGCTTCTGATATATCCAGAGAGGTGAGGAGACCACAAACAGTATGAATATGCAAGGGAATAAACCATCCCCAACAGCACAGAATACCTCAGCAACAGACTCCATGGATACTGCGAGGACAAAGTGTCAGAGATGGAAATCAGAAAGGTTTATGGTAACGTTGATCTGAAAGATAAAATGTGATGTAATAAATAAAATAAGAGAAAATACAAAAAGAGAACAATCACTTTAATAAGGAGGTAGAGATCCTGAAGAAGAATCAGTCCAAAATCCTCAAAATGAAGGGACTAATGAGACAACTTGAAAATTCATGGGAAAGCATCACCAGCAGACTGGATCTCTTGGAAGACAGAGTTTCAGGAAAAGAAGACAAAAATATATAACCTTGAAATGGAAGGAGAGGGGCTGGGGTTGTGGCTCAGTGGTAGAGTGCTCACCTAGCCAAACCAAAATGACTGGATATGCAAATCATATCTCAAGGATAATTTGAAGGTAAATGAGCTAAACTCATCAATCCAAAGACACAGACTGGCACGTTGGATTAAACAGTAAACCCAACAATACACTGTCTCCAAGAAACTCACCTGAAAGGCAAATACATCTACAGACTGAAGGTGAGAGCATGGGAAAAAAATATCACTCACATGGGTCTCATAGATAAGTAAGCAGGGGGGTCCATCCTCATATCAGACAAAATGGCCTTCAAGCCAAAGTTCATCAGAAGGCACAAAGAAGGACATTTCAGATGGCTTAGAAAAATTATGCATCAACAAAACATAAAAATTGAACATTTATGCCCCAAACAATGGAGCATCTGCATACACCAAACAAACCCTTCTCCACTTCAACAATGATATCAGTCACAACAGAATAATTCTGGATCACTTTCACACACCACTCTCCTGATGCACAGATCCACCAAACAACAACTCAACAAAATGGAGCTAAATGATCCAATCAGTCACTTGGACTTTCCTTTGGGTCTTCTATGTGTACTTCGGTGCCCACTTCTCCATCTCTGTGGTCGATGACTCCAATGGGACATCACCCAATCTAATGTTTCTCAGTGACTCCTGCACAATATTACACAGGAGCTACTTCCTCAGGCATTTATTTAATGTCCTGGGTGCATTTTGGGACATCATCCTTATAGGGCTCATGGTCCTCTCCAGTGGGTACATGGTGACCCTCCTGTGCAGGCATAAGAGGCAGTGCCAGCACCTCCACAGCACCAGCTTGTCTCCAAAATCCTCACCAGAACAGAAGGCCACCAGGACCATTCTTCTGCTCCTGGCTTTCTTCGGTCTCATGTACTGTTTGGACTGTGTCTTCTCCTCCTTTAAGAACCATGTGGAAAAACGACCCTGTTTGTCATTGTATCCAGATGATGGTGGCCAACGGCTATGCCACCGTCAGTTCCTTGGTTTTCATCTGCACCGAAAAACAAAGTGTCACCCTTTTGAAAGGCTTGTGGCAGAAGAATCATCAATGCTTAATCATTGCATGACAGATCAGTCCCCTGCATGAGCCACCGCCCAGCTTTGTCACAATGAACCATGGAGTGCTTGGTGCCTGTGCTCTCTGTGTTGAAGGAGTATAGGAAGTGGGGTATTTTATTTCATTTTGTTTTTTAAATTTTTTTGAAATATTTATTTTTTAGTTTTAGCTGGACACAATATCTGGATTTTATTTTTATGTGGTACTGAGAATCGAACCCAATGCCTCACACATGCTGGGCAAGTGTGCTCCCCCTTGAGCCCCACCCCCAGCCCCACGGGGGCTCTTTTAAATGATTACTTTGAAACTGGTGAATGAGAAACACCTCCCAGATTATAATCCAAATGGCTCCAAGATAAACTTCATAAACTCATATTTCTGCTTGATGTGGACAAGGGAGCTCCAAGAGGCCACTATCACCTTATTTGTCTGAGTCCCTACATCTATAGATATGCATAAATGTCTAAATGTTGGTCAACTCAAACATTATTAAGTTTCCTCCTATGTTTTTGTAAGGGTCTTATAGGATTAGCATGGACACTTAGGTGCTTGGTCAACTGGGAGTTGTTTTCTGTGAATTTTAGAAGTCATGGCCCAACTTCATTATCTGCATGTGGAAATTCAGGTTTCTCAGGTCTATTTGGTGGAAGAGGTGCCCTCTCCCCTTGGAATGGTCTGGCATCCTTGATAAAAAAAGCATTTGATCATTTTGGCCTCTGGCATCATTTAGAAATCTGCATGTCCGGAATCATAGCCTTTGGGACGGGAGTCCCCCAGTCTTCTATGCTAGCAAAGCAATAAATCTTCTTTTTCCTTTTTATTGAATAAAAAGAAAGAAAGAAATTTCTGTGTCTATTAGGATGTATTTTTTTCTGCTTTTGTGAGAAAAAAATCAGTGGAATTTTGATAGAGATGGTTGACGACTTTCCATGGAGTTGGATTCTTAGCAATAGTAATTCTTTCAATCAATGGACCCAGGGGTGAAGTATCAGGAGAGCCAGCAGGTAGTTTTCAAATATTCAAATTATTCATCGGGGAAATGCAAATCATTGTGACAGTGACCTGGTCCCTGGTCGCCAGTTGAATAGTTATCAATAAAAAGGCAAAATTAAATGCTGGTGAAGATGTGGAGGGAAAAAGACCATTCATTGTAGGAAGGTAAATTAGTACAATAATAATAAAGCTCAATGAGGAGACTTCTCAAGAAACATTTATAGATCAACCAAAGGATCCAGATAGCCCACATCCAGAGGAAGTAAAATCTGCACCAGAGTAATTCTGCATGACTGTGTTTTTCATATCACCATGAAAAGAGCTAAAAGTCCCTAAGCCCAGGTGCCCACCAACACACGGTTGGATAAACGGGATCACTGCCCCCCTCAAACCCCAAGCATCTGTCTAACATCTCATGAAATTTTTCTTGTCCCACATTTAATCTCACAGGTTCAAAATGCATGGTGCCATCCATAGTATGCCATCCATAGTCTGCCCGCCTGCAAATCCCAAGTGTGAGGGCAGTGGTCCCGTGTCACCTTCACATCAAAGAACAAATGAGCCTGGTGGTTTGCCACCAAAGACCTGGGAATACAAGTTCCAATAGCTGAGCTGGAGAAATATATGTGTCCATTCATCTGGTCTCTTTTTATTATAATTTATAAATTCTCCTTCCCATTTCCCTAATAATGAATGTGTCTGAGAGCCATTTTGTTAGGAAGACTATTTAGAGAAGTTGAGCCTTATCCCACTCAGATTTGTAGGCTCATGCTTATTTTTTATGACATCTTTTCATGAAAATGCATTTACAGAGAAAAAATGTGCACCATGTTATGTTCTTCACATTTAAGCAAATTGGACTTGACTCGTGTCTTTATTGAGTTCATCAGGGACACAGATCCTCCTGCAGGCATGTTTGCATTTCCCAGTCCTGACAGCTTTGTCATGAAGCTCCTTTGCAGTTTCTTGTTGTTAGAAGCATAATTTATCTTCTACAGCTTCTGAAAACAAATCTTCAAATATTCTTAGGGTCTAACCAGAAGTGTGAACCCTGAGCTGGACTTAAAACCTTCCAATTTACAGAAACAATGGATGATTGTCAGCAAGGCTTTTCAGGAATAGCTATTATTCATTCACCTAAACCTTCTCCATGTTTTCCTCCTCCATATTGCTGGAGCTTGTAGATCTCAGAGAGCCTGTGCACACAGTAGGGCATCTGGAGGGTGGTGGCTGTGCCCTCCCTGAGGTGCAAGCTCCATCTAGTGCTCTTCAGAGTTCCCCAGCTAGAACTGCGCCACAAAGTAGAGCTTGCTGCCTAATTTATTCTAAGAACAAAGATTCATACAGCAGGATCAATCACATCATCTGCATCTCTTTTTTCCATTTTTACCTTAGGATACAGAAGGTGATGAGAGCCCTGGTGAGTTTTAAGTACATGACAATGACCCAGCAAAGTATTATTATTTTGGTACCAGGGATTGAACCCTGGGTGCTTAACCACTGAACCACATCCTCAGCCCTTTTTTAAAATCTTATTTAGAGATAAGGTTTTGCTAAGATTTTTAGGGCCTCGCTAAGTTCCTGAGGCTGGCTTTGCAGTTATGATCCTCTAGCCTCAGCCTCCCAAATGCTGAAATCACAAGCACGCACCCCCATGCCCGACATGGGTTAGTTTTCCTATGATTTATGTCACTCTCTGTGGAAGGTTCAGTATTTTTGATAATGTTTGCTTTCTCTATTTTATAAAATGTGATCGTTTTTGCTTTTGAAACTACCTGTTTTCCAAGTACCATTGCAGTACTAAGAGCCATAGTTAAGAATCCTCCTTGATCACCCTGCAGTGAGAGAAGGGAGATTTCATCTTGTCCCTGAGACTCTAGACTCCTGTTTGGTAGATTGGTAGACAAGTGTGAGTGGCAGAGTCATGGCTGGGAGGTGACATGCCTGACAATTTCTTTTAGCTTGTTTTTTTTTTTTTTTGCAAGGCTCCTATTCACCAGAATGCTTTCTAATAAAAATGAGATATTAACTCAGACATAGCTACATGCTTATCTTTAAAATACTTACATGTAATATTTCAGTGAGTAAGTTGCATGTATTTGATAGGTTTGTTGTATGGATACATTAGTGTGTGATAGAAAATTTGGAGAGAAGCTAGGTATGGTGGTGCATGCCTGAAATCCCAGCAGCATGGGACGCTGAGGTAGGAGGATAGTGATTTCAAAGCCAGCCTCAGCAATGCAGCAGGGCCCTAAGCAACTTAGCACGTTCCTGTATCTTAATTTAAAAAATAGGTGATGGTGACTTAGAATGGGGTTCAGTGGTTACACACCCCTGGGTACACATCCTCTTCCAAAAAATGTTGGACCCGGCTGGATACCTCCAATAATGTGTGACCTCACCCATTCTACACAGTTAGGTTTTGTAGTGAGAAATGTCCTCTTACGCTTGTTTATGCTCTGGAGAAAGGTGACTCATTTTTCTTGCTGCTCTTGTAGAGTTTTACCTTCATAAAAATAAGACTTGTTGGGAGTGGCCCTTGCTCCAAAGACTAACTTCCCCATCCCCAGAGAAGAGCGGTCAAATGTTGAGCCCTTCTGGCTCACATGATCCTTACCCACCAATCAGAAAGCACCCCTGCCAACTGTCAAAGCCTTCAACCATTAAACTGTCATAATTGTCAAACCACCCCAAGCCTATAAATATGAAAATCTGTTCCTCAATAAACGGGCATTTTCTCCCACAAGGAGCCTTGTTCATTCTTTCAGGACTTACCAATCATTTTAAAGCAACAATGAACAGAGGTCTTAATTTCTGAATAGCATTGAAAATTCATGTCTTCTTCTCATCCCTGCTTTATCCAAAAATTTTATATTCCCATGACTACATTATTTGAAGTAACATGAATATAATTCCATCTGATGCATAGATTTACACTTTATTGTAGCATGTGATGTAAAAGTTTTACAAGGCTATATTTGGGTACCTCAACTTTTAGAATGAATTGAATGCAATGGAAGCAAACTCTCCATTTTCCAAATATGGCATAAGAGAAAGCAATTTCACAACAATCATTGTACATTTTCACGTTAAAATGTTATAAATAAATGTTTATATGTTGACTATAAATACACAGATACAACACTATTCTTTAAAGCATCATTTGAATTAGTAACTCAAACAAGTATATGCGAAAGGCGGTATGACATTTTATGTATAAAAACAACTCAGTAGAGGGGAAGAGTTCTGAGCCTCCTTATTACTTAGAAATGATACAATTTGAGAAAATACGCAGGTTAATTACCATAATGTGATCATAAATTAATTTAAACATGTATAGATTTGTAATAGTGTACTCCAGATATAAGTCAAGATGTTACTTCAATTAAGGTTAAAATTTTAAAAAATCTGCATTTAAACTTTTAAGCAAATATGTACTGGAGTTCTGAATTCTTAAAGTTTTACCCTATATTCTCAAATCTTTCACATGTCAGATTTCCTTAGCAATTTTTTTCTTTTTCATACCTGGGATTGAACCCAGGGGCACTATGTGACTGAGCTATGTCCTCAGCTCTTTCATTAAAATTTTGAGACAGGGTCTCTCTATGTTACTTAGGGTAACATTAGTTGATGAGACTGGCCTCAAAATTGTGGTCTTGATTCAGCGTCCCGAGTCACTGGGAATTTCTTAGCATCTTATCTTTCACATCTATATGCCCATGAACTAATTTAGTTTTAAGACATTGCTTTTTAGATGATATTCTGATTCAGTATGTAAAACACAAATTAAATCTTAACTAGTACATATATGAGAGACTTGCATGAAAGTTAATACATGTTTTCCAGAAAAATATTCTGACAGTAAGATATTACAAATTTTTCTAAAACAGGGGCTATGGATGTAGCTCAGTAGTAGAGAATTACCTAGCATAAATGGGGTCCTGATCTTGAGATCCAGAATTGCAAAACAAAAACTTGAGGATCAATTTTATATCTAAACCACTTTGAGTTTGGAGAAATGCCACTGCTTTCTTGAAAGATGGAAGAAAACCTGGACTCCAAGAAGACTCATATTGCAAGATTAGTTTGGATACTTATCCTTTAATGAAATCCTCATAATGGAGTGTACCTGGATCTATTTTAATTTATGGTTTGGTTTATCATAAGAATTCCACAAATATAAATAGAAAACAATGCAAAAATGTGTTCTTTCTAATATTTTATAATAGCAGTTGTGTGAATAGGCCAGATTCTGACATGATAATCAAAATATATAAAATATGTAATTATATAAAAAATTCAAATAGTCATAAGCTCCATCAATTTTCTGCAGAGATTTCCAGTGTACTGTACTATTCTGGTAATTTTTTTCAGTTCTCTGAGTTAGTGACAGAAGGTGATCAGATATTAAAGCAATCCTAAGAATTCTACCAACTGACGTAAATGAGGATGCGCATTTTAAAAATTAGAACAATCCTGAAAAGATAACCTATACAGGAACTTCTCCCTATGTGACTTGTATGCATCATCCTCCTTACATCTGGATTTGTTAAATAAAAATTCCCCAGGGCACACCTTCCTCTACTGCTGGAAAATGCCACATTACATTCTGTCTTTATAAATTATACGACCCAAACTTCCATCTTTTACAGGTAGTTTTATACCATGTTGATTCTTTTGAGAGTGACGGTCACTTGACCTAATGATTTCAAGATTCATCTGTGGTTTCTTATACATCAGCATCACCTTCCTATTTTATGCTAGGTTTAGGATTTAATGCAATATTTGGTCTTTGCATATTGTACTACTGAAGATTCCACCCTCTGTGTGTATACAGATGTATACAGTTTTGATTCTGATGCCTATGCAAGGGGTCACCATGTACCCTCTTGACATAAAAAATTCAAGACTCATCTGTGGATTCCTATGCATCCGAATCTTTTTCCTATTTAATGTTGAGTAGAACTCCATGATATATCCAGAACATATCTTAATACATCCATACACTTGATTTTTGATTTTTTAAAACCCATGTTCAAATTAGCTCAATCATATTCCACATATTGTAATGTCTCTCCTCTGGGGTGAGTGGTTAGTGACATCTCCCATGCATTCCCAGTTGCCCTGAGGGTCCTCTCCCTAAAATGTGAGGCTGTCTTCTCTGATCCACTCTCACAATGACCATGTGGTTTGGGGTATTATGTCTACTAGGGTTTCCAAACTCAGCTTCAAGTTTGCATTTCTGTTTCAGGTTAAGAAAAATACTAAGATATTAAAATAAACATTCTGGCCATGAAGACAAAATACATAATTTTTAAAATAAAGCTGACCATGAAGAGAAGATGTTATAAGATATGTGAGTAGAATTTCCAAGAAATATGAGATAACATGAAAATACCAAATTCAAGATTTATCCGGATAAATGAAGGCAGAGATTTAAACCAAAGGAATGCACAAATTTTCAATGAAATAATATCAGAAAATTTCCCAAACCTAACAAATTAAGTGCAAAATCAAATACAGGAGGCTTATAGGACCTCAAATATGCAAAATTTAAACCGTCCCACACCAAGGCACATTATTATGAAAGTGCCTACCATACAAAATAAGGATAGAATTTTAAAGGCTTTTGGAGAAAAATGACGTGTCACATTTGGAGGGAAATCAATCTGGATCTCAACCATTTTTTTCAACCAAGACCCTGAAAACTAGTATGTCTTGGAATAATATATACTGAGTTCTGAAAGAAAGTGGATGCTAGCCAAGAATACATTACCCAGCAAAATAAAATCTCAGAATTGATATTGAAATAAAAACCTTTCATGACAAACATAAGTTAAAAAAATTCCCAAGACTAGAAAGATTGCCTTACAAAACATACTCAAAATATTTCTTGAAGGAGAAATGAAAAATGTAAGTGAGAAACAAGCAAAGAGAGGAAAGGATGAACTAATTCAAATGAAAAGCCAAAAATAAACCAAAATGACTGAAAATACAAATCATATCTGATTAACAACTATGAGTTCTCATAGGACTCAGCCAGTTCTATGAGACTTTAAAAGAAGAATTAACACCAACACTCCTCAAATTATTCCATGCAATAGAAGTGGAGTGAAGCTTTTCAAACTCATTCTATGAAGCTGGTATCACCATGATACCAAAACCAGACGAAGACACATCAAGAAAAGAAACCTCAGACCAATATCCCTGATGAACTTAGATGCAAAAATTCTTAATAAAATTCTTGCAAACTGCATATAAAACCATTTAAAAAATCTAGTGCACTACAATCAAGAGGGGTTCATCTAAAGATGCAAGTTAGGTTCAACATAATGGAAATCAATAAATGTAATACATCACATCAATTGATTTAGAGACAAGAATCATATTATCTCAATAGACACAGAAAAAAAAAACTTTGATAAAGTACAGCAAGCATTCATGTTAAAAGTTCTAGAAAAACCAGGGATATAAGGAACATATATTGTAAAAGCTATATATGCTAAACCCAATGCCAACCTCATCCTAAAGGGAAAGATTGAAAGCATATTCTCTTGAAATTCTGGTACAAGATAAGGATGCCCTGTGTCACTACTTCTTATTCAACATCATCTTGAAACTATAGCCAGGGCAAGTAGACAGAAGAAAGAAATTAAAGGGACACGAAGATAAAAAGAATGACTCAAACCATACTTATTTGTTGATGACATGATTCTATATTTAGAAAAACCAAAAATCTGCACTAGAAAACTTCTAGAACTTATAAATGAATTTAGCACAGTAGCAGGATGTGAAATAAACACCTAAAAATTAATTGCATTCCTATACATCAGTGATGAATTGCCTGAAAAAGAAATTAGGAATGGCTGGGGATGTGGCTCAAGCAGTAACGTGCTTACCTGGCATGTATGGGGCACTGGGTTCAATCCTAAGCACCACATAAAATAAAATAAAGATGTTGTGTCAACTGAAAACTGAAAAATAAATATTAAAAATCTCTCTCTTTCTCTCTCTCTCTCTCAATCTCACTCTCTCTCTCAATCTCTCTCTCTCTCTTTCTCTCCCTCTTCTCTCTCTCTCTCTCTCTCTCTCTCTCTCTCTCTCTCTCTAAAAAGAAATTAGGAAAACTACCCCATTCAGAGTAGCCTCAAAAAAGTAAAATATTTGGGAATCAATCAAACAAAAGAGATAAATGACTTCTATAATGAAAACCCACAGAACCCTAAGGAATGAGATTGAAGCAGACCTTAGGAGATGGAAAGATCTTCCATGATCTTCGATAGGCAGAATTAACATTGTCAAAATGGCCATACTACCAAAAGTGAACGCAGTTCCTATTAAAATCCCAGTAACATTATCCATAGGAATAGAAATAATCAGTCATGACATTCATTTGGAAAAACAGGAGGCCCAGAATAGCCAAACCAATCCTTAGCAAGAAAAATGAAGCAGGAAACATCACAATACCAGCCCTTAAATTATACTACAGAGCTACAGTATCAAAAACAGCATGGTATTAGCACCAAGCAGACAGGTAGACCAATGGTATGAACAGAAGACACAGAGACGAATCCACAAAATACAGTTACCTCATACTAGACAAAGGTGCTGAAAACATACCTTGGAGAAATGATAACCTCTCCAAAAAATGCAGTAGGGAAAGCTGGAAATCCACATGTAGCAGCATGCAATTAAACCCCTGTCTCTCACGCTGCACAAAACCCAGCTCTAATTGGATCAAGAACATAGGCATTCAACCAGAGACCCTGTGCTTCCTGGAAGAAAATGTAGAACCAAATCTACCTCATGTTGGCTTAGGAACCAACCAACTTCCTCAACAAAACTCCTAAAGTGTAAAAAAGTTCAATCAAGAGTAAATAAATAGCATGAAACCAAACTTCAGAGCTTCTTCACAGCAAGGGAAATGATCAAGAATGGGAAGAGAGGGTTTACAGAATGGGAGAACATCTTGCCCACCCACATCTCAGACAGAGCACTAATCTCCAGGATATAATTCAAAAAACTGAACACCACAAATTACAAATAACCAAATCCATAAATGGGCAAAGAAAACAAGCAGACACTTCATAGAGAGAGAAATACCAATGGTCAACAAATATAGGAAAAATGTTCAACATTTCTTGAGTTTTTTCTAGCAATTAGGGAAATTGAAACTAAAACTATACTGAGATTTCATCTCAAGCCACTCAGAGTGGTAATTATGAAGAATACAAGTTAACAATAAGTGTTGGTGAGGATGTGGGGGGAAAGATACACTCATCCATGGCTGTGGGACTGCAAAGTGGTGAAACCCCACTGGAAAGCAGGGTGGAGATTCCTCAGGAAACTGGGAATGGAACCACCACGTGTTCCAATTACCCCTCTCTTCAGCATACACCCAGAGGACTTAAAATCAGTGTACTATAGTGATGCAGGCATGTCAATGTTCACACCAGCTCAATTCACAATCACTCACTGTGGAACCAACACAGGTGTCCTTCACCAGATGAATGGGTGAAAAAATGGGCTACATACACACCGTGAAATATACCCAAACTAAGAGGAGTGATACGCATTGCCAGTCAGTGGATGGAAATGGAGACTGTCATGTTAATGGGAGTTATTCAATCCCCCAAACTAAAGGCCCAATGCTTTCTCTAGTAGGCGGATGCTATCTCACAATAAGTGGGGGGTAGGAAAGAATGGAAGTACATTGGATTTGTCAAAGGGGAATAAAGGAAAGGGAGGGGCAATCTGAATACAGAAGACAGTAGAATGAATTGTGCATATGCATAAATGACCCATGTAATTCCATATCATGTACAACCAGAAGAGTGGGAACCTGGAAAAAAAACCTGGAAGCCCATGACCTACAAACCTAAAATAAACACAAGAATTTTAAGTATATCTTGCGATGTTCCAGGTATTGGAATTAGATGATAATGCTCTAAGAAGACCTGAAATCAATGTAATAATAGTTCATACTGGTACAATAGATGAAAAGATTAGCTATTTCCCGAGAAAAATGGAAAATTAAAGGTATCAAATGAAAATGCAAAGAACTAAAAATATAGTATCTACAATGTGCAACTTCACATTTGGCTGGGCACGGTGGCTCACACCCATCATCCCAGTGTCTCAGGAGGCTGAGGCAGGAGGATTGCAAGTTAGAGTCCAGGCTCAGCAACAGCATCCATAGTCAGGGTGAGAAATTCAAATTAAAGTTTTAGGACCGTGGCTATAGGTTGGTGGTAAAGTCTAGGCTTAGCATGACCAGGTCCTGGGTTCAATCCCTAGCATCTAACAGTGTATATAAAAAAGATTTAGAACATGAAGTGATCTGAAGTATATAAACATTCTAATGTATGGATAACTAGAAAGCTGAAATGAGGGCTGGGACTATGGCTCAGCAGTAGAGCACTTGCTAAGCATGTTCACGGCCTGGGTTCAATCATCAGCACCACCTAAAAATAAATAAAAATAAAGGTATGGAGTCCAACTACAATTAAACAAATAAATATTTATTATTTTTTATTTATATATGACAGTAGAATGCATTTCAATTCTTATTATACATATAGAGCACAATTTTTCAAATCTCTGGTTGTATACAAAGTATATTCACACCAAATTGTGTCTTTATACATGTATTTTGGATAATAATGTCCATCACATTCCACCATCATTTATAACCTCATACCCATTCCCTTCCCCTCCCTCAATGTCAGGAAACCAGGTTGTCCACGTGAAAATGGAGTGGGGAAGAGGGCGTCCATCAGACATCACAGGGAGAGGATCTACAGAGCCTCAGGTGGATCAAGGGACTTCCCCCGCCTCCGGAATCCAAGCATCACAACATGTGGAAAGGATATGAGTTAATTTGAAATTTGAATCCAAGTAAGAGAACTTGGAGTTGTCTACAAGATTGGGACACACTTTTTTTTTTTTTTTTGTCAAGAGAACTCATAGGAAATTTTAAGCACCTCTCCCCAGATGGTTGTTATCCAGAACATAATCAAATCAAGGGGACAAGCGAAATGTTCCACTGGAGAATCCATAGTTCTGTGCTCCCCAGTGGGATCTTGTCACCTTAGTAGAGACACGAGAATTGCTGGCTGCAGAGAGATGAGCTCACAGCACCCTTTCCTTAGAGCCACACAGGTTTTGCTCAGGTGCAGCAAGTGCCCCGCATCCATCCAGGTAAGTGCCTCTCGGTTCCACAGAGATAGTGAGTGAGTACCTGGGGCTTGTAGGAGGAGGTTGCAAGGGGCAAACTGGGTCTAGGAGTGAGGTTCTTGGTAGTTTGAGACATCCAGCTTTCACCCCTATATTTAAGAAGACTGAGGTGCTCTGTGTAATGTGAGGAAGGAGATCTTCCTAGGTTGCATCATCCTTTGAGACACAGAAAGTTAGGTGCTATTTTCAATAGGAAGTGCCAAATGTCTCAGGCTTATACTTAATTTTCTTCTAACAACTACAGTAATGCTCATGTTACATATGTGTTTCCCTGTTGATATGCTATTTACTCCTAAACCAATAATCAAGGATGTAATAAGTCGCCTGTCTGCTTTATACTAAATATACTCAGGTTTCCTTCTCTCACCTTCCTAAACAAATAGAATATTACTCACCTGTGACTACTAGACTCTGAGGAATTAAAAACCATAATTTTATATAGCCCAGAAGGTAATTAGGGCCACCTTACATTGCCACAGGCATCTATTAAACTTTCTCATGCAATCTTTGTTGTCCTACATTTAATCTCACAATGTAAAAGTGAATGCTGCCACTCCATAGTGGGTGCTGCCCATGAGCAAATTTCAAGTGAGAGGACAGTGGTCCTGTGTCACCATCCCAGGAAAAGACCAGTGAATCTGAATATGGTGTTCTTCTCCTTCCCCAATGACAAGGTAACATTATTATCTATAGCTAGATAAGAAGAATATTTGCGTCCATTAATCTTCTTTCTTTTCATTATTCACTTTCTCTTTGCCCTTTTCGTAATAATGAAAGTGCCTGAAAGGCCTTTGATCATATATGCCACATTTTTTATCCATTCATCCACTGAAGGGCATTTAGGTTGGCTCCACAGTTTAGCTATCGTGAATTGTGCTGCTATAAACATTCATGTGGCTGTGTCCCTGTAGTGTGCTGTTTTTAAGTCCTTTGGGTATTGTCTGAGAAGAGGAATAGTTGGGTCAAATGGTGGTTCCATTCCCATATTTCCAAGGAATCTCCATACTACTTTCCAGATTGGCTGCACCAATTTGCAGTCCCACCAGCAGTGTATGAGTGTGTCTTTTCCCCACATCCTAAACTCAATCAGTCCTGGTGTATTTTCAGGTCCTATTTCATGCAAATGCACTTCCAGAAAAAAAGTGAACCTATCTTCTTTTCTTCTTCCTAAAGCAAACCAGACTTGACTCATGTCATCAGGGGAATGGATACTCCTGCAGGTATGTTTGGGTTTCCTAGTGATGACAGCTTAGGGTCTGTAATGAATCAACTTTGTTGTTCCCTATTGTTGTTAGAAGACTAATTTTTCTTTTAATGATTCTGAATACAGACTTTAAAATATTCTTAGTGTCTATCTGTAAGTGTGAACCCCGAGCTGTACTTAAATCCTTCCAAGTTACAGAAACAATGAATTATTTTTATACTTATTTTCTGAAATAGCTGCCATTCATTCACCCAAATATTCTCCAGGATTTTCTCCTCCTTGATCCTGTGGCTTATATAAGTCACAGTGGCTCTGCACCCAGCAGGGCACCTGGCTGTGGGTGGCTGTGCCCTCCCTGATGGGCAAGCTGTTTCTCCCTAGTGCTCTTCAGAGTTTCCCAGCTAGATCTCTGCCATAGAGAAGAACATCCTGCCCAATTTTTCCTGAGATCCAAACCCCCTTAAAGCAGGATGAATCCCCCTCCCACATTTCACTTCTCCATCTTAGCCATGGGAATCATGGTAAAGTTGAACTACCTAGCAACCGTGAATCAAAGTGTGCTACTTTGCTGCTGTTGGTATTATTATTATTTTGGTACCAGGGATGCAACCCAGGAGTGCTTGACCCCTGAACCACAACCCCAGAACTTTTCACATTTTATTTAGAGACAGGGTCTCCCTAACGTGCTTAGGGCCTCTTTAAGTTGCTGAGGCTGGCCTCAAACTTGTGATCCTTCAGTCTCATCCTCCTAAACTGCTGGGATTACAGGTGTGCACCACTGCACCGGGGCCACGTTACTTCCCCTGTGACTTATGTCCCTCTATATGAAAGGTTCAGTCTTTCTAATGTAGTTTGCTTTGAACAGCGTGTTAACCAGACACCATCACATTGCTAAGAGCCACAGGTTAGGAGGCCCCTTCATTACCCTGCAGGGAAGCAGAAAGTTTCATCCTGGTCCTGAGTCTCTGGGCTCTTCTGTGCTAGAAAGGTGTGAGTGTCAGATGCGATGGCTGGGAGAGGACATGCTGGACAATTTCTTTTAGCTCATTTTTATAAAAGATTAATTATTATTCACTAGAACTCATTCTAATGTCAATGAGCTATTAACACAGATGTAGCTACCTATATTTTAAAGTCACTTACATATTGTATGATATTTAAGTGAATCAGTATTCTGTATTGGATGTATGATTTGCTGATACATTATGATGTGATCTGAAATTTAGATGGAAGATGGGCACGGTAATCCCAGTGTCCCGGAGGCTGAGGCAGGAGTGTTGTGAATTCAAAGCCAACCTCAGGAAATTAGCAAGGCCCTGGGAAACTTAGTGAGACCCTGTCTCAAAATAAAAACGAGGGAGGGGCCTTGGGCTGTGTATCAGTGGTTGAGGACTCCTGGGTTCAATTTCTGATAGGAAAAATAAACTCTTTGCACACAGGTGGATAGATTCATAAATACGTAATTCCTCCTGGGTCTACACTTTTTTTGTTTTGAAAAGTGTTTGTTAACGTTCCTTCATGCTCTGGAGAAAGGAGACTCATTTTTCATGCCGCTATTTTGCAGTGTTGCCTTCAGACAAATAAGACTTTCTGTTCTTTTTGAAGCAACAATGAACTGGGGTCTGAATTTCTGAATATTTTTGAAAACTCCTGACTTCTTCTCATTCCTACTTTTCCAAAACTTTCATGTTTGCATGACTACATATTTTGAAGTAAGACTGAAAATCATGTCCTTGAATGCTCTGATTTCCAGGTGATTTAAATATGTTATTGAAAGGATTTTCCAGTGCTGTGTGCTTGCCTTGCACATATTTTAACATGAATTAAACACAATAAAAGCAAAGTCTCCATTTCACACAAATGGTATAAGAGAACACAATTTTTAGAAGTAAAATTTAAAAATTTTTATTTTAAAATGTTGTACATAAACGATTATAGTTAAACATAGATGTTTAAGCTATTCTTTAAAGCTTCATCAGTATAAATGTTACCTACATAAAACAGTTGTTATAAGAACAGATGTATGTAAGTTTATGTATAAAGATGTAAGGGAATAATATCTGTGCCTGTGATCATATGTGCCTTGTGGAAGACCTTCCTAGTGTCATTTCTGGGCTTGTTATGGTAGCAAACCTGAATATACTGAATAAGTGAAAGAATAAAATTTTATTTTTCCTGATCACCACATTTGGGAAAAAAGAACTTTTTTTCCTAATGGTGTAGAGAATTTCCCTTTTAGACAAACACTGCATGTTCTTACTCATGTAAGAAACCTAAAAAAAGCATTGCACACACTCTCCAAGAAATGTTGTTCTAGCAGATCATCAACAGATTCTCCAGCATAAATTTCAGTCTTGGGCATTTGATTCCAGAAAAATGTTACCTTGAACTTGTAATAGAGATAACATCTTACAGCTCATCTTTCAGGAATAGGCTGGACACATGTCCTATAATTAAAACCTTGGAACACCAACTCTGTTTTAAAACAGCACCTAGTCTCTTTTAAATGTAGTTCTATTTACTACTCTGATTGTAAAGTCTTGAAAAGGAAAAAAAAATAACTATGCTCTTGGTAATATTTCCAGAGTGTTCTAACATAGGCTAGTTATTCCGGCTAGAGGATGAATAAAAATGTGACATATATAGCCACCTTAGAGGATTCCAAGGACAGACAAAATGTTTCAAGTGCTCAGAACTGGATTGTGCAAATGTTCTGCTATGTTGGCTTTTCTATTTTTTTAAAATTGAATTTGAACACAGGAGCAATTATCCACTGAGCCACATCTCCGCCCTATTTATATATTTTATTTAGACACAGGGTCTCACTGAGTTGCTCAGAGCCTTTGTAAGTGGTTGAGGCTGGCTTTGAACTCACATCCTCCTGCCTCAGGCTCCTGATCTGCTGGGATTACAGTCATGCACCCCCACGTCCTGTGGTAATTTCTTTCTTCTCTTTCTTTTCAGGTAGGGACACATCTATTAAAAAGAACTGCATTGATTCTCCCAAGTCTTGTGCATGAAGAACTGTATGATAATAAGATTAGAAGCCAATATTTCTGGAGAGTTCATTATGTGCCACGAACACTTCCAAGTTTGGTAGGCACACTTTACTTTTTCCCACATAGTCTCTGCAGGATTCACATAACACGACTCTTTACGTGGACAGCTGAGATGACTGGACCTCAGAATCCCAGGGTGCTTAAGAAGAAGCTATCATAAATGGTAGCTCAGACTTGCAACTTCAACCAGTCCGACATCAGAGTTCACACCAACATTTTTTTGTTTATATATTAGAAACATTAGGTGTGGTGAGAAATAAGCCAGAGTTAACATGGTGCAGATATGAAGTAACTCAGTGCAGGTCTAGTCTGTGGACACTCATGTTTCGGAGGGTCTCGCTTCCAGTTTCTTGCAATCAACCCCCCTGAAATTTGGCCTAATTTGTAGACCTCCTATTATGTACCTGACAGACAAGATCAGGAAAAGGCAAATTAAGTAAGCTTCTGTTTTGCCCCAGACAACCTCATCCATGAAGTATTAGGAATGAAGTATTTTCTAAGATAGATGGTATTTCTTTTTAGCCATGATTTTTTTAAAAAAAAAACACTGGTTCTTCTTATTTTTCACTTTGAGACAGGTTCTCAGGAAGTTGCTTAAGTCCTTGCGAACTTGGTGACATCAGCATTGAACTTGCCATTGTCCCATCTCAGCTTCCCGAGCCACTGGGATTGCATGAGTGCACCATGGCACCTGGCTGACAATTCTTAATGTACAAGAAAACTGAAGTATCAATACGTATGCCACTGTGGAGGTCCCAGTGAGATTGGAAGGTGTTGAGATAAGGCAGTGTGTGGAGATGCATTCTCCAGGGTGTGAATAGAACATAGTTTATTTGTGTGTGTGTGTGTGTGTGTGTGTGTGTGTGTGTGTGTTTTAATTTTGTGTTGGGGGCTGCTTGGTGGGTAAGTGCACCAGCACCAAGTTACACCTGGTCCTTTTGACTCTGTATTTTGAAACAGGGTCTCACTAAGATGCCCAGACTGGCTTCAACCTTGTGATCCTCTTGCCTCAGCGTCTTGGGTCACTGGGATTTCAGGCAGAGACCACTGTGCCCGGGACGAGAACTGAGTTTTCATGTGGAATAAAAATACAGTTGGATGAATTTCTGCTAAGAGCCATAGCCAAGTAATAAGAAGCATGGCATTTTTGGTTGAAAGGTGAGGCCAGCAAGCCATTGAGATGATATGATTATGTTAAGATCTGTATTCATATGGATATTGGACTCCTGCTGTCCACCTCTGCCTGCTACAGGACTCCTGGAGAGTTCCCATTGGTTGGGGAAGTGCGGTAGGAGCGAATTTCAGAGGAGGGACTTCCTGTTGGGGTCCAGGAGAAGGCTGCATGGGTCCTTTGGCAATCTTCCCGTTGGCAATCTTCCCAGGAGTGTACAGGGCATTGGCAGCAGTTTCAAAAATAAAGTTTTTTCCCGCTTGAGTGGCTCGTGATTTTGTGCACAGCCAGACTGTGGCAAATTTCCTTTTTTTCCCCTCATGGCAGTGGTGTTCATTTGAGATTGAGGAAGGAGGTCAGATTTGCAAAAAAAAAAACAAAAAAAAAAAAAAAAAACAAAAAAAAAACTTTTTTTTGTGTTACTCTGGTCACAATATTTTTCTTTCCCTTGTAAGATGAACAAAGCCAACAGACTGTACAGTAATATTCACATAAGAAACACCGTGTACACTGTGACTGGTGTTGGGGTCATGGCCAACGCCCTTCTTCTTCTCGTCCACATCCCCTTGCACATTACTGGGCACAGACCTAAGCCCACTGACCTGCCCATTGGTCTCCTGGCCCTGATCCACCTGGTGATCTGCTCATCAATGGCTTCATAGCTTCTGACATTTTTATAACTCAGGGGAGCAGGTGGGATGACCTGACGTGTAAATTGCTCATCTACCTGTACAGGTTGATGAGGGGCTTCTCCATCTGTGCCACCTGCCTGCTGAGTGTCCTCCAGGCCATCACTCTCAGCCCCAGGATGAGTTCAAACATAAATCCTCATGTTACAACCTGTGTTTCCTTCTCTTCCTGTGGGTCATCTACTCATCCTTCAGTAGCCACCTGTTCATCTCCATTGCTGCTACCCCCAATTGGACCTCAGACAACTTTATGTACATCACAGAATCCTGCTCCTTCATTCCCATGACCTTCTTCCTCTGGCACAGCTTGTCCACCCTGCTGACCTTCAGGAAATTCTCCTTTATAGGAATAATGGCCCTCTCCAATGGATACATGGTGGCTCTCCTGTGCAGGCACAAGGGGCAGTCCCAGCGTCTCCACAGCACCAGCCTGTCTCCAGTGTCATCCCCAGAACTGTGGGCCACCCAGACAATCCTGCTGTTCATGAGTTGCTTCGTGGTCATGTCCATCTTGGACAGCGTTGTCTCCTATGCAAGAATCACACTGAAGGATGATTCAGTATTTTACTGTATCCAGATCCTCATGACCCATAGCTATGCCTCATTCAGCCCTTTGGTGTTTATTTGTACTGGAAAACGTATTATTGGTATTTTAAGATACATGTGGAATAAAACAGTAAACATTTCAGTAGCCAGTGGTGGATAAGTTCTGTTAAGGTGAAAAACTGTGCTGAATTTGGAGTGATTTATCATGACAGAGCGTGTAGAGTCTTTGGTTTAAATGCAATGCAAAGTGTCACTCCCTCTGTTAAACTGTACACTTGGACATAATGTGGATTACATGTACATCAAAGAAAGCCAAACCATGTGCCTCTCCAATATATCATGGGGATGTCATGGTTCTCACTGGATCCTTAATAGGGGCCTGTGAGTTGGATGTCACTTGTCATAACCTGGGTTATTCCAAATTATTTTTAGATACACAATAGTTCCAATGGTTCTCAAATATTGCATTGTCTCCATTATCTGTATTTTTACAAACTACATTTGTAAACATATTCTACCATGAAATATCACATGATCCAGCACACACACAATACACACTCATAGGTGCACACACACACATTCTACATGCAAGGAGTCAAACAGTCATTTCCACATCACTGCCCCCAAAACCATGCTTTAAAGAGTCAAACATAGAAACAACTCAACACCTACAACCATAAATATGTAAACAATACACAATGGCCTTAAAATGGAAGAATATTCTGGAACATGGGGCCGCAGAGCTGAGTCCTCAAGTTACTCTACTCAGTGAAGACGGTTTAGTAGCAAAGAACAAGCATTGTATAAATGTACTTAAAGAAGTTGGGAGTTGGAGTGGGCAGAGTGACAGAGCAGTAACACAAGGGCTTCCCAGACACCAAGAGAGGGGGCAGTGGGGCGCTGTCCATTGGTACATGGAGAACATCTATTCAGTTAGGAAGTGAGTGCTGTCGTGGGTGGTGGTGACTGTTATGCAATAATGTGAATAGATTCAAGGCCACTTGACTGTATGCTGAAAAATGATCAGAATGTTTATGTTATATATATTTTATCCTCATAAAAATGTTTTTAATTATCAACTCAGTTATTCAAAATATTCTTTCTGAAACTATAAAGTAAGGGATAAGACTGTAAACGTGCCCAGGGTCATTTGGTGAGCTTTGAAACATCAGAGCTAATTTGTCCCAGTGATGTGAAGATTGGTTTTGAAAAACTCACTTGTGAATCTCAGCCTCTCCCAGGAGAGGTGTTCTCCATGCAGATACTGATAGGCGCCACTCTGGGCCTCTCAGCCTTCCAAAGACGTTCAGCATTGCAGTGGGTAGCTCCCATGTTGAGGCTTCCTGGGTGAGAGGTGCACACGGTCAAAACACCAGGTTTGGACAGTAAGTCACACGTGGGAGTTTACCAATCATGACAGTTGTGCTGCGAAAATTATGCACTTGTCACATATTCTATTTAATTAGAAAAAAAATAGCCAAATATAAGATACTCTCAAATCAAATGTCTTTATAAAAAATGTAAGTAGTAAAGGAAGCAAACAATATGAGACTAAACATTTTAAAAATCAGAAAAGGAGCATAGAAAAGAGGAGAAAATGGGACCAAAGGATTACAGGACAGAACAAAGTGGCTGATTAAGTTATTATGAATAGCTGTTAAATCTGAATCAATGAAACTCCTGAATCAATTGATATTGGGCGGCTGACATCAAAATAACAGCAACACAATCTTAAGACTGCACATCAAGGTGTAGCTGTAAACCAGGACAAAAGGACCAAAGAGACATGCAGAACATCCCACCAAGGGCAGAATACATTACTCTGATGTACTCAGAGCAGTGCTCACAAGAGGACTCACACCAGGTCTCGATCTTAAGGGCACTGATATCCTATCAAGTATATTAACAAGCACCATAGAGTGAAGATAAAATTAAAGACTGAAAACAGTCAATCCCAACTACATGGAAATTAAACAACACCGTTTAACCAGTCACGCATGGAGAACTCACAAGTAGAATCATAAATTTCCTTGAGAAAAAAACGAGGATCAAAGTACCACCTACTAGAACTTGGGGGTGCATCAGGAGGATGCTGCAGAGACGTGAAGCAACACGTTTCCATCCACAACCAGATTGAAAAAGAAAACCCTAGACACACACAACCTCAGAAAACTGAGGTTGGAAACTGGAACAAAGCAACTATTGATGGAGAAGAGTGTACCAGTAACACAAGACACCCCACCCCTCCAAAAAGGAGCCCAGAGACACGGGACTTCATGATGGAAGGCTACACATTAAACAATTAGCTCCAAACCATCTTGATCTCCTCCAAATTCAACATGTTGAAAGCATCATCCATGGTGAAGGCCTGGGGTTTATCCATGGGACACAGGTGGCTCAGTACATGCGGATCAATTATAGGGACATCCAATAGCATACAAATTCCAAGGAAGGAGAGACACTGTCTCATGAGTGACGTGTTCACATATGTATAAACACTAAAGATCCCACAGAATTCCTTTCAGGATTCTGACAGTCATTCAGCAGAACACAAACATAACATCTCAAGAATTCTGCTTGTTTCTTTACAATTGCCACAAAATATGTGAAAAAAAATTCAGAGAACAATACCCACAATAAACCATTTTAAAGAGCAAAATACCAAGGCATGAACTTGGCCAGGGAAAGAAAACACTTGTACCCAGAAAACTATAATGATGCAAGAAATTAAAGCAATCAATGAATCAATAGAACCATGCATCACATTCATGATGCAAAGAATCAATATCAAAATGTCCATATTATCAGAGTGATGTACAGATGCAATCCCTATCCAAATCTCAGGAGGATATTTTACAGAAATAGGAAACGAGGTAGCTAACATCCACATGCAGTCAATCATACGAGACCCTGAATAGGAAAATCAACACTAATAAACAGCAAAGTTGATGGAATCACACTCAATTTTTAAATATAGTATGAAGCTATAGTAATTAAAACAGTGTGTTAGGGCTGTGGATGGATCTTGGAGATGTAGCACTTGCCTAGCGTGCACAGGCCCCAGGGTTCATCACCAACACTTGAAAAACACACATACCTAAAAAGGAAATAAAAAAGGAAGAAAGAAAAAAAATATTATGGTATAGTGGCATAATAGTAAACCTATAACTAGTGGAACAGAATGGGTTGCCTTGATAAATGTCCTCATACAATGTCATGGAGACATATTTCAAAGCACTGCCAAATATAGCTGACATAGTATGAATAATCTTGTTAACAGATATGTGTATGCAAAAGAAAAATGATAGACACTTGTCCTATGGCACACACAAGGATCAAGTCGAGATGGATTAAAGACATAGATGTGAGACCTGAATCTGTGAACCTGCCCCCCCCCCAAAAAAAAAAGTTGGAAATCTTCATGACATTGGAATAGGAAACCATTTCTGGGATATCACACCCAAAGTACAGGAAACAAATTCAGCAATATGATGACATGAAACTACAAATCTTCTGTACAGAAAGGTGAAAAATCAGCTGTCAACAGACAAAATACAGCTGAAGATTACATTTTCAGATCATATATCAGGAAAGAGGATGATTTTCAGTGTTTGGGGCTGGGGATGGAGCTCAGTTGGTAGAGTGTTTGCCTTGCAAGCACAAGGCCCTGGGTTCAGTTTCCCAGCACAAAAAAATTAACCTTTATTGAAATCTCAGAACTTGGTAAAAAAAAAAAAAAAAAAAAAACTCATTAAAAACAGCACAAGGTATGAATAGATATCCCACCAAAGCAAAAACACGTATGTGGCCAACGAGCAAAGAAAAGATGCTCAACATCCATCAATTCTCAAGGAAATGCCAATCAGAGCCACCACGAGGTGTTCTGTCACAGCCGTCAGGAGGGCGATGATGTGAAAGGAAAGGTCACCATGACTGTGGAAGATGCCCTGTGCCTGGTTGGATGCCTCTCGCGGCCCTCTAGAAATTCTGATAAATATCATCATTGTACTTGTGTTTTGTAAGCAAAGTCCAATAAAGAATGGGATCTGAGCAAAAGGGATGGATGGACACATATCTGCAGCCATATTTTGCCACCCAGATAAAACATAGTGTCTTGGGTTCTCCTGGGCATTTATCATGCGTTTGATTCTTCCTTTCGATCTACAGGTCCAGGTTCTCATCATTTCTCATTTATCTGAATTCTGGACAACTTCTGTTTTTATTTATCTGGATCCTGGACATATTCTATTTGTGTATGCCCTGTGGATGAATAATCCAGGTTTCCGTATCTGGAAAATGTCATTTTCAACTCTATTCTTGAAAAATGATTTGGTCTTCATGTATAACATTTGGAGGAAAAAAAAAAGTTGTTTATTTGTTTTTGTTTACACTTTAAAGATATGGAGGGGATGTGGGGGTAGAAAGATAGTAGAATGAAACCGACATTATTACTGTATGTATATATGTGATTGCACGGCCATTATGATTCTGCAACATGTACACTCAGAAAAAATGAGAAAAATTTATCCCATCTATGTAGGATATATCAAAGTGCATAAATACATCCTACTGTCATGTGTAACCAATTAAAACAAATTTAATTTTTTTTTAAAAAAAAGATATGGTCTCGTTGTCTTCTGTGTCCCAGGGTCCCAGGAAGCAATGAGCTTTCTTTCACTGTGCTCTAGGGCCCCTGATGAGCTGATTTTGGAGGGCATGCTCTGCTTTTAAGACATCCTCCTGCTTTCAGGCAGTTTAAATGCAAAGTGACATTGTCATTTGTGTATATCATAATTCAAATAGAAATACTATGTATATAAACTGTACTCTGTGTATTTTTTCCAAGTTTCAAAGACCTTAGAAGGAAGTTGGGTTCTATATCAAAACCTCAGCTTACACAGGGTAAACCTGCATTACTGCAAAACATCTGCTAGGATTTTCTCACGAAGAATTTCTTATCCAAAACTAATTTCACAAATTACAAGTGAATAGAGTCAGCCCTGTACTCAACCACTTAGGTGCATGACGGTGAGGTTGCAAGTATATTTAAAGAGAAAATGTAGTGGTCGTTTCTCATTTCTGGTGACAAAATATCCAGGAATACAAGTTTCTAAAACTTGGGAAAATAATATTTATGCCCATTAAACTTAGATTTTTGGGATGTCAGGATTTTTGCTGGGGTTACGGATTTGCACCACTATGCCTTTCCCCCATTTATTTACTTAAAAAAAAAAAAAAAAAAAAAAAAACATTCTCTCTTCTCTCAGAACTGCTGGAGACTTATTTTAAAATATCGGTAATGTCAATATTCTGAAACAGAAACTATACTTACAACTTTTTAAATTTACAAAGAATTTTGTATAATTCTTAACCTGGTCTCAGCAATAGGATTTCCATTCATTTTGAAAATATTTTGATATAGGATTCTGCCGCAGTCCGGCTGCAGCAAAATAACCGGGGGGTGACGAATAACTTGTGTACGTTGATACAGCAGGAGTAGGAGCCGTTTATTGCAGGACAGGAGCAGTATTTATACATTCCACACAGCTTATCTAATTAGCATAAACTAGATACATCAGTCAACCAATAAGGAATCTCCACACTTAATGGCTCGCTTTTGTTACTTCTCAAACCACTCCCTCTGGCATTTTGCCAGGCACCATCCAGACTTGTTTACGAACTCTAACATTCCCCTGGCAAAATGCCAGGTGTTATTTTTGACTTGTTTACAGACTCTAACAGGATTCCTGCCAGTTTTTGGTTAATATTCCTTAATCAAGCTTGTAAAATACTTAGTCCATTATTTCTTCTACCTCTTACTCCCCTTTTTTTTCTTTTAGTTTTGGATCTGTAATTATGCAAAGGTTTCAATGTTTATAGCTTATGCACACTTCTTATTAATTAATTAATCAATTTTTTGGTGTACCTCGACCCCCGAGCCCCATCCTCAGCCCTAATTTGTGTTTTATTTAGACACAGGATCTCACTGAGTTGCTTAGGGCCTTGCTCTTGCTGAGGCTGGCTTTGAACTCAGGATCCTCCTGCCTCAGCCTCCTGAACTGCTGAGACATGTGCATATACCACCATGCCCAGCTCATATTTATTTTATTTTATTTGTTCTTTTAAATTATACATGATAATAGCGTCTACTTTGACATATTTATACAACCATGAAATAGATCTTATTCTAATTAGGTTCCAGCCCTGTATTTGTACATGATGTGGAGATTTGCTGTGGTGTATTCATATATGTACAGAGCAAAGTCAGGACAGGTTCATGTGACTTTCTTTCTTTTTATTCTGACCCTCCTCCCTAAATTGTAGAAGACCTCAGAAGAGGGCAAGACCTCCCACGTTCTTGGATAAGCAGAATTCATATTGTTAAAACACCATACTACTAAAAGGGCTCTACAGATTCAATGCAAGGATCTTTATTTCCTATTAAAGGTCCCATGATGTTCTTCATATAAATGTCCCACTCAATCTTTCTGCCACAGACTCTAAGAGGGGATGATGGATGGACTGCACACGTTCTGTGGATTCAGCACCTAAGGGACCTTCTAAGGCAACTGTCCCCTTCCAACATCTGGCTGAATTATCCCAACACCCTGAAGCAGAGATCAAGAGCCCCATTTTCCAAATGAAGAAACTGAGGCTGAGACACGGAAAAAGTCAAAACCCTACAGGAGACACTCCTAAAAGGAACTCTCAGGTCCCACAGATTTCCTTTGGCTGAGGTTTGTGGAAAACACAAAACTTTTTAGGCATTTGCCCTATGGCACTCTTAAAGGCATCTTGGAAATGAAGGCTTTGTAGAAGCAAGTGATTGATTGTATATATAAGTACCTTACATGCCACAAATGTATACTTTAAATGTATACTTTAAAATGTATTTTTTGAAAGAGGTAAGCCAGGTGGGACCTTGCAAGCCTGTAATCCCAGCAGCTCAGGAACCTGAGGCAGGAGAATTGCAAATTCAAACCCAGTCTCACCAACTTAGGACGAACCTGTCTCAAAATAATATACAGACAAATGGCTGGATATGTGGGTCAGTGGCTAAGCATTTGTGGGTATAATCTCCAATGCCCCCCACCTCCCAAAAAGAAATAAAGAAAAAAAAAAGGTGTCATCAACTATTATGACTTTGGATGCAATTTTATTTTATGATCTCTTCTCAGATAGCAAGCAATACACAGGCTCACACATTTGAATTGAAACATTTTTTTTTTTTGTAGAAACCAGAGCACAATACTTGATCTTTCTGTAGTATTAGTTTAGTAGAACACTAACAGAACTCATCGGGTTGGGATGCTTCTGATTGAATTCTATATCATGGCTTACGAAAATCAGAACCCCCAAAAAGAGAAGAAAATGCCCCCAGTATTGGCAGGGATTCCAGAAGCCTCCCAGTAATGACAGTTGTAGGGAGAGGTCAAGGCTGAATTCAGACCCTCATCTCACTTGGCGATCTCATTGTGTATTTTGCTTTTCCAAGAAGATGGACCCAAAACACTCTGGGCAGAGTGTAATAATCCTCCCTTTCCTGGAGGGAAAATTTATTCCATGCATCAACTCCACTGAGTTACACTAAAGCTAGTTGCTGCTCTTAAGAGGAATCCTGAAGGCTTTCCAGGAACCAGGCTGATGAGCACAGAGCCCAAGGCTGTGGCTTCAGGGAGAGTTTACGTGCAGCTCTGGCGCCACCTGGTGTCCAATGAGCAACTCAGCACTTCTAATGGGGGAAATGACACTAAGCACAGGGAACAAGCACCAGGTGGGACAGGTTGACAGATGTCCTTTGAAGTTGGGGGGACTCACGGGGATGCAACTGAAGAAGGTGGCACGGGTCATCTCCTGAAGGAGGACTTTATCTCAAGTAGAAGGGTCTCGGGGCAGCTGAGTGACACGATGAGAGGTGACAGTGTGACAACTCAGCAGTGGAAATGTCCCCGTGGAGGGTGTTAGGACATCAGGGATCTAAAGGAGCCTGAGCCTTTTTGGCGCCTGCGCAGCTCTGGCGCCACCTAGTGTCCGACGCCTGCTCAGTGCCTGGACCAGGAACAGGAGGGACTCCCAGGGGACATGGGGACTCCTGGCCAGGTATCTTCACCTGTGTCCTCACTGTCCATGGCGGAGCCTGCGACACAGAGTGCTGACTGTTTTATAGAGGACAAAACTGTCACCTGTCCGTCTCCACCACGTCGCCGTCACCCCTGCCCCTCTCCCCACCACCCGCCACCTGCATACTGTCCCTTAGAGACCCCTGGGCTGCGCTGGGCTCTGCCCAGCCTGAGAGGTGGCGTCGCCTGTGTCCTGTTCACAGCTGCAGGGAGTCCCCAAGGTCGCCCTTGCGGGGTCGAGGCCGCTCCCGGTCCGCACTTCTCCCCCTGCCCAGGGCCAGGATGCCCTGGCCGGGTCAGTGCTGGGGACCGCGGGGGTCGCCCCAGGACGAGCGGTGACAGCCGCGTCACACGCCACCCTCTCGGCCCCCAGGTCATGCCCAGGAGGGGTATCTGTGACACGCCGGGAACAAGGTCGCGCCCAGAAACCAAGTCTCCAAGGCGACATCCCAGGACCCTCCCAGAGACCCCCGGACCCCAACCCACCTGGACACACAGAGAGTCCACCACGTCCGTGAGGAGGGACGAAGGAGGCCGCCCAGCGGGTCCTCAGCCACCCTCCGCGGCCTCCGTGTGAGGGGGGAACTGGAGCCCAGCAGAGCGGACTCTGGGGTCACATCTCAGGCCTCGGGAGCCCCAGGGCCCGCTCCCCGCTGGGTCCATTGGGATCTCTGAGGGGATTTCCAGATACACGCACCTCTCGGGTTCCTTCGCCTTGTGTGCATGCGCCCCTCTCGACCTCAGCTCCCCTGGAGGCACCTTGTTCCCGCACTGCACTACCAAGGGGAGCCCAGGGTGGGGCGCGCCTCCCACGTGATTCCACTGGCCCGCCCCCGCTGTTCTTAGGGGTGGGGCTCCACTCAGACACTCTAGGCTCTGCCCCCCAGCTCCACCCATTCGCCTAGCTCCTCTTGCTCTGCTCCTCCCCACCTACTTCCCTAGGCCCCGACCCGACCCGTCTGCTGGGGTGGGGCTCCTCTCACTCTGCTAGGTTCAGCCCCCAGCTCTGCCCATTCGCTGGGCCTCGCCCCGCCTACTGCTCCTTAGGGTTGGCCTCCCAGGACCGCTCTGCCCAGCACTTCAGCTCTGCCCAGCTCCTTTGCTAAACCTGACAGGTGGACAATAATGCTTGTCAATGACTTCTCAGTGACACTTCCACCCCAGAAGGAACTTGGAGAGGAGTCCCCTGCTGAAGGTCACCAGGTAGAGATGGGAGATGAAACTGGTAGGAGCCTGCCTGTCTTCTGCTGCCAGTTTGCATCCCCAAAGCAGGAGTGAAGCCTGCCACTGTGTTCCCCCAGTTGCTTCCTGGGTGCACGTGTGGTTTCACAAGGAAGCATCAGGTTCTAGACTCCTTATGGCATAACGGAACTCAGGTATGATCCTATCCTTGCTCTGTGATAGAAAATTTGGACAGAAGCTGGGCATGCTGGCCCTGACCAATAACCTTGGTGGCAGGGGAGGTTAAGGCAGGAGGATCCCAAGATCAAAGCCATACCTCAGCATTGTAGGAAGGTAATGTTGCAGGTAAATGGATGGCGTTGGAGAAGATAATGCTAAGTGTAAGTTATCCAATCCCCAAAATACATGCCAAATGTTTTCTCTGATATAAGGAGGCTGACTCATAGTGGGGTAGGGAGGGGGAACATGGGAGGAATAGAGGAACTCTAGATAGGGCAGAGGGGTGGGAGGGGAAGGGAGAGGGCAGGGGGTTAGCAAGGATGGTGGAATGTGATGGACATCATTATCCAAAGTACATGTATGAAGACACGAATTGGTGTCTTTATATACAGTTATGGAAAATTGTGCTCTATATGTGTATAAGAATTGTAATGCATTTCACTGTCATATATTTAAAAAAATAAAAATATTTTTAGTTGTCTATGGACCTTTTTAAAATTTATTTATATTCACTGCTGAGAATTGAACCCAGTGCCTCACACATGCTACGCAAATGCTCTACCACTTAGCCACAACCCCAGCCCCATAATTTTCTTTTTTTTATTTTGACTGAGTAATATTCCATGGTGAACATATACCACATTTTCTTTATCCATTCATCTGTTGGAGGGCAGTTTGGTTGGTTCCATAGCTTAGATTTTGTGATTTGAGCCACTGTAAACATGGATGTGGCTGCCTTAATATATTACAGTGGATTTTTAAAAAATATTTTAAAATTGTAGTTGGACACAATAACTTTATTTTTTTTTATATTTATGTGGTGCTGAGGATCAAACCCAGTGCCTCGCATATACTAGGCGAGCACTCCACCACTAAGCCACAAACCCAGCTCCCTATACTATGTGGATTTTAAGTCCTTTGGGTATATACTGAGGGGTGGGATAACTGATTCAAATGATGGTTCCATTCCACTTTTTCTGAAGAATCTCCATATAGCTCTCTGTATTAGTTGCAAAAATTGAAAAAACCCACCAGCAATGTATTCATGAAATTTTCCCTCTGCATCTTTGCTAGCATTGATAATAACAATTCTGACTGGATTGAGGGGAATCTCCGTGTAGTTTTAATGTGTATTTCTCTAATTGCTAGAGATGTTGATCATCTTTCCATGTTTGCTGACCATTGGTATTTCTTCTCCTGTGAAGTGCCTTTTCAGTTAACTTGCTCATGTGTTTGGTGTCAAATAGATGATTTCTTTGCATATCCTGGAGATGAATGTGTCTATTTGAGGGGCAGATGGCAAAGGCATTCTCCCATCGTGTCGGCTCTCTCTTTACATTATTTTTTGAATATTTATTTTTTAGTTGTACAAAACATCTTTATTTTGCTTATGTATTTTTATGTGGTGCTGAGGATCGAACCCAGGGCTTCACATGTGCTAGACAAGAGCTCTACTGCTGAGCCACAACCCCAGCCAAACATTCTTGGTTGTTTCCTATTTATTGAATCTTGATTTTCCTTTTGCTCTTTAGGGATCTTGCTAATGGAATCTGTTCCTATACCAACATGATACTGAGTTGGGCCTATATTTTCCTCAAGTGGACACAGGGTTTCTGGTCTAATACCTAGGTCCTTGGTCATTTTGAATTGAGTTTTATGCAGGGGGAGGAGGCATAGTGGTTAAATTTTATTGTTCTACATATGGATGGCCCGTATTCCCAGCACCATATTTTTTTGAAGAGTTGATCCTCGAGAATTCCTGAAGAATGAAAAGAAATTGTCTTAAAATGTTTTTTTGCTTCTTTTGCTATCGTAAAAATAGATATTTTGTTAAATTTATTAACCTGAAACAGAAGTGAAATCCTGGGGCTGAGTTTAAAAATCCCAGAAGGCATATTACCCCAACCACATGGTCAGTATGAGAGTGGATGAAGAAAGATGGTCTCACATTTTAGAGAGAGGACCCCCAGAGCCACTTGGAATCCATGGGAGGAGCCAGGAACCATCCATTCCAGAGTAAAAGTGTTACAATATATGACATGGGTTTGAACTAACTTGAATATGGGATTTAAAAAAGGAGAGAATGCTTGTGGGCTACATGATTGGGAGCCTTCAGATCCATCACACAGATGTGTCCAGGGAATTAGGAGAAAAGTTTTGAGTTCGATTCTCCCCAGGTTGCTACTATCCACCAGAGACTAAAGTAAAAGTAAGAGTCAGGTGACATGTTCCACTGGGGGAAGCCACGGTTCTGTGATCTCCAGTGGGATCTTGTCACTTTCTTGCGGAAGCTAAAATTAAAGCCCCACAGAGAGGTGAGTTAAAGATGTTTTTTCCTTAAAACAGTGCAGGATCCACTCAGGTCTCCTGACTCCCCATGTGACCTGCCCAGGTAAGTGCCTTTCTCTTCCTGAGATGCAGCACCAGTGCGTGAGGGGGCTTCTGTGGCTGTGATGAAGGATCAAAATAACCAAATGATATTTTAGGTTCTAACATAGTTCTAAATTATGCATCCATCTCTACCCCCTCTCAACAGCTCAGAGGACGGTTTACTCTAGAATTCAGAGGAGAATTTTCTTCTTACTAGATTGTGCCCATTAATTTGGTGACTCATGAAAATTTGTTAATTTTTAATAAGAAAAAAATTATTTTAAGTAAATCATTTTAGGTTTCTATCCATTTCTCAGACTACAGGGAGTTTAATTTGCTGCGCTACTGGTTTTCAAAGTGCATACTAATAAGTGTCCTGGTTATTTTCTGCTTCAGCGTTATGAATCCATATTCCTGTTCACCCAGGAAGAGGTAAAGGTTAACCCCAGAATTTAATTAAACACACTTGGTTTTCCTTCTCTTGTCTCAAAAACTCAATCCAAAATCCAAAATTTTCTTCTAATTCTGAGATAGTTAGAAATAATAATATATACCAAAATACCTTTTAATTGATCAGAAGGAAATGATATGTTTTTTTTTTAAATACAATACTTATCAAGAAAGTTTATCCTCACGTTTTAGAGAAATAGCAAATAGCATTTTCATATGCTGATGTATGTTGTCTCCGATTTGATCTCACAAAAGTAAACCAATGGTGCTCTGGCTGCCCGAAGGTTTTGACCTGGAGCAGGGACTAGGGGTGCAGTTGCTTAATATCACAACAAAGGGACAGTAGTGACCACCCCTTCCTGGATTCCAAAAGTCCCATGATGTCCTCCCTCCAGGTCTTCAAGGAGAAAGAGGATGATAGTGGAGAGGTGATGGTGAACTTGATCTGTGTGATAACAACAAATGACATATGCCCTTTCATGTATGGAATGCACATCAGGAAGTTAAGATGCAAATCACAGTATTTACAGAATGGTGCCCATGGTGCACCTGAGAAAGTAGCTATGTCCCCCTCCCTCGCTCCAGCCAGTGTCTCTCCACACAGGCCCTAGAAGCCCAAGGTGCTGTGGGTCTGCTTTCCTCACTGCTGAGTGGGGTGCACCAACTTCGAGATTGTTCTCTAGTCTCTGACCCCTGGTTTTGGCATGTATTTCTGTATTGTCCACGACTTGGACAGTGGCAGAATGTGAAATATTTAAGTGATGGCACCTTGGTCAGGGCAGGAAAGGACTAGATTTCCATTCTCCTTTGTTTTCCACTTAGGTTTCTCCTCTAATCTGCCCTCTTAGACCTCCTAGGCCTTCCCCACTGGGACCTCCCTCACTGGAACCTGTCCCTGAACTTCTTTTCCACATTATTCTCTTTGGATTTATGTCATCATATTCAGAACTTCCAGTCTGAGGGGAGCTTGTTTCCACCAGGGTTCAAGTCATGGCCTGGGGCTTGTTCCCATCAGGGCAGCCAGGAGCTGCTGCAGCCCCTCTCTCCCCAGAGCTGTGGAGAGGGTCTGGGATCATCCTGGTGCTGGACAGGCTTCTGTCTGCACCCTGGTCTCGTGGTCGGACTAGTCCTGGCAGGTGTGAGTGTGGTGAGGAAAAGCTGGGAGCAGACAGGCTCAGAGGATTCCTTTTAACTTGCTTTTATGAAATGTACACATTTTCAGGATGTTTTCTAACAAAACTGATAAATTAGCACAGAAGTAGCAACATTGCATTCTTTATAAGACATCTATCTTTGAACCATGGAGGGCACTGTGGCTCTCACTGATACACACTTGTGTGACCTGCACAGTGTGCACATAGCCAGCTTCTTCTCTGCCTGCTGTGTCCTGGGGCTGCAGCGAACTAATGCCTGTGGGGGACCCGTGACAGCATCCGACCCTGCCACTTCCCATGATCAGCACTTTTCTAAAATGATAAGGTTTTCCACCTGTAACCAGGGAATTTCTTCTATAGAAAAAAGAGTATTTTTTCAGTTGTTTTCAGGCAATACTCCCTGGAAAACCCATTTCTCTACCTGTGTTTGCAAGTCCATGTCCCCTCCTGGCTCTGTCCGTCCCATGACAATGCATGTAGGGTGCCCCCCCACCCCAGCAGGGCTGAAACCAGAGTCCTGTGCCCTCCATCCACAGATATATCTGGTAGCCTGTTTCTCCTGTTTTTGATGCTCTCCATTTTATTTTCTAATCTGCATTAAACTGGATTGAAGACAAACCTGTATTTCATAACATGATAGAAGGGAATCATCGTTATTTCATTTTCTGTAATTTTTTAAAGACCTCTTCAAGTGTTACATATCCAGTTTACATTGCTGTAAAGGTATTTTGGGGTCAAAATGTGAGTGTACATCTTACAACTCACTTCAAGTGTGCACACAGGAGTAGGCATCATCGACCCATAGCTACCTGTAGTGCTGTGCCTACTAATAACCATCTGTGACTCCTCAAATGTGGAGACTCCTAGACCATTATATTACCATTTTTTTCTTGAGCAGAACAAGGGAGGGAATCTTCTTTACCAGAATGTGTGAAGGAAGAAAAAAACACTAAATGAATCATTTGGGAGAGATTAAATTTTCCTAGTGTCATGAATTAATTTCCACTATTTACAATGACACTTCTGCAAAGATTTCATAGCAATCATTTAACTAGGCTAAAACACTTAAAATGTCTGGAATCCTTGTTGTTTTTTCTCACACTTCATAACTGATGTTATCAAACTATAATTTTCTAGGTAGCTGTGGGAGTGATTGATAGTCTTACTCACTTGTTTTGTAGATGATAGAGTAGGGGGATATGTTTCTCACCACAGTGTAAATGTTACATGCTTCATAGCTATAAAGCAGAATTAAGATGGAAATAAATAAAATACCTTCATTCTATAGGGAGCTATACCATGAGATTGTCACCAGCAAATTTTCTATTACACTATTTTCTCTCTGTCTGGAGAAATATCGTTGCTTATTAAAAGAAGATAAGAAATCTTGTTCTCCTATGTAATCTCCATTATCAGAGTGAATTTGGATTCCTTTTTCCTAATTAAAACACTTAAAACTCTGACCCCAAAAGTATTTAAGATTTTCCTGGTGTGCTGGTGCATTGCGTGCCTGTTACCCCAGCACCTTGGGAAACCGAGGCAGGAGGTTTGCAAGTTCAAGGCCAGTCTCATCAACTTAGTGAGGCCCTGTCTCAAAATAAAAATAAGGGGCTGGGGTTCTGGCTCACTGGTAGAGCACTAGCCTAGGACGTGCAAGGTCCTGGGTTCAGTCTTTAGCACCACATAAAAATTTAAAATATATTTAATATATTGTGTCCAACTACAATTAAAAAATAAATATTAAAAAACAAAACATCTAGGGATTTGGCTCAGTGGTTAAGCACCTTTGAGTTTAATTCCTGGTTAAAACACCCCACACACACATATAAATCATCATTACTTTTCCCCATTTCTCCATATGCCAAAGAGTAGACAGAAAAGAAATTTTAGAATTAAATCCTGCTAAAAATGGATGGTTCTGCCCACTTAGATATTTTTTTTCTGGCATAATCAAATATAAATAAAATAATATCAGTGGTTATGTAAAACTGGGTTCAATATCTGGTACCAAATATATATATGAACAAATTCAAGAAGTCTGTGTTCAGAGCTAACATTTTTCATATTTTGTCTCTAAACTGGTGATGAGCAATCCAGAATAGAGAACATTGAAAATATAGAACTTTATGGGGCTTCATCCAGCATCCACACTCTTTTCTTGAGAGTTCTATGTGGACATTCCAGCCATCTGTCCCACCTGAACTCACTTTGGATGCTACCTACTGAGCTTTTTACCAGGTTACTGAACATGCCAAGACAAATTAATCCTGGCCCTATCAGTGGAGATAAACAGAAAAAGATGTTATGCTTGCATATTGAGAGTTTGGGAAGGGAGCATTAAAAAAGTGCCCAAATACTTTGAGGTGGTTGGGGAGGTTGAAGCTGGTAACCACTGTGATGATTAAAATTTTATCTTTATTTGATCCTCTGACATGGACTCTATATGTCTTTTCACCAGAAAAAAAAAAAAAGAAAGAAAATGACCAAGAGCAGCACACTTTCCATTTATCTTGCTGTAAGAAATGTCTTTTCTTCACAAATTGTCCTTGGGGTCACAGCCAACGTCTTCCTCCTCCTCTTCCACATCTTCATGTTCCTTGTCCAGGGCAAGACTAGGCCCACAGACATGGCCATCGCTCACCTGGGCCTGATTCATCTGCTGATGCTCATAATCAGGGTATTCCTGGATACAGACATTTTGGGGGTTCAGGATATTTGGAATGACATCACATGTAAAACCATCATCTACCTGTACAGGCTGATAAGGAGCCTATCAGTCAGCACCACCTGCCAGCTGAGTGTCCTGCAGGCCACCACCCTCAGCCCCAGAAGTTCAAGCACATGTCCCCACAGCAGAGTCTGCGGTGCTTTCTCATTCTCTGGGTGTTCAACATGTTCATTAATGTTCGTATTTTAGTCTCTATTGGAGGCCCCTCCAATGACACATTAGATGTTTGGTTTTCCACTGACTCCTGTAGGGAATCTCCAACAGGTTACTATTTCAGGATCTTATTTTCCCTGGTAGGAATACTCTGGGACGTCTTCCTTCTCGGGCTCATGGCCATCTCCAGTGGGTACATGGTGGCTCTCCTGTGGAGGCATAAGAGGCAGTGCCAGCACCTCCACAGCACTAGCAGGATTACACAAGCCTCCCCAGAGCAGAGGGCCACTAGGACCATCCTGCTCCTCATGGGTTCCTTTGTGGTCATGTACTTTTTGGACTGAGTGATCTCCTCCTCTTATGGTAAAATGCAGAAGGAGGATCCGGTTCGCCTTGTGTTCCAGATGCTGGTGGGCAATGGCTATGCCACCGTCAGTGCTTTGATGCTGATTAGTACAGGAAAAATGAATTATCCACTTCTTCCAATCCACACCGGGGAGGACGAGGACATGTTTATGCAGGGCCAGATAACCTCTCACAGTGTAATTCCACGTTATTTCCACCTGAGTTTCCAAAAATTAGTTGATGTTGGAAAAAATAAAAACCTAAAGGAGGATGATGGAGATGAAACTTGTGTTGTTCTTTGTAAGATCTTTATCACACCAGGTGAGGTGTTGCACACCTGTCATGCCAGCAGCTCAGGAGGCTGAGGCAGGAAGATCTCAAGTTGAAAGCTAGCCTCAGCAACTGTGTGAGTCCCTGAGCATCTTAGTGAGACCCTGTGTCCAAATTTAAAAAAAAAAAATACAAAGTTCTGGGGATGTGGCTCAGAGGTCACATGCACCTAGGTTGAATTCCTAGTTGCAAAAAAAAAAGAAAGTTAAATGATATATGGTCTGTTTTCTTACTGAGCTTACCTAAAGCAGATACCTTAACTTGTCCATAAGTAGACCATGACTGTGAACCCTTTGCTGGATAAATGCATTTTGGAAGAATAGTTTTGTTTTTTTGATCTGAGAGGGTCTTATAAATATCACAAAAAGTTCCATCAGTTTCAAGTCTGTTCTGAGCCAATCAGACCTACAAATCTTGCTGACCTCTTGCACGGGAAGACTTGATCTCTGTGTGTTTTTGATTATTTGTCTGTTTGCTAAAATCATTATGATTTTAGCATGGTCCCTGACCAAGGATGGCATGCAATTTATAAATCATGTGACATTGAAAAAGCAAGAGTAGCAGCTCACCTCTGTGTACACAGACATCATGTATTAACTCTTAATTTCCGTAGTGATTCTCTGGATGCAGTAGTATTACGATCCCCCACTTTACAGAAAATAAAACCAAACCCAGATAAATTAAGTCAGTGGATTGCAGAGGAAATAGGTGAGGAAAGTCAGGACTTGAACTGATGACTACTGAAGGATGAGTAGATGACCACAGGAAGAGAAGGAAACACAGGTTGTGACGTGAGGATTTATGGTTGAACCTTGCCAAGGAGGAGCTCCTGGGGCTGAGGGTGATGGCTTGGAGGACACTCAGCAGGCAGGTGGCACAGATGGAGAAGCCCCTCATCAACCTGTACAGGTAGATGAACAATTTACACGTCAGGTCATCCCACCTGCCCCCCTAAGGTATAAAAATGTCCAAAGCTATGAAGCCATTGATGAGCAGAATTACCAGGTGGATTAGGACCAGGAGACCAATGGGCAGGTCAGTGGGCTTAGATCAGTGCCCAGTAATGTGCAAGGAGATGTGGACGAGAAGAAGAAGGGCGTTGGCCATGATCCCAACACCAGTCACGGTGTACACAGTGTTTCTTATGTGAATATTACTGTACAGTCTGTTGGCTTTGTTCATCTTACAAGGGAAAGAAAAATATTGTGACCACAGTAACACACAAGAATGTCTATTTTTGCAAATCTGACCTCCTACATCAATCTCAAATGAACACCACTTCCATGAAGAAAAAAAAAAAAAAGACTCATCCAACTGTATTTTTATTCCACAGAAAACTCAGTTCTGGTGCTGGGCACAGTGGTGTCTGCCTGAAATCGCAGTGACACAAGACACTGAGGCAGGAGGATCACAAGAGTGAACCAGTCTGGGCGTCTTAGTGAGACCCTGTTTCAAAATACAGAGTCAAAAATACCAGGTGTAACTTGGTGCTGGTGCACTTACCCACCAAGCAGCCCTCAGCACAAAATTAAAAAATAAAGAAAGAAAACTAGGTTCTATTCACACTCTGGAGAACGCGTCTCCACGCACCGCCTTATCTCAACACCTTCCAATCTCACTGGGACCTCCACAGTGGCATACATATTGATACTTCAGTTTTCTTGTACATTAAGAATTGTCAGATTGTTGGCGGGGCTGTGGTTTCTGTGCCGAAAATCCACTCTGCGGGAGCCGCCATTTGCTTTCTGCTTGCTGTCTTGATGGCTCTGTATACACTGTCCGGCAGCCGCACCTAGAGGTTGGAGCTGGGCTGCGTGCCGAGCCCTGTCCTCCGAAGGCTGGACTGCAGCCTCGAGCGTCTCTGTGGCCTGTTCGCCGCTGCACCTTCGGGCAGAGCCTGCTCTGGGGTCGTTCTGCACCCCCCTGCCAGGGGACCCGTGCTCCGAAGGAGGGGGACGGAGAGCCGCGGCGGCAGCTGCTTGGGCCCCTGGTGCCGGGCACCAGGCTGAAGAGCTGCAGAGGCCAGGGCGGCTCTGCTATGGTCGCAGACAAGCGCAGCGCTCGTGAGTGTGGTCCAGAGATGGAGGCGACGGCGGCAGGGTTTCATTTCTAGAAATCTGGACTGGAAACAGAAGCAGCAGTTTGTATAATCCCAAGAACTTGCTTATACCAGGAAGCTGTAAGGGCAACATGAATATCATTGATGAGATGTAACATGGTGGCAGGCGCAGAGAGATCAAGTCTCTGACATCTTCAACTGTGCGGGCATAGGGAGCCGTAAACTGTCTAAATGCTGTTTGCTCAGGATCACTAGGCAATGCTGAGCTGACGTGGATCTGGGGTGTACAGGCTGGGCCCCTCAGAACACACACACACAGAGCCCAAATCGGAGGCAATTAAGCTCCGGTTCACCTGCTTCGTGTGACTCAGCACTAACGATCCCGCTGAAATAATTGGCCGGCCCTTAGGAACTTACAGAGGTAAAAGCCAACTGAGCCTTCATAGGCAGTGGCCACAGGACTGAAACGGGGATTGGGACAGACAGTCAGGACCCACCCGTTGCATTGGTCACCCGGCAAAGGGAACAAACGGTCACCATTTGCATGGGATATCACCATGGCAGAGAAATGGCGTCATGGGCGGAGGAGATAACTGCATTGAAACCAGCGCAACAGGTGTGTAATCCCCTAGTCATCTCTCTCCACACAGTAGGGAAAACTTAAGGGCCACTCCCAGCTCTCCTGTGAACGCAATAACCAGACCGAGGGAATCAGGAGTGGCGCAGAAATCCTGGCTACCGCTCCCACCAGTGCTGACAACTGAGGTCTCTTGCACCAGCTACTGTGGGCGTGGCTACAGGAGGGCAAGCAAATTCGCTGGGGGATCTCAGCCCCAAGCTCTACAAACTTAGGGTCTGAGGGAGGCAAACAGGGAGAGTGAGCCCAGGTGTTCATGAAAACAGGGCTCCCAGGAGCAGCAGACCTGGCGTGTAGCCAGTATTGTGGTGAGCGCCACAGGTGAGCACGGCCTGGCTTGAGGAAACACAAGACAAGGCCCTAGACACTCAGGATTGGAGACCCGCCCAGTCTAGGAGAAAGAGCTGCTGCACAGTGAATGGTTCCCACCTATTGAGAGGAGAAGCTTGGCCCAGTGGGCACAGCTCCACCTACTGGAAGAGAAGTTAATAGAACTCTAGGACTGCATTTATTATTATTATTATTATTATTATTATTATTATTATTATTATTATTATCATTTTTTTCTTTTTTTTATTTGTTGTTGTTCTTTAACTTTTTTCAATGTTTCTATTTTTTAATTTTATTAATATTATTATTTTTTAAATTTTAATTTTCATTTTTTATTATCACTATTATTTTTGTTAAAATTTTTTTTCATCTTTTCTTTCTTTCTTTCTTTATTATCTAATCTTTGTTATTCTTGTTTCTTTTGTCTTTTCATTTCTTTTCAATTTTCTTATCCCCCCTTCCTTGAATTCTACCTGCCTACTCTCATTCTCTTTAGTGACTTCTTCCCTTCCCTTCTAATATCTTTCCTCTCAAGCATCAAATAAATCTATAAGAGTAAACAGTAACTCAGCAGTCAAACAGAACAAGAAGTAACATGAGCAGCATAATAAAGCAAGGAAGAAAAGGAGTACAAACAATGAAGGGCAGCCTAAATATTCAGGAGGACCTAGAGTCAGCAGAAAAATGGTCATATAAAGAACTCAAGGAATACCTTAGACAGATGGAATGGAACTTTAAAGAAGATATGAGACAGCAAATCCAAACAGTGAAAGAACACTTTGAAAATGAATTACATAGACAGATAAAAGAAGAAGTTAAGCATCTTTATCAGGAGATTGAGATTATAAAAAAAAAAAAAACAATAATTCTAGAAATGAAGGAAACGATAAACCAAATTAAAAACTCAATTGAGAGTATCACTAACAGAGTGGAGCAAGTAGAAGCCAGAACATCAGATAATGAAGACAAAATATATCATCTTGAAAAGAGCCTAGCCAACTCAGAAAGGCGGGTTAAAAACCACGAGAAAAACATCCAAGAGATATGGGATAACATAAAGAAACCAAACCTACGAGTCATCGGAATAGAAGAAGGTACAGAGATTCAAACCAAGGGAATGAGTAACCTGCTGAAAGAAATAATTACAGAAAACTTTCCAGAAATAAAAAAGGAAACGGATATACAAATTGTAGATGCATACAGGACACCGAGCACACAAAATCACAGTAGACCAACGCCAAGACACATTGTTATGAAGATATCCAATATACAGAACAAAGAGAAAATACTAAAAGCTACAAGAGAAAGGAGGCAGATTACATTCAGGGGTAAACCAATAAGGTTAACAACAGATTTTTCATCACAGACGCTGAAAGCGAGAAGATCCTGGAACAACGTATTTCAAACACTGAAAGACAATGGATGCCAACCAAGAATTCTATATCCAGCAAAATTAAGCTTCAGGTACGATAACGAAATAAAAATCTTTCATGATAAACAAAAGCTAAAAGAATTTGCAGCCAGAAAACCAGCATTGCAAAGCATCTTGAGCAAAACAATACACGAGGAAGAAATGAAAAACAATAACCAAAACCATCAGTGGGAAGTGCCTCTATAAAGACAGAGGGTGGGGGGAAAGCTAACCATGGAGAAACAAACTAAATTAAAAAAAAAGAAGAAGATAAATAATCAAACATGGCTGGAAGTACAAACCATATATCAATAGTAACTCTAAACATTAATGGCTTAAACTCTCCAATAAAGCGACATAGGCTGGTAACATGGATTAAAAAAACAAATCCAACAATATGCTGCCTCCAGGAGACACATCTGTTTGGAAAAGACATACACAGGCTGAAGGTGAAAGGTTGGGAAAAAAATATACCATGCACACGGTCCTCGTAAGCAAGCAGGGGTGGCCATCCTCATATCGAATAAAATTGACTTCAAGACTAAATTAATCAAAAGGGATAAGGAAGGACATTATATACTGTTAAAAGGAACCATTCACCAACAAGACATAACAATTATCAATATTTATGCACCAAATAATGGTGCTGCGACGTTCATAAAACAAATTCTCCTCAAGTTCAAGAATCAAATAGACCACAACACAATAATTATGGGTGACTTCAACACACCTCTCTCACAATTGGACAGATCCTCCAAACAAAAGCTGAATAAAGAAACTATAGAACTCAATATCACAATCAACAACCTAGACTTAACTGACATATATAGAATATATCAACCATCATCAAGTGGATATACTTTTTTTCTCAGCAACACATGGATCCTCCTCAAAAATAGACCATATATTATGCCATAGGGCAACCCTCAGTAAATATACAGGGGTGGAGATAATACCATGCATTTTATCTGATCATAATGGAATGAAACTGGAAATCAATGATAAAAGAAGGAAGGAAAAATCCTACATCACATGGAAAATGAACAATATGTTACTGAATGATCAATGGGTTACAGAAGACATAAAGGAGGAAATCAAAAAATTCTTAGAGAAAAATGAAAATACAGACACAACATATCGGAATCTATGGGACACAATGAAAGCAGTTTTAAGAGGGAAATTCATCGCTTTGAGGTCATTCCTCAAAAAAAGGAAAAACCAACAAATAAATGAGCTCACACTTCATCTCAAAGCCCTAGAAAAGGAAGAGCAAAACAACAGCAAATGTAGCAGAAGGCAAGAAATAATTAAAATCAGAGTGGAAATCAACGAAATTGAAACAAAAGAAACTATTGAAAAAATTAACAAAACTAAAAGTTGGTTCTTTGAAAAAATAAATAAGATCAACAGACCCTTAGCCATGCTAACGAAGAGAAGAAGAGAGAGAACTCAAATCACTAACATACGGGATGAAAAAGGCAATATCACAACAGACACTACAGAAATACAGAAGACAATTAGAAATTATTTTGAAAACCTATATTCCAATAAAATAGAAGATAGTGAAGACATCGATAAATTCCTTAAGTCATATGATTTGCCCAGACTGAGTCAGGAGGATACTCACAAATTAAACAGACCAATAACAATAGATGAAATAGAAGAAGCAATCAAAAGACTTCGAACCAAGAAAAGCCCAGGACCGGATGGGTATACAGCGGAGTTTTACAAAACCTTTAAGGAATAATTAATACCAATACTTTTCAAGTTATTTCAGGAAATAGAAAAAGAAGGAGCTCTGCCAAATTCATTCTATGAGGCCAACATCACCCTGATTCCGAAACCAGACAAAGACACCTCAAAGAAAGAAAACTACAGACCAATATCTCTGATGAACCTAGATGCAAAAATCCTCAATAAAATTCTGGCGAATCGGATACAAAGGCACATCAAAAAAATTGTGCACCATGATCAAGTAGGATTCATCCCTGGGATGCAAGGATGGTTCAATATACGGAAATCAATAAATGTTATTCACCACATCAATAGACTTAAAAATAAGAACCATATGATCATCTCAATAGACGCAGAAAAAGCATTCGACAAAGTACAGCATCCCTTTATGTTCAAAACATTAGAAAAACTAGGGATAACAGGAACTTACCTCGACATTGTAAAATCTATCTATGCTAAACCTCAGGCTAGCATCATTCTCAATAGAGAAAAATTGAAGGCATTCCCCCTAAAATCTGGAACAAGACAGGGATGCCCTCTATCACCACTTCTATTCAATATTGTTCTCAAAACACTGGCCAGAGCAATTAGACAGACGAAAGAAATTAAAGGCATAAAAATAGGAAAGGAAGAACTTAAATTATCACTATTTGCAGATGACATGATTCTATACCTAGAAGACCCAAAAGGGTCTACAAAAAAACTACTAGAACTAATAAATGAATTCAGCAAAGTGGCAGGATATAAAATCAACACGCATAAATCAAAGGCATTTCTGTATATCAGTGACAAAACTTCTGAAACGGAAATGAGGAAAAACACTCCATTCACAATATCCTCAAAAAAATAAAATACTTGGGAATCAACCTAACAAAAGAGGTGAAAGATTTATATAATGAAAACTACAAAACCCTAAAAAGAGAAGTAGAAGAAGATCTTAGAAGATGGAAAAATATACCCTGTTCATGGATAGGCAGAACTAACATCATCAAAATGGCGATATTACCAAAATTCTCTATAGGTTTAATGCAATGCCAATCAAAATCCCAACGGCATTTCTTGTAGAAATGGATAAAGCAATCATGAAATTCATATGGAAAAATAAAATACCCAGAATAGCAAAAGCAATTCTAAGCAGGAAGTGTGAATCAGGCGGTATAGCGATATCAGACTTAAAACTATATTACACAGCAATAGTAACAAAAACAGCATGGTACTGGTACCAAAACAGGAGGGTGGACAAATGGTACAGAATAGAGGACACAGAGACTAATCCACAAAGTTACAACTATCTTATATTTGATAAAGGAGCTAAAAGCATGCAATGGAGGGAGGATAGCATCTTCAACAAATGGTGCTGGGAAAACTGGAAATCCATATGCAACAAAATGAAACTGAATCCCCTCCTCTCGCCATGCACAAAAATTAACTCAAAGTGGATCAAGGAGCTAGATATCAAATCAGAGACTCTGCGTCTGATAGAAGAAAAAGTTGGCTCCGATCTACATATTGTAGGGTCGGGCTCCAAATTCCTTAATAAGACACCCATAGCACAAAAGTTGATAACAAAAATCAACAAATGGGACTTACTTAAACTGAAAAGTTTTCTCTCAGCAAGAGAAACAATAAAAGAGGTAAATAGGGAGCCTACATCATGGGAACAAATTTTTACTCCTCACACTTCAGATAGAGCCCTAATATCCAGAGTATACAAAGAACTCAAAAAATTAAACAATAAGAAAACAACCCAATCAACAAATGGGCCAAAGACCTGAACAGACACTTCTCAGAGGAGGACATACAATCAATCAACAAGTACATGAAAAAATGCTCACCATCTCTAGCAGTCAGAGAAATGCAAATCAAAACCACCCTAAGATACCATCTCACTCCAGTAAGATTGGCAGCCATTATGAAGTCAAACAACAACAAGTGCTGGTGAGGATGTGGGGAAAAGGGTACTCTTGTACATTGCTGGTGGGACTGCAAACTGGTGCGGCCAATCTGGAAAGCAGTATGGAGATTCCTGGGAAAGCTGGGAATGTAACCACCATTTGACCCAGCTATTGCCCTTCTTGGACTTTTCCCTGAAGGCCTTAAAAGAGCATACTACAGGGATACTGCTACATCGATGTTCATAGCAGCACAATTCACAATTGCTAGACTGTGGAACCAACCTAGATGCCCTTCAATAGATGAATGGATTAAAAAAAATGTGGCATTTATACACCATGGAGTATTACGCAGCACTAAAAAATGACAAAATCATAGAATTTGCAGGGAAATGGATGGCACTAGAGCAGATTATCCTTAGTGAAGCTACCCAATCCCTAAAAAACAAATACCAAATGTCTTCTTTGATATAATGAGAGCAACTAAGAACAGAGCAGGGAGGAAGAGCAGGAAGAAAAGATTAACATTAAACAGATACATGAGGTGGGATGGAAAGGGAGAGAAAAGGGAAATTGCATGGTAATGGAGGGAGACCCTCATTGTTATACAAAATTACATATAAGAGGTTGTGAGGGGAATGGGAAAATAAACAAGGAGAGATATGAATTACAGTGGATGGGGTAGAGAGAGAAGATGGGAGGGGAGGGAGGGGGGATGGTAGAGGATAGGAAAGGTAGCAGAATACAACAGTTACTAATAGGGCATTATGTAAAAATGTGGATGTGTAACCGATGTGATTCTGCAATCTGTATTTGGGGTAAAATTGGGAGTTCATAACCAACTTGAATCTAATGTATGAAATATGATATGTCAAGAGCTTTATAATGTTTTGAACAACCAATAAAAAAAATTAAAAAAAAAAAAAGAATTGTCAGCCAGGTGCCCTGGTGCACTCATGTAATCCCAGTCGATCCGGAGGCTGAGATGGGACAATGGCAAGTTCCATGCTGATGTCAGCAAATTAGCAAGGACATCAGCAACTTCCTGAGACCCTGTCCCAAAGTGAAAAATAAGAAGATCCAATGATTTTTTAAAAATCACGGCTCAAAAGAAGTGGCATCTATTTTAGCATATATTTCCTTCCTATTACCTCATGTCTGAGGTTGTCTGGGGCAAGACAGGAGCTTATATGATTTGCCTTTTCCTGATCTTGTCTGTCAGGTGCATAATAGGAGGTCTACAAGTTGGGCCAAATTTCAGGGGGTGGTGATTACAAGAAATTGGAAGTGAGACCCTCCCAAACATGACTGTCCACAGACTAGACCTGCATGGATTTGCTTCATGTCAGCACCATGTTAACTCTGGCTTATTTCCTACCAGACCAAATGTTTGTAATATATAAACAAGTAAATGTTCGTGTGAACGCTGATGTCAGACTGGATGAAGTTGCGAGTTGGAGCTCCCATTTATGATAGCTTCTTCTTAAGCACCCTGGGATGCTGAGGTCCAGTCATCTCAGCTGTCCACATAAAGAGTCCTGTTATGTGAATTCTGCAGAGACTATGTGGGAAAAAGTAAAGTGTGCCTACCAAACTTGGAAGTGTTCTTGGCACATAATGAACTCTCCAGAAATGTTGGCTTGTAATCTTATTATCATACAGTTCTTCATGCACAAGACTTGGGAGAATTAATGCAGTTCTTTTAATAACAGGTCAGCTGTGTCCCTGCCTGAAAAGAAAGAAAAGAAAGAAATTACCGCAGGGCATGGGGGTGCACGCCTGTAATCCCTGCAGGTCAGGAGCCTGAGGCAGGAGGATGTGAGTTCAAAGCCAGCCTCAGCCAATTACACAGGCTCTAAGCAACTCAGCAAGATCCTGTGTCTAAATAAAATATATAAATAGGGTGGAGATGTGGCTCAGTGGTAAATTCCTCCTGTGTTCAAACTCCAGTTTAAAAAAAAAAATAGAAGAACCAACATAATAGAACATTTGCACAATCCTGTTCTGAGGACACGAAAATTTATGACTGTCCTTGGAATCCTATGAGGTGGCTACACATGTCACATTTTTGTTCATCCTCCAGCCAGAATAACTAGCCTATGTTAGAACATTTTGGAAATATTACCAAGAGCATAGTTTTTTTTTTTTTTTTCCTTTACAAGACTTTACAATCAGAGTAGTAAATAGAACTACATTTAAAACAGACTTGGTGCTGTTTTAAAACAGAGTTGGTGTTTCAGGGTTTTAATTAAAGGACACGTGTCTGGCCCATTCCTGAAAGATGAGCTCTAAGATGTTATCTCTATTAAAAGTTCAAGGTGACATTTTTCTGGAATCAAATGCCCAAGACTGAAATTTATGCTGGAGAATTTGTTGAATGATCTGCTAGAACAATATTTCTTGGAGAGTGTGTGCAATGTTTTTTTAGGTTTTGTACATGAGTAAGAACATGCAGTGTTTGTCTAAAAGGGAAATTCTCTACACCATTGGGAAAAAAGTTCTTCTTTTCCCAAATGTGGTGATCAGGAAAAATAAAATTTTATTCTTTCACTTATTCAGTATATTCAGGTTTGCTACCATGACAAGTCCAGAAATGACACTAGGAATGTCTCCCACAAGGCACACATGATCACAGGCACAAATGTTATTCCCTTACATCTTTATACATAAAATTACATACATCTGTTCTTATAACAACTGTTTTATGTAGGTAACATTTATACTGATGAAGCTTTAAAGAATAACTTAAATATCGATGTTTAAGTATAATAGTTTATGTACAACATTTTAAAATAAAAATTTTAAATTTTAGTTCTAAAATTGTGTTATCTTATACCATTTGTGTGAAATGGAGACTTTACTTTTATTGTGTTTAATTCATGTTAAAACATGTTCAAGGCAAGCACACAGCACTGTAAAATCCTTTCAGTAACATGTTTAAATCACCTGCAAATCAGAGCATTCAAGGACATGATTTTCAGTCTTACTTCAAAATATGTAGTCATGCAAACATGAAAGTTTTGGAAAAGTAGGAATGAGAAGAAGTCAGGAGTTTTCAAAAATATTCAGAAATTAAGACCCCAGTTCATTGTTGCTTTAAAATGGCCAGAAATTCTTATTTGTCTGAAGAAAAAACCTGCACAGTAGCAGAATGAAAAATGAGTCTCCTTTCTCCAGAGCATGAAGGAATATGAAAAAATACTTTCAACAACAGAAATGGTGTAGAGCCAGAAGCAATTATGTATTTCTAAATCTATCCACCTGTGTGTAAAGAGTTTATTTTTCCTATGAATAATTGAACCCAGGAGTCCTCAACCACTGATACACAGCCTGAGCACCCCCCCTCGTTTTTATTTTGAGACAGGGTCTCATTATGTTGCCCAGGGCCTTGCTAATTTCCTGAGGATGGCTTTGAATTCACAATCCTCCTGTCTCAGCCTCCAAACCCTGGGCTTACTGTGCCCATCCTCCATCTAAATTTCAGATCACATCATAATGTATCAGCAAATCATGCATCCAATACAGAAAAAAATATTCACTTAAATATCAGACAATATGTGATTTTTAAAAGTATGTAGCTACCTCTGTGTTAATAGCTCCTTGACACTAGAATGAGTTTTGGTGAATAAGAACACTTTATAAAAATGAGCTAAAAGAAATTGTCTAGCATGTCCTCTCCCAGCCATCACTCCTGCCACTCACCCCTGTCTAGCACAGAAGAGCCCAGAGGCTCAGGACCAGGATGAAACTTTCTTCTTCCCTACAGGATAATCAAGGGGCCTCCTATAACCTGTGGCTCTTAGCAATGTGATGGTATTTGGTTAACACGCTGTTCAAATCAAACAACATTAGAAAGACCGCACCTTTCATAGAGAGGGACATAAGTCACAGGGGTTGTAAAGTGGCCTGGGTGCAGTGGTGCATAGTTATAATCCCAGCAGTTTGAGAGGCTGAGACAGAAGGATCACAAGTTTGAGGCCAGCCTCAGCAACTTAAAGAGGCCCTAAGCACGTTAGGGAGACCCTGTCTCTAAATAAAATGTGAAAAGTTCTGGGGTTGTGGTTCAGGGGTCAAGCACTCCTGGGTTGCATCCCTGGTACCAAAATAATAATAATACCAGCAGCAGCAAATGAGCACACTTTAATTCACGGTTTCAATGTAGTTCAATTTTACCATGGTTCTCATGGCTAAAGTAAGATGGACAAGTGAAATCTGGGAGGGGGACTCATCCTACTTTAAGTGGGTTAGGATCTCAGGAAAAAATGGGCAGGAAGTTCTCTGTGGCAGAAATCTAGCTAGGGAAACTCTGAAGGGCACTAAGGAGAAACAGCTTGCACATCAGGGAGGGCACAGCACCCACAGGCAGGTGCCCTGCTGGGTGCAGAGCCACTGTGACATATATAAGCCACAGGACCAAGAAGGAGAAAATCCTGGAGAATATTTGGGTGAATGAATGGCAGCTATTTCCAGAAAATAAGTATAAAAATAATTCATTGTTTCTGTAACTTGGAAGAATTCAAGAGCAGCTCGGGGTTCACACTTACAGATAGACCCTAAGAATATTTTAAAGTGTGTATTCAGAACCATTAAAAGAAAAATTAGTCTTCTAACAACAATAGGAAACAGCAGATTAGATTCATCACAGACCCTAAGCTGTCATCACTGGGAAACCCAAACTTACCTGCAGGAGGATCCGTTGCCCTGATCATGTGAGTCAAGTCTGGTTTGCTTTAGGAAGAAGAAAAGCAGATAGGTTCACTTTTTTTTCTGGAAGTGCATTTGCGTGAAAAATGACCTGAAAACACACACCAGGACAGAATGAGTTTAGGATGTGGGGAAAAGGCACACTCATAAACTGCTGGTGGGTCAGCAAATTGGTGCAGCCAATCTGGAAAGCAGTATGGATATTCCTTGGAAATATGGGAATGGAACCACCATTTTACCCACCTATTCCTGTCCTTGGACTATACCCAAAGGACTTAAAAACAGCACACTACAGGTACACAGCCAAATGAATGTTTATAGCAGCACAATTCACAATAGCTAAACTGTGGAGCCAACCTAGATGCCCTTCAGTGGATGAATGGATAAAAAAAATGTGGCATATATAATCAAAGCCCTTTCAGACACTTTCATTATTAGGGAAAGGACAAAGAGAATTTTTAAGTGTATAATGAAAATAAAGAAGATTATTGGACACAAATAGTCTTCTAATCTAGCTATGGGCAATTCTGTTACCTTGTCATTCGGGAAGCAGAAGGAAACCACAATCAGATTCACTGGTCTTTTCATGGGAAGGTGGCACAGGACCTCTCACTTGAAATTTGCTCATGGGCAGAGCACACACTGTGGAGTGGCACCATTCCCTTCTAAATTGTGTTATTAAATGTAGGACAAGAAAGATTGCATGAGAAAATTCAATAGATGCCTGTGGAAATGCTAGGTTGCCCTCATTACCTTCTGGGCCATATAACATTATGGTTTTTAATTCCTCAGAGTCTAGTAGTCACAGAGCAGTAATATTCTATTTGTGTAGCAAGGTGAGAGAAGGAAACCTGAGTATGTTTTAGTATAAAGCAGATAGGAGACTTATTACATCCCTGATTATTAGTTTAGGAGTAAATAGCATATCAAACAGGAAAACACATATGTAACATGAGCATTGCTGTAGTTGCTAGAAGAAAATTAAATAGAAACCTGAGATAATTGGCACTTCCTATTGAAAATAGCACCTAACTTTCTGTATCTCAAAGGATGACACAACCTAGGTAAAAGTCCTTCCTCACATTTCACAGAGCATCTCAGTCTTCTTAAATATAGGGGTGAGAGCTGGGTGTCTCAAGTTACCAAAAATCTCACTCCTAGACCCAGTTTGCCCCTTTCAATCTCGTCCTACAAGCCCCAAGTACTCACTCACTATCTCTGTGGAACCGAGAGGCACTTACCTGGATGGATGCAGAGCACTTGGTGCACCTGAGAAAAACCTGCGTGGTTCTAAGGAAAAGGTGCTGTGAGCTCATCTCTCTGCAGCCTGCAATTTTAGTGTCTCTACTAAGGTGACAAGATCCCACTGGGGAGCACAGAACTATGAAGTCCCCAGTGGAACATTTTCCTTGTCCCCTTGATTTGATTCTGTTCTGGATAACAACCATCTGGGGAGAGGTGCTCAAAATTTCCTGAGTTCCCTTGACAAAAATGTGTGTCCCAATCTTGTAGACAACTCCAAGTTCTTACTTGGATTCAAAGTTTAAATTAACCCATATCCTTTCCACATGTTGTGATGCCTGGATTCTGGGAGTGAGAAGTCCCTAGATCCTCCTGAGGCTCTGTAGATCCTCTCCCTGTAATGTCTGATGGAAGTCCTCTTCCCCACTCCATTTTCACATGGACCCCCTGGTTTTCTGACATTGAGGGAGGGGAAGGGAATGGGCATGGGGTTATACATGATGGTGGAATGTGATGGACATTATTATCCAAAATACATGTATAAAGACACAATTTGGTGTGAATATACTTTATATACAACCAGAAATATGAAAAATTGTGCTCTATATGTATAATAAGTATTGAAATGCATTCTGCTGTCATATATAAATAAAAATAATAAATATTTATTTTTTAATTTTAGTTGGACTCCATACCTTTATTTTTATTTATTTTTATGTGGTGCTGAGGATTGAACCCAGGGCCTTGAACATGCTAGGCAAGCACTGTACTGCTAATCCACAGCCCCAGCATCCATTTCAGCTTTCTAGTTATCCATATGTTAGAATGCTTATATACTTCAGATCACTCATGTTCTAAATCTTTTTTATATACACTTTTAGTTGCTGGGGATTGAACCCAGGGACTGGTCATGTTAAGCCCAGACTTTACCACCAACCTATATCCATGGTCCTAAAACTTTAATTTGAATTTCTCACCCTGACTATGGATGCCTAGTAACCTGTTTTGCCATTCCCAGAAGATTTCTTCTACCGTTTCCAATCTATCCAGTCCAGTAAATGTGATTTTTTTTTTGTACCAGCGATTGAAATCAGGGGCACTCGACCATGGAGCCCCATCCCCAACCCTTTTTGTATTTCATTTAGAGACAGGGTCTCCCTGAGTTGCTTAGGGCCTTGCTGTTGCTGAGGTTGGCTTTGAACTCACGATCCTCGTGCCTCAGCCTCCCGAGCCACTGGAATGATGGATGTGCACCACCGCGCCCAGCTAAATGTGAAATTGCACATTGTAGATACTATATTTTTAGTTCTTTGCATTTTAATTTGATACCTTTAATTTTCCATTTTTCTGAGGAAATAACTAATCTTTTCATCTATTGTACCAGTATGAACTATTATTACATTGATTTCAGGTCTTCTTAGAGCCTTATCATCTAATTCCAATACCTGGAACATCGTAAAATATACTTAAAATTCTTGTGTTTATTTTAGGTTTGTAGGTCATGGGCTTCCAGTTTTTTTTTCCCAGGTTCCCACTCTTTTGGTTGTACATGATATGGAATTACATGGGTCATTTATTCATATGCAAAATTCATTCTACTGTCTTCTATATTCAGATTGCCCCTCCCTTTCCTTCATTCCCCTTGGACAAATCCAATGTACTTCCATTCTTTACTGCCCACCACTTATTATGAGACAGCATCTGCATACTAGAGAAAGCATTGGGCCTTTAGTTTGGGGGGATTGAATAACTCCCATTAGCATGACAGTCCCCCATTCCATCCACTGACTGGCAATGCATATCACTCCTCTTTGTTTGGCTATATTCCATGGTGTGTATGTAGCACATTTTTTTTCACCCATTCATCTGGTGAAGGACACCTGTGTTGGTTCCACAGTGAGTGATTGTGAATTGAGCTGGTGTGAACATTGATGTGCCTGTATCACTATAGTATGCTGATTTTAAGCCCTTTGGGTGTAGACTGAGGAGAGGGGTAATTGGAACATATTGTGGTTCCATTCCCAGGTTCCTGAGGAATCTCCACACTGCTTTCCAGATTTGCACCAGTTTGCAGTTCCACAGCCATGGATGAGTGTAACTTATCCCCCACATCCTCACCGACACTTATTGTTACTTGTATTCTTCATGATTGCCATTCTGACTGGCATGAGATGAAATCTCAGTATAGTTTTAGATTGCATTTCTCTAATTGCTAGAAAAAACAACAACAAAAAAAAAAAACTCAAGAAATGTTGAACATTTTTTTACTATATTTGTTGACCATTGGTATTTATGAAGTGTCTGCTCGTTTTCGTTGCCCATTTATGGATTGGGTTATTTGTTTTTTGTAGGGTTCGGGGTTTTTTGAGTTATATCCTGGAGATTAGTGCTCTGAGATGTGGTTGGGAAAGATGTTCTCAAATCCTGTAAACCCTCTCTTCCCATTCTTGATCATTTCTCTTGCTTTGAAGAAGCTTTTGAGTTTAGTTTCATGCCATATATTTACTCTTGATTGAACTGTTTTGCGTTTCAGGAGTTTTGTTGAGGAAGTTGGTTCCTAAGCCAACATCAGGTAGATTTGGGTCTCTGGGTCTCTGATCTAATGCCTAAGTTCTTGATCCACTTAGAGTTGGGTTTTGTGCAGGGTGAGAGATAGGGGTTTAATTGCATGTGGCTACATGTGGATTTCCAGTTTTTCCCACTCCATTTTTTGGAGAGGTTATCATTTCTCCAATGTGCATTTTCAGCGCCTTTTTTCTAGTCTGAGGCAACTGTATTTCTGTGGATTCGTCTCTGTGCCTTCTGTTCTTACCATTGGTCTACCTGTCTCCTTAGTGTACATACACCATGCTGTTTTTGATACTGTAGCTCTGTAGTGTAATTTAAGGTCTGGTATTGTGATGTTTCCTGCTTCATTTTTCTTGCTCAGGATTGGTTTGGCTATTCTGGGCCTCTTGTTTTTCCAGTGTCATGACTGATTATTTCTATTCCTATGGAAAATGTTACTGGGATTTTAATAGGAACTGCATTCAATCTGTGTAGCACTTTTGGTAGTATGGCCATTTTGACAATGTTAATTCTGCCTACCCAAGATCATAGAAGATCTTTCCATCTCCTAAGGTCTCCTTTAATTTTATTCTTAAAGTTCTGTGTTTTCATTGTAGAAGTCTTTTATCTCTTTTGCTTGATAGATTTACAAATATTTTTTGAGGCTACTGTGAATGAGGTAGTTTTCCTAATTGCTTTTTCAGGCAATTCATCACTGATGTATAGGAATGCAATTGAATTATAGGTGTTGATTTTACATCCTGCTACTTTTATAAATTCATTCATGTGTTCTAGAAGTTTTCTAGTGGAGATTTTTGGTTTTTCTAAATATAGAATCATGTCATCAGCAAATAAGGATAATTTGAGTTCTTCTTTTGCTATTCATGTCCCTTTAATTTCTTTCTTCTGTCAACCTGCTCTGGCTACAGTTTCAAGATGATGTTGAATAAGAAGTGGTGACACAGGGCATCCTTATCTTGTACCAAAATTTCAAGAGAATAGGCTTTCAACCTTTCTATTTAGGATGATGTTGGCATTGGGTTTAGCATGTATAGCTTTTACAATATATGTTCCTTATATCCCTGGTTCTTCTAGAATTTTGAACATGAATGCTTGCTGTACTTTATCAAAGATTTTTCTTCATCTATTGAGATAATATGATTCTTGTCTCTAAGTCGATTGATGTGATGTATTACATTTATTGATTTCAGTTACATTGAACCAAACTTGCATCCTTTAGATGAACCCCTCTTGATCATAGTGCACTAGATTTTTAAATGGTTTTATATGCAGTTTGCCAGAATTTTATTAAGATTTTTTGCATCTAACTTCCTCAGGGATATTGGTCTGAGGTTTCTTTTATTGAGATGTCTTCGTCTGGTTTTGGTATCAGGGTGATACCAGCTTTGTAGATTGAGTTTGAAAAGCTTCCCTCCACTTCTATTGCATGGAATAATTTGAGGAGTGTTGGTGTTAGTTCTTCTTTGAAAGTCTCATAGAATTGGCTGAGTCCTATGAGAACTCAAAGTTGTTAATGAGATATGATTTGTATTTTCAGCCATTTTGGTTTATTTTTGGCTTTTAATTTGAATTGTTTGTCCTTCCCTCCCTTTGCTTGTTTCTCACTTATATTTTTGTTTTCTCCTTCAAGAAATATTTTGATTATGTTTTGTAATGCAATCTTTTTAGTCTTGTGAATTTGAGATATTACAACATGTGGAATATATTTAAGCTAATTTGAACTTAAGTTTTTTAAAAATGAGAATATGGGTATAGTCCACATGACTGGGAGCTATGAGACCCCCACATGAGTGTGTCCAGGGACATGAGAAAAGTTTTGAATTTGACTCTCCCCCAGTTTCCATTATCCAGCAAAGACTAAAGTAAAAGTCAGAGACAGGTGACATATTCCACTGGGGAAGGCACAGTTCTGCATTCCCAAGTGGCATCTTGTCACCTTCTTCAGATGCTAAAATTAAAGGCCTACAGGGAGGTGAGTTAAAGATGTGCTTTCCTTAAAACGGTGCAGGATCAGCTCAGGTCTCCTGACTCCCCATGCTACCTGCCCAGGTAAGTGCCTTTCTCTTCCTGAGTTGCAGCACCAGTGTGTGAGTGGGCTTCTGTGATTGTGAAGAAGAATTAAATTGTATGTTAGATTCTTTGGCAGCTCTGAATTATGTCCCCAGCTCTACCCACACTCAACATCTCAGAGGACTGTTTTCTCTAGACTCCAAAGGGAAATTCTCTTCTTACTACAGTCATCCCTTTACTTTGGTGACTCATGAATATTGTTAATTTTTAATAAGAAGTAATTATCTCAAGTAAATCATTTCAGGTTCCAATCTATTTCTCAGACAGCAGTGAGTTTAATGTATGGCTCTATCAGCTCTCAAAGTTCATGTTACTAAGTTGTCTTGCTATCTTCTGCTACAATCTTACTAGTTCATATTAATATTCACCAAGGAAGAGAATTGTATTTTACAGGCTTTATTTTCATTCTCTTGTCTCCATAAATCAGTTCAAAATATTTTTCCAGCATTTACTTTTACTACCTGAGATAATGAGAGAGAAAGTTATACACACTGAAGTACTTTTCAATTAATCAAAAATGAAATGATGTTCTCTGTTCAGATCTTGGATTTATGCAGAGAGTTGAGCCTCACATTCCTACAAAACATCAAATAGCATTGTCTTATGCTGATGTATTTTGTCTCAGTTTTGACCTCTAGGAAACATCAAAAAAAAATATTTTGAACTGATTTATGGAGACAAGAGAATGAAAATCAAGCCTGTGAAATAAAATTCTCTTCCTTGGTGAATATTACTATGAACTAGTAAGGCTGAAGCAGAAAATAGCAAAACAACTTAGTAATATGAACTTTGATATCTGATAGAGCTGCCATCTGATAAATAGATGAGAACCTGAAGTGATTTACTTGAGATAATCATTTCTTATTAAAAAACTAACAATATTCATGAGTCACCAGAGTAAAGGGCTAAATCCAGTGCCAGGGGGTTCAAGCTCGAGCAGGTACAAGGGGCTGCAGTTGCTTACTATTAAAACCAAGTGGTAAGAGTAGTGACTCTCCCTTCCTGGCTTCCAAAGGTCCCACGGTGTCCCCTCTACAGGACATCAGGGAGAATGGACATGTTAGTGGGGAAGTCATGGTGAACTTGATCTGAGTAAAACAAAAACCAAATATGCCCTTTCTGTAGCTAATGCACATCACTAAATGAAAACATGCATCCCAGTGGTTACAGAACACATGAGACTGTGTTCACCTTGCATCTGAGAAAACAGATATGTGCCCTCTCCCTGCAGCCTGTGTCTCTCCACACACAGCTGTGGCAGCCCAAGCTGGTGTGGGGCTCTGCCAAGAGCCTCCTCCTCATCCACTGCTGTCCTTGCCAATGGCTGGGCTGCTCCAACTTTGTTATTGATCACTAGTGTCTGGCCCATTTGTTAAGATAGATCAATAGATGATAGATAGATAGATAGATAGACCGATAGATAGACAGACAGATATCAGGGTTGTCCATGATTTGGACAGTGGCAGGATGCAAAATGTTTAAATGAAGCCTTCCCTGATCAGGGCAGGAGAGGAGTCACTGTTGTGCTACCTCTCCCTCGAAGGGACCCCACTCCATCAGCTCTAAGGGACCCTAGGGATGATTTCTTAAAGAAACAAACCTCTGTTCACACTTTTTTCTCCACTTTGGTTTCATCCTATAATCTGTCCTCTTAAGTTTTGCTTGTTCCTCCCATGGTGAGCTGTTCAGATGAGACCTCTTTCTCAACTTCTTTTCCACACTATCTTTCTCTGATGTATGTCATTGTTCAGATCCTCCAATCTAAGGATGGTTTCCTCCAGGGTTCACATCATGACCTGGGGCTTGGCACACCAGGGCAGCCAGGAGCTGCTTCAGACCCTCTCTCCCCAGAGCTCTGTTTGAGGAGGACATCCTGGGCCATCCTGATGATGGACAGGCCCTGTGTCTGCACCCTGATTTCCTAGACTATGTGGTCCTGGCAGCTGTGGGTGGGGTGAGGCACAGCCGGAAGGGGACAGGCTCAGAGGACTCCTTTTAACTTGCTTTTATGAAATGTCCACATGTTTCAGGATGTTTTCTAATAAAACTGACAAATTAGCACAGAAGTAGCAACATCGCATTCTTTATAAAACATTTACCTGTGAACCATGGAGGGCACTGTGGCTCTAACTGATACACACTAGTGTGTCCTGCACATTGTGCAGATGGTCAGCTGCTTCTCTACCTGCTGTGTCCTGGGGCTGCAGGGAGCTAATTCCTGTTGGGGACCCGTGACAGCATCTGACTCTGCTACTTCCTTTCAACAGCATTGAGGGAACAAAAGATAAGGTTTCCAGCTCTAACTAGGAACTTTCTCCTATAGAAAAAATTCTTCCACTTGCTTTCAGGTAAAGCTCCTCTAAAAACACAGTTCCCTTCCCTCCTCAATCTGTCCCTCCCTCCCACGAAGGTGTGGGCAGGGCTGCGGCCCCTGGGCCATGCTGAAACCCAGTCCTGAGCCCTCCATCCACGGAGGACTCCGATACGCTATTCCTCCTGATTTTCTGATGCTGTACATTTTATTTTCTTTTTTTCTTTTTTTTTTAATTTTTTATTGTTGGTTGTTCAAAACATTACAAATTTCTTCATATATCATATTTCACACTTTGATACAAGTGGGTTATGAACTCCCATTTTTACCCCATATACATATTGCAGAATCACATCAGTTACACATCCATTGATTTACATATTGCCATACTAGTGTCTGTTGTGTTCTGCTGCCTTTCCTATCCTCTAATATCCCCCCTCCCCTCCCCTCCCCTCCCCTCTTCTCTCTCTACCCCCTCTACTGTCATTCATTTCTCCCCCTTGTATTATTTTTCCCTTTCCCCTCACTTCCTCTTGTTATTTTCTTAAACCATATTAAATAAAATTTGTATTTCATAACATGATAGATGGGAATCGTAGTTATTTCATTTTCTATGATTTTTAAAAGACATCTTCAAATGTTATATACCCAGTTTATGTTGTTTTAAGGGACTTTGGGGATCAAAATGTGTATTTCTTCAAATACACATACAGAAATAGGCATTTCTATAATTAGCTACACAGAAGTCAGACAAATCATGTAGTGCTGTGCCTATTAATAACCATATGTGACTTTTAAAATATGGAGACTCCTAGACCACTATATTAGCATTTTTTCTTTTGTTTTCTTGAGCACACCAAGGGAGCAAATCTTACTTTGCTGAAGATGTGAATGGAGAAATATATATACTTTTTGAAATCATTTAATCATTTGGAAGAGCTGTAATTTTCCTAATATGACTACTTAAATTTTAATTTTAGACAATGGCACTTCCTCAAAGATTTCAAAGCAATTATTTAACTAGGCTTGAAAGACTTAAGTTGTCTGGACTCTTTGACATTTTTGCTCACCCTTAAACTGATTTTTATCAAGCTATAATTTTCTAGGTAGCTGTGAAAATAACATAAACTCTTCCCCTCTTCTTTTTCAGATGATAAAATGCGGCAAGATGTTACGAGTCTCAGTGTAAACATTAAAACTGAAATAAAGTAAATACCTTTTCTCTATAGGAAAATATTTCATAGGGATGTCATTGCAAATTGTCTGGTATAATTTTTCCTCTCCCTTCTCTGGAGAAATATCATTCCTAGCTAGGAAAATACATGAAAACTTGCTCTCTATAGAAACTCCTCTCTCAGCATGAGATTGGATTCCTATCTTCTAATTAAAACACTGAAAATTATGACCCCCAAACGTACTGACATTGTACAGGAGGTAGTGGCACAAACCTGTAATCCCAGCATTTTGGGAGGCCAAGGCAGGAGGATAACTGATTCGAGGCCAGCCTCAGCAACACAGCAAAGCCTTAAGCAATTTAGTGAGACCCTGACTCAAAATAACAAAGTAAAAAGACTGGAATATGTCTCAGTGGATAAGAACCCTTGGATGCAATCCCTGGTACAAAAAGAAAGTATTTAAATTGTGATTACTTTTCATGCTTTTTTCATGTGCCAAAGAAAGGACAGAAAAGAAATTTTAGAATATGATCCTGCTAATCACTGATGGTTCTGCTCACTTACATGTGGGTTTTTTTGGTATAATTAAATATATGTAAAATAATATAAGTGGTTAAGCAAACTTGGGTTCAATCTCTGGTACCAAAACATATATATTAATCAATAAATGGAAGAAGTCAGATTGCAAAGCCAACATTTTGATATTTTGATATCTGGTCTGTAAGCTGGTGATGAACAACCCAGAATAGAGGACACTGGATGGACAGAGCTGTACGAGGCTGTCCCCTTGACATCCTTTCCTTGAGAGTTCTCTGTGGACGTCCCTGCAATCTACCGCACTGGAGTCCCCTTCAAATGCCACATATTCAGCTTTTGCTCAGCTCAATCCACGTGCCCAGGCAGATCCATGGTGGCCCTGGCCATGAAAGCACATTGACCCAGGGGAGATGCTGTGCCTGAGCACTGAGAGGACAGGAGGACCCCCATGTTTTGAAGCAGGCAATCTTGGGGGTCGGGATGTTGAGGATGGTGATAGTTCTGAGGAGGAGCTGACCTTCCTTTTATTCTAAGGCACTGGCCATCTGCTTCTTCTCCCCAGAAAAAAGATGACCCAAAGCAGCACACTTTACATTTTTCTTACTGTAAGAAATGCCTTTTTTTTCCAAATTGTCATCAGGATCACAGCCAACGTCTTCCTGCTCCTCTTCCACATCCTCACGTTCCTTCTCCAGCGCAGGACAAAGCCCACGGATGTGGCCATCGCTCACCTGGCCCTGCTTCATCTGCTGATGCTCATAATCAGGGCGCAACTAGACTTAGGCATTTTGGGAGTTCAGGACTTTTGGAACGACTTCACATGTAAAGCCATCATCTACCTGTACAGGCTGATGAGGAACCTGTCGGTCAGCACCAACTGCCTGCTGAGTGTCCTGCAGGCCACCACCCTCAGCCCCAGAAGCTCCTATCTGGCCAAGTCCAAGAACATGTCCCCACAGTGCAGTGTGTGGACCTTGCTCACTCTCTGGGTGTTCAACGTGTTCTTCAATGTCCACGTCTTGGTCTCCATGGGAGACCCCTCCAATGACACAGCAGCTTTCCCGTTTGTCTCTGAGTCCTGCATTGTCACCCCCACAGATCACTACTTCAGGATCTTGTTCTCCCTGGTAGGAATACTCCGGGACATCTTCCTCATGGGGCTCAAGGTCGCCTCCAGTGGGTACATGGTGGCTCTCCTGTGCAGGCATAAGAGGCAGTGCCAGCACCTCCACAGCACCAGCCTGTCCCTAAAGCCTCCCCAGAACTGAGGGCCACCAGGACCATCCTGCTACTCATGGGACTCTTTGTGCTCATGTACTTTGTGGACTGTGTGTTCTCCTCCTCTTTGGGACAGATGCACAGGGATGATCCCACTCGTCTGGGGGTCCAGATGCTGGTGGGAAATGGCTATGCTACCCTCAGTGCCTTGATACTCATCTGTGCTGAAAAACGAATCATCAATTTCTTCCAATCCACACTGGGGAAGGAGAGGAAATGTTTACACAGTGCCAGATAACCCCTCCTTTTCTCACCTCCCACTTTACTTCTGAATTTCCACAAATGTGTTATGTTTAACACATTAACACCACGTGGTGATGAAGGACCTGGAACATAAACACTTGTTCTTTTGAAAGATGCTAAATCATGTCAGGTGCGGTGGTGCATGCCTCTCATCCCAGCAGTTTGGGAGGCTGAGGCAGGAGGATTGCTAGTTGGAGGCCAGCCTCAGCAACTTAGCAAGGCCCAAAGCAACTCAGTGAGACCCTGCCTCTAAGTGAAATATAAAAAGGGATGGGGATGGTGCTCCGTGGTAAAATGACCCTGGGTTCAAGTCCTGGTATGAAAATTTTAAAAAAGACTAAATCACCAATTTAGTATGCATGACCTTACTATGCATCACTAAAGCAGATATCATTCACTGTCCATAATATACAAAGTGTGCTCACTCTTGGCTGGAAAAGTTCATGTTGGAAGAAATACTTTTTCATCATAGCAAGAGAAAAAAAATGCATAAGTACAACTCTGTGTGCCTGAATATAATAAGTGCTTTGATTCTTTCTTTCATTAGAGCAACAAATACCAACTAAGATCATCAATTCCCTTTATGTTAACTCCAAAAGTTTTTCAAATCACAACTGTCCCTTTTTCCTCCACATATTTGTTTTCATTCACATTTCCATGTATTAATTTTTTCAATATAATTTTATTTGCCTCTGAACAACAAGCCCATAGTGAGTGTAGATAATCAGGAGTCAGAGTACAGGAGAGAGCTCAGGTGTCTTTAAAACACAGATCTCATTTACATCCCAGTTCTTTTTTCTGTGGGCCTTGCAACCTTGAACTAGAGGCCTCTTTCAGCCTCATTGGAAGGCTTCAGAGATTACCCTGGTTCCTGCACGAAGATGATCTGCAAATGTATGAAGCAAGCCACAGGAAAAAATTAGAATAACCGCTAACTTCTGTGTGCACACACATTATGTGTATATATTAACTCTTAGTAACCATAGTGAGGCTCTGAAGTTATTAGTATTACTGTCGCCTCTTTACAATGAAGGAAACGAAGACCCAGATAAATGAAGTCAGTGAATTGCAGAGGAAAAAGGTGGAGAAAATCAGGATTTGATTGACAGGCCGAAGGTCCTGGGCATCAGCACATAGCCAATGGTATTTCTGACAGAACAGTGACGTCCTGTTAAAGCGGCACACAAGTATCACAGCAATTGCTACAGACAGCTGGGGACTGGAATGCAAACCCCCAACCCTGCATCCATCTAGCTCAGAAATGCTTCTGAATGCCAGGTGGTCATGTGTTTGGACCTATGGTGACACAGCCTTAACCAAAGAGATCAGGCTGCTGGATTGAACCCCAAAAGGTCAACCCCTGGAGGAGACTCAAGCCATCACCTTCCTTCTGGAGTAGCATGTGGAGATTCTAGCTGCACTTCTGGGGGTGCTGTGGGGACTCCCAAGGACACGGGTCCCAAGGGCAGGAGGAGACTGCTATTTCTCTTCACTCCTGAAAAGTCTACTTTAACCAAAGGAAGAAGGCATTGGGTGGATTTATGTTTGCCTCCCTCGTTATTAGCTACAAATTCTGTAGAGTAGATGATATTAACATATTGTTTTTGTTGTTGTTGTTGTTGTTGTTGTTTTGTTTTTTGAGATGGAATATTGCTGTGTTATAGAGGCTGGTCTTGAACTCCTGAGCTCAAGTGATCCTCCTGCCTCAGCCTCCAGAGTAGCTGGAACCACAATTCTGCAGTGCTGTGTCCAGCTCAAAGTTTCAGATTAGTGCTGAGGATACAATGTTGTCTGTATTTTCTTATTGATTTTTTTTTAATAAATGACAGCAGAATGCTTTACAATTCTTATTACACATGAACAGCACAGTTTCTAATATCTCTGGTTGTATATAGGGTATGTTGACACCAATTCATGTCTTCACACATGGATTTTGGATTAGCAAGGATGGTGGAATGTGCTGTCTGTCTTTGAGCAGTTTATTCTAACGTCAGTTCAACAGTCTGTGACACCATCAGGATGTAGGTGAAACTGTCACTATCTATGAAGACAGAAAGTGTGAGTGTCTGCATCTGGATCTTGTGTGACCTGGTCAGTATTTACTCTAGGGATAAGTTAAGATCATTAAAGAAAAAACAGCCAAAACTGTCTTCCACATAGTGTTGGAAATCCTGGGCTGCCTCAAGGAATCAAGCACGTGTTTGGAAGTAGCTGGGCATGGTGAACTTGGCGTCTGCAGAAGGGTGTGTCACCAAACCCACCTGGAAAGAAACTTGCATGCCAGCCTCGTGTGCTTTTGGGCAGAGAGCCCACCTGTGTTCACCCCAACACAGCACTGCCCCCACTCTGATAGGAGGAGTTCAGGCTTACCATCCATGAAACTGGCTAATTTTGAAACTGGGGAGGGCAAATGCAAAAGCTATTGTTAAACTGCCCCTGACTGGACCTTACACCCCAATGAAGGCTGAATCTTGTGTTCTGAAGATGGACCCCCTTGACTTTATATTTCACACAAGCCCTACATTATTTTTTCTTTTTAGACCTATTGGTCTTCTTTTCACTTTGACTCTTGCACCCTTTCTCAATGCCAGGCACACGAGACATATTAACGTTTTGATGTGGAAATGGCCCATGGTTAAGGGTTCTTTCCTTCTGAGCAGTTTGGGTAGCCTTCGTGGTGATCAGGAACACCTGGAGAGGGCCTTTCCATCTCCAGTGAAGCTTGTCTCCTTCGTAGGTCTTGGCTAAAACCCAGTACCAGGCTGGATGTGAATCATGAACTCCAGAGCAGGCGTTGGGGCAGCAGCTCATCATGGTCAAACCAGCCAAAAAACCAAAAAATAGATCAAGTGCACCTGTGCAGGGGGTGAGGCACACCTGTAGGTTCTCAAGTTGACTCAGAAGACACTTGTGACTCGGACAGAGCTTTCTGTGTTATTTATTAGGCATTTATATGTAAAAACTCATCATGTGTACCCTTCCAATTTCACTTACTTTGGAAAGGACTGACCCAAATGTACATCTCAAGAAACAATAAAAAGATGATTGTCTCATCTGTTAAATGCCAATGTATGGCTGTGTTTTGGTCATACTCTCTTCCCAGGTGGCTAAGACCAAGATATCCATGATAACAAGAAGAAGAAGTGTCACAACTTAAATGAGAAAAGAAAAATCAACTGATACCAAAATGGACCTTTTCCCTCTCTACGGTTAGAGCCAGCCGGGGTTTATCAGGGATCAATGTCAGGAGTCTGTGAGAAGCTCTTGGCTTCTTGAGCTTTTCCTTGACCAGTTGTGCCATCTACCAGGATGGGTCAGGGTCTTGCTGACCAAAGGTGGTTTTCTATGGTAGCAGGAACAGGGATGTTTCCTTCTCCAGTGACATTTCTTTTTGCAGCATGTGCACTGGTTGGCTTCCTGTTTTCTAGGGTCCTTTTAGTCCCTGTGATTGGGTGGTCTGGTGACTCACTGGAGTGGTAGGGAACTTAAAGGATCCTGTTGTTCCCTGAATCTTGCCTGACCTGATAGGCCAAGGAACAACATATTGCTTTTCTGTCCTTAACTTTGGTCTCCATGTTTTGGTTTCAAACATCTAGCTGGGGAGATCCACCAGTCTTGAAGTAGGAGCACTGGTCTTAACCTCCATGTCTATAATGTTACAGTGACCCCTTCCATTTAAGTGGGGTCAGTGTTCGTGCTGGAAGTCAGCTTTATATTTTGTCTGTCGGTTCTGTAGTGATGGCTTATTGTCTCAACCTAACTCAAGTTGGTTTATTAGTAGTAGGACTTCTTCCAGTCACCAACATGTGACAGTTACAAAATTTTACAGGGAAATTACAAAATAAAGTAAACATGAGCTAAAACGAATTCAGTTTGTATAAGAACTTCAACCAAAAGCATATTTTTTATCCGAAACTTTACTTACTGATGTGTTATATCCCTGTTTATTTTGAGATCACAGTAAACTTTACAACAACAAAAAATCTCTTTTGAATATTTTAAGTGTGCTTCATTCTGGCTTGTGTCCGAGCCATCCTAACATTGAGTAGGGTGAGAGGCAGAGACTTACCTCAGGTTAGCTGGAGCTCTTGACAGATTTTAGGAAAAGTGCTTTACTTCTGAAGTTGATCTTCTCCTTTTACTTAAATATCATTTTGTAAAATTCTGACATTTCCTGAATCTATCTGAATATCAGTGAACATAGTACAATCTTACATCTGAAACAGGAAACAATCAGAAAGACTAAGATGGCTCTCAACATACACAAATCAGACTCTCCTTGATACCTTCCAAAAATGCATTTAAATCCTCATCCTAGGATAAAGAGTTCCCACAAAATTATATATATATATATATATATATATATATATATATATATATATATATATATATTACTTATGTAATGTGAAATCACACATATAACATATCCATTTGTGTGTATATATATATATATATATATATATATATATATATATATATTACTTATGTAATGTGAAATCACACATATAACATATCCATTTGTGTATATATATATATATATATATATATATATATATATATATATATATCTTAGATTACTTTTATCCAGTTACAAATTATTAAATGAATAATTACCGACCAAATTGATTGTCTCTGTATAAATTGGAAGGTGACAACTTCTACAGACAATTTCATTTTGGAGGACTCCAAATTGGTACAAATGTTCTAAGCTCCACATTTTAAAAGGTTTGTACATTTGAGCACCATGAGTACATCTTATATACAGAGAAGTCAGTAATGATTCAGGTCACATTAGATAGATGCCCTTATTAATTAAGTTTATTAGCTAAGTTCAAATTCTCTCTCTTTTTGTGAGAGTGTGTGTTTGTAGAGATTTTTTAATATATTTTTTAAATAAATAATAAAACATGAGACATGCATATAGAGTCTCCCAGAAGGAGAGAATACACGGAGAATGGCTACAAGAATATTCTAGAAAATAATGACTAAAAGCTTTGCAAATTAAGCAAAAGCTGAATGGATCCCAAATAAGACCAATCAATGAAATCCACAGCCAAGAACACCATAACTCAACTTCTGATAATAAAAGCAGAGAAAATTTAAAAAAAGAAATCTTGAAATCAGACAGAGAGAGATGAACACCCTTGAAATTACATTGGGTTTCTCCTCAGAGATCATGGAGATGGAGTAAACATGCCCAACAATTTTCAACTTCTGAAAGAAAATAACTCATTTTTTCTATATACCTTTATTTTGTTTTACTTATCTTTGCGTGGTGTTGAGGATTGAACCCAGTTCCTCACATGTGTGAGGCAAGTGCTCTACCCCTGAGCCCCAGCCCCAGCCCAAGAACTCTTTTTTTTTAAATTTTTTTAGTTGTTAAGTATTTTTTATTCATTCATTCATTTATTCCTATGATAAAAGAAGGAACGTTGGAGTATCCAAAAATAAAAAAAGGAACAATGGAAGACTGATATTTTTATTTAGTTATATAAAACAGTCTGTCTTCATGAGGTTTTTGTAAAACATTTTAGGATTTTAAAAACCACCATTAACAATGATAAGTAAGTGTAAGAAGATCTAGAGAGTTGTTTAGGTTTCTGTGCTTCATTGATGTTAGTAAAATATGGATACTGTTAGACTGTGAAAAGTCATGTATTTTATAATGTAACCCTCAGAGCTTACTTTGTGAAAATTATACAAACAGAAAAATTCTTAAAGTGTAAATGAATAGACTTTTAAAACATGGAAGCCTTGTCTGAGTTTTGTTTGATTGTTTGTTTTTGTTTGTTTGGTGCTGGGGATTGAACCCAGGGGCACTCAATCACTGAGCCCCCTCCCCAGCCCTATTTTTGTGTTTCATTTAGAGATAGGGTCTCTCTGAGTTGCTTACCACCTTGCTTTTGCAGAGGTTGTGTTTGAACTCGGAATCCTCTGCCTCAGCCTCCCACAGGAAGTCAAGTAAAGAGATGTAAAGGATACATGTCCATCTTTACAGGAGAAACGTTTCACAACTAATGTATGTTGAAAATAAAAAGATGAAAAAATATTTTATATAATTTTTTTCAGTTGCACACCGAAACAATATCTTTATTTATTTGTTTATTTTTATATACTGCTGAAGATCGAACCCAGAGCATCATGCATCATGCAAGGCAAGTGCTCTACCACTGAGCTACAACCCTAGCCCTGAAAAAAAATATATTTTTTAAGAAACTAAATTTAAAGTTTTCTATTAAAACTTAGAGCCTGGCATGGTGGCCCACACTTATAATCCCAGCAGCTAGGGACGCTGAGGCAGGAGGATCATGAGTTCAAATCCAGCTTCTGCAATACTGAGATGCTAAGCAACTCAGTGAGACCCTGTTTCTAAATAAAACACAAAAATAGGGCTGAGGAGCGAGGTTAGTGGTCAAGTGCCCCTGGGTTCAATCCCCAGCACCAAACAATCAAACAAACTAAACTTAGACAAGGCTGACACAATTCTCAGAAGTATACATAAGAGTTGTTTATTTAACCACCTATGAAGTAATTATTGAAAAGACTTTAGGGCTGGGGCTCAGTGATAGAGCACTTGCCTCGCATGTGAGAGGCACTGGGTTCAATTCTTATTACCACATATAAATAAATAAATAGTCCATCAACAACTAAAAAATAACTTAAAAAATAAAAATAAGAAAAGACTTTAAAAGCGGCACAGAACCTAATGCCTTTCTGATGTAGTTTCCCTAAGTAATAAAACCTTACTGACACAAGAAATTATCTTGACAAATAGAAGCAGATCAATATTTTAAAGAGCCCTTGTCTCTAAACATAGAGAATTAGCATATTAAAGGTTAATCTTACTTAAAAAAAAAGCCTGAGTAACTTTGTGCTGATTATAGGCAGCTTAATCACATACACAAACCTTTTGAGATTTACCGTCCACAAACCTCTTGCAACTTACGTAGACACTCTACAACTGGTTCACATACCTAGTTTTGTCCTCTCTCCCATCTTGGAATTCAGCGTGAGAAGATCACTTTACCATTCAGAAATGGGATCTCTCCACTCCCATTCTGTAGGTTCACTTTAATTCTTTTGGAAAATACCAAGAATTGTAGAGCCAGTCACATGGCCACTCCTTTCCTAGGCTTCTGAGGAAACTCCGTAGTGATTTCCGTAATGGTCCTATGCATTTCAAATCCCATCAGCAGTGGGTAATTCATTCCCCCTGCACCCTTGTCAGGTATTTGTTTTCACTTATATTCTTGATCCCTCCTAACAGGGATGAGATGAAATCTCAATGTAGTTTTGACTTGCGTTTTCCTGATTGCTAAACTCCTGAATATCTTTTCATGTATTTCTGAGCATTTGAATTTCTTCTTTTTGAGAAACGTCCAATTAGTCCATTTGCCCCATTGATGGGATGGATTTTTTTCTGGACCCTTGGATTCTGGATTTTGACCTTCTGTTGGAAGATTAACTTGCAAAGATTTTCTTCCTTTCCTGTGCTGCCCAGAGGTTTTTAACAAGAACCATCCTGTTGATGAAGACGTGGTATTTTTTCTCTGAATGTTAGAAGTCTTCCTGGGGAAGTCATTGCCCGTACCGACATAATGCAGTGTTGAAATTATGCTTTCAAAGTGTCCTGGTCTGATTCCTGGGTCTTTGATTCACTTGGAGTTGACTTTTATGCAAAGTGACAGATAGGGACCAGTTCCAGTTCCCTTCTCCTACTCCTGGAATCTAATTTTCTCTCTTTTTTTTTCTCCAAGCTGTGGTTTGGGACCCTTTGTCCATCACTGAGGACTGTATTTGTTCCTGAGTCTTCTACTCTACGACCTTGGTCCCTGTTGGCTCCTAGGCCAGTCACATTCTATTTTGGCTGCTCTGTGGTGCAGTTTGAAAACCCATGTTTTTGAGGCTGTCTGCATTGCTCTTTCTGCTGAGAAATGCTTGCACTCTTTTGGGGTCTTTTTTTTTTTTTTCATACAAATTCTAGGATTCCTTTGTACTAGTCCTGTGAGCGAGGTCACTGGTTATAACTGTTGATTTTTAAATTAACTTTTCAATCTCACTCACCTCTTGAAAAACTCAGCTGGAAGTTTGCAAATCCTGGACACAAAACTCACACTACTTCAAGGGGGGACCCCAGAGAGGGTGTCCCCACGCACTGCAGGGAGAGGACCCTCAGAGCCACTGGGAGGTGCCAGAAATCTCCCCATCCACAGTAGGGACATCACACACCATTTCATCCTAAGACCAAATCAGGGACATTGGTACTGGGTCAGTGGCACCTGGCTGGTCAGTTGTCATTGCTCCTCCAGAAATCAGATATATCCAGGGAATGAATAGAAAAGTTTTGGTCACTGATCTCCCCAGGTGACTGTCACCCAGCAGAGCATAAATTGAAGCTGAGAGACAGGTGGAATGTGCCACCAAGGACTCCATCTTCACTTCTCCTCAGTGGCCTCTTGTCACCTTTCTGAAGGCCCTGAAATTGCAGGCCCACAGAGAGATGAACTAAACACGTCCTTTAATTAAAGCCAAGTAAGTTCTTCTCAGGTCACCTGGTCCCCTCCGTGTCTGTCTGGGTAAGTGCTGTTGTGCCCTGTGAATGCACAAGGAGTGGGGAGAGGGCTTCTATGAAGTGACTGGGAGGAGACAAATTGGGTCCACCAGACTTTGGTGGCCCCAGGATAACTACCATGTGGTAACAGGCATCCACAGTCAGAGGATTGTTTTCTTTAGAATACAAATAGAATGTTTGTTCTCAGTATATTTAATTTGGAGGTGGGGAGTACCAGGGATTGAACACAGGGGCCCTAGGCCCCTGAGCCCCATCCCTTGTCCTTTTTTGTATTTTATTTAGAGACAGGGACTCCCTGAGTTGCTTAGGGCCTCACTGTTGCTGAGGCTAGCTTTGAACTCATGATCCTTCTGCCTCAGCCTCCCATGACACTGGAATTACAGGGGTGCACCACCACCTTGCCTGGATGGTATATTTAAATTTGATAACTCAGAAATCATTGCTTTTTAACCCTAATGAAAAATTTCTCATTATTTTCTGAATTTAAAGACTTTGCTTGACTTGTACTCCTATGTTACCAAGGATTTATGTTATCTTAGGATTTTAAACATAAACCTTATTGATGCAGGTCATCAGGTAAGTGAGAAGTCTCGGTTTCAGATTTTAAAAACATGCTCAGCTATTCTTCTCTCATCTTCAGAACCCAAACAGAATGGTTATGTGACTTCTATAGCTCAAAATATTCCAAACATGATTTCAGATTCTTTAGAAGGAAATAGCACTTTTTGTTCAAAAACCCATCTCAGCTGGGTGTGGTGGTGCAGGCCAGTTACCGCAGCAGCTCAGGAGGCTGAGGCAGGAGGAACACAAGTTGGAGGCCAGCCTCATCAATTTAGTGAGGCTCTAAGCAACTCAGTGAGACCCTGTCTCTAAATAAAATACAGAAAGTGCTCGGGACGGGGTTCAGGAGTTAAGCATCCATGGGTTCAATCCCTGGTACAAACACACACACACAAAAAAAATCTCACCAAGGGCAGAGGGCAATCTGGCGACCTTACATCCCTGAAAAGCAGCTACCCCTACCACAGTTCATCAGGAATAGCCACCATCCGTGGACCCAAGCCCTCTCCAGGGTTTTGCTCCCCCTATTCCTGGGGTTCCCTTATTCCAGAACAGCTCTGCACACAGCCCTGACATCTGCCTGGCGATGGCCCTGACCTCCCTGATGAACCCACCATTTCTCCACATTGCTCTTCCTAGTTTTCCTCCTCGACTTGCACCATAAGGTAGAGCCCGGAGCCCACAGTCCCAAAGCCTTCTGCTCCTCTACCCTGTTCTGGGGACCTCCTCACTGGACTAGAGGGAGCCACGTACTCATGAACCAACCAGGACACGTCTCACCGACCACATCCCTTCTGTCCATTTTATTTTGCAAAACTTTCCACATTGTATTCACCATTAGGATTCTAGGCTTATGATAACTGCTACCTCATGTATGATTTTATTGGTCCTTTTTAGTTACACAGGACAGCAGAAGTGATATCTTCATCCAAGCATGGCATATATCCAGACTGTCACACTCCTTTGGAGGTACACAGCAGTGAGATTTTGGGGGAACAGGGAGAGTTTCCAGAGATCAATGTCAGGGGCACATGATCCCTGAGCCCCATCCTCAACCCTATTTTGTATTTTATTTAGAGACAGAGTCTCACTGATTTGCTCAGGGCCTTGCTTTTGTGGAGGCTAGCTTTGAACTCACAATCCTCCTGCCTCAGCCTCCTGAGCCACTGGGATTTCAGATGCACTGTGGTGTATTCACATATGATCAGGAAAATTCTGTCACATCCATTCTACTACCTGTTGTCCATTTTTGGCTTAGTATTCAGCAGGTGACGAGACAGAGGATGATGGTGACAGTGAGTTAGCTAATAATTACAAAGTGAAATACTATTTATTTCCCTGAAATATACTTTATTGATATTACCAGCCCCTCCCTATGGTCAGAAGCACCCGAACCTGCACTGGGGTCTGCTGAGGGTGTCCTCCTTCCAAGCCACTCTCCATTTCTCTCCTCACCACCACGTCATGGTCCCTGATCTGAACAGGTCCTTTTGATTACATCATGTGTCAGAGGATAGCTGTGATTTGGGGAACTGCACACCTGTGCAACATCTAGAGCGACTGTGTCCTTGATGCAGGTAATTAAATATGTCCCAACAGTGTAATGTGTCTTTGGAGGATGCCCCGGACTTTGTCTTCAGATTTAGCAAGTGAATGCTCAGGTTTCTCTGTGATATATTTTTAAATATTTTTTGTAGTTGTGGATGGACAGAGGCCTTTACTTTATGTGGCGCTGAGCATGGAACCCAGAGCCTCCCGTGTGCAAGGCAAATGCTCTGCCACTGAGTCCCAGCCCAGCCCCCTCTTTGACATTGATTACTCCACATAAGTTTGTTTTTTCTTGATCTGCCCACCTAATCTGTCACTCCTCTGCCCCAACGTGGCCTCTCTCAATCTGAGCTTTTTCAAAAATCCATGTCACTTTCCCTGGGCTCGGATGTACTTACAGACAGGATTTCAGGTCTCTTGAGAGTAGCTGGATTGCCCTTGTGTGTAAATGCAGATATTTTTGCATGTGACCATTGGCCACCCAAAAAGCACCGGGTCAGCGTTGGCACTGCTAAGACAGACCTTACTTGAGGAGTGTCCCCAGCTCATCCTGCTGAGGGCAGAGAGCCTCTGTCCTGTCTCCTGGTCTCCAGGACAGGCTGAGTGGGCAGGTGTGTCAGGAGGCAGGGCTGTGAGAGGTCACACCCAGAACGTGGCTCTTGGCTTCTTTCTCTGAAGTGCTCGTAGTCACCGAAATTCCTTTGGTAAAAATAACATATCACAGACATAACTGTATTCCATCCTTTATAAAACATAGAGTATAATATTTAAGAAAATCTAAATCATATATATGTGTATCTACACACACACACACACACACACACACACACACACACACACACACTAGTACCAGGACTTCAACCCAGGGGGGGCTTAACCACTGAGCTACATCCCAGCCCATCTTTGTATTTTCTTTAGAGACAGGGACTTACTGAGTTGCTTAGAGCCTTGCTAAGTTGCTGAGGCTGGCCTCCAACTTGCCATCCTCCTGCCTTAGACTCCTGAGCCACTGGGATGACACGCGTGCATCACAGTGCCTGCCTTTTGGGTATATTTCAGTGATACAGTTGTGAGTGATCTAACAGGGGGACATGGGCTAAGGATGTGGCTTAGTGCTATCTGGGTTCCAACTCCAGCATACGTGCATGCACACACACACACTCAAAAAAAGACCAACAAAATGGAGACCCCTGGATGGCCAGAAAGATCTCTCCTGACACTACAGAAAAGACACATGGTGACTGTCACTGAACTACATTGTGACCCTTTTCCTGATCTGTGCCCTGGGTGTTGGGAATTAACTCACAGAACAGCTCCGTCCAGGATGTATTCTGTAAGGACATTCTCACCAAGTTTTCTAATATAGTTTTTATGCATTACCTTTTAAGTGTGGGGAAATACTATTGCTTCCAGGAAGGAGAGGTGACAGTTTAGAGTCCCATGGAGACCATCCTTCAGGGACTGTTTGGACACTTGCCCTTTTATTAAGATGTTAAAATGGAACGACCCTGAATCTATGTAAAGTATGTTTCTTTTTACCTTCCCTATTGTGTGTACTGAAATAGGGAGAAAAATTGAGCTTTCTGCTTATATTTGGTAGACTCTGTTCTCTATGTCAATTATGCTGGCATGATAATTAAGAATGAGTAATATGTGTAGCTATCTTGGAGCATTCAAAGGAAACACCTGAACACCCATCAGAATGCTCTGTACAGAGATTGCCAAAGTACTCTTTTGGGCAAAATTTTATTCTCTCTGTATTAAGATGGGAGATAGCTGAGCAATTATTACAAAGAAATGCATTGTCAGGTGCAGTGGTGTCATTCCAGCAGCTTGGGAGGCTGAGGCAGGAGGATCCCAAGTTGGAGGCCAACCTCGGCAACTTAGTGAGGTCCTAAGAAACTCACTGAGACTCTGTTTTTAAATAAATATTAAAAGGGCTAGGGACAGGGCTCAGGGGTTAAGCACCCCTGGGTTCAATCCCTGATACCCCTCAAAAAACAATCCACTGTAATCAATACAGCACTGATGTACCCTAACCTATGCAAGTTGTATCTATTTAGTCTCTGCTCAGGGAGCCTCCTTTCCACTGGTCTTCAATCCTCCTCATTCAAATCCACCAGAACTTGTAGAGCATGAACTACACCATTGTGCAGATAAAAATCCACTTTTCCTTGAGGTGAGTGGTCTTGTTCTGACTGATGAAGGCTACTGTCCTTTTCATAAGGAATCACCCTTCCATTTCTCCACAGATCCTGACAGCACGCCTCCCCCCCCCCATATGATGAGCAAAGGCGGCCTCTATAGAATTCCTGCCCTAAGGAACGCCTTTCTGTCTAAAATTGGCATTGGCATCTTGGCCAACACTGTCCTCCTCCTCTTCCATGATTTCTGGTTCCTTCTCGGGCACAGGACCAAGCCCACGGACCTACACATTGCTCTCCTGGCCCTCACCCACCTGCTGTTGCTTACCATCATGGGCTTCATAGCTACAGACATCTTTATGTCTCTCTGGAGATTCTGGGATGACATCACGTGTAAAGCATCATCTCCCTACACAGGCTGATGAGGGGCTTCTCCATCGGCACCTCCTGCCTGCTGAGTGTTCTGCAGGCCATCACCCTCAGCCCCAGAGGCTCCCCCTTTGTAAAGTGTAAACCCAGGTCCCCACAGGACAGCCTGAAACCCTTTTCCTGTGTGTCCTGTACATGTCTGTTAGCAGCCACCTCTTAGTCTTCATCATCGCCACCCCCAACTGGACCTCAGGGGATCTGATGTATGCCACCGAATCCTGCTCTGTTTGGCCCATCAGTTACTGGATCCAGCAGATGGTGTCCACCCTGTTTACTTTCCGGGAAGTCTTCCTCATGGGGCTCATGGCCCTGTCCACTGGGTACATGGTGACCCTCCTGTGCAGGCATAAGGGGCAATGCCAGCACCTCCACAGCACCATCCTGTCCCCAAGAGCCTCCCCAGAACTGAGGGCCAACAGGACCATCTTGCTGCTCATGGGACTCTTCATGCTCATGTCCGTGTTGGACTATATCATCTCCTCTTCAAGAATTGTATGGAACAATGACCAAATTCTTTATTGCATCCAGATCTTTGTGGCTCATACCTATGCCACAATCAGTCCTTTGGTGTTCATCTGCCCTGAAAAATGCATAATTAATTTCTTCAAGTCCCTATGGGGAGGTCCTTAAATGCTCAATTATTCAGGCAGGAATACATTCTGGTAAGATCAGCTAATGCCACTGGCTGCAGAACAGTTCATCAGAGCATGTATGTATATGCACATATCATGTGTACATACACACCATATAGAACATATGTGATGTGTATGTGTATATATTTATATGTAAATAGCAGATCATATATATATTCTTTTTTGGGAAGGATACTGGGGATTGAACTCAGAGGCACTTGACCACTGAGCCCCATCCATAGCCCTATTCTATATTTTATTTAGACAGAGTCTCAGTGAGTTGCCGGGTCTGGCCTCGAACTTGCAATCCTCCTGCCTCAGCCTCCCAAGCTTCTGGATGACAGGCGGAAACCACCGTGCCCTTTCTAGACATTGTGTTTTGGTAAAGTTCTGATATGGAATGTGCTATTTGCATTTTGCTGATTTAGCTCAATACATATAGATGGCATAGACATCATGAGTAATGGAACCACATACTGTTACCTGTCACACAAATGTCTGCATTTCTGAATAGGTCTTCAAGGGAAAACAGTGAGTTGGTTCTCAACTGGGCACAGCCTGGTTTAGCACAGTGTGATATTTGGGCCTGGAATGCCCAGTGCCCAGGTGTTGAAGGACTCATGTCCAGCCTGTGGCACTGTGGGGAGGAAATGAGAACTTTAGGACGTGAGGCCTATTGGGAGGAACATAGATCATGGAAGGCTTGCCCTTGTAGCAAATATTGGCCCTAGCCCCTCCCTGTCTCCCTTCTGCTTTCTGGATGCCATGAGGAAAGCCACCTTGTCCCAACACACACTCCCCAGCATGATGAACAACACTACCACAGACCCAAAGCAACAAGGCCAAGTGGCCATAGATTACAACCTCTGTAATTGTGAACCAAAATAAAAGAATATTTCCTCATTTTTAAGTTGTTGATCTCTCTGATGTTTTTCACAGATGTGAAAAATTAACCAAAAAGTTCCTGCCAAGTAGTGGAACACAGGTAGCTGTCCTTTCTGTGACTTTACCAGATGATGTGGTTCAAAAGCCTTTGCAATGGTTTGTGAAAGAAGCCTGGAAGAGTTTGGAGGAGCAGGCTAGGGAAAGTCTAGAATTCCACAGGCAGAGCTTCACAGGTGATCATGGTGTGGGCTCAAAACCAAACTGGCACTGACGGGTGTGTGGACAATGAAGACTGTGTTCATGAGGCCTCAGACAGGAGTGAGAGTTCTCCTGGAGATCAGGACAGGCCACCCATGCAATTCTGGCAAAGAACTTGTTTACATTTGCCTCATGCTCCAAGACTGTGTGGGAGGCTGAGTTTAAAGGTGATGGGGTCATTAACAGGCAGAGGACATTTCTAGGTAACACAAGCATTCAGGCTGTGGCCTGAGCACAGCTGGCCTCTTTAAGCCAGATTCATGATGAGGATTGGAAGCCAAAAAAAAGCAGATCAGAAAGATATGGAAGCCCCCACCATTTGGCCAGAAAAGAAGCTCTTGCAAAGGTCCTATCAAGGAGGAGAGGGTCATTAATGAGATGACACTATTTTAAAAGAAGCCAAGTACTTTGCACAAAGATGGTAAGAAAGATGCTCTGAAGGTCTATCAGAAATCAGCAAGAATCCATCCTTGGCAGGCTCAGAGGTGTCAACTTTTCAAAGAAGACTCTCCTCAGAGAAGAAACTACAGGTGCAACTGCTCATACAATGCTGCTTAGTGTATGCAATATCAGAGTCCTCGCTAGTAGCAGAAGAGGTGGACACAGCTGTGAGAGGGGAGAAGGGCTGCCAAGGGGGCTCAGGAGGGCAGAGATGCCAGGGGTAAGGGCTGCCTGCTAAGGACTGCCTGCCGAGAGGCCTGTGTGCTGCACCCAGCAGGGTCATTGTGAGGAGACCCTTAAGCCCTTTGGAGATCACACGTGCCCTGGGCAGGGAGCTGAAGATCTAGTGTTTGCTTTTGTTTTCTGAGCTTTGGAGGTCCTACCAGGAAACCTACATGTACCCATGTTCTTCTTCAGTTTCAGGTCCTACATGTTGGTCTTTGACCCATTTTAGTGTGATTCCAGGGTGGCTTGAGAGAGAGCAGGTCGCTTTTCAGTCTACTATGTTAATCCAGTCTTTCTGGTACCATTTATTAAAGAGGCAGGATTTTATCCTCTGTAGGTTTGGGGAGACTTTCTTGAGAATCATTTTATTGTAGGTGTGTGGGTGCATTTCTGGCCTGTTCTGTTAGTCTGTGTGTCTGTTTCTATGACAATATCCTGCTGTCTTAACTACTGTGGATTTGGGATAAGTTTTGAAACAAGGTATGGTGATGTCCTCTGACTTCTTCCTTTTGTTCAAGATGGCTTTGTTTACTCCAGGTCTTTGCATCTCCATATGAATTTTTAGGGTCTTTTTCTGCTTCCATGAAGAATATCACTGGCCTTGTGATAAGGATTGCACTGAAACTGTAGCTCACGGGGGGGGGGGGGGGGGATGGTGGCTGCTTTTAAAACACTCACATTCCTATACTCCAATGATGAATCTGTTGTTGATTTTTTCATTCTGATACTTTGCTGAATTCATTTATGAGTTCTAGAAATCTGGTGAGGTTTTTTGGAGTGTTTCAAAGACAAGATCATGGTGTTGGCAAACAGAGATGATTTAAGCTCTTCTTTTCCTCATTGTATCCCTTTAATTTCCTTTTCTTGTCTAATCGCTCTGGCTAGCGTCTCAAGGACCATGTTAAATAGGAGTGGTGAAAGTGGGCATCCTTGCCTTGCTCCTGACTTTAGAAGAGATGCTTTCAGCTTTCTCCATTCACAATTGGCTTGGGTTTTTCATATGCAGTCTTTACATTATTGAGGGGTGTTCCTTCTATCCCTAGTTTTTCTGACATGAATGGGTGCTGTAGTTTGTTAAATGCCTTTTCTGCATCTATTGAGATAATCATGTGATTATTGTCTTTAATTCTTTTTATGTGGTGAGTCACATTGATTGATTTCTGTATGTTGAGCCAACCTTATATCCCTGGGATGAACCCCACTTGATCATGATGCACTCTCTCTTTCTTTTGTTTTTGTATACAGTTTGACAATATTTTTTAAGAATATTTACATCTGTGTTTATGAAAGATATTGGTCAAAAGTTTCCTTTCCCTGATGGGTCTTTGTCTGCTTTTAGCTTTAGGGTGATACTAGTTTTGGAATTATCTGAAAATCCTCTTTGATTTTTTAATATTTTTATTATTGGTTGATTGATCTTCATTTTATTTACTTATTTACATGTGATGCTGAGAATGACAGTGGCATATGCTATCTGTGCTATCTCCTGTTTTGTGTTATTTAGTCCTATACAAACAATCACAGAAGTAATAATTTCCCTGTCTCCTTTTATTAAGTATGCTCAGCTTTGCTTCTCTCATCTTCTGAAACAAATGGAATTCTCATTGATATGTGACTTTCTAAACATTGAGAAATTAAAAAGTGATTTTGTATAAACCCAAAATTAACAGGGGTGACCTTATATTACCACAACCATGTGTTGTAATTTCTCATGAAATCTTTCTTGTCCTACATTTAATCTCACTAATTAAAAATGAATGATGCCTCTCCAGATTGTGTGTTCTGCCCAGTAGCCAATTTCAAGTGAGAGGGCAGTGGTCCTGTGTCACCTTCACATGAAAAGACAAGTTAACCTGATAGTGGTTTCCTTTTCCTTGCCCCGAAAAGATCTGGGAATATAATTTTCAATAGTTGAGCAGGAAGAATATATGGTCCATTCATCTGGTCTCTTTTTATTATTCATTTTAAAATTCTCCTTTCCATTTCCCTAATAATGGTTGTGTCTGATAGGCATTTTGTTAGGGAGAATATTGGGAAAAGTTGATCCTCATTCTGTTCAGGTGTCTTTGCTCACATTTATTTTTTAAGTTCATATTTTCATGCAAACGCAGTTACAGAATAAGTGTGAACCTATCTCTTTTTCCTCTTCTTTAAGCAAATTGAACTTGACTCATGTCATTATTGACCTCATCAGGGAAACAGATCCTCCTGCAAGTATGTTTTGGTTTCCCAGTAAGGACAGCTTAGTGTCTGTGATGAAGCTCCTTTGGAGTTTCTTGTTTCTGTTACAAAAGTAACTTTCCTTATACTAAACCTGAAGACAGGTTTCAAGCTATTGTTATTATGTAGTCACAGCTGGGAACCCTGAGCTTTACTTAAATCTTTCCAATTGATGGAAACTATGGATGATCATCAACCAGATTTTTCAGGAATCGCCATCGCTCATTTACCCAAATATTCTACAGGATTCTTCTCCTTCATATTCCTGTAGCTTATACATTTCACAGTGGCTTTTCACCCAGCATAGCATCTGGCTGGTAGTTGTTGTGCCCTCCCTGATGTACAAGCTGTTTCTCCCTAGTGCTCTTCATAGTTTCCCAGCTAGAAATGTGATGCAAAGTAACACTTGCTGCCCAATTTCCCTTCAGTCCCAAACTCACTGAAGCAGGAACAGGCCCCCTTCCAGAACTCAATTGTTCATCTTTAGGTAACATTCAGTAGGTGTTGTGAGTGGGGGGGGGTTAAGTACATGGAAAAGACAAAACAAATTATGCCCCCTTGCTGCTATTATATTATTATTATTATTATTATTATTATTATTATTATTATTATTATTATTATTTTGTTACCAAGGTTTGAACCCTGAGGTGTTTAGCCACTAAGCCACATCCCTAGTTGTTTTAATATTTTATTTACAAACAGGCTTTTGCTATAAGGCTTAGGCCCTCACTAAGTTGTGGAGGCTAGTCTCAATAATGCAATTCTCTTGCCTCAGACTCCCAATCTGTTGGGATTACAGTTGTGCACCACCATGCCCAACCCATGTTACTTTCCCTGTGATTTATGAACCCCTCTGTGGACTGTCCGTTAATTCTTAGGATAGTTTGTTTTATTTTGTTAAAAAAAAAAAAAAAAAAAAAAAAAAAAAAAAAAACATGATTGTTTTTGTTCGAACAGTATGTTTCCAAGTACCACCACTGAGATAAGAGCCTTAGTTAGGAGGCCCCTTGAGCACACTGCAGGGGGGTAGGAAGTTTTCATCTTGTCCCTGAGCCTCTATACTCTTCTGTACTGAGTGGCAAGACTCATGGCTGGGAGAGGACATGCCTGGTGATTTATTTTAGCTTGTATTATGAAGGGCTCCTGATCACCAGAATGTTTCTAATATAAAGGAGATATTAACACAGACATAGCTGTATACTTACCTTTAGAATACTTACATATCTTATAATATTTAAGTGAATAAGGTATACGTATCTGATGCATATGATATACAAATACATCAGTATGTGATCTAAACTTTGGACAGAAGTCGGGCACAGTTGTGCATGCCTATAATCCCCAAATAAAAAATAAAATCTTCATTTTACTGTTCACTACATTTCAGAAAAAAAAAAAAAAACCTTTTTTCTAATGGTTTATAGAATTTGCCTTTCTGTCAATTTCTGCATGTCCTCACTCATGTAGGGAATGTAAACATGTTTCCCACATAGAAGTGCAGCTCAGTAGAATCTGGGAAGGGGCAGTGGAAGGAGCAGTCAGAGGAGGAGTGAGGGGAACCTGGGCACAGCTGCACAGCTGGGGTCAGCAGTTCTCATGTCTATAGCTCAATGTGGTCACCAGAGTCTACATCAGGTGATTACATGTGACAAAATAAGAGTTTTGAGATTCTGCACACTTAGAAATTATACAATGTGAGAAAATCAAAATGTTAATTCCCCCATGTGTTCAGCAAGCAATGTAAACATGTATTGAACTCTAATAGGAGAATCTCTAAGTCCAGATATTATGTCAGCTAAAGGTTAAAATAAAAAATAAATAAATCTGCATTTCAACGTCTTAATGAAACCTGTACTTACACTCTCAATTCTCACGTGGTACCCAATGTTCACACATCTTTAAGATGTCCGCTTTTTTTTTTAGCACTTTTGGGTTTTGTACCAGGAATTAAACCCAGGGCTCCACACCAATGAGGTACATCCCTAGCCCAATTTTAATTTATTATTTTGAGACAGGGTCTCACTAATTTACTAGCTGGCCTTGAATTTGACATCCCCCTGTCTCTGCCTCCTGAGTAGCTGGAATTTACTTAGTGTCTCTTACATCCATAGGCTCATGAACTAATTTAGCCTTAAGAGTATGTTTCAGGTGTAATTATGGTTCAGTATGTGAAAACACAAATTAAGTCTCAATGATTACTTATAGGAGATGCTTGGGTTAAAGTAAATACATATGTTTTCCAGGAAAATATTCTGCCTGTAAGTCATTTCAAAATTCTCTAGAATAAGAGCTGGAAATGTTGTTCAGTAATAGAAAATGTATCTGGTATGTGTGAGGCATCAATATAATAAACCCAAGTATCAATTTTACATGTGGACCCCATGAGTCGGGAGAAACCTCATTGCATTCTTGAAGGAAGATGAAAAAATTGGACTCCAAAAAGACTCATTTTTCAAAGTTAGGTTGGATACTTACACTGTAATAAATTCCTCAAGTGGAGTGAATGTGTATCTATTTTAATTATGGTTCTGTTTACCACAATGATTCCACATATTTAAGGTTTTTTTTTTTGTTTTGTTTTGGTACTGGGGCTTCAACTCAGGGACACTGAACAAGGAAGCCCCATCCCCAGCCCTATTTTGTGTTTTATTTATAGACAGGGTCTCATTGAGTTGCTAAGTGCATCACAGTTGCTGAGGCTGGCACTGAACTCACAATCCTGCTGGGCTGCTGGGATTACAGGTGTGCTCCACCACACACAGCTTTGCACATATTTAAGTAGAAAAAATATTCAAACATGTTTCTGCTAATATTTGATACTGGACGTGGATCACATAGGTCAAATTGTGATTTGATAATAAAAATAATTAACATAGGTAGCTTTGTAGAGGACTCAAATAGTCTTAAATTCCACTCAATTTTCTCTGAACAGAGATTCCCCACACATTGTAATTCTGGTAATTTTTTAGACTCTCTCAGTTGGTGATAGAGAAGATCAACTATTAGGAGATTTCTATGAATGAGGATCTGCAGAAGTTTAAAAATTGAACAATTACACAGAGATCCTACTGTGCAGCAAGCCTTCTCTGTATGGCAAATGTGCTCCATCCTGTTTCATGCATGGTATCTCGTGTTACATACATAATGAGGTTTTGTTCAGCTTATAGATGAGGTGAGCCCAGAGCCCAGGCTCATGGGCTTCTCAAAGTTGAAGAGTTATGCTTTAAATAGAAGATTGTTTAGGTATATTCAAGCCATCTGTCTTGAGAGGTTGCAATACTTAGCATTTTTTCTGTGAATATATTAACAAAATTACATGTGTTCATGAACAAACCAGAATAAAGGTAACAGGAAGCTAACATAAATACGCATGGCCTAAGACACTGAGGCTCTTTGCTTAGGAGAGTTTTATTTCAAATTAACCCCCCATAATTTCAATTGACCCAAAAGTACATAGTCCTTACTACAGGAAGGACACATACTCCACCCTCACAGTCAGATATCACCAAGAAAAATTCAAGGTTGTATCCTGGAAATATTTTCTCTAACTTTGGAGCTTGTGAATGAGAAATGTATGACAGATATGACAATTTTTAATGCAAAGGAAATCACTTCGTGCTTTGCGTAAAATGTAATCCAACCATGATTGGTAATTGATGGGAAAAGACAGGAAAGAATGGTTTCCAGTGTGTGTCAGCAAAACATCAGTTAGAGGGGAAAGGGGGCATTGGGATAGGCCAACAAATTTCCTCCTGGCAACAGTGTTGACTGAGAGGGATGCAATTTAATATTTGTGATAATGCATTTTCTTACTTTTCTCCCTAAGACATGTAATCCATGATTCCTTACCCCAAAAGATGAGAAAAAACCACATGGTGCATGGCATTATTAACTTAAGAAGCACCTTTTATTCTGAAGTTGGAATTGGGATCCTGGCCAAAGCCCTCCTCTTTCTGTTCCACGTCATCAAGTTCCTGTGCGACAAGAGGCTCAAGAACATGGTCTGGATCATTGGTCTCTTGGCCCTAACCCATCTCCTGATGATGCTCAACATGGGGTTCTTAGCTGCAGACACCTTTACATCTCAGGGGGGGGGGGCTCTTAGGTTATGTTACATGTAAATCAGTTGCCTACTTGTACAGGTTGATGAGGGGCCTGTCCATTTCTGCCACCTGCCTGCTGAGTGTCTTGCAGGCCCTCACCCTCAGCCCCAGAAGCTCCTGCTTGGCAAATTTCAAGCCTAAGTCCCCACAGGACAGCATGAGGTCCCTTCTCTTCCTGTGGGTCTTCTATATGTCCTTCAGTGCCCACTTCTCCATCTCTGCTGTTGACAACTCCACTGTGACCTCCCAGGGCCTTATATTCCTCAGTGACTCCTGCACTATCTTACCCATGAGCTACTTCCTCAGGCATTTGTTTACCGTACTGGGTTCATTACGAGATGTCTTCCTTATAGGGCTCCTGGCCCTCTCCAGGGGGTATAGGGTGACCCACTTGCATAGGCATAAGAGGCAGTGCCAGCACCTTCATGGCACCAGCCTGTCTACAAAAGCCTCCCCAGAACAGAGGGCCACCAGGGCCATCCTGCTGCTCCTGGGATTTTTTGTGATAATGTACTGTTTGGACTACATTGTCTTCTCCTCAAGAACCATGTGGAACAATGACCCTGTGTGCCGTTCTGTCCAGATCATGGTGTCCAATGGCTATGCCACAATCACTCCTTTAGTTTTCATCTGGACAGCAAGACAAAGTGTTGCATTTTTGAAACGTTTGTGGGGGATGGACAGCCAACATTGAATCATTGCATGATGGGTCAGTTCTCAACCTGAGCCACCCCACCGCTGTGCATCAACGCATCATGGCAGAATGAGTTTGCTCTCTGTATTGGATCAATGCATAAAGTGGTTTTTTAAAATGATTGCATTGAGCTTGAAAATGAGGAAAACATGACAGATTATTGTCCATATTGCTCCAACAAACCTAATAACTTTATATTTCCGATTGATGTGTGAAAGGAACCCTAGGAAGTAATTATCACTTTCTTTTTCTGAATCAGTCCATGCATTTATAGGTGTGTGAGAGATTGGAGCTGTTTTAATAAATCAAGAGTCTCATAAATCTCTTTATGCCTAATAGATTGTAAACACCCCTTATCATAAACTGCCATCTCATCTATCAATTGAACGTTTATGAATATAACAAAAAATCGGATATAGGGACAACAACTATTATTTAAACACCACTGCTCAGGATACCATATTTATAATAGTAATAGAGACAGTCTGATATTCCCAGCATATGAATGTATGAAGATAAGATCTGGATATATCATGGAGTTCCATTCAACATTAAATAAGAGAAAGATTCTGATGCATAGGAGGCCACAGATGAGTCTTGAATTTATTATGTCAAGAGGGTACATGGTGACCCTCTTGCATAGGCATTAGAATCAAAACTGTATTCATCTACACATAGAGGGGGTGGAATCTTCAGTAGTACGATATGCAAAGACTGAATTTTGCATTAAATACTAAATGTAGCATTAAATATGAAGGTGATGCTGATGTATAAGTAACCACAGATGAATCTTGAAATCATTCGGTCAAGCGACTGTCACTCACAAAAGAATCAACATTTTTATAAGATATAGCTGTAAAAGATAAAAGTTTGGGTCATATAATTTATAAAGACAGAATGTAGAAGTATGGCATTTTCCTGCAGCTGAGGAAGGGTGTGCCCTGGGGAATTTTTATTTAATGAAACTAGAGATATTTTAGGAATAAGAAAAACTGGGGAGACGGTAGCGAGAATCCATGCACCCACATTTGAATTTGCTTAAGGCCACTGACCAGTACTCTTAATCACAGATAAATGATAAATATTATCTTTTGTGTACTTAAATGATAATAAAATGTGTCAATTACTTTATAATCAAGGGTGAGGAAAACTTTCTCTGAAATTACAAAGAAAACTGCAAGTAGCCCAGGATGGTGGTGCCCACTTGGAATTCCCAACAGCTCGGAGTCTCAGGCATCACAACATGTGGAGTCAGGAATGGGCTAATTTGATCTTTGGATCAAAGTGACAGAATGTGACATGGTCCATATGATGAGGACACACATTATTTTTCTCAAGCTCCTGTTTGGCAAAGTTCAAGCCTAAATCCCCACCAGACAGCCTGATAGCCCTTCTTTTCCTGTGAGTCTTCTATATGTCCTTTAGTGTCCACTTCTCAATATCTGCTGTTGACAACACCACTGTGACCTCACACACACTCTTATATTCCTCCGTGACTCCTACACTATATTACCTATGAGCTACTTCCTCAGGCATTTGTTTTCCAAATGCACTACACTATAGGATGTCTTACTTATGGGGTTCAGGGCCCTCTCCAGTGGGTACATGGTGACCCTCTTACATAGACATAAGAGGCATTGCTGGTACCTTTACCACACCAGCCTGTCTCCAAAAGCCTCCCCAGAACAGAGGGCCATCCTGTTGCTCCTGGGTTTCTTTGTGCTCATGTACTGTTTGGACTGTATTGTCTCCTCCTCAAGAACCATGTGGAAAAATGACTCTATTTGTGGTTGTATCCAGATGATGGTGGACAATGGCTATGCCACAACTAGCCCTTTGGTTTTCATCTGTACTGAAAAACACAGCCTTACCTTTTTTAAATTCTTGTGGGGGAAAGAGAGTAAATGTTGGATCGTTACATGATGGATAAATTTTCATGATGAGCCACCACATGGCTGGGCAACCATTCATCATGGCATAGTGTGTGTCTGCTTTCTGTGTTGAATGAATAGACAAAGGGGGGGATTTTATGTGATCACTTTTAAACTTGTGAATGAGAAATACATGCTAGATATTTTTTCATATACCTCTGAGATAAACTAAAGTCATTATATTTTGGGCGGGTGGGGGAGTTACTGACGATTGAATCAGGAACACTCAAACACTGAGCCACATCCTCAGCCCGATCTTGTAATATTTTTGGAGACAGGGTTTCACTGATTTGCTTAGCACCTCACTTTCGTTGATGCTGCCTAAACACATGATCCTCCTGATTTCATTTCCTGAGCTGCTGGAATTACAGGAGAATTTCACTGTGCCTGGCAGTACGTTGTATTTCTGACTGAAAATGTGAGCATAACCCCTGAGAAGTAAATATCAATTTTATTATCTGCATTAGTCCCTACATTTATAAATATATGAGATTGGAGTAGGTTTTAATAAGTAAATAGTCTCTCATGCCTAAGAACTTGTAAACATCTCTCATCATAAATTGCCATCTGAGTTATCAATTGTGCTTTTAAGAATATAACAAAAAATATTGGCAAGGACTCAAAACTGTCACTTGGACATCTTTGTTCATGATACCATTATTTATAACAGGCAATGGTGCAAACAATCTGATATCCACATGCATAGGAATGTATAAACATGTGGTCTGGATATACCATGGGGTACCTTAGGAAAGTTGAAGAAACCACGTCCAATGAAATGTCACTCTAAAAAGAATCATCATTAGGCTGGGGATGTGGCTCAAGCAGTAATGTGCTCGCCTGGCATGTGCAGGGTGCTGGGTTCGATCCTCAGCACCACATAAAGTAAAATAAAGATGTTGTGTCCACTGAAACCTGAAAAATAAATATTTAAAAACTCTCTCTCTCTCTCTCTCTCTCTCTCTCTCTCTCTCTCTCTCTCTCTCTCTCCCCTCTTTCTCTCTTTAAAAAAAGAATCATCATTATATGAATCCACACATAGAAGGTGGAACTTTGGGTAATGTAATCTATAGAGACAGAATATAGAATAACATTTTCCAGTAGCTGAGGAGAGGGTTCAGTAGGGGAATTGTTGTTTGATGGATATAGAGTTCGTTTAGGGAGAAGAAAAAAATTCTGGACATGGTGGAGATCATACATGACCACAAAATTGAATGTGCTTAATGCTGCTGAGAGTACTCTTAAACATTGGTAAATGAGAAATTTGATCTTTGTGTATTTACTCACCATAAAACCTTTCAATCACTTTTAGCCAATTAGGAGAAAAACATCATCTGAATTTACAAAGAAAAGTGAAATGACTCTCAAAGTGTCAAAATATTTTCCAACAATTTGAAAATATTTCAGCAAAACTGGGCCAAACAACCTGGTTGTGGTGGTGCAGGCCTGTAATCCTACTGCCTAGGGAGGCTGACATAGGAGGATTTCGAGATCAGAAACAAGTTCAGCAACTTAATGTGGCCCTAAGTAAATTAGTAAGATGGTGTCTCTGAGCAAAATATAAAAATGGCTGGGGATATAACTCAATGATTAAGAATCCTGAGTTCGATGGCTGATGCCAAAAATAAAACATAAAATAAAAACCTATTCGAAACAATCATTTGAAGATGATTCCCCTGAAGTCCCCCATCACTTTCACTTTTGTATGAAGAAGCAATTGAAGTTCTGGTATGAGTTCAGTCTGGGCACCACATCTATCTCAGTGTTGTCTTAAGTGGTTCCTGTAGGATAACTATCTGAATGAAGTGTTTTAAATTAGGACAAAATACCAGATTTAAGCACCATCTGGAAAATTAATAACCTGGATAACAGTTCATACAATGAAAATATGAACTCATAAAAGTCCTTTAAATCGGGAAAAATTGAATAATAATGTCAATTTCTTTTTTATTTAACCCGGAAAACTAGGTTTGTTTAAGATATTCAAATGCTATTGTCAAATAGCCTGTATCATTTTATCAGATGCCAAATGATACAGGCTATTTGAAAATAGCATTGCAATATCTTATCCTTCACAGAGAGTCACACACATGATCCAACAATCACAATCTGTGTTTTACCCCCCAAATGTGTATGCAAGCATTCATAGCAGTTTATACATGATCACTATGAATTGAAAAAAAATAAATTTTAAGGAATAAAATTGTACTTGAAAAAAGGAATGGTTAAAAAATATTGTTCTTCCAAAGGATTCACTTCCAAGTGACTCTGTTGGTCAAGTCAATAAGAGAAATGAAGCTCAATTGCATTTGAATAAGTGAGACAAGCGTCACTTCATCCAGCCTCATCTTCTGGTTAATACCTCCACCCGGACTCCAGCTTCACCTACACTCCTAGTATTTATTTCAAAACGTTTCAATTCCAATTTAATTTGCACTCACACCTTGAAACCAGATCCTCAGACTTTGAAAAATGGAGAGCAGAGCCAACACTCCCCAGGAACCAGGTCCTCCCAGTAAGAAGGGGCTGAGGGAGAAGATTCCCATCATCCATGGTAGCCGACACACCCAGCCAAACGGCAACTTACATGGGGTGCCAGGAAGATCTCAGACCAGAAAGTGCCCTGACAAAATATTAGGTGATTTTAGACAAATTTGGCCTATGTCACAATGTAAGAAGTTGATACTTTCTAAATAATTGGAATGACTGTAATCCCCTAATACACATATCTATTAACTTAAGAGAAAATTTGGAAGCCCAGTTCTCCCTAGAGAGCTGTTCTCCACTTGATCACAAAGTCAAATGGAGGGGTAGGTGAAATGTCCCACTGGAGACCTGATGATTTGGTGCTCTCCAGTGAGAAATTGTTACTTACTTACAGACACAAAAATTAAGGCCCTGCAGAGAGATGGGTTAAAAGCGTCCCTTCCCTAAACCAGCCCAGATTCTTCTCAGGTGCACATTTTCCCATTACCTCCATCTGGGTAAGTGGCTCTGGATCCTCAGATGCAGAACCAGTAGGCAGAGGGGTGTCCTGGAAAGGCTGTAGGAGGAGGAAGTTTGGGCATCTTCGTGAGGTTGTTGGTATCTGCAAAAGAGACCTGAGCTCTATGAGTCCCTCTCAGGTGAGAGGACCTGTCCTATATGGCACAATGAGGACATTTCCTTCCTATCCTCCTTATGACTTTACAGACTGACCAAAAAATGTCTCCAATTTTTGCAAAGGAGACCTTAATAAGTTTTAGGTTTTCATGAACAAGGCTATAGTTACTGACTAGTTCCATTAATATGCAAGCTCCCTATAACATGTTGTGTTCTGATTTTAAACATGACTTATTCAATGTGTTTGACAAGGCACATGACGTGTCTTAATTTCATATTTTTTAATAAATATACATAGTTCAGTTTCTGTCATTATTACAACTCATAAAAGAACTACTGTTGATACAAGTGACTTCTGATCTCTGTTTAATTGATTTAGGTTTTAAACAATTAACTTCAAATATTTTTAACAAAAATTAAAACAATTAATTTATTGTTCCATGTTTTAAAGTCTTTAGAAGGAAATCTCCTATGTTCAAAACCTCATCTTATAGAGGGTAACCCCACATTACTGCCAAGTATATCCTAGGATTTTCTCATGAAACATTTCCTGCCACAATATATACTATAAGTCCTGGCCCTGTGCTCTGCCACTTAGGAAATTTCAAATTACAGGTGCAGGATGTTGAGTTTGTAAGTACATTAAATATTTTAAAAGTAAAGATGGTGTTTTTTTTTCCCCATTTGTGGCTAAAAAACATCCAGCAATACAAAATCCTAGAGCTTGGGAAAAGAATATCTCTGTCCTTAAATTTAGCTTTTGGGATTTGGAGGATTTTCCTGGGATTGCCAGGTTGGCAGGACTCTGCTAAGTCCCCATTTCTTTGAAGAAGGAAAAAACACTCTCTTCTTCTCCCAAAATTTCTGAAAATTTATTTTAAAATATGGGTAATGTCAAGATTCTCAACACAAGCTATGCTGACAAATCTTTCAATTCACCAAGCATTTTGTAAAATTTTTACCCTGTTCTCCGAAATAGGACTTCCATTCATTTGCTCAAGTGTATCCCAGGGTTTTGAGGACCACAAGCTGTGTGTCATTTGTTTCAGAGAATCCATGAACACAGCACTGTCACCTAGCTGGTGAGGGCATTGTCTCCCCCAACACACCAGCTGTTTCTTCATAATGCTATTCTTACTCTCCCAGCTCAACTTGGGCCAAAAAAAAAAAATACAGCATACAGCCCACTTTATCCATATTTCCTGAGTCACTTGCCTGAAGCAAGCTCAGGCTCACCTTCCAAGAGATCAAATTTTAAAACTATTTCTGGAAAGAAATGATAGACACAATAATGATGGTAAACTTGAGCTATGATTAAAAAGAATCACCTAGGTGATAACAAAAAACCAAGTTCTGCTCTCTCCTGTGTGTGTGGGGAGGTGGACATGGAGTGCTAAGTGACAGAGATGAATCATGTTATTTACAACTTATATGCACCCTAAAATGTAGGCATGACCACTTCAGGTTTCAGAAAAAAGATACTGCTCCCTTCTTCATGCTCGAATCTGTCCACCTAAGTGTCCAAGATCACGTTGCAGTGTACAGAAAGCTTTTCTCCTTCCTTTCCACACTCCCATTCCCCCCAGACCCCAAGTACAGGTGCAGCATCCTGAACCCTTCTTACTAGTTTGGAGACCTATTGGATGATGTCATGTATCATGCGATAGTATGAAATTTTGGCAGCTGCGAAATGATAACAATGCCTTATATCTTCAGACCCTGATCCATCTAATAAAAGAGACTTAGCTGGATTTTCCTCCTCTGCAGGGTCCTAAGCCCTCACTATCAACTTGAAACCATTCTGCTGGTGGCCGACCCTGCCCTTTCCCCTCATCTCCAGGAGTGTGCTATGCTAGCCAGATGAGAGCCAGGTGAAACACAAGTACAAGGTGACATGCTATAAAATATCTGTTTTCATAAAGGGAGCATGCTCACCAGACTGTTTTTCCACTAAAACGACTCATTAGCACAGGTGCAGCTAAATACATTTCTTTAAAATAGTCACTTATTGCATGATATGGAGATAAAGTCCAACTGAAGTGATTGGCATGCACAGCTCGCTGACAGTGGTGTGTGTGATTTGGAAGTTAGAGTGTGACCGGGGTACTCTGGTCTAACCTGGCTCTACTTTGAGGAAGCTAAGGGGGTGCTTTTGATGATGTGAGATCATTGCCAATTTCCTTGATCTGCACTCCAAAGAAGGTTCATTTTTCATATTTCTATGGAGGGATTTCACTTCCAGAAAAAAAAAAAAAAAGTTTTAGTTACTTTTAAAGCTCCATTGGAGCTACAACTTCCTGAATATCAATGCCAATTCACAGCATCTGTACACCGCCATCCTGTCCTAAAACTTTTAGGTTGACAGGATTACAGTTTCTAAAGGAACTCTGCAGCCAACCCCACTCAGTGCCCTGATTTTATAGATTATTAAACTATACTCCTTGAAGAGCTCAGTAATGTAAAATATTTCTACACCTCATGCTTTTATTCTTATTCATTAACTAGCTGAAATTCTTGCTTTACTTAATATTCTTTATTTCAATGTTTATTGACACAGTATCATTGTATGCAACTGTGGAATTTGTGGTTACATGTTCATACAGACACACAATAGAATGCGGTGTCACTGCAGGTTTTTAGAATGATTTCAACTCAATGAAATAAAATGGTATTTCACAGATATTACATGAGCTAAAGTAATTTTACAATGGTAGCTATTCAATGATAATATGTATCTATTTAAGATTATTCTTTGACCTAGCAGTTTGGGAGCTGGGGACATAGCTCAGTTGGTAGATCACTTGCCTCACATGCACAAGGCCCTGGGTTCCATCCCCAGAACCACACACACACACACACACACACACACACACACACACAAATACATAGACCTGCTCTCATATACCTGCTTTATTTAAGGTAAAATAGATACTGAGGCAGCTTTAAAAATCAACTTATTTAACACACATAATATTATTTAAAACATGGTTTTATGAACGATGCTGTGGAAATGACTCTGCATGTACTCTCTCTCTCTCTCTCTCTCTCTCTCTCTCTCTCTCTCTCTCTCTGTGTGTGTGTGTGTGTGTGTGTGCATGCTCGTGCACATGTGCATACATGCATGCTCTATGATGTGGTGTTTTATGGTAGCAAATGTTTAAATGTCTACTTTGAAAAAATATAGATAACTGAGACAATACAATTATCAAAAAACATTGGGACTATTGCACCTAAAAATAGTTTGGAATAGCCCAGGTCATGAAAAGCCACATCCACCTCAGAGTCCCCCCCCCCCCCCGGAGGACTCAATGAGAAATATAAAACCCTGGTAATATCTCAGAGAAAAAGATGGCTTGATTTTCTTTTATGTGTTTGCCAATTACATATCCAAGTATACAGCTCTAAAAGAAGAAGAACTCTGTATTGTATTTAAAGAAAACAGGATATAGACTCTGCCATGGTGCATCATTCCAAAGAAATCACATTTTCTCACCTTAACAGAACTTATCCACCACTGGCTACTGAATGTTTACTGTCTTGTCCCACATATATCTCAAAATACTAATTGTACGTTTTTTCAGTACTAATGAACACCAAAGGGCTGAACGAGGCATAGCTATGGGTCATGAGGATCTGGATACAGTAAAATACTGGATCATCCTTCAGTGTGATTCTTGCATAGGAGACAATGTTGTCCAAGATGGACATGAGCATGAAGCAACTCATGAGCAGCAGGATTGTCTGGGTGGCCCTCTGTTCTGGGGATGACACTGGAGATGGGCTGGTGCTGTGGAGATGCCTGGATTGCCTCTTGTGCGTGCACAGGAGAGCCACCATGTATCCATTGGAGAGGGCCATTGTTCCTATAAGGGAGGCTTCCCTGAAGGTCATCAGGGTGGACAAGCTGTGCCAGAGGAAGAAGGTCATGGGGTTAAAGGAGCAGGATTCTGTGATGTACATAAAGTTGTCTGAGGTTCAACTGGGGGTAGCAGCAATGGAGATGAAGAGGTGGCTACTGAAGGATGAATAGATGACCCATAGGAAGAGAAGGAAACACAGGTTGTGATGTGAGAATTTTTATTTGAACATTGTCAAGCAGGAGCTCCTGGGGCTGAGGGTGATGGCTTGGAGGACACTCAGCAAGCAGGTGGCACAGATTGAGAAGCCTCTCATCAACCTGTACAGTAGATGAGAAATTTACATGTCAGGTCATATCACCTGCCCCACTGAGGTGTAAAACTGTCCACAGCTATGAAGCCCTTGATGAGCAACATTACCAGGTGGATGAGGGCCAGGAGACCAATGGGCAGGTCTGTGGGCTTAGGTCTGTGCCCAGTAATGTGCATGGAGATGTGGATGAGAAGAAGAAGGGCATTGGCCATCTAATCTAATGCCAATCAAGGTGTACACGGTGTTTCTTATGTGAATATTACTGTACAGTCTGTTGGCTTTGTTCATCTTATGGAGGAAAGAATTCTGTGAGAATCTTAGGAAAAAAGACAAGAAAATGTCCTTTTTGCAAATATGTCATTCATCAATCCCAATGGACAACCCTGCAATCAGGAAAATAAAGAGGATTCATCAAACAATAACTTTATTTCACATGATGAGTGAATTCTGGTGCTGAGTACAGTGATGCCTGCCTGATATCACAGTGACTGAGATGCTGGGTGCTTGCAAGGCTGAGGCAGGAGGATCACAAGGATGATACTGCCATGGGTGTCTTAGTGAGACCCTCTCTCAAAATACACAAAGAAAAAGACTGGGTGTAATTGGTGCTGGTGCCCTTACCCACTGAGCAATCTCCATCACAAAATAAAGCAAGCAAACAAACAAACCCCTTTAGTTCCTGTCGCACTCCACCCAGAACCCATCCCCATGCTCTCCCTTGTCCTCACATCTCCCAGTCTTGGCTGGGTTATATGTGCCCCTGGGGCCTCCACAATGACATTCATAGTGATACTTCTGCTTTCTTGTATATTGATAATTGCCAGCTGGGCCCAGTGGCACACTCCTGAAATTCCAGGTGCTTGGGAGGCTGAGGTAGGAAGATTGGAGTTTCAAAGACAGCCTCAGCAATTTAGGAAGGCCCTAAGTAACTTAGCACAACCTATATCTAAATGAAAAAAAAGTGTGTTGTAGTGTAACTCACTGTTCAGCACCCCTGGGGTCAATCCCTAGTAAAAAAAAAATTGCCATTTATCTTAGAAAAATATTTTCCTCGTATATTCTCATGTCTGAGATTTTCTGGTGAAGACAGAGTCATAATTGATTTTCATGAGCCCAATCTCATTGGTCAGGTACATAATTGTAGCTCTACAGTTTTGGGTGAATTGGAGGGGGCCTGATTATAGGAAAAAGGAAATGAGCCCCTCCTAAGCATAGAGTATCACAGATCCCATATGCACAGAGTTACTGCATGTCAACACCATGTTAATTCTGGCTTATTTATTGCCACACCAAACATTTAAAATATATAAACAAGAAAATGTTGGTGTGAATTCTGCAGTCAGACTTGTAAGTGTGTGTATATGAGCTGCCATTTACAATAGTATTAGCTTAGGCACTCTGCGATGCTGAGGTCCAGTCATCTCAGTTATCAACATAAATAGGCACATTATGTATACCTGGAGGTATTATTGATGTAAAAAAAAAAGTATGTGTATCAACATTGGAAGTGTTTGTGGTACAAAATGAATTCTCTAGAAATGTTGTCTTCTACTTTTATGATCATACGGTTTTTAATGCATGTGACTTGGAAGAATCAATTCAGTTATTTTTATAACAGAGCAGCTGTGTTGCTGCCCGAAAAGAGAGGAGAGAATTTGGAAAATTCTGCTGAGCTTGGATGCACAAGGCTGTAATCCTTAATTGTAGTTGGACACAATATCTTTATTTTATTTATTTATTTTTATGTAGTGCTGAGGATTGAACCCAGAGCCTCACATGTGGTAGGCGAGCACTCTACCACTGAGCCGCAATCACAGCCTCTGCTCTGGGGAGGCTTGTGCAATCCTGCTGGTGCTGTAAAGGTGCTGGCACTGACTCTTATGTCTCCACAGGAGAGCCACCATGTACCCACTGGAGAGGGCCATGAGCCCGAGAAGGAGGACATCCCGAAGTATTCCTACCAGGGAAAATAAGACCCTGAAGTGGTGACCTGTGGGGGAAACACTGCAGGATTCAATGGAAAACCAAATATCTAATGTGTCATTGGAGGGGTCTCCAATAGAGACTAAAATACGAACATTAATAAGCATGTTGAACACCCAGAAAAAGAGAAAGTACCACAGACTGTGCTGTGGGGACGTGTGCTTGAGCTTTGCCAGAAAGGAGCTTCTGGGGCTGAGGGTGGTGGCCTGCAGGACACTCAGCAGGCAGGAGGTGCTAACCAATAGGCTCCTCATCAGCCTGTACAGGTAGATGACGGCTTTACATATGATGTCGTTCCAAATACCCTGAACCCCCAAAATGTCTACATCCAGGAACACCCTGATTATGAGCATCAGCAGATGAATCAGGGCCAAGTGAGCGATGGCCATATCCATGGGCCTGATCCTGCGCTGGACAAGAAACATGAGGATGTGGAAGAGGAGCAGGAAGATGTTGGCTGTGACCCCAAGGACAATTTTGGAAGAAAAGACATTTCTTACATCAAGAAAAATGGAGAGTGTGCTGCTCTTGGTCATTTTATTTTTCTTTTTTTTTTTTCTCGTGAAAGGACATATAGAGACCATGTCTGAGGATCAAATAAAGATAAAATTCTCATCAATCACAGTGGTGACCAGCTTCAACCTCCCCAACCACCAAGTCAGCCCACCTCAAAGTATTTGGGCACTTTTTTTAATGCTCCCTTTCCAAACTCTAAATACGCAAGCATAACATCTTTTCTGTTTATCTCCACTGTTTTTCATTGGTAGGGCCATGATTAATTTGTCTCAGCATGTGCAGCAACCTGATAAAAAGCTCAGTAGGTAGCATCCAAAGTGAGTTCATGTGGGGCAGATGGCTGGAATGACTACATAGAACTCTCAAAGAGTGTGGATGCTGGATGAAGCCCCATACAGTTCTATATTTTCAGTGTTCTCTGCTCTGGATTGCTCATCACCAGTTTAGAGACAAAATATTAAAAATATTAGCTCTGAACGCAGACTTCTTGAATTTGTTTCTATATATTTTTGGTACCAGGTATTAAACCCAGGTTTGCGTAACCACTGATATTGTTTTATATATATTTGATTATGCCAGAAAAACCATAACTAAGTGGGCAGAAACATCCATTTTAACAGGGGTTAATTCCAAAATTTCTTATCTGTCCGCTCTTTGGCATATGGAAAATGGGGAAAAGTAATCATGATTTATGTGTGGGGGTGTGTTTTAACCAGGAATTAAACTCAAAGGTGCTTAATCATGGAGCCACATCCCTAAATGTTTTATATTTACTTTTTAATATTCATTTTTTAGTTGTAGTTGGACACAATATCTTTTTTTTTTTATTTTTATGTGGTGCTAAGGATCAAACCCAGGACCTTGCACATGCTAGGCGAGCGCTCTACCGCTAAGTCACAACCCCAGACCCTTATTTTTATTTTGATACAGGGTCTCACTAGGTTGATGAGGCTGCCCTTGAATCTGCAAACCTCCTGCCTCAGCTTCCAAAGCTGCTGGGGTAATAGGCACGCAATGAACCCGCACACCAGGAAAATATTAAGTACTTTTGGGGTCAGAGTTTTTAGTGTTTTAATTAGGAGAAAGGAATTCAAACTCACTCTGATAATAGAGTTTACTTAAGAGAACAAGATTTCATATCTTCTTTGAGTCAACAATGATATTTCTCTAGAGGAGAGAGAGAGAAAATAGTGTAATAGAAAATTTGATGGTGACAATTTCATGGTATAGCTCCCTATATAATGAAGGTATTTTATTTATTTCCATCTTAATTCTGCTTTATAGCTATGAACTATGTAACATTTACAATGAGGTGAGCAACATATCCCCACATTCTATCATCTAAAAACAAGTGAGTAAGACTAGCAGTAACTCCCACAGCTACCTAGAAAATTATAGTTTGATAACATCAGTTATGAAGTGTGAGAATAAACAGCAAGGATTCCAGACAATTTAAGTGTTTTAGCCTAGTTAAATGATTGCTTTGAAATATTTGCAGAAGTGTCATTGTAAATAGTGGAAATTAATTCATGACATTAGAAAAATATAATCTTTTCCAAATGATTCATTTAGTAAGAAGTTTTTTTTTTTTTTTTTTTTTTTTTTTTTTTTTTTTTGTCATTCACACATTCGGGTAAAGAAGATTCCCTCCCTTATTCTGCTCAAGAAAAACAAAAAATAAAAAAAAAATGTTAATATAATGGTCTAGGAGTCTCCACATTTGAAGAGTCACAGATGGTTATTAGTAGGCACAGTGCTACATGGTTTCTCTGTTTTCCATGTAGGTATTGGTAGATGATGCCTATTCCTGTGTGCAACTTGAAGTGAGTTGTAAGATGTACACTCACATTTTGACCCCAAAATACCTTTACAGCAACATAAACCAGATATGTATCACTTGAAGATGCCTTTAAAAAATTACAGAAAATAAAATAATGATGATTCCCTTCTATCAAGTTATGAAATACAGGGTTGTCTTCAATCCAGTTTAATGCAGATTAGAAAATAAAATGGAGAGCATCATAAAAACAGGAGAAACAGGCTACCTGATATATCTGTGGATGGAGGGCACAGGACTCTGGTTTCAGCCCTGCTAGGGGGGTGGCCAAACTGCCTGCAATGTAGTGGTAGGGAGGGATGGAGTCAGGAGGGGCCATGGACTTGCACACACAGATAGAGAACTGGGTTTTCCAGTGAGCATTGCCTGAAAACAACTGAAAAATTACTCTTTTTTCTATAGAAGAAATTTCCTGGTTACAGCTGGAAAACCTTATTTTTTCCCACAGTGCTGATCATGGGAAGTGGCAGAGTTGGATGCTGTTACAGGTCCCCCACAGGCATTAGCTCCCTGCAGCCCCAGGACATAGCAGGCAGAGAAGCAGCTGACCATCTTTGCACTGTGCAGGTCACACACGTGTGTATCAGTGGGAGCCACAGTGCCCTCCATGGTTCTCAGGTAGATGTTTTTAAAGAATGCAATGCTGCAACTTCTGTGCTAATTTATCAGTTTTGTTAGAAAACATACTGAAAATGTTGACATTTCATAAAAGCAAGTTAAAAGGAATCCTCTAAGCCTGTCCCCTCCCAGCTGTGCCTCACCCTACTCACAACTGCCAGGACTAGTCCAACCATGAGATCAGGGTGCAGACAGAAGCCTGTCCAGTACCAGGATGATCCCAGAAGCTGTCCTCAGCTCTGGAGAGAGAGGTGCTACAGCAGTTCCTGGCAGCCCTGATGGGCCGAGCCCCAGGTCATGACTTAAACCCTGGTGGAAACAAGCTCTCCTCAGACTGGGGGTTCTGAATACAATGACCTAAGTCCAAAGATAATACTGTGGAAAAGAAGTTCAGGGACAGGTCCCAGTGAGGGAGGACCCAGTGGGGAAGGACAAGGAAAGTCTAAGTGGGCAGATTAGAGGAGAAAACTAAGTGGAGAACAAGCAAGAATGGAAATCTAGTCCTTTCCTGCCCTGACCAAGGAGCCATCACTTAAATATTTCACATTCTGTCACTGTCTAAGTCGTGGACAACACAGAGATATATGCCATCATCTAGGGGCCAGAGACTAGGGAACAATTCCGAAGTTGGTGCACCCCAGTCAGCGGTGAGGAAAGAAGACCCACAGCACCTTGGGCTTCTAGGGCCTGGGTGTGGAGAAACACCAGCTGGAGGGAGGGAGGGGGACATAGCTGCTTTCTCAGGTGTCCCATGGACACCATCATGTAAATACTGTGTTTTGCATCTTTACTTCCTGATGTGCATTTGATACATGAAAGGGCATATGTCATTTGTTGTTATCGCACAGATCAAGTTCACCATAACCTTTCCACTATCATCCCCTTTCTCCTTTATGACCTGGAGGGAGAACACCATGGGACCTTTGGAAGCCAGGGAGGGGCAGTCACTACTTCCCTTGGTTGTGATATTAAGAAACTGCACCCATAGTCCCTGCTCTAGTTCAAAACCTTCGGGCAACCAGAACACCATTGGTTTACTTTTGTGAGATCAAAACGGAGACAAAATACATCATCATAAGAAAATGCTATTTGCTATTTCTCTAAAACGTGAGAATAAACTTTTGTTATAGGTATAATATTTTAAAAAATAAACCATATAATTTCCTTCTGATCAATTATTTTTGTGTATATTATTATTTCTCGCTATCTCAATATTAGAAGAAAATGCTTAAAGTATTTTGGATTGAGTTTTTGAGATAAGAGAAGGAAAAAAAAAAAACAAGTGTGTTTAATAAAATTCTGGGGTTAACATGTATCTCTTCCTGGATGAATAGGAATATGGATTGGTAACGCTGAAGCAGAAAATAACCAGGACACTTATTATTATGCACTTTGAAAACCAACAGAGCAGCAAAATAAACTCCCTGTAGTCTGAGAAATGGATAGAAACCTAAAATGATTTACTTAAAATATTTTTTGTTGTTAAAAAATTTAAAAAGTTTCATGAGTCACAAAATTAATGGGCAAAATCTAGTAAGAAGAAAAATTTCCTCTGAATTCTAAACAGTCCTCTGAGCTGTTGAATGTGGGTACAGCTGGATGCATAATTTAGAGCTATGTTAGAACCTAAAATATCATTTGGTTATTTTGATTCTTCCTCACAATAACAGAAGCCCCCTCACACACTGGTGCTGCATCTGAGAAGGAGAAAGACACTTACCTGGGCAGGTCGCATGGGGAGTCAGGGGACCTGAGGGGATCCTGCACTGTTTTAAGGAAAAGACGTCTTTAACTCACCTCTCTGTGGGGCTTTAATTTTAGCTTCTGCAAGAATGTGACAAGATCCCACTGGAGATCACAGAACCGTGGCTTCCCCCAGTGGAACATGTCACCTGACTCTTACTTTTAGTCTTTGGTGGATAGTAGCAACCTGGGGAGAATCGAACTCAAAACTTTTCTCTTAATTCCCTGAACACATCTGTGTGAGGGATCTGAAGGCTCCCAATCATGTAGCCTACAAGCATTCTCTCTTTTTTTTAAAACCCATATTCAAATTAGTTCAAACCCACGTCATATATTGTAACACTTTTACTCTGGGATGGGTGGTTCCTGGCTCCTCCCATGGATTCCAAGTGGCTCTGAATAGTCCTCTCTCTAAAATGTGAGACCATCTTCTTGGTCCACTCTCATACTGACCATGTGGTTGGGGTAATATATCTTCTGGGATTTTCCAACTCAGACCCAGGATTTCACTTCTGTTTCAGGTTAATAAAAATAACAAAATATCCATTATTATGATAGCAAAAGAAGCAAAATATATTTAAGCCAATTTTTTTTCATGTTTCAGGAATTTTCCAAGATCAACTCTTCAAAAAAATTATGGTGCTGGGAATACTGGCCATCCATATGTAGTACAATAAAATTTAACCTCTATGTCATCTCAACCTGCATAAAACTTAACTCAAAATGACCAAGGACCTAGGTATTAGATCAAAAATCCTGTGTCCACTGGAAGAAAAATATAGGCCCATCTCAGTATCATGTTGTTATAGGAACAGACTCCATTAGCAAGATCCCTAAAGAGAAAATGGAAAATCACTTCACAGGAGAAGAAATACCAATGGTCAGCAATAATGGAAAGATGATCAACATCTCTAGCAATTAGAGAAATGCACATTAAAACTACACGGAGATTCCAGCTCAATCCAGTCAGAATGGCAATTATCAATGTTAGCAAGGATGCAGGGGGAAATTTTAACTCATACATTGCTGGTGGGTTTTTTTAAATTGTTGCAACTCCTACAGATAGCTATATGGAGATTCTTCAGAAAACGTGAAATGGAACCATCATTTGAATTAGTTATCCCATGCCTCAGTATATACTCAAAGGACTTAAAATCCACATAGTATAGAGAGCTGGGGTTGTGGCTCAGTGGTAGAGCGCTCACTTAGCATATGTGAGGCACTGGGTTCAATCCTCAGCACCACATAAAATTTAAAAAAAAATAAAGTTATTGTGTCCAACTACAATTAAAAATATATATAAAAAAATCCACTGTAATACAGTAAGGCAGCCACATCCATGTTTAGAGCGGCTCAATTCACAACATCTAAGCTATGGAACAAACCAAACTGCCCTCCAACAGATGAATGGATAAATAAAATGTGGTTATATATTCACCATGGAATATTACTCAGTCAAAATAAAAAAGAAAATTATGGGGCAGGGTACAGCACTTGCCTAGCATGTGTGAGGCACTGGGTTCAATTCTCAGCACTGAATATAAATAAATTTTAAAAAGGTCCACAGACAAATAAAAATATTTTTACCTGATTTTTATTTTTTAAATATATGACAGTGGAATGTGTTACAATTCTTATTACACATATAGAGAATAATTTTCCATAACTCTGTTTGTATATAAAGTCACCAATTCGTGTCTTCATACATGTACTTTGGATAATGATGTCCATCATATTCCACCATCCTTGCTAAGACCCTGCCCCCTCCCTTCCCCTCCCACCTCTCTGCCTTTATATCTACAATTCCTCTATTCCTCCCTTGCTCCCCCTCCCTACCCCACTATGAGTCAGCCTCCTTATATCAGAGAAAACATTTGGCATGTATTTTTGGGATTGGCTAACTTCACTTAGCATTATCTTCTCCAATGCCATCCATTTACCTGCAACATTACCTTCCTACAATGCTTAGGTCTGGCTTTGAACTTGTGATCCTCCTGCGTGAACCTCCCCTGCCACCAAGGTCAGGGCCAGCATGCCCAGATTCTGTCCAAATTTTCTATCGCAGAGCAAAGATCATACCTGAGTCCTGTAATGCCATAAGGAGTCTAGACCCTGGTGCTTCCTGTGTGAAACTTCACGTGCACCCAGGAAGCACCTGGGGGACCACAGTGGCAGGCTTCATTCCTGCTTTGGGGATGCAAACTGGCAGCAGAAGACAGGCAGGTTCCCACCAGCCTCATCTCCCATCGCTATCTGGTGACCTGTAGCCGGGGACTCCTCTCCAAGTTCCTTCTGGGGTGGAAGTGTCACTGAGAAGTCATTGAGAAGCATTATTGTCCGCCTGTCAGGTTTAGCAAAAGGAGCTGGGCAGAGCCAAAGTGCTGGGCAGAGCGGTCCTGGGAGGCCAACACTAAGGAGCAGTGGGCGGGGCGAGGCCCAGCGAATGGGCAGAGCTGGGGTCAGAACCCAATAGAATGAGTGGAGCCCCATCCAGCAGACTGGGTGGGGCGGGGCTTAGGGAAGCAGGTGGCGCAGAGCGGAGGAAGGGGAGCCCAGCGAATGGGTGGAGCTGGGGGCGGAGCCTAGTGGGTCTGAATGGAGCAGGGCTAGTGGGCCGAGCTGGGGACGGAGCCGAGCTGGGCTAAATGGAATCACACACCCCCAAAGAGCAGAGGGGGCCGGGGCCAGCGGAATGATGTGGGAGGCGCGCCCCACCCCGGGCTCCCCAGGGGAGCACAGCGCACGAACAAGGAACCTCTAGGGGAGCTGAGGGCGAGGTGGGCGCATGCGCACTAGGTGAAGAAACCCGAGAGGCAGGTGGGTCGTGAAATCCTGTCAGAGGTCGCCTTGGACCCAGCGGGGAGCGGGCCCTGGGGCTCCTGCGGCCCGAGATGTGACCCCAGAGTCCGTTCTACTGGGCCACAGTTCCCCACTCACATGGGAGGCCGCGGAGTGAGGCTGAGGACCTGCTGTGCAGCCTGCTTCGTCCCTCCTCACGGATGCGGGGAACTCTCCGTGTGTCCAGGTGGGTTGCCGTCCGTCCGGGGGGTCTCTGGGAGGGTCTTGGAATGTCGCCTTGGAGAATTGGTTTCTGGGCGAGAAACTGGTCCTGGCCTGGTCCCCACGGTGCCCCGCACTGACCCAGGCAGGGCGTCCTGGCCCTGGGAAGAGGGAAAAGCGCGGACTGGAGCGGCCTCGACCCTACCAGGGCGACCTTGGGGACTCGCTGCAGCTGTGAGCAGGACAGGGGCGACACCGCCTCTCAGGCTGCACAGAGGCCAGCGCAGCCCTTGGGTCTCTAAGGGACAGTATGGCGGGGGGTGGGGGCGCAGGGGTGACAGCGACAGTTGGACAGTTTTGTCAGTTTTGTCTTTTATAAAACAGTCAACACTCCGTGTCGCAGGCTCCGCCCTGGACAGTGAGGACACAGGAGAAGAACCCTGGCCAGGAGTCCCCTTGTCCCCTGAGAGTCCCCTGCTGTTCCTGGTCTGGCCCGAGAGTCCAGGCGCTGAGCAGGCGTCGGACACTAGGTGGCGCCAGAGCTGCCAGGCGCCAAACAGGCGCCTTCTCCTTTGGGTCCCTGATGTCCTGACACCGTCCATGGGAACGTTTCCACTGCTGAGTTGTCATACTGTCACCTCTCACCGTGTCACTCAGCTACCCCGAGACCCTCCTACTTGAGATAAAGGCCTCATTCAGGAGCTGGCCCTCGCCGCCTTCTGTAGTTGTGTCCCCATGAGTCCCCCAAACTTCCAAGGACATTTGTCAACCTATCCCACCTGGTGCTCCCTGGGTTTAGTGTCATTTCCCCCTGTTGGACGTGCTGAGCTGCTCATTGGACACGAGGTGGCGCCAGAGCTGCGCGTAAACTCTCCCTGAAACCACAGCCTTGGTCTCTGTGCTCATCAGCTTGGTTCCTGGAAAACCTTCAAGATTCCTCTTAAGAGAAGCAACTAGTTTTAGTGTAACTCAGTGAATTTGATGCATGGAATAAATTTTCCCGCCAGGAAAGGGAGGATTATTACACTCTGCCCAGAGTGTTTTGGGTCCATCTTCTTGGAAAGCAAAATACACATTTAGATCCCCAAGTGAGATGAGGGTCTGAATTCAGCCTTGACCTCTCCCTGCAACTGTCATTACCGGGATGCTTCTGGAATCTTTGTCAATGTTGGGGGCATTTTCTTCTCTTTTTTGGGTTTTGATTTTCATAAGCTATGAAATAGAATTCAATCAGAAGCATCCCCACCTGATGAGTTCCGTTAGTGTTCTACTGAACTAATACTACAGAAAGATCAAGTAATGTGCTCTGGTTTCTAGAAAAAAAAGTTTCAATTCAAATGTGTGAGCCTGTGTATTCCTTGCTATCTGAAAAGAGATCATAAAATAAAATTGCATCCAAAATCATAACAGTGGATGACACCTTTTTTTTTCTTTATCTCTTTTTAGGGGTGGGGGGCATTGGGGATTGTACACACAAATGCTTAACCAGTCACCCACATATCCAGCCATTTTTTTTTCTGTATTTTATTTTGAGACAGGGTCTTCCTAAGTTGGTGAGACTGGGTTTAGATTTGTAATTCTCCTGCCTCAGCTTCCTGAGCTATTGGGATTACAGGCTTACAAGGTCCCATCTGGCTTACCGCTTATAAAAAATACATTTTAAAATATGCATTTAAAGTATACATTTGTGGTATGTAAGGTACACATACACAATCAATCACTTGCTTCTATAAAGCTTTCGTTTTGCAAGATGCCTTTAAGAATGTCATAGGGCAAATGCCTATAAGTCTTGGGTTTTTCCACAAACCTCAGGCCCAAAAGAAATCTGTGGGACCTGAGAGTTCCTTTTAGGAGTGTCTCCTGCAGGGTTTTGTCTTTTGAAAAAGCCTCAGTTTCTTCATTTGTAAAATGGGGCTCGTGATCTCTGCTTCGTGGTGTTGAGAGAATTCAGCCAGATGTTGATAGGGGACAACTGCCTTAGGAGGTCCCTTAGGTGCTGAACCCATAGAACGTGTGCTGTCAATCCCTCATCCCCTCTTAGAGTCTGTGGCAGTAAGATTGAGTGGGAAATTTATATGAAGAACATCATGGTGACTTTAATAGGAATGAAAAATACTTGCATTGTATCTGTAGAGTGCTTTCAGTAGTATGGTGTTTTAACAATATGAATTCTGCTTATCCAGGAATGTGAGAGGTCTTGTCCTCTTCTGAGGTCTTCTATAATTTAGGGAGGAGGGTCAGAAAAAAGAAAGACAGTGACATGAACCTGACCTGACTTTGCTGTGAACATATACGAATACACCACAGTAAATCTCCACAACATGTACAAATACAGGGCTGGAACCTAATTAGAATAAGACCTATTACATGTTTGTATAAATATGTCAAAGTAGACGCTATTGTCATGCATAATTTAAAATAACAAATAAAATAAAATAAATATGAGCTGGAAACAGTGTCATACTTGTATCTCACTTGTATCTCAGCAGTTCAGGAGGCTAAGGCATGAGGATCCTGAGTTCAAACTCAGCCTCAGCAAGAATGAGGCCCTAAGCAACACAGTGAGACCCTGTGTCTAAATAAAACACAAAATAGGGCTGGGGATGGGGCTTGGGGGTCGAGTGCTCATGAGTTTAATCCCTGATACCCCCCAAAAATTAATTAATTAATTAATACGAAGTGTGCATAAGCTATAAACATTCAAACTTTTGCATAACTACAGATCCAAAACTAAAAGAAAAAAAGGGGGAGTAAGAGGTAGAAGAAATAATGGACTAAGTTTTTTTTACAAGCTTGATGAAAGAATATTAACCAAAAAAACTGGAAGGAATCTTATATCCAAATATCGTCAAAATGAATGGAAATCCTCTTGCTGAGACCAGGTTAAGAATTTTACAAAATTCCTTGTAAACTTAAAAAGTAGTAAATAGTTTCTCTTTCAGAATATTGAAATTACCAATATTTTAAAATAAGTCTCCAGTAGTTCTGGGAAAAGAGAGAATTTTTTTAAGTAAAGAAATGGGGGACAGGCATAGTGGTTCACACCCGTAACCCCAGCAAAAATCCTGACATCCCAAAAATCTAAGATTAATGGGCATAAATATTATTTTCCCAAGTTCTTATAATTTATATTCATGGATATTGTGTCACAATAAATGGGAAACAACCAACATTTTTTCTCTTTAAATATCCTTGCAACCTCACTGTCATGCACCTAAGTGTTTGAGTACAGGGTCAGGATTGACTCTATTTGATTGTAATTTGTGAAATTAGATTTGGATAAGAAATGCTTCCTGAGAAAATCCTAGCAGTTGTTTTGCAGTAATGCAGGCTTACCCTGTGTAAGCTGAGGTTTTGATATAGAACCCAATTTCATTCTAAGGTCTTTGAAACTTGAAAAACTTACACAGAGTACAGAGTCACTTTCATCCATAGTATTTCTATTTGAATTATGATGTGATCAAAATATACACAAATGACAATGACACTTTGCATTTAAACTGCCTGAAAGCAGGAGGTTGTCTTAAAAGCAGAGCACACCCTCCAAAATCAGCACATCAGGGGCCCTAGAGCACAGTGGAAGCACATTGCTTCCCGAGACCCTGGGACCCAGAAGACAACGAGACCATATCTTTTTTTTTTTTTTTTAACTTGTTAATTTGTTTTAATTAATTACACATGACAGTAGAATGCATTTATGCACTTTGATATATCATACATAGATGGGATACATTTTTTCTCATTTTTTTCTGAGTGTACATGTTGCAGAATCGTATTGGTTATGCAATCACATATATACATATAGTAATAATGTCGGTTTCATTCTACTATCTTTCTACCCCTACATCCCCTCCATATCTTAAAAGTGTAAACAAAAACAAATAAACAACTTTTTTTCCTCCAAATATTATACATGAAGACCAAATCATTTTTCAAGAATAGAGTTGAAAATGACATTTTCCAGATACGGAAACCTGGATGTATTCATCCACAGGGCATACACAAATAGAATACATCCAGGATCCTATAAATAAAAACAGAAGTTGTCCAGGATTCAGATAAATGAGAAATGATGAGAACCTGGACCTGTGGATTGAAGGGAAGCATCAAATGCATGATAAATGCCCAGGAGAACCCAAGACACTATGTTTGATCTGGGTGTCAAAGAATAGCAGCAGATATGTGTCCATCCATCCCTTCTGCTCAGATCCCATTCTTTATTGACTTTGCTTACAAAACACAAGTACAATGGTGATATTTATCAGAATTTCTCAAGGGCTGTGACAGGCATCCAACCAGGCACAGGGCACCTTCCACAGTCATGGTGACCTTTCCTTTCACATCATCACCCTCCTGACTGCCATGACAGGACATCTCGTGGTGGCTCTGATTGGCATTTCCTTGAAAATTGGTGAATGTTGAGCATCTTTTCTTTGCTCATTGGCCATATATGTGTTTTTACTTGGGTGGGATATCTATTCATATCTTGTGCTGTTTTTAATGAGGTTATTATTTTTTTACTAAGTTCTGAGGTTTTAATAAAGGTTAATTTTTTTGTGTGTGTGTGGTGCTGGGGACTGAACCCAGGGCCTTGTGCTTGCAAGGCACTCTACCAATTGAGCTCCAGACCCAGCCCCAAACGTTGAAAATGAACCTCTTTCCTGATATATGATCTGAAACTGTATTCTTCATCCTGTATGTTGTCTGTTGACAGCTAACTGTTTAACTTTCTGTACAGAAGATTTTGAGTTTCATGTCATCATATTGCTGACTTTGTTGCCTGTACTTTGGGGTGTGATATCCCAGAAATCGTTTCCTATTCCAATGACATGAAGATTTCCAACTGTTTCTTTTGGCACAGATTCAGGTCTCACATCTAAGTCTTCAATCCATCTCGACTTGATCTGTGTGTGTGCCGTAGGACAAGCATCCATTATTTTTCTTTTGCACACAAATATCTGTTCACAAGACTATTCATGCTACATTGGCAGTGCTTTGAAAGATGTCTTCATGACATTGTATGAGGACGTTTACCAAGACACCCTGTTCTGTTCCACTAGTTTATAGGTTTACTATTATGCCACTACGATGTTTTTTTTCTTTCTTCCTTTTTATTTCTTTTGTACACATGTGTGTTTTTCAAGTGTTGGTGATGAACCCCAGGACCTGTGCATGCACACTAGGCAAGTGCTACATCTCCAAGATCCATCCCCAGCCCTAACACACTGTTTTAATTACTATGGCTTCATAATATATTTAAAAATTGGGTGGGATTCCATCAGCTTTGCTGTTTATCAGGGTTGATCTACCTATTCGGTATCTTGTAGGGTCGCATGTGGATTTTAGCTACCTCATTTCCTATTTCTGTAAAACATCCTCCTGAGATTTGGATAAGGGATTTCATCTGATCTGTACGTAACTCTGATATTTTGATATTGATTCCTCACATCATGAATACGATGCGTGGTTCCTCTAATTCATGTTTGCTTTAATTTCTTGCATCATTATAGTTTTCAGGGTACAATTGTTTTCTTTCCCTGGTAAAGTTCATGCCTCAGTATTTTGCTCTTTATAATGGTTTATTGTGGGGATTGATCTCTGAATTTTATTTTCACATAATTTGTGGCAATTGTAAAGAAACAAAGCAGAATTCTTGGGATGTTGCCTTTGTGTTCTACTAAATGCCTATCAGAATCCTGAAAGAAATTCTGTGGGATCTTTAGTGTTTATACATATGTGAACATGTCACTCATGAGACAGTGTCTCTCCTTCTTGGAATTTCTATGCTACTGGGTGTCCCTATAATTGATCCACATGTACTGAGCCACCTGTGTCCCATGGATAAACCCCAGGGCTTCACCATGGATTATGCTTTCAACGTGTTGAATTTGGAGGAGATCAAGATGGTTTTGAGCTAATTTTTTAATGTGTAGCCCTCCATCATGAAGTCCCGGGTCTCTGGGCTCCTTTTTTGGAGAGGTGGGGTGTCTTGTGTTACTGGTTCACTCTTCTCCATCAATCGTTGCTTTGTTCCAGTTTCCAACCTCAGTGTTCCGATGTTGTGTGTGTCTAGGGTTCTCTTTTTCAATCTGGATGTGAATGGAGACATGGTGCTTCACGTCTCTGCGACATCCTCCTGATGCACCCCCCAAGTTCTAGTAGGTGGCACTTTGATCCTCGTTTTTCTCAAGGAAATTTCTGATTTCACTTGTGAGTTCTCCATGCATGACTGGTTAAATGGTGTTGTTTAATTTCCATGTACTTGGTATTGACAGTTTTCAATCTTTAATTTTATCTTCACTCTATGGTGCTTGTTGATATACTTGATAGGATATCAGTGTCCTTAAGATCTACAAGGCTTGTTTGTGACCTGGTGTGTGTCCTCTTGGGAGCGCCACTCTAAGCACATCAGAGTAGTGTATTCTGCCCTTGGTGGGATGTTCTGCATGTCTCTTGGGTCCTTTTGTCCTGGTTTACAGCTACACCTTGATGTGCAGTCTTAAGATTGTGTTGCTATTATTGTGATCTCAGCCGCCCAATATCAATTGATTGAGGAGTTTCATTGATTCAGACTTAACACCTATTCATAATAATTTAAACAGCCACTTTGTTCTGTCCTGTAATCCTTTGGTCCCATTTTCTCCTCTTTTCTATGTTCCTTTTCCGATTTTTAAAATGTTTAGTCTCATATTCTTTGCTTCCTTTACTACTGACATTTTTTTATAAAGACATTTGATTTGAGAGTATTTTATATTTGGCTAATTTTTCTAATTAAAGATAATATATGACAAGTGCATAATTTTCACAGCACTGCTGTCATGATTGGTAAACTCCCACGTGTGATTTACTGTCTAAACCTGGTGTTCTGACTGCATGCACCTCTCACCCAGGAAGCCTCAACATGGGAGCTACCCACTGCAATGCTGAACGTCTTTTGAAGACTGAGCGGCCCACAGTGGCGCCTATCAGTATCTGCATGGAAAAAACCTCTCCTTGGAGAGGCTGAGATCACAAGTGAGCTTTTCAAAACCAATCTTCAATCACTGGGACAAATAAGCTCTGATGTTTCAAAGCTCACCAAATGACCCTGTGGCACATTTAGAGTCTTATCCCTTACTTTATAGTTTCAGAAAGAATGTTTTCCACTACTGAGTTGATAACTAAAAACACTTTTGTGAGGATTAAATATATATATTCCATAAACATTCTGACAACTTTTCAGCATAGAGTCAAGTGGCCTTGAATCTATTCATATTATTGCACAACAGTCACCACCACCCATGACAGCATTCACTTCCTAACTGAATAGAGGTTCTCCATGTACCAAGGGACAGTGCCCTGCTGCTCCCTGTCTTGGTCTCTGGTACGCCCTTGTGTTCCTGCTCTGTCACTCTACCCACTCCAACTCCCACCTTCTTTAAGTACATTTATACAATGTATGTTCTTTTGCGACTAAACTGGCTTCACTGAGTAACTTGAGGACTCAGCTAGGTGGGCCTGTGTTCCAGAATATTCTTCCATTTTAAGAGTTGATGATATTACAGAGTCTGCAAAGGCCATTGCATATTTTTTACATATTCTTATGGTTGTAGGTGTTGAGTTGCTTCTATGTTTGAATATTTAAAGCATGGTTTTAGAAGCAATGATGTGCACATGAGTGTTTGACTCCCTGCATGTAGAACGTGTGTGTGTGTGTGTGTGTGTGTGTATGTGTGTGTGTGTGTGTGTGAGAGAGAGAGAGAGAGAGAGGGGGGGAGAGAGAGAGTACTGTGTGTGTGCTGGATCATGTGATATTTTATGGTAGAATATGTTTACAAATGTAGTTTGGAAAAATACAGATAATGGAGATGATGCAATATCTGAGAAGCATTGGAACTGTTGTGTATCTAAAAAGAGTTTAGAATAACCCAGGTTATGACAAGAGACATTCAACTCACAGGCCCCTATTAAGGATCCATTGAGAAACATGACAGCCCCATAATATCCCGGAGATGCACATGGTTTGGTTCTCTTTGATGTACTTGCCATCCACATATGCCCAAGTGGATGGTTTCACAGAGGAAGCGAGACTTTGCATTGCATTTAAACCAGACTCTACACACTCTCTCGTGATAAATCACTCCAAATTCAGCACAGTTTCTCACCTTAACAGAACTTATCCACCACTGGCTACTGAAATGTTTACTGTCTTCTCCCACATATATCTGAAAATACTAATTATTCATTTTTCAGTACAAATGAACACCAAAGGGCTGAACGAGACATAGCTATGGGTCACGAGGATCTGGATACAGTAAAATATTGGATCATCCTTCAGTGTATTTCTTGCATAGGAGACAATGCTGTCCAAGATGCACATGACCACGAAGCAACTCATGAGCAGCAGGATTGTCTGGGTGGCCCTCAGTTCTTGGGATGACACTGGAGACAGGCTGGTGCTGTGGAGACACCGGGACTGCCCCTTGTGCCTGCACAGGAGAGCCACCATGTATCCATTGGAGAGGGCCATTATTCCTATAAAGGGGACTTCCCTGAAGGTCATCGTGGTAGACAACCTGTGCTGGAGAAAGAAGATAATGGGAATGAAGGAGCAGGATTCAGTGACGTACATAAAGTTGTCTGAGGTCCAATTGGGGGTAGCAGCAATGGAGATGAAGAGGTGGCTACTGAAGGATGAATAGATGACCCACAGGAAGAGAAGGAAACGCAGGTTGTGATGTGAGGATTTAAGTTTGAACTTTGCCCAGCAGGAGCTCCTGGGGCTGAGGGTGATGCTTGGAGAACACTCAGGGGCAGGTGGCACAGATGGAGAAGCCCCTCATCAACCTGTACAGGTAGATGAGAAATTTACACGACAGAAATTTACACCTGCCCCCTAAGGTGTAAAAATGTTCGCAGCTCTGAAGCCATTGGTGAGCAGAAATACCAGGTGGATTAGGACCAGGAGACCTATGGGCAGGTCAGTGGTCTTAGGTCTGTGCCCAGTAATGTGCCAGGAGATGTGGATGAGAAGAAGAAGAGCGTTGGCCATGACCCCATATCAATGTTTACAGCAGCACAATTCACAATATCTAAACTGTGGAGCCAATCTAGATGCCCTTCAGTGGATGAATGGATAAAAAATGTGGCATACATAATCAAAGGCCTTTCAGATACTTTCATTATTAGGGAAAGGGCAACAATAATGTTTAAGTGAATAATGAAAATAAAGAAGATTAATGGACACAAATATTCTTCTTACCTAGCTATGGACAATTCTCGTTACATTGTCGTTGGGGCATGGAGAAGGACACCACAATCAGATTCACTGGTCTTTTCACGGGAAGGTGACACAGGTCCACTGACCTCTCACTTGGAATTTGCTCATGGGCAGAGCACACAGTACGGAGTGGCACTATTCACTTCTAAATTGTGTTATTAAATGTAGGACAAGAAAGATTGTATGGGAAAGTTCGATAGATTTCTGTGGCAATGTGAGGTTGCCCTCATTACCTTCTGGGCTATATAAAAGTATGGTTTTTAATGCCTCAGAGTCTATTAATCACAGATCAGTAATATTCTATTTGTTCAGGAAGGTGAGAGAAGGAAACCTGAGTATATTTAGTACAAAGCAGACAGGCGACTTATTACATCCCTGATTATTGGTTTAGGAGTAAATACCATATCAAACAGGGAAGCACATACGTAACATGAGCACTGCTGTAGTTGCTAGAAGAAAATTAAGTAGAAGCCTGAGATAATTGGCACTTCCTATTGAAAATAGCACATAACTTTCTGTGTCACAAAGGATGATGCAACCTAGGAAGATCTCCTTCCTCAGATTTCACAGAGCACCTCAGTCTTCTTAAATATAGGGGTGAGAGCTGGGTGTCTCAAGCTACCAAAAACATCACTCCTAGACACAATTTGCCCCTTGCAACCTACTCCTACAAGCTTCAGGTACTCACTCATTATCTCTGTTGAACAGAGAGGCACTTACCTGGATGGATGCGGAGCACTTGGTGCATCTGAGCAAAACCTGCATGGTTCTAAGGAAAGGGTGCTCTGAGCCCATCTCTCTGCCGCCTGCAATCTTAGTGTCTCTACTAAGTGAAAAGATCCCACTGGGGAGCACAGAACTATGGAGTCCCCAGTGGAACATTTCACTTCTCCCCTTGATTTGATTCCGTTCTGGATAACAAGCATCTGGGGAGAGGTGCTCAAAATTTCTTATGAGTTCCCTTGACAAAAAAAAAAAAAAAAAAGTGCATCCCAATCTTGTAGACAACTCCAAGCTCTCTTACTTGGATTGAAAGTTAAAATAAGCCTGTACCCTTTCCACATGTTGTGCTGCCTGGATTCTGGGGGTGAGAGGTCCCTAGATCCTCCTGAGGCTTTGTAGATCCTCTCCCTGTGACTTCTGACAAATGCCCTCTTCCCCACTCCATTTTCACATGGACCACCTGGTTTACTGAATTTCCTGCTCACATATTCCATGATTTCCATACAGAAAATTTCAGGAATCATACTGCATCACATGAAAGTGCTCTTGAAACAAAACAGAAAAACCAGAGGCAGATCTGGAGGCTTGGGTTGAGGGAGTAGCAGGCAGGTGGCACCTACTTGTAGTTGAGGCAGAGTCTGAGCTGGACTCCACTCTGTTGGGAACCTGAGTGATCATCCGTCAGGTTCATCCTCATCAATGGAGACAGGAAAAAAGGCTCTCTCTTCCTCTGGAAGGAACAATCAAAATGTTTGTTTGTTTATTATGTAATTTATTTTTTTTAAGTTGGACACAATATCATCTTTATTTTATTTATTTATTTTTATGGGGTGCTGAGGATTGAACCCAGGGCCTTGCACATGCTAGGTGAGCACTGTACCATCGAGCCACAACACCAGCCCAGTTTCTTATGTAATTTACACAAAATTATATAAAAATCTATGAGACCTGGAAAAAAATGGAAGCCCATGACCTACAAACCTAAAATAAACACAAGAATTTTAAGTATACATTGTGATGTTCCAGGTATTGGAATTAGATGATAATGCTCTGCTATAAAAAGACCTGTAATCAATGTAATAATAGTTCATCCTGGTACAATATATTAAAAGATTAGTTATGTCCTGAGAAAAATGGAAAATTAAACGTATAAAATGAAACTGCAACAAACTAAAAATATAGTATCTCCAATGTGCAATTTCACATTTACCTGGGCACCATGGTGCAAGCATGTTACCCCAGCAGCTCGGGAGACAGAGGCAGGAGGATTGTAAGTTCAAAGCCAGCCTCAGCAACAGCAAGGTCCTAAGCAACTCAGTGAGACACTGTCTCTAAATAAAATACAATACAGGGCTGGGGATGGGGCTCAGGGGTCGAGTGCCCCTGAGTTCAATCCCTGGTACAAAAAATAATTCACATTTACTAGACTGGATAGATTGGAAACTGTAGAAGAAAGCTTCTGGGAACTGCAAAACAGGTTACTATGTATCCATAGTCAGAATAAGAAATTCAAATTAAATTTTTAGGACTGTGGATGTAGGTTGGTGGTAAAGTCTGGGCTTAGCATGACCAGGCCCTGAGTTCAATCCCCAGCATCTATATATATATATATATATATATATATATATATATATATATATATATATATATATATATATATATATGATTTAGAACATCCAGTGATCTGAAGTATATTATATGAAAGCTTTCTAACCTATGGATATTTAGAAAGCTGAAATGAGGGCTGGGGTTTTGGCTCAGAGCTAGAGCGGTCACCTAGCATGTTCATGGCCTTGGGTTTGATCCTCAGACCTCATAAAAATAAATATAATAAAGGTATGGTGTCCAACTATAATTAAAAACATAAATATTTATTATTTTTTTATATATGACAGCAGAATGCACTATAATTCTTAGTACACATATAGAACACAGTTTTTCATATCTCTGGTTGTATACAAAGTATATTCACACCAAATTGTGTCCTCATACATGTACTTTGGATAATGATGCCCATCACATTCCACCATCCTTGTTAACCTTCTGTCTCTCCCTTCCCTCCCACCCCTCTGCCCTATCTATAATTCATCTATTCCTCCCATGTTCCCCGTCCCTACCCCTCTATGAATCAGCCTCTTTGTATCAGAGAAAACATTTGGCATTTGGTGTTTGGGGGATTAGCTAACTTCACTTAGCATTATCTTCTCTAAATTCATCCATTTACCTGTAAATGTCATGATTTTATTCTCTTTTATTGCTGAGTAGTATGCCAATTTTTATATATGCCACATTTTTTATCCATTCATCCAATGGATAAATTGATTCCTCAATTTAGCTATTGTGAATTGTGCTGCTATACACATTTATGTGGCTGTGTGCCTGTAGTATGCTGTTTTTAAGTCATTTGAGTATGGACCGAGGAGTGGGATAGCTGGGTCAAATGGTGGTTCCATTCCCAGATTTCCAAGGAATCTCCATACTGCTTTCCATATTGGCTGCAGCAACTTGCAGTCCCACCAGCAATGTATGAGTATACATTTTCCCCCACATCCTGGCCAACACTTATTGTTGTGTGTCTTCATAATAGCTGCCATTTTGACTGGAGTGAGATGATATCTTAGAGTAGTTTTGATTTGCATTTCTCTAATTGCTAGAGATGATGAACATTTTTTTCGTGTTTGTTGATTGATTGTATATCCTCTTCTGAGAAGTGTCTGTTCAGATCTTTGGCCGATTTGTTCATTGGGTTATTTGGTGTTTTGGTGCTTAGCTTTTTGAGTTCCTTATATGCCCTAGAGATTAATGCTCTGTCTGATGTGTGAGGGGTAAAGATTTACTCCCAAGATGTAGGTTTTCTATTTACCTCACAGATTGTTTCTTTTGCTGAGAAGAAACTTTTAAGTTTGATTCCATCCCATTTACTCATTCTTTATTTTAATTCTTGTGCTATAGGAGTCTTATTAAGGAAGTTGAGGCCTGATCCCACATGATAGAGATTAGGGCCTACTTTTTCTTTTATTAGATTCAGGGTCTCTGGTTTTATTCCCAGGTCCTTGATCCATTAAAAGAAACCTGAAATGAAAAAAAAGTGGGGAGGGGGGTTATTTACACAAAATAATGGCCTAAATTTTTTCAAACCCTTATGAGACACATCAACTAAAATTTCCACAAATTCAAAGACAAAACAGATGACACATTGTAGCAAAAGTGCTGTCATGGTTTAGATGTGCTCTGTCCCCAAAAAGCTTATGAGTGACACAATACAAAATGTTTATAGGTGAAATGATAGAGTTTCACACAGCCTTAACCCAACCAGTGGATTAAAGTACTGACAGGGATTAAGTGGGCAGAGCTGTTGGCAGGTGGTGTGTGGCTAGAGGAGCTGGGCACTAAGGGTGGCCTTCGTAGGGTCGAAGTGAGGATCTCTACATCTGTGTGTGTGTGTGTGTGTGTGTGTGTGTGTGTGTGTGTGTGTGTCTCCCCCATCTCTGCTTCATGGTGACAATGTCCTGACAATGTTTCTGCCATGATGTCCAGCCTCACTTCAGGCATTTCCTGGTCAACCTTCTTGCTTTGGTCCCACATGAGCTTTTGTGGGATCCCTACCATCCAAACCACAACAGTAGTGAAATTTCTGAATTTACATTGTGTGTGTGTGCGTTTCTGCCCATTTTCATCTGAAAAGTACCCAATAGTGATGGCAGATCTGGTGTCAGAAACATAGAATTTGTATGGTTTCAGATGATCTCACCAGAAGAACAGGATTTCTGTCAAAACTGGGCTCCATGTCTGCTGAAATCAATGATTTCCATTCTGGGAACAGCCAGAGGATACCCCCATGGCTTGGCCTCCAGTTCTTACACTCTGAGAAGAAATAGGTCTTCAACCCGCAGCCTGCTCCTATGTTTTTTTTTTCTGTCCTGATTCCTTTCCAGCCATGTCACTATTGTGTGTCTTAATGGATTTTCTTCTTGTTCATGCTTTTTGGATTTATGGAATTTTTTTGATCTATGGATTTACAGCTTCAATTACATTTGGAAATGTTTTGGCTGTTATTTATTTAGTTTTTTGGTTTGTTCGTTTGCTTATTTGGGTTTTATTTTCTGACTTCCCTAACCTTATATCTCTTACACATATGTAACAGCCCCTGAATGGTCCACAAAGTTCTGGAAGATTTTCTTAAAGTCCATGTAATTGTGCATGATCCATTTAGTGAAACTCCTCTCACTTTGTCATTTTTAACACCTTTAAAAAAAAACTTTCTAGATGCACCCTTTCCTTGACAACTCCTTCAGTGTATTTTTTCTGAAAATATCATTCTCGAATTATTTTTTCTTGATTATGTTCCTGGATTTTGGCTGCAGGGTGTTCATTCCAGTTGTTAGTTGGTTGGTTTTCTGTTGTTTTATTTTTGGTATCAGTATGGAACCCAGGGGCACTTAACCACTGAGCCCCGTCCCCAGCCCTTTCCATTTTTATTTAGAGACAGGGCCTCACTGAGTTGCCTACGGCCTCACTAAGTTGCTGAGGCTGGCCTCCAACTTGCAAGCCTCCTGCCTCAGCCTCCCAAACTGCTGGAATAACTGTTATGCACCACCATACCTTGTTTCATTCAGGTATTTAATATAAAAGGTTTATTTAGGAATAATTTTATATTTACATAAAATTTACCAAAACATCAGAGGAATTTCCTAAATATCCTCCCTCTGGGAAGGAGAAATCCATTCTCCATTTTACAAATTTAGCATCACTGTGTGTACTGGTTTGCTAGAGTTATCAGATTAGAATACCACAGAACTGAGTGCTCAAAAGGTCTGAAATCCAAGATGAATGTGTCCTTAGATTTGCTTTATCCTGTGACCTCTCTTCTTGACTTGCAGATGGCCACCTGTGGTTGTGTCCTTTTCTGGTCTCCCCTCTGAGCGTTGTCTGTGTGCAAATCTCTTCTTACAAGGACATGAGTCACACCGTTTTAGGACAAAGCCATGTGAACTCGTGTGAAGGTACCGTAACTATATTGGTAAAGGTTCTGTCTTCCAATGTTACCTCAGTATCAAGGTCTGAGAGTTAGGACTTGAATGTAGAAAGTTTGACAGTACATGAGCCAGCCTGTGACACAGGGTGCCAAACCATGAACTGACATCAAACACTACCCCTTGCCAGCACTCCCACAATTAACATGGGGTGGGATGGATTTGGGCAGAGAACGTAGATTTCCCCAGAACGTGATTGTAGACGGCTGGTGTGAGTTCGGGAATAAAGAGTTGCTGTTTGAATCTACAAGCTGTGTGGTGGCTCGTGCATTTGTGCCCAGCCAGACTGCGGCATTTGGTGGTTCATACGGGGAACGTCTAAAGCTTGGAGGTAAGTGAAATTGCTCGCCCCTGAGGAAGAGCGAAAGAATGGGTGACCAATTCAAAAAACAATGTGTTATTGTTTTGATTTATTTTGTTTTTATTTCAAGTTGCCTGTCCCTAGAAATTTCTCAGGCAAACTGGAAAAAATGGTTGACTAAAGGTTTGAAGTTTGTCGGCCCTCAGGAAGAGAAAATTGATACAATGATTTTTTATTCCGTTTTTGTTTCATTCAGTTTCGGTTTTGTTTTGTGTTATCTTATTGGGTTGCATTATCTTTATAGTAGATTAGAAATTAGTAAAAAACAAACCCAAAAGATGTTAAGTAAATTGTTAGAGGTTCAGACCATGGAGAAAGACATTTTAGATCAAGCAAAAGAGACGGTCTCTCGAGCTAGTCAGACAGAGGAAGAAAATTTAAAGGAAAAGGGGTTGTTAGGAAAAAGGCCACAACAGGAGGCTGTTACTAACTCCGTTTTATCACAAGAGGGTGTAATTCAACCAACAGCGCCACCGATGGAGACAGCTGAGTGGCCCTCAAACCCCGTAGTTGATAAATGGGATCCTGAGACAGGACCTCAAAGATTAGCATGCCCTGTACTTGAACAGGTAGGAGGGCAGCGAATTCACCATGCTTTAGATTTTAAAACAGTGAAGCAGTTAAAGGAGGCTGTAACAACCTATGGTCCCCAAGCTCCCTTCACAGTAAGCATGGTCGAGTCCATTACTAACTTGGACATGACGCCAGAAGATTGGGCTAGCATGTGTAAATCTGTACTAAATGGAGGACAATATTTGTTATGGAAGGTTGCCAATGAGGAATTTTGCATGGAGACAGCTAGGCGAGATGCAGCAGCCGGTTACCCTCAAAGAAATCTAGATATGTTGTTAGGAAAAGGACCTTATGAGGGTCAACGACAACAAATTGAATATGATCCTGCTATATATGCACAAATTGCTGCAGACACAGTTAGGGCATGGAAGACTTTAAAAGGACATGGAGATTTACAAGGTCAGTTATCTAAGGTAATACAGAGAGCTAATGAACCTTACGCTGACTTTGTAGATAGGCTAATTCAAACGGCTGCCAAAATTTTTGGGGATACAGAAAAAGCAATGCCATTAATAAAACAACTGGCTTATGACCAAGCAAATCGTTGCTGCAGAGAGGTTATTAGACCATGGAGACATGAAGATTTAAACACATATATTAAATTATGTAGAGATATTAATGAACAAGGGCAAGTCTTGGCAGCTGCAGTACAACAGGCTTTAGATGTCAGGCCAAAAACATGCTATGATTGTGAACAAACAGGACATTTTAAAAGGAATTGCCCCATAGGAGGAGGGTTTATCAAAAGTAGGTATCAAAGGAATAGAATACCAGGTATTTGCCCACGATGCTGTAGAGGGAGACATTGGGCTAATGAATGCCGTTCTCAAACCACCATAGAGGGTACTCCCTTATCAAAAAACGGACAAAGACCAGGTATTTATCCACGATATCATGGAGAAAGGCATCAGGCTCCATTGCCAAAAAACGGACAGGGGGGCCCAATGCTCTGGGGCCCACAACCACAAATCTACGGGGCAGTGGAGGAACCCAGCAACACCATCAGGGTAGTGCCCAGGACACATTGTCCATTAAATCCCTCATCAGACAAACCCGAGGGAGCGCAGGGTTGGACATCTGCGCCTCTGCCAGAGCAGTATTAACTCCAGAGATGGGAGTTCAAATCATTCCCACAGGAGTAAAAGGACCTCTTCCCCAAGGAACAGTAGGCTTATTATTGGGACGTAGTTCATCTACATTAAAAGGACTTATGATAAGTCCTGGAGTAATTGATCCCAATTATGTAGGTGAAATAAAAATTATAGCTAGTTCTCCAAGAGGTATATCAGTAATTTCACCTGGAGATAGAATAGCACGGTTGTTAATAATACCCAGCCTATGTAATAAATTTCCTAGTTATAGTGTAGAAAGAGGTTCCAGGAGATTAGGCTCCACAGGTGTAGATTGGGCTATGTTGTCTTTAAATTTAGATTCTCGCCCAATGCTAAAACTAAATATTCAAGGTCATGAGTTTAATGGGCTACTGGACACAGGAGCTGACCTTAGCATCATATCTCGTCAAGAATGGCCAAAACATTGGCCATTACAACAAGCCACTCAAACTCTTCGAGGCCTAGGAGTGGCGACTAAGCCCCATAGAAGTTCTATGATATTAGATTGGAAGGATCCTGAAGGATGTGAAGGAACTATACAGCCATATGTATTGGATCATCTTCCTATAAATTTATGGGGACTAGATGTCCTAGATCAATTAGGTGTGACATTAACAAATAACATCAATCCTAATGCACCCACTACTAGGGTTAGACAAGGCTTTTGGAAAGAAAAAAGATTAGGAAAACAAGGGCAAGGTATAGCAGCACCAATACAAATAGATCAAGGAACAGACAGACATGGGTTGGATTTTCAGAAAGGGCCACTGAGACAATCAAAATTACTTGGAAATCAGAAAGACCAGTGTGGGTTCCTCAGTGGCCCTTGACTAAAGAAAAGATACAAGTAGCCCATGATCTGGTCAAACAACAATTAGCAGAAGGACATATACAACCTTCCATATCTCCCCATAATACTCCCATTTTTGTCATCAAAAGAAATCTGGTAAATGGAGATTATTGCAAGATTTAAGAGCCATTAATAATGAGATGGTTATTATGGGACCTGCTCAATCAGGGATTCCTCAATTGTCTGCTTTGCCAAAAACCTGTTATGTTTTAGTTTTAGATATTAAAGATTGTTGTTTTTTTTTTTCAATTCCAATTCATCCCGAGGATAGTCCACGTTTTGCATTTACTATCCCTGCATTAAATCATGAAGGTCCTGATCAGAGATATGAATGGAAAGTACTCCCTCAAGGGATGGCTAACAGTCCAACTATGTGTCAAATATATGTTAACAAAGCAATCCAGCCACTTAGAAATCAAAATCCTGAACTACAAATATTTCACTATATGGATGATGTATTATTGGCACATAAAGATAAAACATTTTACTGGAATGTTATGCCACTTACAAACTTATTAAAAATTATAATCTAGAAATAGCAATAGATAAAGTATAATTAAATTTTCCAATTAATTATTTAGGAGTTCTATTATCCTCAACCATGGTCCGTCCACCAAAAATTCAAATACGAGTAGATCAACTCAAATCACTTAACGACTTTCAAAAGTTATTGGGAGACATAAATTGGATAAGGCCTTATTTAGGTATACCAACAGGAGAGTTGGGACCTTTATTTGATATTCTAAAAGGTCCATCAGATCCAAATTAACCCCGCATGTTAACTCCTAAAGCAAGAAAGGCATTAAAAATTATTGAAACATATATGGAAAATATACATTTGGATAGAATTGATATAAGTTTGCCTTTATTATTTATTGTACTACCAACAAATAATATTCCTACAGGAGTATTTTGGCAAGAAGGTCCATTATTGTGGATACATTTATCTTATTCTCCTAACACTATTCTTACTAGGTATCCTGAGGCTGTAGGACAATTAATACTCAAAGGAATAAAAGCAGCGTAGGGAGTGTTTGGAATTTCTCCCAATAAAATTATTACTCCATATACTATGGATCAAATTGATGAGTTAGCTAATGAGTTAAATACTTGAGCAATAATCAAGTGTAAATCTAATGTTTCATTTGATAATCATTTACCATCTAATCCTTTGTTGTCTTTTTGGTCTAAGCATCCTGTAGTTTTTCCTAAAATGACAAGAAAAACACCTATCATGAATGCTCCAAATATATTCACTGATGGGTCTAATAATGGTACAGCAGCAGTAGTTACCCCAGATCGAACTTTTACATTTTTAGTACCCAAACAATCAGCTCAAAAGGTAGAGCTTAATGCAGTTTTACAAGCTTTTGTGAAGTTTAAAGATTCTGTATTTAATTTATTTTCTGATAGTCAGTATGTAGTTAATGCTATAGTATCTCTTGAAGATGCTGGTAGGATTTCCCCTTCTTCTACTGTTTTCTCTTTGTTTTCCACTATACAAAGTCTAATCTGGACAGAAAAGATCCATTCTTTATAGGACATATTAGGGCACATACAGGATTGCCTGGAGCCCTTAGTTTAGGCAATGATTTAGCAGATAAAACTACACATGACATACATATTTTCTCTACATTTGAAGAAGCTACAAATTTTCATAAACGGTTTCATGTTTATGCTAATACTTTACAAAGGCGTTTTAAAATAACTAAGGAACAAGCCAGACATATAATAAAACAATGTCAAAATTGTGTGACATTTTTACCACAAGTTAATCTTGGAGTCAATCCTAGAGGACTGATACCTAACCATATTTGGTAGATGGACGTCACACACTCGCCAGAATTTGGAAAATTAAAATATTTACATGTTACAGTCGATACTTCTTCCGGATTTTTGATGTGCTCCCTTCATGCCGGAGAAAAAACTAAAGATGTTATAGCTCATTGCTTACAAAATTTTGCCACTGTGGGCATTCCTAAACAGTTAAAAATCGATAATGGTCCTGGCTATACCTCTACCTCTTTTAAACAATTTTGCTCATCATTTGGTATTACTCATATAACAGGAATCCCATACAATCCACAGGGACAAGGCATAGTTGAAAGAGCTCATCAAACTATTAAAACGTACTTATTAAAGCAAAAAGAGGGAATTGGAAGGGGATATATATCCCCCAAAGTTAAACTTAAAATAACGCTTTTTACTCTAAGCTTTTTAAATTTGGATTCATCAGGACTTAGTGCTGCGGAAAGGCATATGTATCCAAAAAATGTACATAAGCCTAAAGTACTTTGGAAAGATATTCTAACAGGACAATGGAAAGGTCCTGACCCAGTGATTGTCTGGAGTCGGGGGTCTGTTTGTTTTTTTCCACAGGGAGAACAGCAGCCAATTTGGATTCCAGAGAGATTAACTAAAACAATTTCTACAGATCGAAAAGAAGATGATTTGACTCAAATCCATAACAGCTGATATCCAGAACTCCAGCTTGGCCATTCTTACATCTGCGACAATGATTAACCAGGATGCTTTTTTCAATAGCTATTTTATTATCGCATTTCTCCACATCATAAGGTTCTATTTTTATTTTTTGAGCTCATACAAACCTAGGTTAATGTTTTTCTGATCAGTTTTATTTTTTTGACTGTGGAGTTTTTAAACATTGCAATGGAGATTTCACCCAGGTAAAGCTACAAGGCATTTACTATTTTCTTATGTGTTGTACATTTGTGTGCACATTTGTGTTTTGTGTTGTATGTCTATATGTGCGTATGTCCATATTTCTTATATGAGGAGCACTCATGAAAAAATGGATTTGAATTATTGCTATTTTTTTATTCACGTGATGTAAATGGTTTAATTTAAATTAGGTAAACAGCTGTTAAGGATTATTTTTAAAGGTGGTTAACAGATCTGTTTGTTTACTAATTTAAATTAGGTAAAAAGCTGTTAAGGATTGTTTTTAAAGTAGGTTAACAGATCTGTTTGTTTACATTCACCTTTCCTTTTCATTATATTTAATAATTCTTTTCAGGATAATGTCTCTTTAGCATCATTGCCAGAATTCCTATCTTCATCCCAGTGCCGGTGAAGACAAAGATAAAACCAAACTACAGCTTCTATGATAGCTATCACAGTAAACTGTATAAACTGATACATCAATGAATATAACTCAACAAGTAATGCTCAATCAAGGAGTCAACTTACTTTGGGAGGAAACGGATTTTGGGAGGAAATGGACATATTGATAGATTCCTCCGCTTTGAACTGCTTACAGAACTTGCCTGGACTATGTAACTATCATTTGGTGCAGCAAATTGTGGTAATGCTGGCATATCTTTGCTGATGGTGTCACCAGTGATGCAATTTTTATTTACTTGCCAGCGCACCCCATGTTAATTGTGGTAGTGCTGGCATATCTTTGCTGATGGTGTCACCAGTGATGCAATTTTTCCCAAGGAGCCGTCAATTGGCTTGGTATCGTGGCATTCCTGTATCCTCCTCCCTTCTGCTAGTGATGGTCTAAAATTTGGGGGCCAATGGCTATATGTTGGACGGTAGTCAGTGACGGGTATGATCCAGTTGCAGTGGTATCAACCTAAGACAGGAGGCTGACGCCTAAAGGTCAGTTTTCCGATGACGGGTAAGAACCATATGTTGAATTGGACAACCTACCAGGCACGGTCCTTAAGCCACATTGCTTGTTATTTAATTAATCAGAAGGGGGGAGATGCTGGGAGCCATTAGCCAAGTAGGTATGACAATTTCCTTGCCAGCGTACCCCATGTTGCTTAGTGGAAGGACTCGTGGAAATAGGACATTTTGCAGTGACATTGCATGTAGGTGACCTTGCTCAAGGACCAGGGCAGAACCGGGTTTAGGATGTTCCCGGTTTAGGATAATCGGGTTTAGGGCGTTCCCGGTTTAGGTTCCATGTTTAAGGTTTAAAATTATTCCTGCTGGGAATAGGGTGTATCCTGCTGCCTGATTTCCCCTTGAGTTCTCACGGGATTCAGACAGTATTTTTTGGGAGACAGAAGCCCAGTGGATGTGGATTTGGGCAGAGAACGTGGATTTCCCCAGAATGTGATTGTAGATGGCTGGTGTGAGTTCGGGAATAAAGAGTTGCTGTTTGAATCTACAAGCTGTGTGGTGGCTCGTGATTGTGTGCCCAGCCAGACTGTGGCATTTGTGCTCAGCCAGACTGCGGCAACCCCTAACAAATAAGAGTTATTTTTGAATTTCACAAAAATTTTTGTGAGTCATTTATTCGTATGCACATAGGAAGGTAAAGTCCAATTCATTCTACTGTCTTCTATATTCAGATTGCCCCTCCCTTTCCTTCATTCCCCTTTGAAAAATCCAATGTACTTCCATTCTTTCCTACCCCTCACTTATTGTGAGATATCATCCGCATACTAGAGAAAGCATTGGGCCTTTAGTTTGGGGAAATTGAATAACTCCCATTAGCATGACAGTCACCCCTTCCATCCACTGACTGGCAATGCGTGTCACTCCTCTTAGTTTGAGTAATATTCCACGGTGTGTATGTAGCACATTTTTTCACCTATTCATTGGGTGAAGGACACATGTGTTGGTTCCACATGAGTGATTGTGAGTTGAGCTGGTGTGAACATTGATGTGCCTGAATCACTATAGTACACTGATTTTAAGTCCTCTGGGTGTATGCTGAGGAGAGGGGTAATTGGGACACATGGTGGTTCCATTCCCAGTTTCCTGAGGAATCTCCACACTGCTTTCCAGATTTGCAACAGTTTGCAATTCCACAGCCATGGATGAGTGTAACTTTTCCCCCACATCCTCACCGACACTTATTGTTATTTGTATTCTTCATGATTGCCACTCTGACTGGTGTGAGATGAAATCTCAGTAGAGTTTTAGTTTGCATTTCTCTAATTGCTAGAAAAAACAAAAAACTCAAAAAATGTTGAACATTTTTTCCTATATTTGTTTACCATTGGTATTTCTCTCTCTTTGAAGTGTCTGCTCATTTTCTTTGCCCATTTATGGATTGGGTTATTGGTTTTGTGGTGTTCAGTTTTTTGAGTTATATCCTGGAGATTAGTGCTCTGACTGAGATGTGGGTGGCCAAGATGTTCTCCCATTCTGTAAACCCTCTCTCCCCATTCTTGATCATTTCCCTTGCTGTAAAGAAGCTTTTGAGTTTGGTTTCATGCCATTGATTTACTCTTGATTGAACTTTTTTTGCGCTTCAGGAGATTTATTGAGGAAGTTGGTTCCTAAGCCAACATGAGGTAGATTTGGGTCTCTGGGTCTCTTGTCTAATGCCTAAGTTCTTGATCCACTTAGAGTTGGGTTTTGTGCAGGTTGAGAGACAGAGGTTTAATTGCATGTGGCTACATGTGGATTTCTAGTTTTCCCCACTCCATTTTTTTTGAGAAGTTATCATTTCTCCAATGTGTGTTTTCAGCAACTTTGTCTAATATGAGGTCACTGTATTTCTGGGGATTCGTCTCTGTGTCTTCTGTTCTTATTATTGGTCTACCTGTCTGCTTGGTGCACATACACCATGCCGTTTTTGATACTCTAGCTCTGTAGTATAATTTAAGGTCTGGTGTTCTGATGTTTCCTGCTTCATTTTACTTGCTAAGGATTGGTTTGGCTATTCTGGGCCTCTTGTTTTTTTTTTTTTTTTCCCAAATGAATGTCATAACTGATTATTTCTATTCCTATGGAAAATGATACTGGGATTTTAATAGGAACTGCATTCAATCTGTGTAGCACTTGTGGTAGTGTGGCCATTTTGACAATGTTAATTCTGCCTCTCCAAGATCATGGAAGATCTTTCCATCTCTTAAGGTCTTCTTCAATTTTATTCTTTAGGGTTCTGTGTTTTCATTTTAGAAGTCTTTTATCTCTTTTGTTAGATTGATTCCCAAATATTTTTTTGAGGCTACTGTGAATTGGATAGTTTTCCTAATTTCTTTTTCAGGCAATTCATCACTGATACATAGGAATGCAATTGAATTATAGGTGTTGATTTTACATTCCACTACTTTGCTAAATTCATTTGTGAGTTCTATAAGTTTTCTAGTGGAGATTTTTGATTTCTCTAATATAGAATCATTTCATCAGCAAATAAGGATAATTTGAGTTCTTCTTTTTCTCTTCATGTCCCTTTAATTTCTTTCTTCTGTCAACCTGCTCTGGCGAGAGTTTCAAGATGATGTTGAATAAGAAATGGTGAAACAGGGCATCCTTTACTTGTACCAGAATTTCAAGAGAATACGCTTTCAATTTTTCCATTTAGGATGATGTTGGCATTGGGTTTAGCATATACAGATTTTAAAATATATGTTCCTTATATTCCTGGTTCTTCTAGAATTTTGAACATGAATGCTTGTTGTACTTTATCAAAGTTTTTTTGTGTATCTATTGAGATAATATGATTCTTGTCTCTAAGTCAATTGATGTGATGTATTACATTTATTGATTTCCGTTACGTTGAACCAAACTTGCATCTTTAGATGAACCCCTCGTGGTCTTAGTTCACTAGATATTTTAAATGGTTTTATATGCAGTTTACCAGAATTTAATTAAGAATTTTTGCATCTAAGTTCATCAGGGATATTGGTCTGAGGTTTCTTTTCTTGAGGTGTCTTTGTCTGGTTTTGGTATCAGGGTGATACCAGCTTATAGATTGAGTTTGAAAAGGTTCCCTCCTCTTCTATTGCCTGGAATAATTGGAGGAGTGTTGGTGTTAACTCTTCCTTGAAAGTGTCATGGAATTGGCTGAGTCCTATGAGAACTCAAAGTTTTTAATGAGATATGATTTGTATTTTCAGTCATTTTACTTTATTTTTGGCTTTTCATTTGAATTAGTTTGTCCTTCCTTCCCTTTGATTATTTCTCACTTACATTTTTCGTTTCTCCTTCAAGAAATATTTGAGTATATTTTGTTATGCATTCTTTCTAGTCTTGTAAATTTCTTTAACTTATGTTTGTCATGAAAGGTTTTTATTTCAGCGTCAATTCTGAGATTTTATTTTGCTGGGTATTGTACTCTTGGCTAGCATCCACTTTTTTCAGTGCTCAGTATATATTATTCCAAGACATACTAGTTTTTGGGGTCTTGGTTGAAAAACAGGCTGAGATTCAGATTGACTTCCCTCTAAATGTGACACTTCGTTTTTCTCTGAAAGCCTTTAAAATTCTATCCTTATTTTGTATGGTAGGCATTTTCATAATAATGTGCCTTTGTGTGGGTCTGTTTTAATTTTGCATATTTGAGGTCCTGTAAGCCTCCTGTATTTGATTTTGCACTTAATTTGTTAGGTTTGGGAAATTTTCTGATACTATTTCATTGAAAACTTGTGCATTCCTTTGGTTTAAATCTCTGCCTTCATTTATCCTGATAAATCTTTAGTTTGGTCTTTTCATGTTATCTCATATTTCTTGGAAATTCTACTCACATATCTTATAACATCTTCTCTGCATGGTGAGCTTTATTTTCAAAATTATATATTTTGTCTTCATGGCCAGAATGGATATTTTAATATTTTAATATCTTTCTTAACCTGAAACAGAAATGCAAACCTGAAGCTGAGTTTGGAAACCTTAGGAGACATAATACCCCAAACCAAATGGTCATTATGAGAGTGGACCAGGGATGACAGCCTCACATTTTAGGGAGAGGACCCTCAGAGCCACTGGGAATGCATGGGAGTTTTCAGTAATCACTCACCCCAGAGGAGAGACATTACAATATGTGGAATAGGATTGAGCTAATTTGAACATAGGTTTTAAAAAATGAGAATATGGGTATAGTCCACATTACTGGGAGCTGTGAGATCCTCACATGAGTGTGTCCAGGGACTTGAGAAAAGTTTTGAGTTCGACTCTCCCCCAGTTTCTATTATCCAGCAGAGACCAAAGTAAAAGTAAGTGACATGTTCCACTGGGGAAGCCACAGTTTTGCGTTCCCAAGTGGCATCTTGTCACCTTCTTCAGATGCTAAAATTAAAGGCCTACAGAGAGGTGAGTTAAAGACCTCCTTTCCTTAAAATGGTGCAGGATCAGCACAGGTCTCCTGACTCCCCATGCTACCTTCCTAGGTAAGTGCTTTTCTATTGCTAAGGTGCAGCACCAGTTTGTGAGTGGGCTTCTGTGATTGTGATGAAGAATTAAAATAGTCCAATTGTATGTTAGGTTCTTTGGTAGTTCTGAATTATGTCCTCAGCTCTACCCACACTCAACATCTCAGAGGACTGTTTTCTCTAGATTTCAAAGAGAAATTCTCTTCTTACTACAGTTTGCCCTTTACTTTGGTGACTTAGAAATGATTATCTCAAGTAATTCATTTCAGGTTCTCATCGATTTCTCAGATGCAGTGAGTTTAATGTATGGCTCTATCAGATCTCAAAGTTCACATTACTAAGTTGTCTTGCTATCTTCTGCTATAATCTTACTAGCTCATATTAATATTCACCAAGGAAAATAATTTTATTTTACACTCTTGACTTTCATTCTCTTGTCTCCATAAATCAGTTCAAAATATTTTTTCAGCATTCAGTTTTACTACCTGAGATAATGAGTGAGAAAGTTATACACACTGAAGTACTTTTCAATTAATCAGAATGAAATGATGTTCTCTGTGCGGATCATTGACTTATAGAGGGAGTTGAGCCTCACATTCCTACAAAACATCAAATAGCATTGTCTTATGCTGATATATTTTGTCTCAGTTTTCACCTCACAAAAGTAAACCCATCATGCTCTAGGAAACATCAAAAAATATAGATCTGATAGAGCCATACGTTAAACTCACTTCCATCTGAGAAATAGATGAGAACCTGAAGTGAATTACTTGAGATAATCATTTCTTATTTAAAAAAAAAAAAAACTAACAATATTCATGAATCACCAAAGTGAAGGGCTAAATCCGGTGCCAGGGGTTTCAAGCTGGAGCAGGGACCAGGGGCTGCAGTTGTTTACTATTAAAACCAAGTGGTTAGAGTAGCAATTGCCCCTTCCTGGCTTCCAAAGTTCCCATGGTGTCCCCTCAACAGGACATCAGGTAGAACGGAGATGTTAGTGGGGAAGTCATGGTGAACTTATCTGGATGAAACAAAAACCAAATATTCCCTTTCTGTAGGTAATGCACATCACTAAATGAAAACATGCATCCCAGTGGTTACACAACACATGTGACTGTGTTAACCTTGCACCCGAGAAAACAGATATGTCCCCCATCCCTGCAGCCTGTGTCTCTCCACACACAGCTCTGGCACCCCAAGCTGGTGTTGGGCTCCACTGATAGCCTCCTCCTCATCCACTGCTGTCCTTGCCAATGGCCAGGCTTCTCCGACTTTGTTATCGATCACTAGTGTCTGGCCCATTTGTTGAGATAGATAGATAGATAGATAGATAGATAGATAGATAGATAGATAGATATCAGGGTTGTCCATGATTTGAACAGTGGCAAGATGCAAAATGTTTAAGTGAAGGCTTCCCTGGTCAGGACAGGAGAGGAGTCACTGCTGTGTTACATCTCCCTCAAAGGGACCTCACTCCATCAGCTCTAAGGGACCCTAGGGATGATTTCTTAAAGAAACAAACCTCCATTCACACGTTTTTGTCCATTTAGGTTTCACCCTCTAAACTTAAGCTTTTCTTGTTCCTCCCTTTGTGAGCTCTTCAAATGAGAACTGTTTCTCAACTTCTTTTCCACATTATCTTTCTCTGTTGTATGTCATTGTGTTCAGATCCTCCACTCTAAGGATGGCTTGTTTCCTCCAGGGTTCAAGTCATGACCTGGGGCTCAGCACACCAGGGCAGCCAGGACCTGCTGCAGCCCCTCTCTCCCCAGAGCTCTGTTTGAGGAGGGCATCCTGGGCCATCCTGATGATGGACAGGCCCTGTGTCTGCACCCCAATTTCCTAGACTGAGTGATCCTGGCAGCTGTGAGTGGGGTGAGGCACAGCCGAGAGGGCACAGGCTCAGAGGATTCTTTTTAACTTGCTTTTATGAAATGTCCACTTTTTCTGAATGTTTTTTAATAAAACTGATAAATCATCACAGAAGTATCAACATTGCATTCTTTATAAAACATCTACCTGTGAACCATGGAGGGCACTGTGGGTCTCACTGATACACATGTGTGTGACTTGCACAGTGTGCACACAGCAAGATACATCTCTGCCTGCTGTGTCCTGGTGCTGCAGGGAGCTAATGCCTGTGACAGGGGACCCGTGACAGCATCTGACACTGCCACTTCCTTTCAACAGCATTGAGGAGACAGGAAAAAAGGTTTCCAACTCTAACTAGGAAGTTTCTCCTATAGAAAAAAGTTTTCCACTGGATTTCAGGTCAAGCTCCTCTGAAAATACAATTCCCTTCACTCAACAATCCGTCCCTCCCTCCCATGACAATGCTGGCAGGGCTGTGTCCCCTGGGCCATGCTGAAACCCAGTCCTGAGCCCTCCATCCACAGAGGACCCGATACGCTATTCGTCCTGATATTCTGATGCTGCACATTTTATTTTGTTAAACCAAATTAAAGAAAATTTGTATTTCGTAACATGATAGAAGGGAATTCTAGTTATTTCATTTTCTGTGATTTTTTAAGAGGCATCTTCAAATGTTATATATCCAGTTTATGTTGTTTTAAGGGACTTTGGGGATCAAAATGTCAGGGTATATCTTATAACTTTCTTCAAATACACATCCAGAAATAAGCATTTCTATATTTAGCTACACAGAAGTCAGAGAAACCATGTAGCACTGTGCCTACTAATAACCATCTGTGATTTTTAAAATGTGGAGACTCCTAGACCACTATATTAGCATTTTTCTTTTGTTTTCTTGAGCATACCAAGGGAGCACATCTTCTTTTGCTGAAGATGTGAATGGAGAAATATATATATATTTAATAATTTAATCATTTGGAAGAGCTGTAATTTTCCTAATATGACTACTTAATTTTAATTTTAGACAATGGCATTTCCTCAAAGATTTCAAAGCAATTATTTAACTAGTTTTGAAGGACTTAAATTGTCTTGACCCTCTGACATTTTGCTCACCCTTAAACTGATTTTTATCCAACTTTAATTTTCTAGGTAGCTGTGAAAATAACTTATACTCTTGCCTTCTTCTTTTTCAGATGATAAAATGTGGCAATATGTTATGGGTCTCAATGTAAACATTAAAACTGAAATAAAGTAAATACCTTTTCTCTATAGGAAAATATTTCATAAGGATGTCATTACCAAATTGTCTGGTGTAATTTTTCCTCTCCCTTCTCTGGAGAAATATCACTCCTAGCTAAGAGAAGACATGAAAGCTCACTCTCTATGGAAACTCCTCTCTCAGCATGAGGTTGGATTCCCATCTCCTAATTAAAACACTGAAAATTATCACCCCAAATATAGCTGAAATTGTGCAGGAGGTAGTGGCACAAACCTGTAATTTTGGGAGGCCATGGCAGGAGGATTACTGATTTGAGGCTGGCCTCAGCAACATAGCAAAGCCCTAAGCAACTTAGTGAGACCCTAACTCAAAATAACAAAGTAAAAAAGACTGGAATGTGGCTCAGTGGGTAAGCACCCTTGAGTGCAATCCCTGGTACAAAAAGAAAGTGTTTAAATTGTGATTATTTTTCACCCTTTTTTCCATGTGCCATAGAATGGAAAGAAAAGAAATTTTAGAATATGATCATGCTAATAACTGATGGTTCTGTTCACTTAGGTGTGGTTTTCTGGTATAATTAAATATATATAAAATAATATAATTGGTTAAGCAACCTTGGGTTCAATCTCTGGTACCAAAACATATATATTAATCAATAAATGCAAGAATTCTGATTGCAGAGTCAACATTTTGATATCTGGTCTGTAAGTTGGTGATGAACAACCCAGACACTGGAGGTACAGAGCTGTATGAGGCTGTCCCCTTGACACCCTTTCCTTGAGAGTTCTCTGTGGACGTCCCTGCAATCTGTCGCACTGGAGTCCCCTTCAAATGCCACATACTCATCTTTTGGTCAGGTGGTTGCACATGCCCAGGAAGATCAATGTTGACCCTGGCCATGAAAGCAAAGAGACCCATGGAAGATGCTGTGTCTGAGCACTGAGAGGACTGGGGAGGGGGTGTCAAGGGGACCCCCATGTTTTGAAGAAGGCAGTCTTGGGAGTCAGGATGTAGAAGCTGGTGATGGTGGCAAGGAGGAGTTGACCTTCCTTTTATTCTAAGGTGTTGACCATCTGCTTCTTCTCCCCAGGGAATAAAAAAAATGACCCAAACCAGCACACTTTACATTTTTCTTGCTGTAAGAAATACCTTTTGCCTCCAAATTGTCATTGGGATCACAGCCAACATCTTCCTGCTCCTCTTCCATGTCCTCATGTTCCTTCTCCAGTGCAGGACCAGGCCCACGGATGTGGCCATTGCTCACCTTGCCCTGATTCATCTGCTGATGCTCATAATCAGGGCACACCTGAACCTAGGCATTTTGGGGGTTCAGGACTTTTGGAAAAAATTCATATGTAAAGCCATCATCTACCTGTACAGGCTGATGAGGAGCCTGTCTGTCACCACCACCTGCCTGCTGAGTGTCCTGCAGGCCACCACCCTCAACCCCAGAAGTTCCTTTCTGAACAAGTCCAAGCACATGTCCCCACAGTGCAGTGTGTGGACCTTGCTCACCCTCTGGGTGTTCAACATGTTCTTCACTGTCGCATTTGGGTCTCCATGGGTGGTACCTCCAATGACACAGCAACTTTCAGGTTTGTCTCTGAGTCCTGCACTGTCACCGCCACAGGTCACCATTTCAGGACCTTCTTTTCCATGACAGGAATACTCTGGGACATTTTCCTTCTCAGGCTCATGGCCGTTTCCAGTGGGTACATGGTGGCCCTCCTGTGCAGGCATAAGAGGCAGTGCCAACACCTCCACAGCACCAGCCTGTCCCCAAGAGCTTCCCCAGAAATGAGGGCCACCAGGACCATCCTGCTCCTCATGGGACCCTTTGTGCTCATGTACTTTGTAGACTGTGTGTTTGGGACAGATGCACAGCGAGGATCCCACCCACCTGGGGGTCCAGATGCTGGTGTGCAATGGCTATGCTACCCTCAGTGCCTTGTTGCTGATCTGTGCTGAAAAACGAATCATCAATTTCTTCCAATCCACACTGGGGAAGGAGAGGAAATGTTTACACAGTGCCAGATAACCCCTACTTTTCTCACCTCCCACTTTACTTCTGAATATCCACAAATGTGTTTGGGAGACTGAGGCAGGAGGATTGCAAGTTGGAGGCCAGCCTCAGCAACTTAGCAAGGCCCAAAGCAACTCAGTGAGACCCTGTGTCTAAATAAAATATAAAAAGGAATGGGGAAAGGGCTCTGTGGTAAAGTGGTTCTGGATTCAAACCCTGGTATGAAAATTTTAAAAAAGACTAATTCACCGATTTAGTATGCATAACCTTACTATGGATCACAAAAGCAGATATCATTCACTGTCCACATTACACAAAGTGTGCTCACCCTTGGCTGGAAAAATTCTTGTTGGAAGAACTACTTTTCTTCATCATAGCAAGGGAAAAAATATGCATAAGTACAACTCTGTGTGCCTAAATATAATTAGTGTTTTGATTCTTTCTTTCATTAGAGAAACAAACATCAATTAAGATCATCAATTCCCTCAATGTTAACTCCACACGTTTTTCAAATCACAATTGTCCCTTTTTCTTCCTCGTATTTCTTTTCATTCATATTTTCATATATTTATTTTTTCAATATTATTTTATTTGCCTCTGAATGATAAGCCCATAGTGAGCGTAGGTAATCAGGAATCAGTACAGGAGAGAGCTCAGGTGGTAAACAGATCTCAGTTACATTCCAGTTCTTTTTCTGTGGGCCTTGCAACCTCGAACTAGAGGCCTCTTTCAGCCTCATTGGAAGGCTTCAGAGATTAGCCTGGTTCCTGCACGAAGATGATCTGCAAATGTATGAAGCATGCCATGGGGAAAAATTAGAGTAACAGCTACCTTCTGTGTGCACACACATTACATGTATATATTAACTCTTAGTAGCCATAGTGAGGCTCTGAAGGTATTAGTGTTATTTTCCCCTCATTACATTAGGAAACAAAGACCCAGATAAATAAAGTCAGTGAATTGCAGAGGAAATAGGTGGAGAAAATCATGATTTGAGTGACAGTTAGGCCACAGGTCTTGGGCAATAGCACTTAGCCAATGGTATTTCTGACAGAACAGTGATGTCATGTTAAAGTGGCACACAGGTATCACAGCAATTGCTACAGACAGCTGGAGATTGGAATGCCAACCCCCGTCCAGCATCTGTCTAGCTTAGAAATGCAGCTGAATGCCAGGTGGCCATGTGTTTTGACCTATGGTGATAGAGCATTAACCAAAGAATTCAGGATGCTGGATTGAACCCCAAAAGGTCAACCTCTGGAGGAGACCCAAGCCATCACCTTCCTTCTGGGGTAGCATGTGGAGAGTGCTGTGGGGACTCTCAAGGACATGGGTCCCAAAGTCGGGAGGAGACTGCTATTTCTACTGACTCCTGAAATGTCTACTTTAACCAAAGAAGAAGGCATTGGGTGGATTTCTTTTTGCCTTCTTCAATATTAGCTACAAATTCTGTATACTAGATGATATTCACATATTGGAGTTTTGTGTTTGTTTGTTTGTTTTTTGAGGTGAAATCTTGCTGTGTTATAGAGGCTTGTCTTGAACTCCTGAGCTCAAGTGATCCTCCTGCCTCAGTCTCCTGAGTAGCTGGATACACAGCTCTGCCGTGCTGTGTTCTGCTCAAAGATTCAGATTAGTGCTGAGACTACAATGCTGTCTGTCTTTTTATTGATTTTTTAAAAAATAAATGACAGCAGAATGCTTTACAATTCTTATTACACATATACAGAACAATTTCTCATATCTCTGGTTGTATATAATGTATGTAGACTACAATTTGTGTCTTCATACATGGACTTTGGATTGGTGGAATGTGGTGTCTGACTTTTGAGTAATTTATTCTAACTTCAATTCAACAGACTGTAACACCATCAGGATGTGGGCAAAACTGTCACTATCTATGAAGAAAGAAAGTGTGAGTGTCTGCATCTGGATCTTGTGTGACCTGGACAGTATTTACCCTAGGGACAGTTGAGATCATTAAAGAAAAAAAACAGCCACAAATGTCTTCCACAAAGTGTTGGAAATCCTTGGCTGTCCTAAGGAATCAAGCACATGTTTGGAAGTAGCCAGCAAGGTGAACTTGGCATCTGCAGAAGGGTGTGCCATGGAACCCAATGGAAAGAATCTTGCATGCCAGCCTTGTGTGCTCTTGGGCAGAGAGCCCACCTGTGTTCACCCTAATACAGCACTGCACCCACTCTGATAGGAGGAGCTCAGGCTAACCACTCATGCAACTGGCTAATTTTGAAAATCCAGAGGGCAAATCAAAAGCTATTGTTAAACTGCACATGACTGGACCTTACACCCCAGTGAAGGCTGAATCTTGTGTTCTGATTATGCCCCCCCACTATGTATTTCACATAAAATCTGCATTTTTTTTTCTTTGTAGGCCTTTTGGTCTTCTTTTCACTTTGGCTCTTGCACCCTTTCTCAATGCCAGGCACCCGAGCCATATTAACGTTAAAACGTGGTTAAAGGTTCTTTCCATGGTAAAGGGTTCTTTCCTTCTGAGCAGTTTGGGTAGCCTTCGTGGTGATCAGGAGCACCTGGTGAGGGCCTTTCCATCTCCATTTAAGCTTGTCTCCTTTGCAGGTCTTGACTAAAACCCACTACCAGGCTGGATGTGAATTGTGAACTCCAGAGCATGTGTCAGGGCAGCAGCTCATCATGGTTAAACCAACCAACAAACCAAAAAAATAGATCAAGTGCACCTGTGCAGGAGGTGAGGCACACCTGTAGGTCTCAAGTTGACTAAGAAGACACTTGTGACTTAGACAGAGCTTTCTGTGTTATTTATTAGGCATTTCTATGTATTTTTGTAACCTCCGTGTCTATAATGTTACAGTGACCCCTTCTATTTAAGTGGGGTCACTATTCATGCTGGAAGTCAGCTTTATATTCTGTTGGTTCTGTAGTAATGGCTTATTGTCTCAACCTTACTCAGGTTGGTTTATTAGTAGTAGTGCTTCTTCAAACACCAAGAGGTGACAGTTACAAAGTTGTACAGAGAAAATACAAAATGAAGTAAACATGAGCAAAAACATATTCAGTTTGCATAAGAACTTGCACCAAAAGCATATTTTTTATCCCAAACTCTACTTAGTGATGTATTATATCCCTGTTTGAGATCACAGTCAACTTAACAACAAAAAAAAAAATCTTTTGAACATTTTAAGTGTGCTTCATTCTAGCCAGTGTACACACACACACACACACACACACACACACACACACACACACACACACACACATATATATATATATATATATATATATATATATATATATATATATATATATATATATAATTGGTTGTTCAAAACATTACAAAGCTCTTGACATATCATATTTCATACATTAGATTCAAGTGGGTTATGAACTCCCATTTTTACCCCAAATACAGATTGCAGAATCACATCGGTTACACATCCACATTTTTACATGATGCCTTATTAGTGACTGTTGTATTCTGCTACCTTTCCTATCCTCTATTATCCCCCTCCCCTCCCCTCCCATCTTCTCTCTCTACCCTATCTACTGTAATTCATTTCTCTCCTTGTTTTTTGTCCCATTCCCCTCACAACCTCTTATATGTAATTTTGTATAACAATGAGGGTCTCGTTCCATTTCCATGCAATTAACTTAGAATACCTTTATCCAATTACAACGTATTAAATGACATAATACCGACCAAATTGATTTTCTCTGTATAAATCTGAAGGTGACGATTGCTACAGACAATTTCATTTTGAAGAACTCCAAATTGGTACAAATGTTCTAAGCTCCACATTTTAAAAGGCTTGTACACTTGAGTACCATGAGTATATCTTATATACAGAGAAGCCAGTAATGATTCAGGTCACAATTACACAGATGCCCGTATTAAGTTTATTAACTAAGTTTAAATTCTCCCTCTGCCTCTTTTTTGTGAGTATGCGTGTGTGTGTGGATACATTTATTTTTTTATATATTTTTAAAATTTTATGATTGATTTAATAATAAATGACAGTGGAATGCATCACAATTCGTATTACATGTATGCAGCACAAATTCTCATCTCTCTGGTTGTATACACAGTATGTTCACACCAATTCGTGTCTTCGTACATGGACTTTGGATAATGCTGTCCATCACATTCCACCATTCTTGTTCCTCTCTGCCTCTTGGTGACCACGTCCAGACGTCCTTTCCTCTGTCATACTCTTCCACCAAGAAGGTCAGCCTCACCTCAAGCCCCAAGGAATGGAGTCAGTCATCTATGGACTGAGATTTCTGCAGCTGTGAGCTATAGGGGGTCTACAGCAGGCACCTGGAAATGGAAGCCTCTTTCTCCAGAAGACCACAAGACTCTGCCTTCGGCAGAGACACAACAGGCAGTTGGCAGCACCTGCAGGGGTGAATTCAGCCACAATAATAGATCGAGCCAGGAAAGCCCCCTCCTGCCTGTCGACCAAGGACACATGTGGACCTGCTGGGACTACCAAGCTGGGAAACGCCTTTAGCCCACTGAGCAGCAATAACCAGGAACAAATGGGAGCCCAGACAGTACCAGGTAAATCAAGCAGATCAAAATGATACCATTATATAATTATGGCTGAAATTTAAGTTGTTATTGAAACTGTAATTCACAAAATTAGGCCAGGAATGTAAACAAGGTAAATGTCTCAATCACTGAGCCCCATCCCCAGCCCTATTTTTGTATTTTATTTAGAGACAGGGTCTCAATGACTTGCTTACCACCTCGCTTTTGCAGAGGCTGTGTTTGAACTTAGAATCCTCCTGCCTCAGCCTCCCACAGGAAGTCAAGTAAAAAGATGTAAAGGACACATGTCCATCTTTACAGGAGAAATGTTTCTCAAATAATGTATGTTGAAAATAAAAAGATGAAAAAAATATTTTATATACTTTTTTCAGTTGCAGACAGAAACAAGATCTTTATTTATTTGTTTATTTTTATGTGGTGCTGAAGATCGAACCCAGAGCATCAAGCATCATGCAAGGCAAGTGCTCTACCACTGAGCCACAACCCCAGCCCTGAAAAAATATTTTTTAAGAAACTAAATTTAAAGTTTTCTATTAAAACTTAGAGCCTGGCAAGGTGGCCCACACCTATAATCCCAGCAGCTAGGGAGGCTGAGGCAGGAGGATCACGAGTTCAAATCCAGCTTCTGCAAAATGAGGTGCTAAGCAACTCAGTGGGACCCTGTCTCTAAATAAAACACAAAAATAGGGCTGGGGATGGGGGCTCAAGTGCCCCTGGGTTCAATCCCCAGCCCCCAAAAAACAAACAAACTAAATTTATACAAGGCTGACACAATTCTCAGATGTATACGTAAGAGTTGTTTATTTAACCACCTATGAAGTAATTATTGAAAAGACTTTAGGGCTGGGGCTTAGTGATAGAGCACTTGCCTCGCATGTGTGAGGCACCGGGTTCATTCTTAGCACCACATATAAATAAATAAATAAGTCCATCAACAACTTAAAAATTAACTTAAAAAAATAAAAATAAGAAAAGACTTTAAAAGGGGCACAGAACCTAATCCCTAAATAATAAAACCTTACTGACACAAGAAATTATCTTGACAGATAAAAGCAGATCAATATTTTAAAGTGCCCTTATCTCTAAACTTAGAGAATTAGCATATTAAAGGTTAATCTTACTTTACTTACTTGAGTAACTTTGTGCTGATTATATGCAGCTCAATCACATACATGAACCTTATGAGATTTACCGTCCATAAACCTCTTGCAACTTATGTAGACATTCTACATTTGGTTCACATACCTAGTTTTGTCCTCTCTTTCATCTTGAAATTCAGTGTGAGAAGATCACTTTACCATTCAGAAATGGGATCTCTCCACTCCCAATCTGTAGGTTGACTTAAATTCTTTTGGAAAAATACCAAGGGTTGTAGAGCTGGTCACATGGCTGCTCCTTTCCTAGGCTTTTGAGGAACCTCCGTAGTGATTTCCGTAATGGTCATACGTATTTCAAATCCCATCAGCAGTGGGTAACTCATTCCCCCTGCACCCTTGCCAGGTATTTGTTATCACTTAGAATCTTGATCCCTCCTAGCAGGAACGAGATGAAATCTCAATGTACTTTTGACTTGCGTTTTCCTGATTGCTAAACTTGTGAATATTTTTTCATGTATTGCTGACCCTTTGAATTTCTTCTTTTTGAGAAACGTCCAATTAGTCCATTGGCCCCATTGATGGGTTGGATTTTTTTTCTGGACCTTTGGATTCTGGATTTTGACCTTCTGTTGTAAGATTAACTTGCAAAGGATTTTATTCCTTTTGGTAGGTTTCCTGTGCTGCCCAGAAGGTTTTAAATGAGAGCCATCCCATTGATGAAGACGTGGTGTTTTTTTTTTTTTTTTTTTTTTCTGAATGTTAGAAGTTTTCCTGGGGAAGTCATTGCCCATACCGACATTATGGAATGTTGGCCTTATGCTTTCAAAGTGTCCTGGTCTGATTCCTGGGTCTTTGATCCACTTGGAGTTGACTTTAATGCAAAGTGACAGATGGGGACCAGTTGCCAGTGAAGTCTAGATTTCTGTCCTTTTTCTCCAAGCTGTGGTTTGGGAAACTTTGTCAATCACTGAGGACTGTATTTGTCCCTAAGTCTTCTACTCTAGTACTTTGGTCCCTGTGGGCTCCTAGGCCAGTCACATGCTATTTTGGTTCCTCTGTGGTGCAGTTTGAAGACCCATGTTTTGAGGCTGTCTGCATTGCTCTTTCTGCTGAGAACTGTTTGGGCTATTGGGGGTCTTTTACTTTTTCATTCAAATTCTAGGATTGCTTTGTTACTGTGAGTGAGTTCACTGCTTATAACTGTTGATTTTTAAATTAACTTTTCAATTTCAATCACATCTTGAAAACCTTAGCTGGGATTTGCAAATCCTGGACACAAAACTCACACTACTTCAAGGGGGGGGACCCAGGAGGAGGGTGCCCCCATGCACTGCAGGGAGAGGACCCCCAGAGCCACTGCAAACACACAGGAGGTGCCAGGAATCTCCCCCTCCACAGTAGGGACATCACACGCCATTTCATCCTAAGACCATATCAGGGACATTGGTACTGGGTCAGTGGGACCTGGTTGACCAGTTGTCATTGCTCCTCCAGATAGAAGATATCTCCAGGGAATGTAGAGAAACTTTGGTCACTGATCTCCCCAGGTGGCTCTCACCCAGCAGATCATAAAGTGAAGCTGAGACACAGGTTGGAATGTGCCACCAGGGACTCCATCTTCACTTCTCCTCAGTGGCCTCTTGTCACCTTTCTGCGGGCCCTGAAATTGCAGGCCTTCAGAGAGATGAACTAAACACGTCCTTTACTTAAAGCCACGTAGGTTCTTCTCAGGTCACACTGTCCCCTGTGTGTCTGTCTGGGTAAGTGCTGTTGTGCCCTGTGAATGCACAAGGAGTGGGGAGGGGGCTTCTATGAAGTGACTGGGAGGGGACAAATTGGGTCCGCCAGACTTTAGTGGCCCCAGGATAGCAACCCTGCAGTAACAGGCATTCACAGAGGACTGTTTTCTTTAGAATACAAATAGAATGTTTGTTCTCAGTATATTGAATTTGAACATTGGGGGTACCAGGGATTGAACTCAGGAGCCCTCAGCCCTTGAGCCCCATCCCCAGCCCTTTTTGTATTTTATTTAGAGACAGGGTCTCACTGAGCTGTTTAGGGCCTCACTGTTGCTGAGGCTGGCTTTGAACACGTGATCCTCCTGCCTCAGCCTCCCAAGCCACTGGAATTACAGGGGTGTACCACCACCTTGCCTGGATGGTATATTTAAATTTGATAACTCAGAAATAATTCATTGCTTTTTAACCCTAAGGAATAATTTCTTATTATTTTCTGAATTTAAAGACTTTGCTTGACTTGTACTCATATGTTACCAAGGATTTATGTTATCTAAGGATTTTAAAATAAACCTTATTGATGCAGGTCATCAGGTAAGTGAGAAGTCTCGGTTTCAGATTTTAAAAACATGCTCAGCTTTTCTTATCTCATCTTCAGAACCCAAACAGAATGGTTATGTGACTTCTATAGCTCAAAAAATTGCAAATATGATCTCAGATTCTTTAGAAGGAAATAGCACTGTTTGTTCAAAACCCCATCTCAGCTTGGTGTGGTGGTGCAGGCTGGTTATCCCAGCAGCTCAGGAGGGTGAGGCAGGAGGAACACAAGTTGGAGGCCAGCCTCATCAACTTGGTGAGGCTCTAAGCAACTCAGCGAGACCCTGTCTCTAAATAAAATACAAAAAGGTCTGGGAACAGGGCTCAGGGGTTAAGCATCCCTGGGTTCAATCCCTGGTATGAACACACACACACAGAAATTCTCACCAAGGGCAGAGGGTAACCTGGGAGCCTTACATCCCTGAAAAGGAGCTACCCCGATTTTTACCCCTACCCTAGTTCATCAGCAATAGCCACCATCCGTGGACCCAAGCCCTCTCCAGGGTTTTGCTCCCCCTATCCCTGGGGTTCCCTTATTCCAGAACAGCTCTGCACACAGCCCTGACATCTGCCTGGTGATGGCCCTGCCCTCACTGAAGAACACACCATTTCTCCCCAGTGCTCTTCCTAGTTTTTCTCCTTGACTTGCACCATAAGGTTGAGCTCGGAGCCCACAGTCCCAAAGCCTCCTGCTCCTCTACCCTGTTCCGGGGACCTCCTCACTGGACAAAAGGGAGCCATGCACTCACACTCGTGAACTAAGCAGGACCCGTCTCACCTCCCACATTCATTTCATTTTGCAAACCTATCCCCATTGTATTCACCAATAGGATTCTAGGCTTATGGTAAGTGCTACCTCACGCATGTTTTTTACTGGTCCTTTTTAGTTACACAGGACAGCAGACTCTGTTGTGATATCTTCATCCAAGCATGGCATGTATCTTATTCTAATTAGGACCCTAGTCCTGTGGACGTACACAGCAGTGAGATTTGAGGGAGAATCAGGGGAATTTACCAGGGATGAATTCAGGGGCACACAACCCCTGAGCCCTGCCTCAAGCCCTATTTTGTATTTTATTTAGAGACAGAGTTTCACCAAGTTGCTCAGGGCCTCACTTTTGTGGAGACTGGCTTTGAACTCATGATCCTCCTGCCTCAGCCTCCTGAGCCACTGGGATTTCAGATGCACTGTGGTGTATTCACATATGTTCAGGAAAGTTCTGTCACATCCATTCCACTACCTGTTGTCCATTTTTGGCTTAGTATACAGCAGGTGATGAGACTGAGAATGATGGTGACAGTGAGTTAGCTAATAATGACCAAATGAAATACTATTTATTTCCCTGAAGTATATTTTATTGATATTAATAGCCCCTCCCTAAGATCAGAAGCACCCGAACCTGCACTGGGGTCTGCTGAGGGGTGTCTTCCTTCCAAGCCACTCTCCATTTCTCTCCTCACCAACTGTGTTATGGTCCCTGATCTGAACAGGTCCTTTTGATTACATCATGCATCAGAGGATGGCCGTGATTTGGGGAACTGCACACCTGTGCAACATCTAGAGCGACTGCATCCTTGATGCAGGTAATTAAAGATGTCCCAACGGTGTAATGTCTCTTTGGAAGACTCCCCGGCCTTTGCCTTCAGATATAGCAAGTGAATGCTCAGATTTCTCTTTGATATTTTTTAAAAATATTTTTTTGTAGTTGTGGATGGACAGAGGCCTTTACTTTATGTGGTGCTGATGAATGAACCCAGAGCCTCCCACATGCAAGGCGAGCGCTCTGCCACTGAGCCCCAGCCCGGCCCCCTCTTTGACATTGATTACTCCACATATGTTTGGCTTTTCCTGATCTGCCCACCTAATCTATCACTCCTCTTCCCCACTGTGGCCTCTCTCAATCTGAGCTGTTTCAGAAATCCGTGTCACTTTCCCTGGGCTCCATGTCCTTACAGACAGAATTTCAGGTCTCTTGAGAGTATCTGGCTTGCCCTTGTGTGTAAATGCAGATATTTTTGCATGTGACCATTGGCCACCCAAGCATCGGGTCAGCGTTGACACTGCTAAGACAGACCTTACTTGAGGAGTGTCCCCAGCTCATCCTGCTGAGGGGAGAGAGCCTCTGTCCTGTCTCCTGGTCTACAGGACAGGCTAGGTGGGCAGGTTTGTCAGGAAGCGGGGCTGGGAGAGGTCACAGCCAGAATGTGGCTCTTGGCTTCTTTCTCTGAAGTGCTCATAGCCACCAAAATTCCTTTCATAAAAATAACATATCACAGACATAGCTGTATTCCATCCTTTATAAGACATTAGAAAATCTAAATCATATATATGTGTATCTATGCACACACACATACACATTAGTATAAGGACTTCAACCCAGGGGGGCTTATCCACTGAGCCACATCCCAGCCCATCTTGTATTTTTCTTTAGAGACAGGGCCTTGCTGAGTTGCTTATATCCTTGCTAAGTTGCTGAGGCTGGCCTCCAATTTGCTATCCTCCTCCCTCAACCTCCTGAGCAACTGGGACGACGCGTGTGCATCACTGTGACTGCCCTGTGTGTATATTTCAGTGATAGAGTTGTGATTGATCTAAAAGGGGGACATAGGCTGGAGATGTGGCTCAGTGCTCTCTGGTTTCCAACTCCAACACACGTGCTTGTGCGCGCGCACACACACACACACACACACACAAAAAAAAAAAGACTAATAAAATGGAGACCACTGGATAGCCAGAAAGATCTTTCCTGACACTACAGGAAAGACACATGATGACTGTCACTGAACTACATTGTGACCCTTTTCCTGATCTGTGCCCTAAGGGTCAGGGATTAACTCACACCTGCTCAGAACAGCTCCATCCAGATGTATTCTGTAAGGACATCCTCACCAAGTTTTCTAGTACAGTTTTTATGTGTTACCTTTTAAGTGTGGGGAAATACCATTGCTTCTTGGAAAGAGAGGTGACAGTTTAGAGTCCCATGGAGACCCATCTTTCAGGGACTGTTTGGACACTTCTCCTTTTCTTAAGATGTTAAAATGGAACGACCCTGAATCTATGTAAAGTATGTTTCTTTTTACCATCCCTATTCCAAGTGCTGAAATAGGGAGAAAAATTGAACTTTCTGCTTATATTTGGTAGACTCTGCTCTCTACATCAATTATCCTGGCATGATAATTAAGAATGAGTAATATGTGTAGCTATCTTGGAGCATTCAAAGGAAACACCTGAACAGCTATCAGAGTTCTTTGTACAGAGACTGCCAAAGTACTCTTTTCTGGCAATATTTTATTCTCTCTGTATTAATATGGGAGATAGCTGAGCAATTATTACAAAGAAATTAATTTTCAGGCACAGTGGTGTCATTCCAGCAGCTTGGGAGGCTGAGGCAGGAGGATCCCAATTTGGAGGCCAGCCTCAGCAACTAAGTGAGGTCCTAAGCAACTCAGTGAGACTCTGTCTCTAAATAAATATTAAAAGGGCTAGGGATGGGGCTCATAGGTTAAGCAACCCTGGGTTCAATCCCTGGTACCCCTCAAAAAACAATCCACTGTAATCAAGACAGCACTGACGCACCCTAACCTATGCAAGTCTGATCTATTTAGTCTCTGCTCAGGGGGCCTCCTTTCCACTGGTCTGCAATCCTCCCACTGAAATCCACCAGAACTTGTAAAGCATGAACTACACAGTTGTGCAGATAAAAATCCACCTATCCTTGAGGCAAGCGGTCTTGTTCTAACTGATGAAGTTCACTGTCCTTTTCATGAGGAATCACCCTTCCATTTCTCCACAGACCCTGACAGAACACCTTCCACCCCCTGTAAGATGAGCAAAGGTGGCCTTTACAGAATTCCTGCCCTAAGGGATGCCTTTCTGTCTGAAATTGGCATTGGGGTCTTGGCCAACACCATTCTCTTTCTCTTCCATGTTTTCTCGTTCCTTCTGGTGTACATGCCCAAGCCCACAGACCTACCCATTGCTCTCCTGGCCCTGATCCACCTGCTTTTGCTGACCGTAATGGGCTTCATAGCTACGCATATTTTTATGTCTCTCTGGAGATTCTGGGATAACATCACCTGTAAATCCGTCATCTACCTGCACAGGCTGATGAGGGGGTTCTCCATCTGCACCTCCTGCCAGCTGAGTGTCCTACAAGCCATCAGCCTCAGCTCCAGAGGCTCCCCCTTGGCAAAGTTCAAACCCAGGTCCCCTCAGGACAGCCTGAGACCCCTATTTTCCTGTGTGTCTTGTACATGTCTGTTAGCAGTCACCTCTTAGTCTCCATCATCGCCACCCCCAATTGGATCTCATGGGATCAGATGTATGCCACTGAATCCTGCTCTGTTTGGCCCATCAGTTACTGGATCCGGCAGATGGTGTCCACCCTGTTTACCTTCTGGGAAGTCTTCCTCATGGGGCTCATGGCCCTGTCCAGTGGGTACATCGTGGCTCTCCTGTGTAGGCATAAGAGGAAGTGCCAGCACCTCCATGGCACCAGCCTGTCCCTGAGAGCCTCCCCAGAACTGAGGGCCACCAGGACCATCCTGCTGCTCATGGGACTCTTCATGCTCATGTCTGTGTTGGACTACATCATCTCCTCCTCAAGAATTATATGGAAAAATGACCAAATTCTTTATTGCATCCAAATCTTTGTGGCTCATACCTATGCCACAATCAGTCCTTTGGTGTTCATTTGCACTGAAAAATGCATAATTAATTTTTTCAAGTCCCTATGGGGAGGTCCTTAAATGCTCAATTGTTCAGGCATGAATACATTCTGGTAAGATCAGCTAATATCACTGGCTGCACAACAGTTCATCAGAGCATTATGTACATGCATATATTATGTGTACATATACACCATATACAACATACTTGATTTCTATGTGTATATATCTATATGTAAACAGCAGGTCACACACTCAGATATATATATATATATATATATATATATATATATATATATATATATATATATATATGCTCTTGTAAAGGGATACTGGGGATTGAAATCAGAGGCATTCGGCCATTGAACCCCATCTGTAGTCCTATTCTATATTTTATTTAGACAGGGTCTCAGTGAGTTCCTTAGGGCCTCACTAAGTTGCCGAGGCTGGCCTCGAACTTGCAATCCTCCTGTCTCTGCCTCCCAAGCTGCTGGATGACAGGCGGGCACCCTCATGCCCTCTAGACATTGTCTTTTGGTAAAGTTCTGATATAGAATGTGCTGTTTGCATTTTGATGATTTACCTCAATACATATAGATGGCATAGACATCATGAGTAATAGAACACTTACTTTCACCTGTCACACAAATATTTACTTTCTGAATAGGACTTCAAGGGAAAACGGTGAGTTGTATCTCAACTGGGCACAGCCTGGTTTAGCACAGTGTGATATTTGGGTCTGGAATGCCTGGTGCCCAGGTGTTGAAGGACTCATGTCCAGCCTGTGGCACTGTGGGGAGGAAATGAGACCTTTAGGATGTGAGGCCTATTGGGAGGAATATAGATCATAGAGGGCTTGCCCTTGAAGTAAATATTGAACCCTGGCCCCTCCCTGTCTCCCTTCTGGTTTGTGGATACCACGAGGAAAGCAACCTTGTCCCACCCCACGCTCCCCACCATGATGGACGACACTACCACAGACCCAAAGCAACAGGGCCAAGTGGCCATAGATGGCAACCTCTGTAATTGTGAACCAAAACAAAAGAATATTTCCTCCTTTTAAGTTGTTGATCTCTCTGGTGTTTTTCACAGACGTGAAAAATTAACCAAAAGGTTCCTTCCCAGTAGTGGTACACAAGACGTGGTCCTTTCTGTGACTCTAACAGATGATGTATTTCAAAAGCCTTTGCAATGGATTTATGAAAGGAGTTTGGAAGAGTTTGGTGGAGCAGGCTAGGGAAAGTCTAGAATTCCACAGGCAGAGCTTCACGGGTGATCATGGTGTGGGCTTAAAACCAAACTGGCACTGACTGGCATGTGGACAGTACAGACTGTGCTCATGAGTCCTCAGACAGGAGTGAGAGTTCTCCTGGAAATCAGGACAGGCCACCCGTGCAATTCTGGCAAAGAACTTGTTCACATTTGGCTCGTGCTACCAAGACTGTGGGGCAGGCTGAGTTTAAAGATGGTGGGGTCCTTAACTGGCAGAGGACATTTCTAGCTAACACAACATTCAGGCTGTGGCCTGAGCATGGCTGGCTTCTTTATGCCAGATTCATGATGAGGATTCGAAGCAAAAAAAAAAGCAGATCAGAAAGATATGGAAGCCTCCACCGTTTGGTCAGAAAAGAAGCACTTGTAAAGTCCTGTCAAGGAGGAGAGGGTCACTAATGAGATGTCACTATTTTAAAAGAAGCCAAGTACTTTGCACAAGGATGGTAAGAAAGATGCTTTTAGGGTCTATCAGAAATCAGCAAGAAGCCGTCCATGGCAGGCTCAGAGGTGTCAACTTTTTCAAAGAAGACTCTCCTCAGAGAAGAAACTGCAGATGCACTGCTCGTACAATGCTGCTTAGTGTGCACAATGTCAGAGTCCTTGCTAGTAGCAGAAGAGGTGGATGCAGCTGGTAGAGGGCATCAGGGCTGCTGAGTGGGCTCAGGATGGCAGAGATGCCAGGGATGAGGGCTGCCTGCTAAGGGCTGCCTGTTGAGAGGCCTGTGTGCTGCACCAAGCAGGGTCATTGTGAGGAGACCCTTAAGCCCTTTGGAGATCACACGTGCCCTGGGCAGGGAGCTGAAGATCTAGTGTTTGTTCTGCTTTTGTTTTCTGAGCTTTGGAGGTCCTACCAGAAAACCTACATGTACCCATGTCCTTCTACAGTTTCAGGTCCTACATGTTGGTCTTTGACCCATCTTAGTGTGATCCGGGGTGGCTTGAGAGAGAGCAGGTCGTTTTTCAGTCTACCATGTTAATCCAGTCTTTCTGGTACCATTTAATAAAGAGGCAGTATTTTATCCTCTGTAGGTTTGGGGAGACTTTCTTGAGAATCATTTGACTGTAGGTGTGTGGGTGCATTTCTGGCCTGTTCCGTTAGTCTGTGTGTCTGTTTCAATGTCAATATCCTGCTGTCTTAACTACTATGGATTTGTGGTAAGTTTTGAAACGAGGTACTGTGATGTCCTCTGTCCTCTTCCTTTTGTTCAAGATGGTTTTGGTTACTCCAGGTCTTTGCATCTCCATATGAATTTTTAGGATCTTTTTCTGCTTCCATGAAGAATATCACTGGCCTTGTGATAAGGATTGCACTGAAACTGTAGCTCACTTGTGGGGAGGGTGGCCACTTTTAAAACACTCATATTCCTATACTCCAATGATGAATCTGCTGTTGATTTTTCATTCTGATACTTTGCTGAATTCATTTATGAGTTCTGTAAATCAGGTAGGATTTTTTGGAATGTTCTAAATATAAGATCATGTTGTTGTCAAACAGAGATAATTTAAGCTCTTCTTTTCCTGTTTGTATCCCTTTAATTTCCTTTTCTTGCCTAATCGCTCTGGCTAGTGTTTCAAGGACCGTGTTAAATAAGAGTGGTGAAGGTGGATATCCTTGCCTTGCTCCTGCCTTTAGAAGAGATGCTTTCATTTTTCTCCATTCACAATTGGCTTGGGTTTTTTCATACACAGTCTTTACATTATGAGGGATGTTCCTTCTATCCCTAGGTTTTCTGACATGAATGGGTGCTGTACTTTGTTAAATACCTTTTCTGCATTTATTAAGATAATCATGTGATGATTGCCTTTAAGTCTTTTGATGTGGTGAGTCATATTGATTGATTTCTGTTTGTTGAGCCAACCTTACATCCCTGGGATGAACCCCACTTGATCATGATGCACTCTCTCTTTCATGTGTTTTCGTATGCAATTGGCCAATAGTTTTTTTTTTTTTTTTTTTAAGAATGTTTACATCTGTGTTCATGAAAGATATTGGTCAAAAGTTTCCTTTCCCTTGTGGGTCTTTGTCTTCTTTTGGCTTTAGAGTGATACTAGTTTCAGAATTCTCTGAAAATCCTCCATGATTTTTTAATACTTTTTTATTATTTGTTGATGGACCTTCATTTTGTTTACTTATTTACATGTGGTGCTGAGAATTGAACCCAATGCCTTATGTATGCTTGGCAAGTGCTGTACCACTGAGCCCCAGCCCCAGCCCTAAAATCCTACCTTTTGATAGTGGAAATGAAAACTCAATGGATACACACTTATCCCAGAGAAATGAAGGCTTGTGCTCATTTATGTTTGTGCATGAACATTTACATCTCTTTATTGATTTTTTTTTCTTTTGTACTGGGGATGGAACCCAGGGGGACTCTACCACTGAACCTCACCTCCAGTCTTTCTTAAATTTTTATTTTGAGACAGGGTCCTGCTAAGTTGCTGAGGCTGGCCTCAAACATGCGATCCTCCTGCCTCAGCCTCCCAGGTAGCTAGGTTTACAGTTCTGAGCCACCACACCCAACCCACTTTATTCTCAAGAGCCCCAGTGTGGGAAGGACCAAAAATGTTCTTCAATGAGTGAATGATTAAGCAAATTTTGGTGTGTCCATATAATGGAATCTACTCAACCATTAAAAATGAAAGAAGTGGAGTGACATTTTGGAAAATGGTGGAAGAAGAAGTTTCCAGAATCTATTTACTGAAACAAGTGGGCTGCCCAAGGGAGTGTCTGATCCCCCGTTACCCCAGCCAGTGTGTGTGTCACCAAAGATGCCCTTTCCTGCAGTACGTTTCAAGCCCCTGTCTAGGAAGCTGGCAGGATCCTCTGGCCCAGAGAGGAAACGGGCAAACCTAAAGTTAAGTTGAAGATTTGCACAGCCCTGGTGAGGTTCCCTGAAACATCTCATTTTACTTCCCTTTAAAAGTCTCCTGGTGATCCAGGCTGGGGGCCTGGGCCTGGCATCCCAGCAGCTCGGGAGGCTGAGGCAGGAGGATCTCTAGTTCAAAGCCAGCCTCAACAACTCCTCAAGACCCTGTCGCAAAATACAAAAGTAAAAAGGACTGGGGATGGGGCTCAGTGGTTAAGCACCCCTGGGTTCCATCTCTGGTACCAAAAAGAAAGAGAGAGAGAGAGAGAGAGAGAGAGAGAGAGAGAGAGAGAGAGAGAGAAAAGAAACATAAATGGAGGAAGGGAGGGAGGGAGGGAGGGAGGGGAAAGCAATCTCCTGGGAGTCTCCTAACAGCTCTGACCTATACCCCTCCCACTCACTGTCTCCCTCTCAGTCTGTTCTTAGTCTTCATCAACAGGAGAGTAAGGTCACCCAAGGTCCCCTATGCCAGGAGGCCATTGCTCAGGGCCACTACTCCACAACCCCCCCACACACACCTAAGATCAACTACCTGGCGCAAGAAAAGATGGCCCCTCCTGGAGGTGCAGGGGCTGCCCAGGACCAGGCTGGACAGCTCCTGTCCTGGTCCAGCCTCTCCCCACACCCCCTGTCCTTCCACCTCCTTCTGCTGAAGGATTCCCTCAGTGAGTTCCTTGTCCTCAGGGCCGCTTCTCAGAGCCCCCCCCCCCCAACACGTGTACATTAGCCTTCATATTCACACTCTTGAGCAAGGCCCAGTGACCTCAGAGCAGAAAGGGCCATTGCTCCCTGCCTCTCCTTTCTTCCTACCTCCTGCTTCCAGAAGAACCATCTTAGCCCAAGGACACTCCAAACCTGGTCCATATTCCCTCATCCATGCAGGGGTGATGGACAGGCAGCTCTGACCAGCTATTCTCAGCCTTGCCAGGCCTCCCCAGGACACCAGATCATTCTAAGCACGTGACATGTGTGACCACATCCGATGCCCCCCATAACCCTTGAGGTGGTACTAACACTGTCCCCTGGCAGATGACGGTAACTGGGGAGCAGAGAGGCAGAAGACAGGAATTCAGGCTGCAGAGCCCAAGGCCCAGGCCAGACCCTTGCCTGGTGGTACCTGGGGGCTGGAGCTTGGGTCATGACAAGGTCCGCCAGGACAGGTCAGCCACAGTGAAGTCTCCACCCTCTCGCTGCTGTCCACGGTCACTCCCTGGGCCAGCAAAACTCAGGATTTAGCTGTTGCCCTGATTGTGACCTCAGAGGCTTCTATGGGCCCTTCCTGGCCAGAGCCATGGAGTGCAGGCTCCCTCCATGGGGTGACAGTGAGGACCATGGTCAACGTCCGCCCCAATGGCCTCTCCTAACCAGAGCGCAGTGGCCCGGCATCTGCTTGAGGTCCCCCCTGGGGCTGGGCCTCCCTTCTGGCTGAGCCTCCCAAGGGAGGCTTGTGGCCAGGGGTCCAGCCTTGGGGAAACCATAGCAACCCTCCTGTTGTCCTTCCTGGACTGTCTGACCCATGCCCCACCATGGTCGTGCTCAGAATTGGGGATGGGGCTGCCTGGTGAGCTCTGGCAGCCAATGTGGCCAGGAAGGATAGCCCCAAGTCATTTTGGGGAGCAGCAAGTGGCCAGTGGTTGAGATGATCCAGGATGGATGCTCATGAGGTCAGAGGGCTGCCCCGGACTCCCACCCCTGGGAAGCCGAAGGAGTCAAGGTGCTAGGCCCGTGCCCCTCACGTAGGCAACTAGTATGGCCACCATGGAATGTCTTTGAGGGACTTCTGGGTTCTGCCCACCCAAACTTTCTGAGGCCACGTATTCCAGCACCCACCCAAAGCCCTCTTGTCCCCTGCACTGGCCTTTCAGAGCTTCCATGTCCCTCCCCAAATCTGGAGGTGATGATGTCATGTCCTCCACAGAGGGGGAGAATTAAGCAAGGCCTCTGCAGCACTGTGTCCCATCCTGCCCTTCTCTAGAGAATACCCCTTGCCTTCCAGCCATGGCTAAAAGGGTCCCGTCCTGACACCCTGCACCATGGAACCGAGAACCCACAAGAGGTGTCCCCAACATAAGAAACCCAAGAGCAAGACCCAAGACAGATTCACCAACAACTTTCCATACAAGTACCCAAAGCCCAGACCCCTAAGTCCCCTGTGCCCCCAGCCCCACCACCAGGGCATTCTGGGGTGTTCAAGGGGCAGAGTCCCCCGTGCCCAGGCCCTAGGAGCCCTGCTGTGGGGACAGTCTTGAGCTGCCTTGTTGCCTACTGTCCCCCACCTTATCCCAGCCCAGGCTGAGGGGCCTCCAGAGAGGTGCCCAGGTCAAGCATGCAGAAGGGTGCCCGGCAGGTAGAAAGTTCCAGAAGAGCGAACGCGCCTTCGGGGGGCCACCTCCACAAGAGGACACGTGTTGCAGGTTCTTGTGGATGACAGAGCCCACCACCGAGTCCCTGAAAGTCTGGGACAGCAGGAACACCTCCCCCAGGGACTTGTTGCCCGTGCAGAAGAAGCTGGTGGCCACAAGGTCCATCCCTGTCCCAGGGTGAGTCCCGCCCTGGCAGCCCTCCAGTGACCACAGGCCAGCCCAGGACGCAGTATAGGAAAGAACCACCCAGGACACACACCAAAAGCAACAGGGCTCACTTGCCGGCGACAATGCATCATGATCCCGAGGGTCTGGGACAAAGGCCTGCACCCCAGCTTCCTGGTGCCCCAGCCCTACCTGGTGTCCCGGCCTCTCCCACACAGCATGCACCTCGGCCTCTTCCCCTAAGCCCCACTGTCCCCTTCTCATGGAGCCGCAGGACCATCAGGTTCCCAAGTCCTGCCACAGACCCTGAATGGAACCCCCCTTAGGTGAAATGTGATCTATCTAGTGCCTGGTGGCTACATGTGGGAGAGGGTCCCCACCTTGTCCCTCATTTCTGGCCTCCTGCCTGAGCCTCCCCCTGGGAGCCATGAAGGCCGGCCTTCAGAGAAGGGCAGGGAGCGAAAATGGTGGGGCATCAGGGAGCTTGGGGAAGGAGGGGCTGAGGGATTTCACATGCTGATGCCCCATGAGGGAATAATGTAAGGTCCCTCCTAGAGAGATGGACAGGCCACTTTCAATCCCTAAGAGACAGGCAGCGGGTGGGTCTCCCTGGGTGGAAGTGCCAGCCAACATGTCCCCACATGTATCTACTAAAGAGGGTGGCCTATAAAGGGTCTGGTGAAGAGAGGTGTCCCTGCCCATCACCTCATGCATGGGTAGCACTTGAGGACCCCTGGCCATGCGCCGGGCAGGGGGCACAGGAGGCCACAGGGACCTGCCAGATCTGGGCTTGGGTGTTGGTGGCCACAGGAGGTGAGCCTGTGGTGCACTCTGGCCTTCCTGGGCAGCCAGCAGGTCATCAGGCTCGGTGGGAGAGATGAGGACAGGTCATAGCCGCTCTTGTTAAAACCACCCCGAGGGAGCCCCCTCTGCCACCCCTGGACCCCACTGGCTGTGTTCCCGGGGTGAGGTGTGGATGTGGCTGGCTCCCTAGGCTCAGGGCTCCACAGCACACCGCATCAGCCAGCATCTACCCATCGCCACCACAGCCACCCCAGTGCCACCTTTGGGAACACAAGTTACTGAGCCTCCACTTCCCCAAGCAAGCCGGACAACCGCCATTCCCTCTGCACAGCGACACTAATGACCCCTGGCTCAGGGAAGCAAATCAGCCATCAAGGGGCTTCTCCTAATGCCCCCAGGTCTGTGGTGACCTTCCTCTCAGCCACCTTCTCCTTGGCATGCTTTGGGCAGAAGCTGCAGAGTCTGTCGTGAGGGGAATGCCCTGATGGCCACGGGAGACCAGGACCTCTCTGCCTCCCCAAGAACCACATCTACCACATGTGTACATAGTAATAAAGTTTGTACATTGAAATCCCACTTCTGCGTGGACTGGTCACTGTCTCAGAGCCTCTCTTTTCTGGTGTGTAGAAGTGGTGTCATTATGTATCATCTTGCAGGACTGGTGTAAGGCTCAGGAAGAAAGCACATGTCTCCGGAGGCTGAGGCAGGAGGACCCAAAGTTGGAGGCCAGCCTCACCAACTTAAGTGAGGCCCTAAGCAACTTCATGAAACCCTATATATGAAAAGGGCTGGGGATGGGGCTCAGTGGTTAAGCACCCCTGGGTTCAATCCCCCGAACCAGAAAAAAAGAGAAATAAAGCAAATGTCACTAAGGACTTGATCCAAATACACATGGAAGTCAAGATGATAGGACACGCTAGTCACTCCAGTACTGTCAGAAATAGTGAAAGACCTCAAAACAACCAAACACTACTAGTAGGAAACTACAGATATTTATACCTACTCAGACATACTGTGTAGACTTTAAAAGTGAAGAACCAACTCTGTATATTGATTTGGAATGATCTACAAGACAGATTAAGAGGGGTTTTGCCAGGCTCAGTGGCCCACGCTTGTCATCCCAGTGACTCAGGAGGTTGAGGCAGGAGGATCGTGAGTTCAAAGTCAGCCTCAGCCAAAGGAAGGCCCTAAGCAACTCAGTGAAACCCTGTCTCTTAATAAAATGCAAAACAGGGCTGGGGACGGGGCGCCATGGTCAAGTGTCCCTGAGTTCAATCCCTGGTTCCCAAAAAATAAAAAAGGCCATGTGACCTTTAGTTCCTGTTGTCTGTCACTTGAAGAAAGGAGGACTGTCTTAATAGTTACCAGCAAAGGGGGTGTCAAAAGAAAGGCCACCCGAGCACCTCCTGTGTCACCCAGTTCTGAGCACAAGACTCTCTTGGGTCATCCACTGAGGATCCTGCCTTGAGAGGGCAGTGGCCAGATGACCTGGCTCCACCCAGAAAGGATCAAGAACTGAGGACAGCCAAAGAGGACACCAGGAAGAATCTTCCAGAACCTCCTGGTTCCCTGCAGTCTTCAAGGGCCCGACAAACAAGTACCCAATCATACACATGCACACACACACACACACACACACACACACACACACACACAGTGGTTCTAAGGACAGGGCTTGGCTGAGCTGGTTTGGTGTTGAATCTTTAGCCTGGTCATAGTGAAAGATGAGACTGTCTCCAAGTTGTCACTGGATGGACCCTCATACCTGCACTTAGCACTCCTGCTGCCCCAGGGCACCCCCTCTGCACACCTGGGGACTGCTGCAGATTAAGTCAGGTTCTGCGACCACTGTACTCCAAACCCTCATGGCCATCTGGATTTCCTAGGCCACTCAGCAGCAAGGGAAACTCGGGGATTTCCCAAGATCTGACAGCCCCAGGTCCCTTCAGCAAAGGCACCAGAGAGGCAGAAAAACTCCATCCAATCAAAAAGTAACAAAACACTTTTATTTCTAAAACAGAACTCCTCCACCCCCAGCCCCACCAATGTCCTATGTAATCTGCCACCAAGGTGTGCCCAGGGCTCCTCTGGCACCCAGAAAGATGTAGCATCTGTAAAGACTGAGATCAAAGGGGAACTCAGGGCGGGGCCAGCCACAAGGGACCTATCTGTGACCCGCGGAGTGGAAGGCAGCTCACTCTGGATCCTGAGACTGGCCCAATGGAGATCTTCTCCCCTTGGCCAGGTCTGTCCTTGCCCAGGTGGGTTAGGTGGGCAAGGGCACTAGTTGGGGCCACAAGAGCCACAAGGTAGCATTCTGCTCTATGGCCCCATGAGCAGGATTGGGTCAGATTTGACCCTCAAATTGGCCACTTGCAGCCTAAAAACGAAAAAATGGATTATAAACTCTTGGCCACCCAAGCGGCTTGGGAAGGTACCTGTCACCTGGAGCAGGTAGAAGAAACAGGCAGAGGCAGGGTGACAGGTCTACAGCCACTTGAGCCAGGCAGTACCCCAATCTGGCCACGGGGGACCTGCACCCAGATGGGTGGCTGGCTCAGTAAATGTGTTTGCAGTGGTTCTCAAAGGGGGAGTCTTTCTCGGGCCCATCGCAGACCCCCACGCAGCCGCCACGTCCCAGGCCCTGCCGGGAAAGCACTGCCCTTCTTGCGGCCACCACAGGGACCCTAGCGCAGCCACAGGTAGGAGGGGGCCCAGTAGTTGAAGAGCAGGAAGTCCATCTTGTACAGATCGAAGAGGCGCCGCTGGTAGAAGGGGCTGATGTCCTGGAAGAGGCGCGCAGCCAGATCACGCGCAGGCAACGCCCGCAGCGCGGGGAAGCTCAGGTCCTGGGTGCCCACCAGGCCCAGCACAAAAGCCAGGTCCTCGGCCAGCGTCTGGAACTTGCCCATGATGTCATAGTGCAGGCGACACGGGTGGCAGAGCACGTGGGCACGCTCCCAATGCTCGTTGAAGGGCTCGTCGCGCCGCGTGCGCGGGTCCAGCACGTAGGTCAGGAACTCAGCAAAGCGCACGTCGGGCAGCGGGTCAGCGCCTCAGGCTGGGCGCAGGGATGCAGGCGTCGCAAGATGCTCATGCCATAGCGGCGCTGGAAGGTGGCGCTGTAGGGTCGCGAGAGCTTGTTGCGGTAGGCGGACGCCAGGCACTCAAAGGGCTCACGCATGAACAGCACAGAGGCGTGCAGGCGCTGGTTGACCTCCGCGGGGCTAAATTCGGCCAGTGAGCGCAGGCTGCCCGGCGCGTGCGCCTCATGCTCGGGGATGGCGCGCGCGTCGCCAAGGGCGCAGCCGTTCAGTACCAGCAGCACTCGCTTCCAGTTGGTGCAGGCCACCTTGGGCACATAGCAGTAGAGCAGCCCGTGCGCATCGTCCACCAACACGTGCCGCAGGTCCTCTGGCTGCAGCAGCCGCTGCCGGAGCATGTGACAGCTGCAGGCTCGGCGGAGCAGGTCGGCATGCTGCCGGTGCACCTCCGCTAGGGCCGAGAGCGGGCCCTGCGGGTGACAGGGACACGCATCAGAGCTGCTGGCCCCAGTGAGCTCCTGGGCCCTGGGGCTACCAGATGAGGCGCGCCCAGGGACTCGCGAACCTGGACTAGACCCCGGGCCTGGCACCGATCGCGGCCACCAATCCCAGCAGGAGAATCAGACCTGGACTTGGAGCGGGCCCAATGGGACCTAACCCTGCTGAGGCTCTGAGAAGGACGGGACCAATCGCGTGCACTGGAGACACCCTCAAGTATCAGGAGAGGCGCTCAGAATGGACAGGACAAGAGAAGAATGATGTCCAAGTGGCCTTGCTGTGCCAGGTGCGGTGGCGCACGCCTGTCATCCCAGCGCCCTGGAGGCTGAGGCGGGAGGATCACGAGTTCAAGGCCAGCCTCAGCAACTTAGCGAGGCCCTAAGCAACTGAGCAAGACCCTGTCTCTAAATTAAAAATATTTAAAAGGGGCTGGGGACATGGCTCAGTGGTTGAGTGTCCCTGTGTTCAATCCCCGATGCCAAACCATTTTCTTAAATAAAAATTAAAGTTTAAAAAGGGCTGGGGATGGGGCTCAGTGGTTAAGCACCCCTGGGTTCAATCCCTGGTGCAAAAAATAAAAATAAATAAATAAATAAACAAAACAAAGGATATTTTCAACTTACAATGGGCTTTTCCGGCTGTAACTCCATCCTAAATCAATAAGCAGCGCACAGGGAGATGGTGGGGGTGTGCGCACAGTGCGCACTGGGAGCTGAGTATGGGCAACGGCCTTACAAGCATGCGCAGTGGATCCCATGGTCCTCTGCTGGAGGCCAAGAAGAGGGTGGGGCTCCTAAAATTATGGGGCTGGAGGGATGAGGGATTGCAGGAAGGGTGGGTGGAGACCCCAGGGGTCTCAGTGTATCCCCAAGACCTGCCCTTGTCACTCACTGGACAAAGCCTGAGCTAAGGAGCATGACCCCCATGCCCCGGATCCAGTCCTGTTTGCCAGCAGGTACACGCAGGCACTCTGGGTCCCCATAGCTGGGGATGCAGCCGTGGGATTGGCTCTGTCCACCTACCTGTTCCAGGTCACAGAGTAACTGCAGGGGACTCTTCTTCTCCCCTCTAAGCCAAATGGAGCCCAGGGACATGTTTTCAAATGCTGTGGGGACACAGAGAAGAGGTGTCAGTGCTGTATGGGGTGAGCAAGCCGTGGACTCGGGGGTCTGGACACATCTGGGACTTGGGAACATAATCTCGTTCCTACGTTTCTTGGTCTCCCTAACACTATAGAATAATTTGGTGCCAGGGATTGAACCCAGGGGCACTTAACTACTGAGCCACGTCCCCAGCCCTTTTTATTTATTTGGGAGGCTGAGGCAGCCTCAGCAACTTATCGAGACCCTGTCTCAAAACACATTTTTCAGGCTCCCTCAACACCCCAGACTATGCCATGTGTCCCTGGAACAAAAGCCAGACTCCCCTGTGACCAGGGCACTGGGAGGAGGCAGAGACCTGCCTGAGACCCTTGGGGGTCAAGGATGGTTCTAGAACTTGGATTTCTATCACCAGACTGGGACTCAGGAACCTCTGGGGAACCTGTGGTTGCCTTCCCAGAACAACACACTCACCAGGAGAGGGCAGCCATGTTGTCTGGTCCCTCAGAGTCAGAGAGGCCCCAGGTAGCCACGGCTGCTGGCCAGGTACAGCAGCTGTCCCCTGGGCTGAGCTTGTAGGGGGGAACCTCACCACCTAGAGAGAAGGCGGGTTCTTATTGTCATTTTGCAGATGAGAGTTGCCCCTCTAGCCTGAGGTCACTTAGTGAAGGGGTGTGTCCAGGGCCACAGCTGGGAGCGGGCAGCTCTGGAGAGCAGCCCGTCTATTCCAGGGCCCTGCAATTTGGACCAGATGCCCCGCCCTTGCCCAGGGCCTGTTATTTCCTGGGCAGATCACAGCCTGCAGCAGTCCCCAAGGGCCAGCAGGCAGTGGGGACAAGTGGTCAGGCATCAGAGAAAAGTCCAAAATAGCTGTGGCCACTGATTACAGGGCAGGTCCAGCCCTACCCACACCCATGCCCGCCCAGCACCCAGACCACAGGACCCAGATGGGCAGGCTGGCCACAGACAGGGATAGAAAGGACAGAGGATCTAAAGAGGGGTGTCCTAAAGCTCCCCCGGAGACCCTCCAGCAGGGCCACACCAGGGGACCCACTCCCATTACCTGGACAGCCTGGGCCAGTGTCCTCAGCTCCATGTCCCTCCTAGGGCGACAGGCCTGGACCTGAGCTAAGGCCTGGGTGACTCATGGCAGCCACCAGGAACCATGCTGGGGAGAGAAGGGCGTTTTTGCTTTGAAAATGGAGAAACAGGAGGCGGGGGAGGGGCTGGAGGAGGGAGCAGGGATGTCAAAGAGACCAGGAGAGGCCACCATGGGTAGGGGACAAGTTATCTGGAGACTCCCCATGCTGTGGGCAAAGGTCACACCACCCAGTTTCCAGTTAATAAGTTGTGGCTAGTGGAAGTGTTGCAAGACGCTGCGAGCAGACAGCCACACCACAGCCTGGCTGACCAGCAGCACCTACACTGCAGGGCTCCCAAACGGAGTCTCCAAGACCCTGTTCTGCTCAGGCTCAGGATGCCCATTGTCCCCAGCACCTGAGGTCCCTGGGCCCCTTCCCTCACCCTCTCCAGGAAGGAAGATGTGGAAGGACATCTCCGTGAACACAGGGCCTTAATCACAGAGCCACATCCCCAGCCATAGTTTGTGTTTTATTTAGAGACAGGGTCTCACTGAGTTGCTGAGGCTGGCCTCCAACTCCCAATCCTCCTGCCTCAGTCTCCCTAGTCACAGGAATTACAGTTGTGTGCCACAGCAAGTGTCATCTCTGTCTTCCTTATCCCACACAAGCCAGTCTCCCAGTTGGTGGGAGGAGGGATGTCAGAAGGGTCAGAACTCAGAAGGTGACCTGGTGACTTGGGAGGCTGGGGCAGGGGAATCACAGGTTGGAAGCCAGCCTCAGCAAGTTGATGAGATCTGTCTCAAAGTAAAAAATAAAAACAGCTGGGCAGGGTGGTGCATTCCTGTCATCCAGTGGCTTGGGAGGTTGAGGCAGAAGGATCTTGAGTTCAAAGCCAGCCTCAGCCACTTAGGAAGGCCCTGTCTCCCTATATATAGGTGATTCCAGCTCCTTCCTGGGCCCAGAGAGGCCCCAGCTGCATCCAGTCATGGAGGGAGTCGCAGAGGGGCTGGGGGAGTGGGCAGAGGCCCGGTGGGCACCCCAGGGTTCCCCCTGGCTTTGCACACCTGGACCCTGGACCAGCCCTGGCCTCCGTCCCAGAGAGAGGTGAGGCAGGGCCAGAGCAGGCAGGTCCTCATCCCAAAGCTGCAGGAGCTCAGTACTATCCCCAAGGGCACCCGGGTGTGGGCTGACTGTGCCTTTGCTGTGGGCTGTGACAGACACCTACACCTTCCTAGACACAGCCTCACTTAAAAGGGCTTGTTGAGTGGCCTTTAGGCCACCAGCCCGGGCCCTCTGTCCCTCTGTGGGTAAATATTCCCTGGGCCTCATTCTTTGGGTCACCCTGATCCCAGAGTCCTGCTGTCCCTCCCTCCCTGAGGTACACAGCTATCTGGAGGGTCCAAGGGTTTCATAGAGACCACAGTGGGGATGTGGGAGGCCAGAAGAGACCCCAGACATCCCCCCTCCACACACACATACAGGGAAATGACAGTCACCAAGATCAGGCCACTGAGTAACCCCCAGCTCCAGACAGACTACATAGCTACCACTTAACCATCTACACTGTGGTCCACTCTGACCTCAGTTTCCTCCTCTATGAAATGGGCTGCTGGGAGATTTTCAAGGAGGACCTCTGAGCACTCCAAGTAGACACGCTGTCCTGTTCCTGGCCAGGGAGTGGCTGGGGACTGCACAGTGGGGACTGGCCGCCCAGTTCTCCCAGCCAGACCAGACCTGAGGGGGGTCCAGAGAAGCACCAAGTGTTCCTAGGGTGTGGACTGCAGGGGACTCCAGGAGGCAGGGCCAAGGATTCAAATAGACAGCTGAAGACTGAAGAGAGTCCAGTGTCCCCTCACGGTTACAGTCCTGCTCCCATCGGTTACCTCCGGTGGACTGCATTCCAGGGTGGCCAAATGCTCTCCACCTCCTCCTGCCTTCAGAGCCACTGAAGGGGCAGTAGGTGACCCCGCGATCTCCAGGGGACAGGATGCTGTGGGGTTGGGGGTTGGGACCCAGAGCATGGAGGGGTGGCGGGAGCCGGGCTGTCACCCGGGCTGTCACTCACCAGGGCGCAGGGTGCACAGCAGTAGCAGCAGTGCAGCGCCCAGACCCGCGACCACCAATGCGCGCCGCCTCCAGGAGCAGCGCCAACCCATGCTGCACCACTAAGGGGCTACAGGCCTACACAGCGCGGGGACATTGGCGCCAGGCTCCAGGACCCGCCCTGCCTGTCCGGGTGGTGCATTCCAAGGAGCCTGGGGACTGGGGAGGCGGGCGATGGCAGGTGGGGACACAAGTCTTCGGACTCTGCCCCCACGGAATAGGTCAGCAGCTCGCCCAGGTTAGAGGCTGGGCGGGTGGGAACTCGTTGCCAGAAAGTCCCTGCCCTGGGGTGTCACAAGAAGTCTTCACCAGTGGTGAAGTGGGAGGAGCAGGTCCCTCCTAGCTACTGTCCCTTGGCATTTGGTTTCCTTACAACAGCGCCCAGGGCTGGTCTGGGGTGAGCCCAGGAGCCTAAGGGAGTGGCCCCTGAACCTGAGTCCTACAGGAGCCCCATCCCCAGGATCAGGCACAAGAGTGTCCCTTATTCCCCCATGGACCATCCTGTCCCCTACCTTCCGGACCAGATGGCAGCATCCTGCCTGAGTTCCGGCTCCTGCAGATCTTGCCCAGCCTCTGGAAGGGGAAGGGACCCCCTGGGACATGCCCCCCTATCCTGCTGTGCCTCATCTGTGTCACTCAATAGTTCAGGCACCAGGAAGATCTCAGAAATTGCCTGGAAAGATAAAGAAAGGCAGGAGCCGGGCCAGTGGCCCACACCTGTAGTCCCAGTGGCTTGGGAGGTTGAGGCAGGAGGATCACAAGTTGGAGGCCAGCCTCAGCCACTTAGCGAGGCCCTAAGCAACACAGGGAGACCCTATCTCTAAATAAAATATAAAACAGGGCTGGGGATGGGGCTCAGTGGCTGAGGGCCCCGGGGTTCAATCCCTGGGACCCAAAATAAAGAAGAGGCAGAAGATGGAGTAAATAATAGTTGTGGTGGCTTGAAGATGTGGCCTCAACTGGTGATCATGGTTCTCAAGTGACAGGAAACCCAACTCACAGACAGAACCAGACACTCCTTATCATGTACTCTTCCAGCCTTGGTGACCTCCCGGTCACCCCCAGATTGGTCCAGGACCCAGAGCTTCCAAGCCATCAATGTCCCCTGCCACCCCACTTATAACCTAACCCCATTCATTAGTTTCCCCACCTGCCCTCCCAGGTACCAGGTCCAGCCCCTGGAGTCCTGCTGCGTGTCCTGGCTCCAGGCTGCCAAATGGTGGCCACAGTTGAGAACAACATCTCGCCTCTCTGTGTTCAGAGATGGTCCTGGAGATGGGGAGACCCACTAGAAGGTTCTGGGGGGAGGAAGGTTAAGAGGCCTCGCAAGAGGCCCAGAGTCTCGGGAACTTCCCTGAGAAGTTCCTTTCCACATCTGCTGTCCCCCAACAGACACTGCCCCTCTTTCATTCCTTCCACAGGTAGCAACCCCCTGTATGCACAGGCACCAGTGGAAAGAACGAGACGGTCACAGCGTCTGCTCTCATTGACTTTATGTTATATACGAGGACATAGAAAATAGGGACAGATGGATATGAATGGTGACATGAAGAAAATAAAGTGTATTAGAGATGGGCAGCTTAGCCGGGCACGGTGGTGCATACCAGCAATCCCAGCAGCTTGGGAGGCTGAGGCTGGAGGGTCATGAGTTGGAGGCCAGCCTCAGCAATTTAGCAAGGTCCTATGAAATTCAGTGATACCCTGTCTCTTAATAAAATATAAAAAGGCTGGGGACAAGGCTCAGGGGGTTAAGCACCCTGGGTTCAATCCCTGGGACCAAAAAAAAAAAAAAAAACAAGCCCTGGAAGGTGAGAGCCAGTGACCTTATTGTTGTTCCCTTCACAGGGTGTTTGGACACTTCCTGTCCCTGCAACCTGAGCAGTTAATTACCACCCACTTAATACATAGGGACAGGGCCAAAGGCCACGTGCCTGGTCAGGAGCTGAGCTGGAGTCACACCCAGGTGTCCCTTCCCAGGACCATTGGGACTCAACATGGATTGTGACAGTGGTGTCACACCCCCATAAAATTGCCAAAGCAACCCCCACTTGGAGTCCGACCAGCTTCCCAGAGTCATATTCCACAAAGCATCACCCTCCAGGCGAACCCACTGGAAAGGACCAGGGGACCCCCTGTCCCCAGTAGGAAGCTGGCCCCTCCCCCCGTCACCACCCAGGCAGCCCGCCTATCAATCAGGGACCAGAGGACTTGCCCCTGTGACCTGCAGGTGGCTCCTTCCTCTAGCCCTGGGTCCAATGAGGGGCTGGAGGAGGTGGCCCTGAGGCTACAGGTCCCAACACTGCTGGCCTCTGACTGCCCAGTCTCCTCCTGGCCTCTCCACAGCACTGGCCTTGACTCTCAGCCAGACATGTCCAGCCTCCAGGCACTGTGCTCGGGCCTGCCCCTGTGACCCCTGCCAGAGAACTGGGGATGCTGGCCTGGGGTGCCCCACGCCCCTGTCAAGACCCCTGGCCTCAGCCCTGCAGAAGAGCAGGTAAGAATTCAGCTGGAGCCTGAGGGGGCCTGGTGTCCCCTAGGTGCCCTCGGATGTCCCCATGGAGACCCTCTACTCCTGCCCCCTACTCAGTCCCTCACCCAGCCGCTGGGCCCTCTCAGAGGAGCGGGGGACAGGCCATGTGGGCCAGGAATCACCATCATCCTTTGCAGATGAGGATCTTGAAGCTCAAGGTCACCGGGCCAGCAAGTGGTGGCACACAGGCCACCTGTAGTGGGAGGACAAACGGGCTGAGTGTGAAATGGCCCAGAGCTAGCAACGGGCCTGTGTACCTTGCCCTGCCCCAAACACTGGCCTTTGGAGCCTGCTGAAGGCAGCATGCGCACAGAAGCTGCCGCTAGCATCCTACCCGGGGGCACAAGGGGGCTGGGGACAGTGGTGTGGCCCTATATAGAGTTTTCCACCTACTTATTTACAATTTTTTTCTTTTTTCTTTTCTTTCTTTCTTTTTTTTTTTTTTTTTTTTTTTTTTTTTTTTGTAGTACCAGTGATTGAAACCAGGGACTCTTAACCACTGAGCTCAGTCCCCAACCCTTTTTTTTTTTTTTTTTTTCTTGAGACAGGGTCTCACTAAGTTGCTTAGGGCCTCTGTAAGGGAGGTGGAAAACAAATTAGCACAAAGATGAAAAGAGGAACCCTACCATTTTCCAGACAAAGACCCCTTGGTTGGCTGCCCATTAAGCTTTCCCCTGAACCCCACCCAAAGTCAGGGTGGTGCTTGGAGGGTAGCTGAGGGTCGCTGTGGTCTGGTAGGGGCTGGGAGGAGCTGGAAAGAGGCAGGGGAAGGGATTGGAGGGAGGATCCTGGGGAGCTCGGGCCTTGGGCAGGGCTGATGCCTCAGGGGGCGGGGCTGATGCAGCAGGGGGGCTGCCACCACAGGGGCCGGGTTGATGCTGCTGGGGCGGGGCTTTTACTCCAGGGGCGGGGCTGGTATCCCAGGGGCGTGGCTCCACTTGGCTCCGCCCATCTGGCTCAGCTCCCAGGTGTCCAGCGGGTAGTTGATCTTTTTTACCCTTGGGTCCCCTACCTGCTGGGAGCCGGTGTCTGGACCTTCAGCCACTGAGGCCCGGAGGGACCTGCTAGTGGTGGCTGTGTGATGGTGATCAGCCTCTGCAGTGACTTATGATGGCAGAAAGACACCCAGGAGCTGGGAGGCTGAGCCCCATGGCTTTGCTCCTGTGTGTCACTGTTGGTTTGAAGGACATGAAACCCTGGGAATGGAGTCCACTTGTGGGGCTGTGAGTTGGATGGGGGCCACAGCTAGGTGTGGGGTGAGCAGCCTTCAGCTGGTCCCCAAATGCTGTGACTCTCATCACCACCTCCTTTACACATTGACTTGGGCTTATTTTTTAATGTGTTTCATTGGTTTTCAACAATTTTAAAAGGTTATTTTATAAGCTAAGCAAATGGCATATCATAAAAGTTTCTTCTTAAGCTTCCCAAGTCGCTGTGACTGGGGTTATTATTATTTTTTTAACTCTCCTTCCACATGCAATCAGTACAGCTGAGATGCCCAAGATGTCTCTATGTCCTTAAAAAGAAAATAAAATCAGGGAGACTTGCCACCCCAGCAACTTGGGAGGCTGAGGCAGGAGGATCGCGAGTTCAAAACCAGCCTCAGCAACAGCGAGGTCCTGAGCAATTCAGCGAGACCCTGTCTCTATATAAAATACAAAATAGGGCTGGGGAGGGGACTCAGTGGTTAGCATCCCTGAGTTTAATCCCCAATATCCCCGACCCCCCAAAAAACATATTTGATACAAATTAACATTATGGAATTAGAAGCTGGTCTTTCTTGTCCAGGGCTTTAGTGAAATGTCAAGTCCAGCCCAGGAATGAAGCCCACGTGGCCTTTAGAATGGGATTTGGACCTCGTGGCCACCTAGTGGCAAGTTGGGAAATCCATATAAGGAAGTAAACTTTTTTTGTTAGAAAGTGAAATTAAAGAAACCAGAGGCGGGTGTAATCTGAGGGGCTGGGGCAGGAGGACCACAGGTTCAAGGCCAGTCTCAGCCATTTAATGAGGCCCTAAGCAACTCAGCTAGACCCTGTCTCTAAATAAAATGCAAAACAGGGCTGGGGACGGGGCTCAGGGGTTCAGCGCCTCTGGGTTTAATCCCCAGTATCCCCCCAAAATTCCTCACATTCAGAGGTGTGGGGATTAAAAAAAAGGGGTGGGGAAGATTACTGCTCTGAGACCTGAAGAGAAGATGGGGAGGAGGGTAAGTGCAAAGGCCCTGGGGCAGACCTGGAATGCGGCAGGCAGAAGGGAAAAGAGTGATTGGAGAGCATGGGGCTTTGGGCTCTTTCCCTAGTTGGGCAAGATGGCCTCTCTGGGGCTCTCCTTTCCCTTGACCTCTTGGTCCTGGCTTCAGGCTCTGCCCTGGCATCGGGGATTTCCTCCCAGTGCCTGGCCTGAGGCTGCCCAGTGGAGAGGGAGCTAGCTTCTGTGCCACTCACACAGCAGGCACTGGGTGGAGGACACCTGCCTTCCCCTTCAGACTGCAGCCTCACTCCCTACCTCCCAGTCACCAGCCTCCAGCTAAGAGTCCTGAGGCCAAGAGATGGTCTGTGATGAGCCAGAGCAGGAGGAGCTTGTTCTGTCTGCATGACGGTAGAGGTGATGCAATCAGGGAGGCCTCCCTGGAGGAGGTGACTGTGCCTATGAGCCAAGGGTGAGGCTTTGGAGGTCCAAGGGTGGGTCAGTGGGAAGGAGCGAAGCCGTTCCAGGTGGGAAGGGAAGAAAGCCCGTCACCCCAGCTGCCTCTCCCTGTCCCCTGCTCAGCTGGCCCTGAGGAATGCCCTACGCTACTTCCCACTCGACATCCAGAAGCTGCTGGCCCCGGATTTCGCCCAGGAGCTCCAGCTGTACGGGCACATCTACATGTACCACTTCTGCCCCACCATCCAGATAAGGTGTGTGTTGATGGGCACAGACCGTCCTTCCTGTTTGATTTGGGAGCAACAGGGCCGGGCATGGTGGCTGTATCGGGGAGGCTGAGGCAGGAGGATCACCAGTTGGAGGCCAGCCTCGACCACTTAGCAAGGCCCTGAGCAATTCAGCAAGACCCGGTCTTGCTGGGGATGGGGCTCAGGGGCCGAGGGCCCCGGGTGGATTCCATCCAAAGACCATGGGTTGGTGGATGCTGCAGGTCAGCAGGAAGGGGAGCCAGGCCTGCCCACCCCGGTGACTGAACCTTCCTTGAAGGGCCTACCCAATCCAGCAGTACCCCAGTCGGACAAGAGTGGCCACCACCATCATGCACATGATCATGAACTACCTGGACCCCACTGTGGCTCACGTAGGGGCTGGGGACACCATGGCCTGGTGCCAGGGACACACTGTGACCTTGTGTGCTTGGAATTTAAGTATCGATTCAGCAGACGCTGCCAGACAAATGCAGGGGTCCCTGAACCCCCTGAAAGCTGTAACTCCATGACCTCAAGAGTCACACAAAGGATGCCTGTAATTTGGAGTGGTTTCGGGTTTCTTGAGAGGCTGGCCTCCAACTTGCAATCCTCCTGCCTCAGCCTCCCAAGTAGCTGGGATTTTACATGCATGCACCAATGTGCCCTGCTCAGTTTTCTGACAGCCACATAAGAAAATACAAAGGAACAGATTTTGTGCTATATTTATCCTAATATATCCCTAGCCCTGACCCCAGTCACACAAGCCAACGTTCTTACAGACATGGGTGTCCCAGGGCCTCACCCCATTTCCTTGCCTCTCTGAGCCAGGCCAAAGAATGAGTGTCCTTCTTCTCCCTGTCCACAGCCCCACAGGTCCTTCCCAGGCCTCTCTCACACAATGCCTTCTGTTCCTTAGTATCCCCAGGAGCTGGCCACCTATGGAGGAAATGGACAAGTGTTCAGCAACTGGGCTAAGGTACTGTGGCCATGTGGCCTCATCCCCACCCCAACCTAGAAAGAGTTTAGACCCCCAAGGCCCTAATCCCTAATGCCCAAGACTCCCACTCAGGACAGTGGACTTTTCAGCTCTAAGAATGAACAGGAGCCGGGCACAGTGGTGCACACTGGTCATCCCAGGGGCTTGGGAGGCTGAGGCAGGAGGATCACAAGTTGGAAGCCAGCCTCAGCAAAAGCGAGGCCGTGAGCAACTCAAGGAGGCCCTGTCTCTCAATAAAATACAAAATAGGACTGGGGATGGGGCTTGGTGGTTAAGCACCCCTGAATTCAATCCCGGTACCCCAAAATAAATAACGGGTAGCAGAAGCATTTTGGAGGCCCCAGGAGTCCCTGGAGTATAATAGAAACCTGGAGGTCAGGGCCACTGGGATGTGGCTTGGGGACCCAGCATTGGGTAGGTACACACAGACACTCACACTCTTATTCTTCTCCCAGTTCTCACTGACAATGTCCTACTTGTCGAAGATGACAGAGGATCAAACGCTGGTCATGTACAGCGGACACCCACTGGGCCTCTTCCCCAGCAGCCCTGGTGCCCCGAGGCTGGTCATCACCAATGGCATAGTGGGTTCCAAAAGAGGGGTCCTGGAGGCACAGAAGAGAGCCCAGTGCCCGGGACGCCATGCGGGCACCGTTTCTGAGAGCTCTCTGCTGTGCCCCCAGCCTGTGGGTCCCCAGCGTCTGCCCCCTCTCTCTGTTCCAGGTCATCCCCAGCTATTCCTTCAGGACAGAGTATGAGAAGCTCTTTGCCCTGGGGGTCACCATGTAAGTTTCAGCTTATTCCTGTGGCATTTTCCCCCATGAGCCAGCCTTCCTCTAAAAATCATTTTTCCCAGCAGTTTAGGAGGCTGAGACAGGAGGATCAAGAGTTGGAGGCCAGCCTTAGCCAAAGCAAGGCCCTGAGCAACTCAGTGAGACCCTGTCTTTCAATAAAGTACAAAATAGGGCTCGGGATGGGGCTCAGGGGTTCAGAACCCCTGGGTTCAATCCCTAGTACCAAAAAAAAGAAAAAAAAATTCTGTGATAACCCCGTACAGACTTGTCCCTTGTCATCATCCCTTAAATGGAACAATATATCAACTATGCCGCCAGCTCTACTGGGTGCTGTGTCACCTGCAGATTGTTCAAAGGTATCCAGGAGGATTGTGTGTGGACTCTTGGAAAATACCCTGTTTTATATAAGGAGGCTTTGGGTGTCTTTGGGGACCCTGCACTGGTGGCCTGGGGACACTAAGGAATGACCGTGATGAGAGGACAGACCTCTACCTGGTGACAGGTACAGGATGTCACTGTGGCCCCAGGAGAGTTTTGCTTCCTCCTGTGCCTGCCCAGGGCGTGATCATGAATCATTGTCACGGAAACCTCTCTCCCGTCCTCTGTCCTTCCCCAGTCAACTGTGGCTCCTGGCTCATCTCAGGTGTCCCCTGTGTGAGCATCTCGTTAGGTAGGTGGACCACTGCAGGCTGCCCCTGCACCTTGACCTTCTGCCCTTGGCAGGACGTCAGGGACTCTGTACCTTCCAGAATACCTGGGTCTCAAGTGTCCTTCTGTCACCTGTCCCAGGACATCATGATCCACTTACCCTCTCGCCTCCTGGTGTGGGTCATAAATAATGCCACAGGACCATCCTGCCCTGGTACATCTTTGTGGCTTGGGGAATGTCACTCTAGGATAATCGCTGTAGAAAATGAACTGACTGGCTGAGGCTGGCCTCCCACTTGCGATCCTCCTGCCTCAGTCTCCTGAGTTGCTGGGATAACAGGCATGAGCCACCAGCACCTTTTTGTTATTAAAGGAGAATGTGTGGCTACCCCTGGGGACAGTCCCACGTTCACTTGAAGCCTCTAAAAGCAGGGAAGTTGTGTCTGTCACCTGCCTCAGCGCCCTCCCCCCACTGCTTCTCTGTGGTCAGGTAAGGGCAGATGACAGCTGGCAGCTACTGCTACATTGGACCCCAGGGAATCATCCACGGCACCGTGGTGAGGATCGGGGCACTTGTGGCCAAGGGGGCTGGGTCCCAGGATGTGGACGGACTGGGAGTGGGCAGCGGGGACCTTACCTGTCCTCTCTGCAGCTGATGGTGCTCAATGCTGGGCATCGGTACCTGGGCGTCGAGGACCTGGCTGGGAAGGTCTTCGTCACCTCGGGGCTGGGTGGGATGAGTGGGGCTCAGGCCAAGGTGGCGGTCACCCTGGGCTGCATCGCAGTGATTGCAGAGGTGAACTCTCTGTTCTCTCCTCCTCCTCCTCCTGCTCCTCCTCCTCCTTCTCCTCCTGCTCCTCCTCCTGCTCCTCCTCCTGCTCCTCCTCCTGCTCTTCCTCCTCCTCCTGCTCCTTCTCCTCCTTCTCCTGTTCCTGCTCTCCTCCTCCTCCTCCTCCTCCTCCTCCTCCTCCTCCTTCTTCTCCACCTCCTCTTCCTCCTCTTCTTCTTCCTCCTATTCTTCTTCCTCTTCCTCCTCCTCCTGCTCCTCCTCCTGCTCTTCCTCCTCTTTCTGCTCCTTCTCCTCCTTCTCCTCCTCCTCCTCCTGCTCCTCCTCCTCCTTCTCATCCTCCTCCTCTTCCTCTTTCTCCTCCTCCTCCTCCTCTTCTTCTTCCTCCTCCTCCTGCTCTTCCTCTTCCTCCTTCTCCTCCTCCTCTTCTTCTTCCTCCTCCTCCTCCTTCTCTTCTCCTCCTCCTCCTGCTCCTCCTCCTCCTGCTCCTCTTCCTCCTCTTCCTCCTCCTTCTCCTCCTCCTCTTCTTCTTCCTCCTTCTCCTCCTCCTCCTCTTCCTCCTTCTCCTCCTCTTCTTCTTCCTCCTTCTCCTCCTTCCCTTACTCCTCCTCCTCCTGCTCCTCCTCCTCCTCCTCCTGCTCCTCCTCCTCCTGCTCCTCTTCCTCCTCTTCCTCCTCCTTCTCCTCCTCCTCTTCTTCTTCCTCCTTCTCCTCCTCCTCCTCTTCCTCCTTCTCCTCCTCTTCTTCTTCCTCCTTCTCCTCCTTCCCTTCCTCCTCCTCCTCCTGCTCCTCCTCCTCCTCCTCCTGCTCCTCCTCCTCCTCCTGCTCCTCCTCCCTCTCCTCCTCCTCTTTTTCTTTCTCCTCCTCCTGCTCCTCCTCCTCCTCCTCTTCCTCCTCCCCCTCCTTCTCCTAATCCTCCTCTTCCTCCTCCTCCTCCTGCTCCTCATCCTCCTCCTTCTCCTCCTCCTCCTCATCTTTTTCCTCCTCTTCCTCCTTCTCCTCTTGTTCCCCTCCTCCTTCTTCTTTTTTTCTTTTTCTCTACCAGGGACTGAACCCAGGGGCTCTTGACCCCTGACCCCCATCCCCAGCACTATGTTGCATTTTATTTAGAGACAGGGTCTCCTTGAGTTGCTTAGGGCCTCACTGTTGCTGAGGCTGGCCTCCACCTTGCGATCCTCCTACCTCAGCCTCCAGAGCCCCTGGGAAGACAGGCATGGGGAACCGCACCCAGCTGAAACCCCTTCTTTTTTTCTCCTTGGTCGGTCTTGGATCACACAGATGTTCTTACGCAGGAAGCAGGAGGGGACCGGTGGCTAGTGTTCTGTGATTACCGTGGGTGGGTTTGTCCCCAGGACTGTGTGGAGTCACCCTCTACAGAAGCTGGGCTCTGCTGGGAAGGGAGCCAGGATGAGGAACAGTATGCAGGGACCTCGCTGTGTCTCCTGAGACTATTACAAGAGCAAGTGGTCTGCATGGGCGAGGGCACCTTCTGAGTGGAGGGTGACATGCTGGGGCGATTTGTCATTGAGTGGCCCTGTGTCTCAAGGCGCCAGGTTGATAAAGCAGCTTTTGTCAAACATCACCAGCAAGGGTGGCTAATGGAAGTGACTGACAGCTTGGACCAGTGCATCCAGAGACTCAGGTGAGGATTGGGTACTGGGCTGCAGGGGGCTGGACTGGGCTGCTTTGGGTGGCCTGGGGACCAGCCACAGTTGGCACGTCATGGGAGGGATATTTATCTATTGGCAGTACCATGGAGGGGACACAGGAGTGCTCTACCACTGAGCCACATCCCAGTCTCTTTCTAAATTGCTGAGGCTGGCCTCACACTTGCAGGTCCTCCTGCCTCAGCCTCCTGAGTTGCTGGAATGAGAGGCGTGCACCACAGCGCCCTCTGGAGGAAGAGGAGGTGTCTGGCTGCCACAGGCTTCTCTCTGTCTAGAGTACAGAAAGTCTACACACTCAGTAGGGCCACAGCTCAAGACACGCCTGTTGTTGCTTTTGACACCTCTGCTGCCCACAGGGCCTATGATCCATGCTCATCTTCCTTTTGCCAAAATCAGCTTTGATTTTTCTTGTCCTCCTGTTTCCCCCAAACAATCTTGAGAATTGTCTTTAGGGAATCATATAATTTCAGGACACCCAGGAGGGCAATAGCGATCTCTGTGAGAGTGCTGAGAGTCATAATGCCCTAAATCACTGAGCCACCTCAGAAGGAGTTGTGCACACGTGTCATCCCAGAGACAGGAGGCTGAGGCAGGAGGATCGCCAGTCAGAGGCCAACCTCAACAACTTAGCTGAGGACCTAAGCCACTCAGCCAGACCCTGTCTCTAAATAAAATAGAAAAAGGGAAAAAAGGGCTGGGGACGGGGCTCAGGGGATATATATATATATATATATATATACTGTGTGTCCTGAACAGAGGACAGAGTCCCAGGGGAGGGGTGCGAGTTTGTCGGGGTGGGGGTGAAGCCAGATTTAAAGTTAGGTAGTCAGTGTAGTTAGGTAAATCGGGTGTAATATGGGTCTAATATCGAGTGAAATCTAAAATGGAGACCATGCTGGAGACCATGCGGAGAGTGACTCAGGGAAAACACAGGACAACTCATGGAATGTTAATGAAGTCCCAAAAAGGCCCTAGGCCAAAGTCCACCTCAAAGAAAGGTTAATGAACAGCCCCCAGCAAAAAGGTGCTGACTCAGAAGTCCTTCCTGACCAGATTACTTCTTTGGCCCACCTGTGTCCCACCCCTCGGTCCTTCCCACCTACATTCCATCACTGAAAGAACTATAAAAAGGGGAGACAACATCCCTTCCACGGATTCCACCTATTGGGTCCCCTTCTTCCTCCGGGAGAAGTCTTTTCTGCTGTCCTTTAATAAACTTCTAATTTCTACTCTGACCTTGCCTCGGCATGCTTCTTTGGTGTTATTCTTCAACATTGGGGAAGCAAGAACTCGTCACCGGTCAACAGCGGTAACAGGGGGGGGGGGCAGCTGTGCTGTGGGCCGCTCGGTTTTGCCATCTGCTCTGCTCTGGGGTCCTTCTAGGGAAGCGAGCAAAAAGAAGGTGGTGCTCAGCCTCGGTTACCATGGCAACGTGGTGGATCTCTGGTGAGCGAGGGGTGGGCTGGGCACCCTCAGGAACTCCACAGAACACCCCCCACCCCGCACCCAATGCAGCTGGCATCCCTCAGCTGGCCAGATATTTGCAAAGACGGATGGTCCTCGTCCTCTCCCAAGTCCCTGGCAGCCTTCCCACTGGTCCTCACCAGGGGATGGTGGGCTCTGCTGGCAGGGTGCATGGGTGGGAACCGGGGTGCAGCTCCCTCTGGACGGCCTCCAACCCAGCCTCCAATCCCCAAGGAAGGAGCCACACCCTCCCTGCATTGACCACTGACCCCTTCCCCCAGGGAGTGCCTCCTCCGTGAACTGGACACCACAGGGTAGCTCCTGGTGGACCTAGGTTCAGACCAAACATCTTGCCACAACCCCTTCAATGGCGGCTACTATCCGGTGAAGCTGGGCTTTACAGAGGCTCAGAGGCTCATGGCCTCCAACCCTGCTGAGTTCAAAGGCCTGGTCCAGGAGAGGTGGGGGAGGCCCAGGGCTGCTGGGGAGGGGGGGACTCCAAGACCTTCGGGCAGGGACAGCCCACCTCCTCTGCCCACTATGAAAGGCTGTCCCCTGGTTCAGCAGTGGCCAGCTGCAGGACTCTGGGCAGGACTTTAACATCCCTGAGCCTCTGCCTCCTGTCAGATGGGGTCATGGGCTCACCTAACTCAGGGAATGCTTGGGGACAAACGAAAAGATTTGTGGCCGGGCACGGTGGCACACACCTGTCATTCCAGCGGCTCCGGGGGCTGAGGCAGGAGGATCTCAAGTTGGAGGCCAGCTTCAGCAAAAGCAACTCAGGGAGACCCTGTCTCTAAATAAAATATAAAAAGGGCTGAAGACGAAGCTCAGTGGTTAAGCACCCTTGGGTTCCATTCCTGAGACCAGAAAAAAAAATTGCAAAATCCCTGCCCAATATCCAGCTGATTCTGGTCCCCTATGAGCTTGGGGACAAGGAGGAACTTGCTTGGGGGCTGTCACCTGGGTGAGGAGGGTTTAGACAGACAATGGGGACACCCCAGCACATGCATGGAGTCAGGGGAGTTTGGGGGCGTTGGCATCTTGCAGGGCTTGGACCCTGGAAGGACCCAGAGGGCTCGGTAGGCGGGGCCTGGAGGGCGGGGACACGGGGTGGAGCCAAGGCCCCTCCCTTGCAGCCTGAGGAGGCCATCAACTGGCTGGCCCAGGAGAACTTCTTCTTTTGGGACTATTGCAACGCCTTCCTCCTAGAGGCTCAGCGAGCGGGTAGGCCAGAGGGAAGGGCTGGGAGGGTCCCCTCCTCCTGCTGCACCTGCCACCGAGCCAGCGCCCTGGGAGTTTCCCCTAAGCCTCTACCAGGGCCTTTCTCCCAGAAGCTGGTCCTGCCAGGTGTGCATCTGGGCCTCTCTGGGCCTCAGTTTCTCCACATAGTTGAAGAACATTAACTGCTGGTCAGAGAGCAGGTGGAACACTCAGGGATGAGCTCCTGTCCCTGACCCTGCAATTTCCCTCTTTCAAGATGCAAACTTCTTTCTAAGACAGGAGATCCATGTGCAGAGCAGAGGGTCCAAAGGTGCTCAAAGATGCACGGGGGGCCCGCTAGGTGGCGATCGCCTGTTATCCAAGCAGTTCAGGAGGCTGAGACCTCCATTTATCTGTTGTTATTATTATTATTATTATTATTATTATTATTATTATTATTATTATTATTATTTACCAAGGATTGAACCATTGAACCCAGAGGCGCTTACCCACTGAGCCCCGTCCCCAGCCCTTTTTATATTTTATTTAGAGACAGGGTCTCCCTGAGTTGCTCAGGGCCACGCTAAGTTGCTGAGGCTGGCCTCCAACTCGCGATCCTCCTGCCTCAGCCTCCTGAGCTGTTGGAATGACAGGCGTGCGCAACCTCACCCTGTTATTATTATTACTTTTTTAAATTATTGCATTATATTTATATATGTAAACACAGGGTTTATTGGCTGTATTTGTACATAGACTTGTTTAAAAAAAGAATCACGTTGATGATCCTTCCCCAGCCTTTCCCTGAGCCCCTTGTTGACGTCACCATGTGGTGGCCATGTGGATGCTCACCCTGGGGATGTGCATTCTGTCCGTAGGAGCAGATGTGGAGAAGAAGGGGGCCAATAAGACAGAATTCCGCTACCCCTCCTACGTCCAGCACATTATGGGGTAAGTGACGGGGTGGCCACCAGTTCCAGGTATCCAGTGCCAGCCCAGTCCTTTTCAGGGCCTGGGATGTGGCGTTTGGGTCCAACCAACCACCCTCAAGGTCATGTGCTGTGAGACCCTCATGTAGCCCCAAAGCGACCAGGTACTAGATCACAGGGTTCCCATGATGACAAGGAACCAAGCCCCGAGAGACTTTGTCAGGACCTGGTGAGGAGACAGGCGGGCACCAAGGGGCAGGACAGTGAGGTCCCTTTCTCGGAGCCCCGGAGACTTCAAGAGCCTCTCCCTTAAGTGGGCTTCTGTGGTGCTGTTGGGGGCAAATGTGGGAATTCGTGACCCTGGAGAGAGGTCACCGCAGGCACAGGCAGCCCCAGGCGGCCCTGCAGAGTTTTCTCCCAGGGCCGAGCACAGAACCATCCTCAGTCCTTGTCCTTGTCACAGACTTCTGAGGCTGGCCTCCAATTTGGGATCCTCCTGCCTCAGCCTCCCGAGCTGCTGGAATGACAGATGTGGGTCACCCTGTCCTGCTGAAAAATATTTTTTAAAACAAAAAGGTGAAGGTCACCTTCTCGAGTTCAGCATGGAGCTGGGCTCAGCCTGGAGAAGGATGCAGGGGGATAGCCCCCTGGGAAGGTGCCCCCACCCAGCCTGGCAAGCACTGAAGCCCACGTGGGCTCTTTTCTCAGCTCTCACACCTGGTGATGGGTTTTCCCATGATTTTACAGCAACCACGTGGAATTTTTTGGACCAAAATCACCGATAGCAGTTTGAGATGAATGCTGCTTGTTCTTGTTCCGGTCTCTCTGGTTGGCGTGTTCCCCGGAGTCGCACCCCTGTCCCTGGCCAGAGGTGCCATCAACCTGGGAACCCCCCACACACACCATTGAAGAGACATTTGTCTCTACAGGGACATATTCTCCCAGGGATTCGGGCCTTTCCGCTGGGTCTGCACATCCAGGGACCCCAAGGCCCTGGCTGTCATGGATCAGCTAGCCACATCTGTGCTGGAGAAGGCCATCGCTGAGGGAGGTAATGTCCTGGGGTGGGGAGGTCGGCCATAGGTACACACTGTCCCCAGGAGATGTCCTCCGCTGTGCGGGTCAGGATCCTATAGGTGGAATTAGCAGGAAGCCAGTGCATTCGTTAGCTTTGCAGTACTGTGACAAAAGGCCTGAGAAAATCGGCGTGGTAGACAAAAAGGTTTACCATGTCAGAGGTTCCAGGGTACGATTGGCCTCGACTCCTGGTTTTGGGGACATAGTCAGAGCAGGCATCTGTAGCAAGCAACCTGGACCAGGAGGGCCCAAGACTCCGGCAGGGGTGCCCTCTGCCCACGCCACCCCACTTCCTCTCTACAGCAAAGACGGAGTCTGTGAAACTACAATATATGGACAATGTCCGCTGGATCTGCGAGGCGGCCAAGCACCACCTGGAGAGGCATCCCTCTGGGTTCCAAGGGGAGAACTGGATGTTCCTGGGGGAGGCTGATTTGGGATCCTGCTTGTATGAGCATTCACAGGGCACAGACACGGGACCACATGTGACCATGTCAGAGCCCCTGGGAGGGGCAGTGGCCACCACCTTGCCCTAGGAAAGAGAGATGGATACAGAAGACTGGGACCTTAGACCAGGTGGCTGGGGAGACATGTGGAGGAACAGGAACCCCCTGTGAACTATTGCCAGCAAATCAACATGGTACTGCCACCCTCAAATATAGGAAGTTCCTGGGGGGTGGGGATCAAAAAGAGCCTATCATCCCAGTGGCTCAGGAGGCTGAGGCAGGAGGATTGCAAGTTGGAGGACAGCTGCAGGAACTTAGCAAGGCCCTAAGCAACTCAGGGAGATCCTGCCTCTAAATAAAATAGAAAAAGGGCTGGGGACGGGGCTCAGGGGTTAAGCACCCCTGGGTTCAATCCTTGGGACGCTTTTGCTGTGGTTGGTTCCTTTGCCTGAGGATCAATTCCCAGAGGTGGGGACCCCAGGATCCAGGGACTTTCATAAGTTTCTTTTCCTGGGCTCTGGACATGTGCCTTCAAGGTCCAGAGCACGCACACACACACACACACACACACACACACACACCCACACACACACACCTGGATAAGTGCATCTTTGGCATTTATTCCAATTTCCAACATCCACTAATTCAGGAAGTGCAAAAGGATCCTTTTCATGAAATTAATTTCTCATTTTCCCCCATTACAAGGTGGGTGGGGGTGGGGAACATCTGCACCCCCTTAGATACCACTTATATATATATATTTTTTTCTCACCCTCTGCCTATGGGATCTTTGGTTTGAAAACCACATTTTGCAGGCTACAGAGCCTATTGATCCCAAGCCCTTCGGATGCAGAGGCTTCCCCAATCTTTTTACAGTGTCCTTTTTATACACCCTTAATCTTATGAATTCTTTGATTTATTTATTTTTTTTATTCCAGGACATGCATTAATGCTTCCAATATCCACCAAAGCACCCACTCCGTTCCTCTCCTGTTTTCTATTATTGGATCGCTTCTAGTTCAATCCTCCCATTTCATGGAGTCTATGAGATCCCCTATTCTTTTCTCTTTTCAAAATTGAGCGCTACATATCTCATTTGGTAAGCTATTTGTTTTTCCCCATTCCTGATATTGAGTCTTTGTGTGTGTGTGTGTGTGTGTGTGTGTGTGTGTTTTTGGTACTAGGAATGGAACACCAGGGGTGCTTCACCACAGAGACCCATCCCCAGCCCCTTTTTATTTTTTTTTATTTTATATTTTATTTTATTTTATTAGAAGAACTTTTATTAGCAAGCAGATGAAAAAAGAAGAATTATCAGGAGTCTTATTCTGATACCTTGGGCAGAAGCTATTCACTAACTGAGGCCATCTTGTTGCAAAGTCTTCTGTGCTTCTAGAGGATCACTGAGTATCCTGAATTCGAGGTCTTCTGTTGGAGTAGGAGGCCAGGTGTGGAATTCCGAGTTGTTATTTAATTGTGAAACATGAATGTAAAAAATGCCTCTCTGGAGCTTCACTATTGCATTTTTTTATTGGTTGTTCAAAACATTACAAAGCTCATGACATATCATCTTTCATGCATTTGATTCAAGTGGGTTATGAACTCCCATTTTTACCCCAAATACAAGTTGCAGAATCACATCGGTTACACATCCACATTTTTACATAATGATATATTAGTGACTGTTGTATTCTGCTACCTTTCCTATCCCATACTATCCCCCCTCCCCTTCCCTCTCATCTTCCCTCTCTACCCCATCTGCTGTTATTTAATTCTCTCCCTTGTTTTTTTCCCCTTTCCCCTTACAAACTCTTATATGTAATTTTGTGTAACAATGAGGATCTCCTTCCATTTCCATACAGTTTCCCTTCTCTCTCCCTTTCTCTCCCCCCACTCGTCTCTGTTTAATGTTAATCTTTTCCTCATGCTCTTCCTCCCTGTTCTGTTCTTAGTTGCTCTCTTTATATTAAATAAGACATTTGACATTTGATTTTTAAGTATTGGCTAGCTTCACTTAGCATAATCTGCTCTAAAGCCATCCATTTCCCTGCAAATTCCATGATTTTGTCATTTTTTAGTGCTGTGTAATACTCCATGGTGTATAAATGCCACATTTTTTATCCACTCATCTATTGAAGGGCATCTAGGTTGATTCCAGAGTCTAGCTATTGTGAATTATGCTGCTATGATCATTGATGTGGCAGTATCCATATAGTATGCTCTTTTAAGGTCCTCAGGGAATAGACCGAGAAGGGTGATAGCTGGGTCAAATGGTGGTTCCATTCCCAGCTTTCCCAGGAATCTCCATACTGCTTTCCATATTGGCCGCACTAATTTGCAGTCCCACCAGCAATGTACAAGTGTACCCTTTTCCCCACATCCTCGCCAGCACTTATTGTTGTTTGACTTCATAATGGCTGCCAATCTTACTTGAGTGAGATGGTATCTTAGAGTGGTTTTGATTTGCATTTCTCTGACTGCTAGAGATGGTGAGCATTTTTTCATGTACTTATTGATTGATTGTATGTCCTCCTTTGAGAAGTGTCTGTTCAGGTCCTTGGCCCATCTGTTGATGGGGTTATTTGTTATCTTACTGTTTAAATTTTTGAGTTATTTGTATATTCTGGATATTAGGGCTCTATCTGAAGTGTGAGGAGTAAAAATTTGTTCCCAGGATGTAGGTTCCCTATTTACCTCTCTTATTGTTTCTCTTGCTGAGAAAAAAACATTTTAGTTTAAGCAAGTCCCATTTGTTTATTCTTTTATTTAACTCTTGGGCTATGGGCGTCCTATTAAGGAATTTGGAGCCTGACCCCACAATATGTACATTGGAGCCAACTTTTTCTTCTATCAGGCACAAAGTCTCTGATTTGATATCAAGCTCTTTGATCCATTTTGAATTAACTTTTGTGCATGGCGAGAGAAAGGGGTTCAGCTTCATTTTGTTGGATTTCCAGTTTTCCCAGCACCATTTGTTGAAGATGCTATCCTTTCTCCATTGCATGCTTTTAGCCCCTTTATCAAATATAAGAAAGTTGTAATTTTGTGGATTGGTCTCTGTGTCTTCTATTCTGTACCATTGGTCCACCTGCCTGTTTTGGTACCAGTACCATGCTGTTTTTGTTACTATTGCTCTGTAGTACAGTTTGAAATCTGGTATCGCTATACCTCCAGATTCACACTTTCTGCTTAGAATTGCTTTTGCTATTCTGGGTCTTTTATTTTTCCATATGAATTTCATGATAGCTTTATCTATTTCTACAAGAAATGCCATTGGGATTTTGATTGGCATTGCGTTGAACCTGTAGGGAACTTTGGGTAATATCGCCATTTTGATGATGTTGGTTCTACCTATTCATGAACAGGGTACATTTTTCCATCTTCTAAGATCTTCTTCTATTTCTCTCTTTAGGGCTCTGTAGTTTTCATTGTATAAATCTTTCACCTCTTTTGTTAGGTTGATTCCCAAGGTTGTTTTTTTTTTTTTGAGGATATTGTGAATGGGGTGGTTTTCCTCATTTCCATTTCAGAAGTTTTGTTGCTGATATACAGGAAAGCCTTTGATTTATGCATGCTGATTTTATATCCTGCCACTTTGCTGAATTCATTTATTAGTTCTAGTAGTTTCTTTGTAGACCCTTTTGGGTCTTCTAGGTATAGGATCATGTTGACCGCAAATAGTGATATTTTAAGTTCTTCTTTTCCTATTTTTATGCCTTTAATTTCTTTTGTCTGTCTAATTGCTCTGGCTAGTATTTCAAGGACTAAATTAAATAGAAGTGGTGAGAGAGGGCATCCCTGTCTTGTTCCAGATTTTAGCAGTAATGCCTTCAGTTTTTCTCCATTTAGAATGATGCTAGCCTGAGGCTTAGCATAGTTAGCTCTTACAATGTTGAGGTAAGTTCCTGTTATCCCTAGTTTTTCTAGTGTTTTGAACATAAAGGGATGCTGTACTTTGACGAATGCTTTTTCTGCATCTATCGAGATGATCATATGGTTCTTATCTTTAAGTCTATTGATGTGGTGAATTACATTTATTGATTTCCGTATATTGAACCAACCTTGCATCCCAGGGATGAATCCTACTTGATCATGGTGGAAAATTTTTTTGATATGCTTTTGTATTCGATTCGCCAGGATTTTATTGAGAATTTTTGCATCTATGTTCATTAGAGATATTGGTCTGTAGTTTTCTTTCTTTGAAGTGTCTTTGTCTGGTTTCGGGATCAGGGTGATGTTGGCCTCATAGAATGAATTTGGAAGAGCTCCTTCTTTTTCTATTTCTTGAAATAGCTTGAAAAGTATTGGTATTAATTCTTCTTTGAAGGTTTTGTAAAACTCCGCTGTATACCCATCCAGTCCAGGGCTTTTCTTGGTTGGTAGTCTTTTGATGGCTTCTTCTATTTCTTCCTTTGTTATTGGTCTGTTTAAATTGTGTGTGTCTTCCTGACTCAATCTGGGCAGATCATATGACTTAAGAAATTTATCGATATCTTCACTGTCTTCTATTTTATTAGAATATAGGGTTTCAAAATACTTTCTAATTATCTTCTGCATTTCTGTAGTGTCTGTTGTGATATTGTCTTTTTCATCCCGTATGTTAGTAATTTGAGTTTTCTCTCTTCTTCTCTTCGTTAGCATGGATAAGGGTCTGTCGATCTTATTTATTTTTTCAAAGAACCAACTTTTAGTTTTATAAATTTTTTCAATGTTTTTTTTTTTGTTTGTTTGTTTCAATTTCGTTGATTTCCACTCTGATTTTTATTATTTCTTGTCTTCTGCTATATTTGCTGTTGTTTTACTCTTCCTTTTCTAGGGTGTTGAGATGTAGTGTGAGTTCATTTATTTATTTATTTATCTTGTTTTGAGGAATGAACTCCAGGAAATGAATTTCCCTCTTAAAACTGCTTTCATTGTGTCCCATAGATTCTGGTATGTTGTGTCTGAATTCTCATTTATCTCTAAGAATTTTTTGATTTCCTCCTTTATGTCTTCTGTAACCCATTGATCATTCAGTAACATATTGTTTATTTTCCATGTGATGCAGGATTTTTCCTTCCTTCTTTTATCATTGATTTCCAGTTTCATTCCATTATGATCAGATATGGTGCATGGTATTATCTCCACACCTTTATATTTACTAAGAGTTGTCCTATGGCATAATATATGATCTATCTTTGAGTAAGATCCATGTGCTGCTGAGAAGAACGTGTATCCACTTGATGATGGTTGATATGTTTTATATATGTCGGTTAAGTCTAGGTTATTGATTGTATCATTGAGTTGTATAGTTTCTTTATTCAGCTTTTGTCTGGAGGATCTGTCTAATGGCGAGAGTGGTGTGTTGAAGTCACCCATAATTATTGTGTTGTGGCCTATTTGACTCTTGAACTTGAGGAGAGTTTGTTTTATGAACGTTGCCACACCATTGTTTGGTGCATTCAAATTAATAATTGTTATGTCTTGTTGGTGGATGGTTCCTTTTAACAGGATATAGTGTCCTTCTTTATCCCTTTTGATTAACTTAGGTTTGAAGTTGATTTTATTCGATATGAGTATGGCCACTCCTGCTTGCTTCCGAGGGCCATGTGAGTGGTATGATTTTTCCCAACCTTTCACCTTCAGCCTGTGTATGTCTTTTCCTATCATATGAGTCTCCTGAAGGCAGCATATTGTTGGATTTGTTTGTTTTTTTTTTTTTTTTTTTGGTCCAGGTTACTAGCTTGTGTCTCTTGATTGGTGAGTTTAGTCCATTAACATTTAAGGTTACAATTGAAATATGATTTGTACTTCCAGTCATGTTTATTTATTTATTTATTTTAGTTCGGCTAGTTTTTACTTTTTGGTTATTTTCCTCCCCCTTTACTGAGATACCTCCCGCTGTTAGTTTTGGGCACTATTTTTCCATTCCTCTTCTTGTAGAATTTTGCCAAAATGCTTTGCAGTGCTGGTTTTCTGGCTGCGAATTCTTTTAGCTTTTGTTTATCGTGAAAGATTTTAATTTCATTGTCAAATCTGAAGCTTAATTTTGCTGGATACAGTATTCTTGTTTGGAATTCATTATTTTTCAGCATTTGAAATACATTGTTCCAGGATCTTCTCGCTTTCAAAGTCTGTGATGAAAAATTCGTCGTTAACCTAATTGGTTTACCCCTGAATGTAATCTGCCCCCTTTCTCTCGTAGCTTTTAATATTCTCTCCTTGTTCTGTATGTTGGCTATCTTCATAATTATATGTCCTGGAGTTGGTCTATTACAGTTTTGGGTGTTTGGGTTCCTGTAGGCTTCCAGGATTTGGCAATCCATTCCATCTTTCATCTCTGGGAAGTTTTCTAGGATTATTTCATTTAATAAGATGTCCATTCCTTTGGTTTGAACCTCTGTGCCTTCTTCTATCCCAATGACTCTCAAATTTGGTTTTTTGATGAGATCCCATATCTCTTGGATAGATTGCTCGTGAGATTTAAGCATCTTTTCTGTGTTGACTGTATTCTTTTCAAGTTGATAAACTTTGTCTTCATTATCTGATGTTCTGACTTCTACTTGATCTAGTCTATTTGTAATATTCTTGTTAGAGTTTTTAATCTGGTTTATGGTTTCTTGCATTTCTAGGATTACTGTTTTTTTTTTTTTTTTTTTTTTTTAAGATCTCTATCTCCTGGTAAAGCTCGTTCTTTGCAGTTTGAATTTGTTTGTTTAGTTCGTTTTCAAAATATACTTTCAATGTTTGGACTTGCTGTCTCATGTCTTCTCTAATATTCCATTCCATCTGAGTTAGGTATGTCTTGACTTCTTTCCCTGTCCATGTGTCTGATGCTTCTAGGTCCTCCTGTAGATTTAAGTTTTCCTGCATTATCTGTAATCCTTTTTTCCCTTGTTTTTTTCATGTTGTTCACGTTACTTTCCAGCTCTGTTTGACTGCTTTGTAACTGCTTTCTCCTATACATTTGTTTTGGCTTTGTATATCTCTGTTGTCTCTTCTTTGTGGTGGGAGATTATGCCTAGAGATGTTGGGCTCTATTGTACTTTAGAGCTGATTCATTCAATTTATAAAGGGCTTCCGGATTCTGTATGCATATAGTGATCTGTTGTTTGTTCTTAGGACTTTAGGTTAGGTGCTATGAAGGTATAAGTGTTAGTATGTCTTGGTTACTTTAGAAGGTTGCTCTACTGAAGGGGGATACTAACCATCGATTGGATCAGGGTGTTGGTAGTAGCTAGGTATTTAGGAGCCCTATAGACAGCCTCAAAACATTCACCTATTTGCATTTAGACAATTACATGTAATGGAGGATGTAATGCTTGGGATGAAAGTTGGGGGGAAGGGGAAGGAAGGTGCTCATGAAAAGAAAGAAGGAGAGGGAGATAGATAGCATAGAGGAGAATGGAAAGTACAATAAATCTTGAAAGGGGAAAGAAAGAGGGAAAAGCGGGGAGAAAAAATAAAATAAAATAAGAAATAAAATTAGGTCTTAGAGATCCATTTTCTTCTCTTCCTGTAGGCAGAGCTGTGCCCTCCAAGCTGAGTTTTGCCCTCAAAGTGTCGACAGCAATCCCTGTAAGGCGGCTCCTGGGAGTCTCTCAGTCCTGTTGGTCCAGAGCCATTTCACTTCTACGGCCCCTCCTCCCCTTCCTCCTGCCAGCCAGCCAGGTCCTGCTCACCAGAGGCGGTACCCCAAGGATCTGGCTACACTTTCAGCCCCAACATGTGCCCTATTTCCCGAACGACTGAGCACTCTCTCTGTCATTCATCCAAGCCCCAGTGCTGTGGAGCTGTGGTCTGGGAGTCAACAGTTTAATTTTTCCGGACCCCTTTGGTGGGCATGCCCTCGGAAGCTGGCGGCTAAGACCTTGGGTGTCGCCACTGGTGGTAATGGGAGTTGGGGGTCGAGGATCCCCTCTGCTTTCCTCAGCCTCTACAATCACGACCACTCTGCTGGCGGTAGGAGGGGTTGGGGGTCTAGAGTGTCCTCTGTTTCCCTCCGCCCCTACTGTCACACCCTCTCAGTTGGTGGTTGGGGGAGTTGGGAGTGGGGAGTCTTCTCTGCTTCCCTCTGCCCCTACAGTCACGCCCACGTCACTGGCAGTAGGGGGAGTTGGGGGTCGGGAGTCCCTTGGCCCTTAAGGTCATGCCCATGGAGAGATTTTTGAAGTTTCCCAGTTGTTTGTGTCTGATGTGGGTGGGAGTCACACACCTGCTAAAGTAGATTCTGCTGGGAAGGAATCTCGTTGGCCGAACTTTGGTGACTTCCCCTCTCTGCTATGGCGGGCCCCTGGCTCCTTGCTGGAGTGTCCGAAGGGAGGGGTGAGGAGGAGGAGTCATCCCCTTTTTAGATTTTATTTAGAGACAGGGTCTCACTGAGTTGCTTAGGGTTTTGCTAAGAGTCTGAGGCCGGCCTCCAACTATGCAATACTCCCGCCTCAGCCTCCCGAGCTGCTGAAATGACATGCCACCACATCCGGCTTGTTATTTAGTCTTGATTATTTTGTAGGGTCCCAGGGAGCGGGACTGACTCCTCCGTGGGCTGATCTGCTGTCCCTTCTCTGGCTCTGTTGGGCTAACTCAGCCCTTTGTCCCCTTGTGAGCCTCCAAGGGGAGGCCAGGAGTCAAGAAGGCCACAAGGTGTGAGGGAGGTAATTTGTGTGTTCCTGGTTCCTGACAATCTTGGGATCCATACTTAGGCCCCTCAGCTCCAAGGACACCTCTGTGTCCCCCCCCTCATTTCCCCCATGTGCAGAGAGGGAGGAGGGACACTGGGTTTCAGTTTAGAGACCTGCTGTATGGGTCGGGTTTTAAATTTCAAAACAGTCACCAGAAGCACCTGAGCCTGTGGAGGCTAGGAGGCCGGGCTGCCTCTCCTCCCTGCAGAGCCTGAGGCCAGTGCAGTGAGGCTCAGGTAAGGGGGGTGCCTGGTTATCTCCGCCCCTCCTGAGCAGGTGCATTTCATGGTCCCGTTTCCATGGTTACCACCTGGAGATGAGATCACCTTCCTAGCAGGCTGGGAGAGAGAGCACCAGGCACTCCACTAAAGATGCCCTGCGGTGAGCGCTGTGGTCACCATGGCCAGCCACCCGGAGAGAGTGGGGTGCGCCAGGCCGGATGTCCCTCCTGGGGTGGGAGCACACAGGGACAAATGAGTGTCATAGTGCTGAGCCAGGGTGTAGAGCCAGGATCGTAGAGCAAGTGTCTCTCTGGTCCCCTAGAAGTTGGCTCTGGGATGGAATGAGGTGCTGCTCAGGACATGGCATGAACTGAGGGCCCTGGGGCTGAGCCAGGGCATCTGGCCCACGCCTGTCATCCCTGAGGCTCAGGAGGCTGAAGCAGGAGGATCACAAGGTGGAGGCCAGCCTCAGCCACTTAGACCCTAAGCAACTCAGTGAGACGCTGTCTCTAAATAAAACACAAAATAGGGCTGGGGATGGGGCTCAGGGGTTGAGGGCCCCTGAGTTCAATCCCTGGCACTCATCCACCCCCAAATAGAGGTGGCATAGGAACAGGAAGTGGGGTAAGGGGGACTTTGTGTGTAAGGGGACTTTGGCGATGACTGGGCAGCAGCAGAGCCTGAAGTTGGGGGTTTGGGGACTTCAGGAAGAGGTCTCCCCCAAGGAACACATACAGTATATCTCTATCAGCCGAGGGCTTGGAAAGGGACACATCTTTTTTTGTGTGTGTGACCTGCCACCATTGACCCCTCTTGGAACTACCCCCAATTGGAGGCAGACACGCGTTCCTCTCTGGATGGCCGGGACCCTTCCTCTGCATTTCCTGTCCCCCCTCCTCTTCCCATGAGGGCTCCAACTCATCCTGCAGGTTGGAGCCTCAAGTCCCCTCATGGTGGAGTCCTCTCTCTGTCCCTCCAATGCGTCACTCTGCCTAGCTATCTTCCTGACCCTTATCACAGCCTCTTATTATTTGATACCATTTTTCATTTCCCGTCTGGTTTTTCCCTTGTTGGCTCTGTACCCTCTGAGAGGTTGGGGAGTTTCTTATCTCCACTATCACCCTGTCCCCTACAACATGCCAGGTGTGCCTAGTGGGTGTCTGAGAGCTATTTGCACCATGTCTGCATCTACCACACTTTGAACCCTTGCCCTGCGGATACCAGTGTCACTTCCCTTCATTTTGGATGCAAAAGCAGAGGCCAGACAGAGTTTCTGGGGACAGAGGGAGGGGACAGTGGCAGGTAGACAGGCCCTAATGATGGGTTCCTCCGCTCCTGGGCTGGACAATCATATGTGGACCCTACATCCAAGCCACAAAGGTGCAGATGCCCCCATGCAAAGGGTGGCTCTTCCAACCGGTGGGTGGCAGGTGTTCCCTGACACCCCTGACTCTCACATCCCTGTAAGAGTCATGAGGCCTGCGGCAGCTGCAGTGGGAGGGACTTATGGGACTCCACTTGAAATGCAAAGCAATTCCATTGCATCCTAGGGTGGAAGAGGCTTCCCGGGGCCTCCCTAAGTGGGTCTGAGCAGTTATTGGCGCTGCCAATCTCTCAGGGTGCACTTGGCCTCTGGGACCAGAGTGCGCATGTGTCACAGGGAGGGGCGAGGCCGCAGAGCACCCCAGCTGAGCGTTAGCTCCGCTCTGTTTAATGAAGACCCAAAACATCCCCTGTATGTCTGTAAGAAGAGGGGGACCCCAGGGCCGTGACAGCCTTGCCACCAGCCTCTGCCACCACTGTCTGACCCCCACTGGGGTGTGAGGCCTTAGTATCCTTTTCTTTTGGGGATACTGATGATTGAACCCAGGTGCCCTTGACCCCTGAGCCCCATCCCCAGCCCTATTTTGTATTTTGTTTAGAGACAGGGTCTCCCCGAGTTGCTTAGTGCCTTGCTTTTATTGAGGCTGGCCTCCAACTCTTGATCCTCCTATCTCAACCTCCTGAGCCACTGGGATGATAGATGTGAGCCACTGCGTCCTTCCAGACCTCTGTGTTCTTGATGGAGGCCCATCTGCTGGTGCTTAAGTGTCACTTTCTATTTCTCACTGCTGTCCTAAGATGTCTAGGCAGGATGGCAGGGTGGTTGGGGGCCAGGCTACCCGGGTTCAGACTTCTTGGTTGTACCTAGAAGAATGGGAACCGTATCCACAATGAGAGGATTAAGGGCATGAATAAACACAGAGCCCAGGATGGGGACAGTGTCTCCCAACTCGCTGCTCAGATGCCCACTTCCCAACCATCCTGGTGGCTGCCTGTCCTGTATTAGTCAGCTTTCCGCTGCTATAACAAAATACCTGAGAAAAACAACTCAAAGGAGAAAAGATGCCTGGATCCACTCTCTTCCCTACCCCTGGACTTTACCACACTGGAGACCAAGTCTTCATCCACTGTACAAGCTTTGTGGAACCTTCTAGAACCACACAATCATGCAGCCCAGCTGCCCCTCAGTTCCCCTTCACCCCTGCTGGGCCTTGGGTGCCATGTTGGATGCCCTGCTCACTCTCTGGGGTGAAGCCCTGAAGGAGGAGGAAGCTTGTCTCCATCCGTCCTATGTCTGCAGTGCTTGGCACCAGGATGTCCCTAGGACAGCCGTTGGCTTCTTGGGTGGACGAGTTGATCTCTTCCTCCTCCATCAGTCCCACAGAGGCTCCCTGGTCAGTGTTCATTTCTGTCTTCCTACTTGGCCATGGACCTTGAGTTTAGGGGTACGAGCCACCCACGGTCCCAGCCCAGGTGGGGCATGAGCCCTTTCCCAGGATCCCTGGGAACCCTGACCCATCAACAGGAAAGCCACAGAAACTTCCAGAAGGTTCTGGAAATCAAGCCTGGCACTTTCCTCCTTGAATTGGATCATGCTGAATCCTCCGAGTTCCTTGTGGCTGGATACCCACAAACCCCTACTGGGTTTGGCCTCTTCTGTTTTCGAGAGTAGCATGTCCCCATGAGCACAGAGTGTCCCCACACCCCGGGGCTCACAGAGAGCCCACCTGTGCCCTGTTGAGCTGCTTCTTCACCAGCAGGTGCTCAGAGAATCAGTGTGTTGATCCGCCTGGCCTGGCTCACTGTCCTGCTCACCCACATGGGTGCAGGACAAACAGGTGAGGCTCTATGTCCCCAGAGTTGGCTTCCCTGGGTGACATGTGGCAGGCTGCCCTCCAGGGTGGCTGGAAGCTCTAGATGGGAGGCAGAGCCGAGAGCCATCTGGGAAGGGCCTGGGGGACTTTGGCCTTCGGGTTGGCCTGGCCTGGTGTGTCTGGCACACGGGGGTTATGGAAGGGACCTGGGGACACATGTAGATGCAGAAGTTCAGGGCAAGGGTGACCTGGGGCGTCCCTGGGGATACTCACTAAGGAACATTTCGATGCATGTTGGATGGACCCACATAATTTGCCATAGTGGAGAGCCTGGCTTCTCTCTGTAAGGTGGCGTCCCCAAACTGCTACTGTCCTGGTGTGGCTGTGGGGTGTCCCCAGAGCATCGTGGGGATGATGCAGGAAGGTCCAGAGAAGGAGTGAGGGGGTGTGAGGACCTGTACCCTGGCAGTGAGTGGCTCCCTGGGGTTCCCCCTGGTGGCCCCTGGAGGCAAGTGGGGTGTGGGGGAGGAGGTGGCCCTGGGGCTGTGTCTTGGGATCTCTATTTGTACCTGGAGAGTGGAGTCCCTGCTCCCTGGTCCCCGTGGGAGCTGCTCCCTCCCTACACTCTTCCTCCATGATGTCCTGCCTCACCTCAGCCCAGGAGTGGATCCGCCACCTGTTGACTGGGACCTGTGACACCCTGGGCCCCACGACCACTTGTCCCCTTCTGTAGTTGTGCTGGGGGGGTCCTTTCAACAAATAGGAAGAAACATGCATTAGAAGGGGGTTTAAGTCCTCATGATGTGACACTTGATTTAAAGCTAGATTTAGGCAGTCTCCAGAGCAGAACCTCTAAAGTCCGTGAGAGTCACTGCAAGAGGAGAATGTCACCTCTGAAGGCAGCACTGGGTACACATGGCCTGACTCACAGAGGATACATGAAGACAGATATTTGCTGGAAGGGAAAACCCAGGAGAAAGGACAAAAAAAAGCACCTATCTACTGTCATTTTTTGAGAGGTGGTACTGGGGATTGAACTCAGATTTCCTCGACCCCTGAGCCCTGTCCCCAGCCCTACTTAGTATTTTATTTAGTAACAGGGTCTCACTGAGTTGCTCAGGGCCTTGATAAGTTGCAGAGGCTGGCCTCCAACTCTTGATCCTCCTGCCTCAGCCTCCTGAGCCACTGGAATGACATGCATGCACCACCGTGCCCACCACAGTTTTTCTAAGGATTTACACACACAGCAACTGGGAGACAGAGATGAATGCAAAAGTTCAGAGAACTCCAACAGGTGGGTTTATTCCCCAGACTTCTCATGGTGCCTGCTAAGATCATCAGAGTCCCATGAACTCCTCCTTTAACCTTGACCTCTGAGCGAAGTCCCCTTTACTTCGCTTCTTCTCCACCACGTGGATCCTAAGCATCGACTTCCTGGAGAACTCAGTGTGTAATGATAACACTATAGGCAATCATCCACTTTGCCATAGTAAGGCAAAGCCTAAAATAGCTGAGAATAAAATCTTAAATGAATTTCATCAAGAGAATTAAAAAGCAGAGAAATGATTCCGTTCGTGAAAACGGACCAGCCAGTACTTAATTTCAGATGCTGTCTTGACTGGGCTAGGGCTGCCCAGATAGCCGGTGAGGCATTCTTTCTGGATCTCTGTAGGGATAGTTCTGGAAGAGGTTGGCATTTGAATTAATGGATGAAGTAAGAAAGATACACTCTCACCAATGTGGACTGGACCATGCAACCCTATGAGAGTCCCAGATAGAACAGAAAGACAGATTCTCCCTCTCCTGACTCTGGGCTTTCTACCCTCTCCTGACCTTAGCATTACTCCAGACTCCAGACAATTTGGATTCAGACTAAATTGTACCACAGATTTCCCTGATTCTCCAGATTGCAGACAGAATATGTTGTTACCACTGAGCCTCTTTAATTCTGTGAGCCAATAAATGCCCCAATAAATACCCTAATAAATATGTACTTATTAAATACCTAACAAATACCTATTTATTTATCATCTAGGTATCTATGTAGCTATCATCTGACTCCTATTGATTTTTATCTGTGGAAACATGCCCCTTTCTTGTGCTATAACAATAATATTCAAAATATTCAAAATAAAATTTCCATACCAATAATATTCAAAGGAAATATTCAAAGGAACCAGGTAGAGTCTGTGGAAGAGAAATATATTCCATCTCATGTACAAAACAAACAGATTGGGCACATTCTAGCACAAGGTAGCCCCCCAAATAAATAGAAAATCAGAATGAACTGTTATGAGACACTGAAGTTTGGTGTGGTGGGGGGAATTCAGTATCTTCTGCTAGGGATTCCAAAACTGGAACAAAAAAAGAAAAGATTGGAGAAGAAGTTGTAAGTTCTCAAATAAGACTGATAATTTCTAGAAGAAATTTCTTAAAAAAGGAAATAAAAAGACCATTGTGATGGGGATGTGGCTCATGCCATAGTGCGCTCATCTGGCATGCACAGGGTGCTGGGTTCAATCCTTAGCACCACATAAAATAAAGATGTTGTGTCCACCAAAAACTAAAAAATAAATATTAAAAAATTCTTTCTCTAAAAAAAAGACCCTCAAATTGAAATAGTGCATTGAGAATACAGCAGAGAAAATCACTCTCAGACTAAACAGAACTAAAACCAACCACATCGTGATTGATTGGTGAGTTCATTTCACCAATATCAAGAATCAACCCTAATAGTTACAAATAAAAAAAAAAAAAAAAACACGGGCTGTTCATACAGGATAAAGTTCAGATAGAGTGGATTGGATATAAAATAGTGGAGTCAAGAAAATAATGAAAGAGTAATCTTCAATGTGCGGAGTCATTCTGGATACCAAATTTTATACCCAGCTGTGCTATCCACAAAGACTGGTGAGGAGATGGACACTTTTAATTTTTTTTCTCTTGGCACCAGGGATGGAACTCAGGGGCACTTAACTGCTGAACAACATCTCCAGCCCTTTTTATATTTTAGTTAGAGACAGGATCTTGCTGAGTTGCTTAGGTCCTTGCTAAATTGCTGAGGCTGGCTTCCAACTTGAGATCCTCCTGCCTCAGCCTCCTGAGTTGCCAGGATTATAGGTGTGTGCCACCACACCTAGCTGAACACTTTATAAAGTTTCCATAAAACTGAAATGTGATGAACCCATCGAAGTCAAGAAGCAGTAGCAGGTAGAGGCTCCCATTAAATGTATTAAGTTTACAGAAATATTGATTGAAAAAGAGTCATGGGATATGTAAGAAGAGCTGAGAGGGATGAGATAATGCCAAGAGACTGGGTCTCCACGGAGAAAAAATAAGGGTGTCAATTCACTCAATTAAGAGGAGCAAATGTGAATGGATTAAATAAATCTACATAAAGACGGATGGACAGGTAATAACCAGAGAAAGAAGGCATGGTTGTAGTATCATCTCTAAAATAGAGTCCAAGGCAGAAATCTATTTCAAAGAGTCCCAAACAGGCTGTGATGTGGCTCTGTGGAAGAGCACTTGCCTAGCATGACCTGGGTGTCTTCCCTTGCACAAAAGAAAAAGAAAAAAGAAAGAAAAGGATCAATTAGAGTCTGCAAAAAATACTGGAAAGGTTGAGAGAAGAGAGATAAATAAAATGGAAGTTTTATCTATAGAGATGCAGAGGTCCCCAGAAACCAGTCTAGGTCTGCAGAGGAATAGGGGAGACAGGGCAGTGTCCTTGGCACCCTGGTGTAGATGCAGCTGTAGGAGATGAGAAATGGATAGGGAATACAGCTGTGCCAGTCCTGGTCCTGCAGGGTAGGGAGCAAGAATGGAGGTCTAGTCTCCTGGAGGCCAGAGTAGGTGGAGGTCTGGGGAACTCAGTCCACTGGAGACCATTAAGTTCAGCTGCCCGGGGACCAAGCTGGACAGAAAAGGGTAGATCTGGAGAGGGAAGTGGAGAATTACGATTGAGATGTCCCTCTCTTACCAATAGAGGGAACAATCTCTAAAAAAAATATAACAAGCATAAGTCTTCCTAAAGGCAACCACAAACTTGAAATTGAAAATACATAAAGCAAAACAAACAAACAAACAAAACCCCAAACCAACTGCTTTTATCAGCTTTTACCACAGTGACCAAAAGATCCAATCAGCATAATGATAGAGAAGGAAAAGTTGACTTGGGGCTCAGGGTGTCACAAGTCCAAGTCCACAGATGGCGGCTTCCCTCCTGGGCCCAGGGGAGGCAGGATATCATGGAGGAAGAGTGTGGGGAGGGAGCAGCTCCTATGGGGAACAGGGAGTAGGGACTCCACTCTGCAGGGACAAATAGAGACCCCAAGCCACGACCCCAGGGCCACCTCCTCCCCAACACCCAACCTGCCTCCAGGGGCCACCAGGGGACCTCCGGGGAGCCATTCCCTGCTGAGGAATGGCTTACCCACAAATCATATAAAGATGCAGAGACCAGCAAAACCTTTGTTCTGTAGTCTAATTAAGGTCAATTTAAACAAACAAGTGAGGTTGGCTTAACTAGATGAGATGCAAGGTTCTGGTCATGATATTAGGGATGATCAGCAGGCATTATGGGAGGTGGCTGCAGTCACTCAGCGTGAAAGGATTTGGAGAGGTTTGTGTCTAGGGGAGAAAAGAATAGAGATGTGAAGCCTAGAGCTTAAAACCATGCAGATGTTAACAATTTACAGGTAACCACCAGAAATAAGAGGTGGAAGTGAGCCAGGTGCAGTGGCTCATGCCTGTGATTCCAGGGAGTCAGGAGGATGAGGCAGTTGAAGCTGGGCTCCAACTCGCAATCCACCTGCCTCAGCCTCCCCAGCTGCTGGGATGATAGGCGTGGGCTGCTGCGCCTGGCCACAATTCATTTTGGAACCGCTTGTTCCTCCTCCGTCAAGGTCAAAAGAGTTTGTCCTCTTTAGTTCTTTACGATTTTCTTTCTGAGTTCATTTTCCTGGGGATCCTTCCCTTAGGATGTTTCCTAGAGATGAATCCAGTCTGGCAGGTTATTTATCAACAGACCCCCAGCTTGAGAGGGATTTTCCAATTCTTCTTCTCAAAAGGGCCACAAGGTTTGAGGAATAAACTGCTTTCATAGACTCAACTTCCAACCTATGACCTTCATTTGCTTGCACAAAAACCAGAGACTCATCCAAAACATGTAACTGAAGGTGGGCACAGTGATGCATCCCTGTCATCCCATTGGCTTGGGAGGCTGAGTCAGGAGGATTGAAAGTTGGAGGCCAGCCTCAGCCACTTAGCCAAAAAGGGCTGGGGACGGGGCTCAGGGGTAAAGCAGCCCCATGTTTACTCCTCAGTACCAAAGAAACAAACAAATCAACAAAATTATCCTCAAAATATATTTTATGGCTGTAAAAAAATACTGGGACCAATCAGTCATGATATATTACTGTTGATTGTTAGGAGTATTGATTCTTTTTAATTTCTATTAAAGAATTGATACACATTTTTGATTCTTTTTAAATTTACATAGACCGATAGATTCCTCCTTTAGGGACATATGTGAAGCAATGTGCATTAATCTTCAGCTCCATGAATCTTTTTTATTATTATTATTATTATTGGACTATAATTCACATAGCACAAAACCCGCACTTCAATGTACACGATTCAGTAGTTTTTTTAGTAGATTCGCAAGATGGCATGAGTATAACTGTTACCTCATTCTAGAACATTTCTATCATTCAAGGAAAAAAAGAAAACATGTCCATTAATTGCCTTCAAATATTCTTTCTGGTTCTTTGCTTTGTGCTTTTGGGGACATGCATTATGTCACAAAAATTTTTATATATGTCGACACATGTAACTATAGCTCAGCTCAAAATAGGAATAATTCCCAGCCTCTAGAATATTCCCAGGGGTCCTGTCCATCAATCTATCCCACCCCACCCTGTGGGGGTGAATTCTAAACTCAGGGGCCCTCAACCCCTGAGTCCCATCCCCAGCCCTAGTTTGTGTTTTATTTAGAGACAGAGTCTTTCTGAGTTGCTTAGCACCTCGCCATTGCTGAGGCTGGCCTCCAACTTTCGATCCTCCTGCCTCAGCCTCCCAAGCCTCTGGGATGACAGATCTGGGACATTTCATCTGGCTACCTATTTTTTAATATGTCATTTACACATTGAATCATTTGCCTCTCTGTTGAAAATCACGGGAAGGTGTGTATGTGAATACCTTATTTTGATTCGTGAACCTATTTTCTGTTCCTAAATGCCACGCTGAGTTACTTGTGGTAGTTTAAGTTCTTCAGGTTTATTCTTCTGTAAAACTGTCTTGGCTATTTTTGGTGTAATACCACTCTTAGGTGTCAGAAATAGATTTGTCCCCCTCTGGTGAAACTGGTGGCTCTTTTAATCAACATAATGAATGTGAAAGAAGTTTAAAACTGAAGAAAGAAATTAATCTTCAAATTGAAAGGTCATACCAAGTGCACACAGAATCAACCACTCTAGGAGGAAAACCAAGTCATAATTACATGCCAGGGACATGTCAAATTATGAAAGGACAATGAAAAACTCTTATTAGTTACCAAGCAGGAAAAAAGAAGAGACTATATATAAGGAAGGAGATTCTGATTAAAATCAGTTCTCAGCAGCAAACATGGAGGTAGGAGTAAATTAAACAGTAAGACCAAGCAACTAAGTAACAAAGTAACTCGGAACATAGAATGCCATACCTAGCCAAACTGTCAATCAAAACTGAGAATGAGCCTGGAGAGGTGGCACTCGCCTGTCATCCCAGCTACTCGCGAGGCTGAGGCAGGAGGACTGCAAGTTGGGGGTCAGCCACTGCAATTTAGGGAGACCCTGTCTCAAAATAAAATAAAAAAGGGTTTAAGGTGTAGCTCAGTGGTGGTGTACTTGCCCAGCAATGGGTTCAATATCCAGTACCTTAAAAAATAAATTAATTAATAAATAGATAAAGAATAAAAAACTGAGAATGAGATAAGTTTTTTCAAATATATAAAAAAAATACTTTCCCCTGTAGAGGTTCTTACAAAATTAAAAATACAGCACAACATAAATTTTACTAGATTCGTGGAACTAGATGCCACATAAGAGCTCTTGCAGAGTAAAAATTCACAAGTAATCAAATACAGAAAGGATTTAGGTAGGGCAAAATTGAGAGTAAACAGAGTCATTAGTGAAAGCTGTTGTTCAGTCGAAATAAGGACGAAATTTAAAAAGAATTTAAAATTATCACGTATCAAGTTCAAGTGAAAAAATCCAAACATCAACATAGGATGTTGGGAATATAGGAGAGAATCACAGAGAAATGGTGTTTGGGATCTTGTTTCTTTGGAGGAGGAACACAGCCACTGATTTATTCATTTAATGTAAGCAAACAGGAAGGAAGTGGAATTATTTATCGAATGATAAATACCACAGGTATTTATTGCCCTGATTGTATCTCCTGCTAATAACTTAACAAAAAGCATGTTTTTGTTTTGTTGTACTTTGGATTGAACCCAGGGGCACTTAACCACTGAGCCACATCCTCAGCCATTTTTAAATTGTATTTTTTTTATTTTTTTATTTTTAAATTTAGAGACAGGGTCTTGCTGAGTTTCTCAGGGCCTTTCTAAGTGGCTGAGGCTGGCCTCCAACTTGGGATCCTCCTGCCTCAGCAGGAGGAGAAGGAGGAGGAGGGGGAAGAGGAGGAGGAGCAGGAGGAGGAGAAGAGGTGGAGGAGGTAAAGAATCAGGAAAGAAGGAGAAGGAGGAGGAGGAGCAGGAGGAGAAGGAGAAGGAGCAGGAGGAGGAGAAGAGGAGGAGGAGGAAGAGGAGGAGGAGGAGGAGGATAAAACAGATACTCAGTCTGCATTATTTGCTAATGACATCATGGCAGAGTTGGCTGAGTATTCTCCTAAATTTCTTCTCCCCTCTCCTTCCTAGTCATCAAATCTCGCACGTTAGCTGGGACATGGTCATTTGGTAGCAACCGCATTGCCTCACCACCATGTGGCCAAGTGGCAGTGTCCAAGGATTTTCCTCAAAGACTTAAAGTCTTACAGATGTTCCTTAAAACTGGCCAATGGTTTTCTTCTTCTCCTTGGACAGCAGTCTGGAGCATGCTGATTGGTTGGCAATGCCCGTCTTGGATAGGGAACATGAGGGCCCCACCCTGGAAGGGTAGACCGTGAGCCAGAATAGACAAAGTGACCTGGTGAAAAGCCATGCAGGCTTTGGGTGGCTCCTTTGGGGGTTTGTATAAGGCACTCTTATTTCAGGCTTGTCTACTTGCTGCCTAATCTAATCCTTATGCAGAGAATTAAGTGAAGAGCTACTTGTAGTTAATTGAGGGTCTTCAGTGAAGTGATCAAATGCAAGAGAAATAAAATCAAAATTATTGGTTTTCCTATAGAACATAGATGATATCTTTAAAAGAGCCCGCACTCACAGAAACACTCTCCTTAGTGTTCGCAGGGGGCTTGGTTTTAGAAACCCCCATGGATATCATTCCTTAAACTTGTGATCCTCCTGGCTCAGCCTTGAGAGCAGCTGAGATTACAGGCCTGTGCCACCCCACCCAGCAAGATTTCTTTTTAAAATAATCTAACAAGTACACCCTCCAAAAGAAGAACACCACATCCATGAAGCCCAGAACTTTTCAATTCCCTAAAAGTCAGAGAATAACCAGATGGGAGGTTAAAAGGGAAACTCTCCTCTAGGTAGGTATGTTCTAGAACATTCCATGAGAAAGTAGAGCCCACCTTGTGGGGACAGCCATGGCCAATGGAAGAGAATGGTGAATTGAATTAATGTTAACAACTTCCCTGGAAGAGCTGGATCTAATAGAGCAATCAGAACAGGAATTATTTGATGAAAATTAGCCTCCAGAAAGATAATGGAGATCACTGTAAAAATAAGAATTAGTGGTTATGAGAAAGAATTAATTACAGATTTTGGAAGTACAAAATGTGATTTTTGAAATAAAGAGGGAGGTCTGTCCAGGGATCTGCACAGCTGGAGCTCAGTCAGCTGCGGAGCCAGTTAGATGCAAGGTCCTTGGCAAGACCCTCGCAGGCCAATGGTGTTTGAAATCCCTTTTTGATTGGCACACACATAGCTGTACATTTAATCGGGTTTTCTGGGGGACAGAACTCAGACCTTGTTCCCAGGTGATTCCACAAGCAATGGTGCCCAAATCTCACAGATGAGGAGCCCGGGCTTCCCCAGGATGCTAAGAGGTGGCCTCCCAGAGGACTCTGCTGGTCACATCTCAAGCCAGTCCTGACATTGTCTCAAGAGAATTGAACTCAGGGGCACTCGGACACTGAGCCCCATCCCCAGCCCTATTTTGTATTCTATTTAGAGACAGGGTCTCACTGAGCTGCTGAGGGCCTTGCTGTTGCTGAGGCTGGCCTCCCACTTGCCATCCTCCTGCCTCAGCCTCCCAAGCCACTGGAATGACAGGCGTGTGCCACGGCACCCGGCTCACCCTCACATCTTGATTGGCACATTCACATGATGGATAAATTACAATATTCACCTGGCACGTTTTCTACCCAGGGCTGAGCATCTTGAAAGCATCAACTTCAGATGAATCTGCATGAGTGTGTATCAGTTTTCTCCAGTTGCTATAACAAAACACCCTATGCAGAAGTGGTTTAAACTGCAGAAATGTATTTCTCACCATTCTGGAGGCTCATGGTCCAAGATCAAGGTGCTGGCAGGGGTGGGGTCTGGCAGGGGATCTCTTCTTCACTTTCTGATGGCCTCCTTCTTGTGTGTGATCCTGTGACTTCTCTTTGTGCAGAGTCTCCTAGGTGTCTCTGCTTACAAGGACACAAATCCTGTGGGATCCGGATTCCACCCTCATGATCTCATTTAATTTTTTTTTTTTCAATTTATTTCTTATGGGTTTTTTTTTGAGATAAACAGGACAAGAAGGTGCATTGGGACCTATGATAACTTCCCATTTTCGTGCATCTCATTTAATTCTCATGGCTTCTTTAGGGATCCCGTTTCCAAATACAGCACCACTGTGGGTCAAGGCTTCCCATAGGACACACGTTGCTGTTCATCAAACACACGGTTTGCAGGCAAGGAGAACGGGCACCCCTCTGGTGACCTTCCATAGGGGATACCTGTGACTCAGGTGTTGGGGGAGTTCCTTGTTCTCTCTGATGGGTGGTGTGTTGGGGGGTAGGGGGCTCAGAACCCTGTCCAAGGTCCTGAATCCTGTCCAGGGTCTTGAAATGCTGTCCAAGGTCCTGAATGCTGTCCAAGGTCCTAATCCTGTCCAGGGTCCTGAACTTGTCCAGTGAGCCTGAAAGGGTGGTCAGGACTCAGGTTTCAGCGCTGTCGTGGTGTGTCTGGGAGGTGTCCCCAGAGCTCCCAGAGAGATGATGCAGGAAGGTCCAGAGGAGGAGTGAGGGGGTGTGAGGGTTTGAACTCTGGCACTGCATGGCTCCTTGGGGGTCCCCTGGTGGCTCCTGGAGGCAGGTGGGGTGTGGTGGAGAAGGTGGATCTGGGGCCATGGCTTTGGGTCTCTATTTGTCCCTGGAGAGTGTAGTCCCTGCTCCCTGGTCCCTATGGGAGCTGCTCCCTCTGCACACTCTTCCTCCATGATGTCCTGCCTCCCCTCAGCCCAGGAGTAGAGCCACCATCTGTGGACTGGGACCTCGGATATCCTGAGCCCCACGTCCACTGTCCCCCTCTCAAGTCTTTGGATAACAGCAGGAAAATGATAAGCTAAGCAAAGTCCTGCAGGCCTCATTTGCTTGGCCTTGGGACCCCTGGTGGCTGGGGCTGCCCAGCTTCACCCAGATCTGCCTTGGTGGCCACGTCCCACCCTCTAGACCAACCAAGGCTGCACATGTCCAAAAGGGTGGCCCAGAAGAGGTGCTTCGGTTGGCTTGGGGTAACCCCCTCGGCTCTGTCCACCAGCCTCCCCACTGGGGCCAGGTGATGACCAGGTCCCCCTAGCTGGACACTCCTGCTGGCTGCATATCTGCTGGTGTTTCTGTCACTCCCAGCTTCAATCAAAGTGCGGGAGCAGTTGCTGCAGCCCCCCAGCACCCCGGTGCCTGCATGGATGTCCTCAGAGGCTGTACCCAGGGCAATCTCAGAGCTGTGTGCCGTTTTGCCCCTCATTATCCATGAGCCTCTGATCTCATTTCTCGTTTCTCCTGCCAGGGCAGAGTCCCCAGGGGGCCACCAGCTCCTGATTCACAGCAGCTCCTGCAGCAAACCAGATGGCCATAGGAGAGGAGGGGACTCCTGTCACTGAAGCAGGACCAAGGGGTCCTAATGACTCCGGCCAGGCAAATATTATTAATGAGTCCAACTCTCCCACAGGCGAAGAGGCCCAGGGACAAGGAGGGGTGGAAGGGTGGTGGCCCTCAGGAAGGAGATTGTCACATATATCCCACCCTCGGCCAGCAGCCCCTCCACCTGTCCTGGCATTTTGAAAGCAAAATTTATCTGACTGTTGCTCATGTAAAATAAATGACAGCAGCCACTTCCACAGGGATCATGGGACTCTGGAAGGACAAGGCCAGGCCCTGGGCAGAACCACATCCGGCAGTGCCAGAGACAGACTTCTGGCTGTTTGCCAGGACTTGGGATCAGAGGCACCCAGTGTCCAGGGACCTGAAATGTCCTTTTGGTCCCTTAGAGGAGGGTGTCAGAAGGGTTGGGAAGGTGGAAGGACAGCAGAGGGTCACTGAGTCCTGCGGATGCAGGAAGATGTCTCTGTCACTGATGTCCCTCAGGGCATAGCCTATGGGACACCCTCGAATGTTGACTTCTGCATCCCCAGGAGCATAAGTCCCACATGGGTGGGGACAGAGGTGCTAATTTGGGTGGGGAATTGGACAAGGTGTGGGAGGGGTAGGGGGGTCCAAGTTCAAGGGGGTGAGGGGACATCTCCTTCCAAGAACCCTGTCAACCGAGGTGGGTGGGAGAGGGGAGCAGGAACCTTCCTGGGTCAGGACAGGGAGCACCAGGCTTTTGGGAGAAATGGGGGTATGGGAGTCCTGGCTCCTGTCCTGGTGAGGCTGTGGGGTGTCCCCAGAGGAGAAGTGAGGGGGTGTGAGGCCTGAACCCCTGCAGGGAATGGCTCCCTGGGATACCCTGGAGGCAGGTGGGGTGTGGGGGAGGAGGTGGACCTGGGGCCATGGCTTGGAGTCTCTTTTTGTCCCTGAAGAGTGGAGTCCCTGCTCCCTGGTCCCCATGGGAGCTGCTCCCTCCCTACACTCTTCCTACATGATGCCCTGCCTCCCCTGGGCCCAGGAGTGGAGCCGCCATTTGTGGACTGGGACCTCTGACAACCTGAGCCTCACTCAAGGACCCTGATCACAGTCTCAGTGGGGTAAGGAGCCAGGAGAAGCCATTCCCCAAATACCTACTCCAGCTTGAAGTCAGGCACAGCGATAATGCTCAGCACTAGTGTCAGGAACGGGGGTATCTGTGCCCACTTTCCAGAATTGTCCTCCCTATCAAGATGCCGGGTGACCTTGGACAGCAGGATGTCCTCTCTGGAGCTCCATTGGCTAGAGTATTGAAATCAGAGTCTCCTGTATTCTAAGGACTCTTACAAGAGCCAGGCACGGTGGCCCACATCTGTCATCCCAGCAGCTTGGGAGGCTGAGGCAGGAGGATAGAAAGTTGGAGGCCATCCTCAGCAACTCTGCAAGGTCCTCAGTAACTCAGCGAGACCCTGTCTCTAAATAAAGTATAAAAAGGGCTCATAATGGGGGTTCCGTGGTGAAGCACCTCTTGGTTCAATCCCTGGCACCTGAAAAATGACTCTTACAGGAAAACTAGTGCTCAGGTAGTTTGGAGTCGATTGATTGAGATAATGCATCAGATGCTCCGCACAGGACAGGGACGTGGTAACTGCTCAATCCATGTTGGTCATTAATGTTACTATTAATAAACACAGGCTGCCCACTTCTTGGGGCAGACGATGGAGCTGGGAATCCAGGGGTTCAGGGAGATGCTGTTTTAATCAGAGGAGTTTGTAAAGAGACCCTGGGATCAGGGATCGTGGAGGGGGGATGGAAGGCATGGGGCCCCCCCTAGGGATCTGGGAGCCAGCACCACCCCCAAAGTGCTGAGCCAGGTCCTCCCTGTGTGAGGACGTTGAACACAGAAAGATGTCTGATGATCAACATCAGACATCCATCAAGGACACCAGCCGTGGCAGTGGCTCTGGGTCCAGACGAGGACAGAATGTGGTCACAGGGCCCTGGGGCCAGCCCAGGACAGGGCAAGGAACGAGCAGAACTTTTACCATGATGACCTTCCAGTGACAATTTGGCAATTAGAGGCAATTAGGGAGGTAATTAGAGGGTCTCACTGAGTTGCTGAGGCTGGCCTCCAACTTGAAATCCTCCTGCCTCAGCCTCCCGAGCTGCTGGGATGACAGGCGTGGGCCACTGTGCCCGGCTCTTATAAGAGTCCTTAGAATCCAGGTGAGGGAGGGAAGAAGGACATGGAACAAGCTGTCCCTGAGTGTTCCCTTGGCTCTCAATAGGGCTCAGTGCTGACCCCAAAACTGTGCATGGTCTAAATAACCCACACTAGCCTCCTACTTCCCTCACTTGAGATTCTGCCTTCCTCTGGGCTCTCCCTAGCCCTCTCCATCCTTTCCCTAAATGACAGGGTTCAGAGAATCTCCATGATGGTTCATCCCCATGCACCACGGTGCCAAGAGGGTGGCACACCTCACACCAGATGGAGACAGAAGCTCCCATGCTTGGGGTTTTTCCTGACCTTGCCCTCTTCTTCTGTCTTTATAATATCCTTGATTATTATCTGGCCTTTGTGGGGAATGTGTTTCCCGGAGTTCTCTAAGCCATTCTGGCACATGAAGAAAGGGATCATGGGTCTGTTGGGATTGCTGAAAACAAAGATGACCTCACCCCCGGGTTCTTGGGAGGATTGCAAGTGGTTGGTGCATGCCTGTCATTCCCATGGCTGAGGAGGCTGAGGTTGAGGGATCACAAGTTCCAAGCCAGCCTCAGCAAAAGCGAGGCCCTAAGCAACTCAGCGAGACCCTGTCTCTATATAAAATACCAAATAGGGCTGGGGATGGGGCTCCGTGGTTGAGGGCCCCTGAGTTCAATTCCTGGTACCCCCAACACTCTAAAAAGAAATAATCAATGATATTATAAAGATGAATAGCAGAAGAAGAGGGCAAGGTCAGGCAGGACCCCATGGCATGAACTGCATGTAGATGAACCAACCTGGAGATTCTGTGAACCCCTCCATTTAGGGTTTTAATGAAGCTTCCATTAATGGGCATGACTGATTGGCTGGAGGTGATTAAATGATCTCCAGACTTCTCCATCCCCAAGAGGTCCCAACACTTCAATCTCATTCATTGGTTCATTCCCCTAGCAACCAGCCCCTCCCCCATATCCCCAGCTGTGTTTGAAAGGGGGTCCCTAGAAGTAACAAAAATTACTCCTATCACCCACCTCTATCATTCCGGAAACTACAAGGGTCCTAGCAGACCTGTGTCAGGGATAGGAACAAATAAAAAAAAAATATTAATTTGTTGAATTATGTCCAGGAAACAGGGTCAGACACCAAATAATTAATTTATCCTACATTGAAGAACCCAGAGAATTCCACAGAGGAAGCAGAATTCTGTGGGAATAGTAATGTGTTTGTCTTTAAGATGGTGAGCAAGATGTTTCTGTGTGATGACTAAGGGGGGTCTTGACGCATTAGTTGCATATGTGAACTCTGAGACCAGGAGACATGTGACAGTGGCTTGAAGAGCTGTCACTCTCACTGAATTGATACAGATGAAGACTCTATGCAGACCCTTTAAAATCAAGCAGAAGATCAGAACGCTCAAGCCATTACTCTGAATGCATATTACATTAGTGATGCTAGATAGTGAAATAAGGGAAGAAAAAGAAATTGAAGATGTATGACTTAGAAAGAAGATTAAATAAATAAAGCAGTCATATATCAATGTTTCGATCATATCTTGAAAGTGATACGATTTTCTATTTAGAAAACAAGCATATAAAAGGTTCTGGGAATAAATGATTGGCAAGGATAAGGGAGTTTAGCCATGTAGCCAAATATAAGATCCATATACATAAATCAGTTTCATTTCAATGTAGCACCAAGAAACTTACAAATGTTTCTATCATTTAGGTACCAATCAAAAGTACACATGTAAATGGAAATAAATCTAACAAAAGTCGTAAAGACTCATGTGCAGAAATTTGTAAAATTTTCTAGAAAGACAAAAAAAGACCCTGATAAATGAAGAAGCACCTCATGTTTAGGAATTGGAAGATTTAATAGCATAATGTAATGTTTCCTAAATTTTTATAATGACTAAACTCCATTCCAACAAAAACTCAACATGGTCTTTCTTGCAGAATTGATTTCCCCCAACCCAGTCCTGGGAATTGAACCCAGGGGATTAGAGGTATGTACCACCATATTCAGTAGAATTTGGCCATTTGCCACTAGAATTAAAATGGAGGAATAAAAGATCACAATATTCAAGACAATTTTTATTTTTATTATTATGATTATTATTTTGGTACTGGACATTAAACCCAGAGGCCCTTGACCACTGATCCCCATCCCAAGCCCTATTTTGCATTTTATTTAGAGACAGGGATTCACTGAGTTGCTTAGCACCTTGCTTTGGCTGAGGATGGCCTCCAATTTGCAATCCTCCTGCCTCAGCCTCCAGAGCCCCTGGCATGCACTACCACGGCACTCAGCTGCTATTTCTAATATACAAATTCCTCCAAATTAATAAGAAAATAGACACAAAATATTGTAGATAATTTAGCAGAGAAAGAAATAAAAATGACCAATAAATGAATAGATGAAATAAACAAGTGCATAAATAAATAAAAAGACACTCAGCCTCATTAGCAATTAAGGCAATTTTAGTTAGAATAAAAACAAGCTTACGTAATTTTATCCAAGAGATTGGAAAAAAAAATTCAGCATTCCAATCTTTATTGGGGGGAAAAGGTGCCCTCGTACACGGCTTGTGACGCCTGTCACTGATGTGACCTAATTTGAAGGCAATTTCTTTGTAACTATTAAAATAAAATGTGGCCATTTGACACAGGGGCCTCACTTTGGGAATTTATTTTAGAAAGAGAAACAAAAACGGATACTTAAGACTTCATATGCAAGTGATTAGTGAAGCCCTTTGGTCACAGAAACACCCTGGAAACAGCTAAGATTGAATAACCTGGAATTCGTGCATCTCGCAGAAGGAGGCTGAGGCTGGAGGACTGGAGGGTGGGGTGCCCAGGGACTGCGGGGAGGTAAAGTCTCACGAGATCCCAATGCCCTTCCTGTGGTCTAGGTCCAGCTGCAATCCAAACGGCCTCTGCCCACTTCAGAGGAGCTACAAGGCTTAGCCAAGGCACCACCAGTTCCCGCCACACCTGGTACCTGCGTGTTTCATTGTGACCTATTTTTTTTTAACCTCTGAACCCATCCTCAGTACTTTTGATATTTTATTTGGAGACAGGGTCTCGCTGAGTTGCTGAGGCCTCACTAGTTGCTGAGGCTGGCCTCCAAATTTGCGATCCTCCTGCCTCAGCCTCCCAAGCCCCTGACTGTACAGGCATGCCCCACCGGACCCTGGGGTCATTAGCAAAATTTTAATAAAAGATTCATAGCATCATAAGAAGCCAAAGGGCTTTTTTAAAAGAATAGTTGAGTACAACAAGGGGAAAAAAATCATGATGGGATAAATTCTCATTTTTCTTGGGCTTTTTCTCTTCTTACAAATTAAGACCCATTGGTCAAACTTATTTCATAAAATATAAACTCCAACTCGTAATTCACCTTTTATCAAGCTCTGATAAAATGGGGTCAACTTTGACTTGATCAAACACATCTGTGAGAAACTTACTGCTGGCATCCGGCTTAATGGTAAAATATTTTAAATATTCCCATTGAAGCCAAAGAGGCTGCTTTCCAATCATTTATTCCTTGTTTAACATTTAAAATGGGTAGTGCTTTCTCCCTGTTCCAATTAACCCTGCCATGCCTTTTGTTTGATTCATCAGATTTTCTTTGATCCACACTTTCCTTGATCTGTTTCGACTTTTACATTCTATTTCATTTCATTTAGCGGTTCCCAATGAGCACTGGTACTTAAGTTTAAAAATATCTCCAAGTCCAAGCTGGATGCAGTGGCCCACGCCTGTCATCCCAGTAGCTCAGGAGGCCAAGGCAGGAGGATTGCAAGTTGGAGGCCAGCCTCAGCCACTTAGCGAGGCCCTGAGCAACTCAGCAAGACCCTGTCTCTAAATAAAATATAAAAAGGGCTGGTGAAGGGGCTCAGGGGTTAAGCACTCCTGGGTTCAATCCCCACAATCAAAAAGAAAGTCTCAGACTCTAGAGCTTGATTACCATTTCCTATCCAACACCTGCATCCCCTCTGGGAATTAGATAAGAACTCAAATAACTATTAGTCCCTTTGAACCCAACCCCATTCCTCAAATGTCAATGTGTTTAGAAATTTAATTCCCAGGTATTCAACTTTCTTCCATAATCATATTTATGTAAACTTAATCACTCTAATTTCCTTACATGTTGGATTTTTTTTTTTTTTTTTTTTTTTTTTTTGAGTACTATGGATTGAACCCGGGGATGCTCTATCTCTGAACTACACCCCCAACCCATTTTGCTTTTTATCTATTTTATTTTTTTTTTGGTAGAGGATTGAATCCAGAGCCACTGAACCCCTGAGCCAGTCCCCAGCCCTGTTTTGTATTCTATTTAGAGACAGGGTCTCACGGAGTTACTCAGGGCCTCGCTAAATTGCTGAGGCTGAACTCCAACATGCCAGCCATACTAGTCACTGTGATTACATGTGTGTGCTACTGTACCCAGCAACAACCCCATTTCCCCACCCCCAAGTATCTGTTATCGATTTCTTATGTAAGTCTCCTTGATCAGTTCAGGGATATAACACCATTTCATTTTTCTCTCAGGGTATTGATCATACTCTTATAAAATTTTGTAGTGCTGGGTGCAATGGCTACACCTGTGATCCCAGAGACTCTGGAGGCTGAGGGCAGGAGGATTGCAAGTTAGAGGCCAGCCTCCTTGAGGCACTCAGCAACTCAGCAAGACCCTGTGTCTAAAAGGGCTAGGGATAGGGCTCAGTGGTTAAGTGTCCCCGGGTTCAATCCCTGGTTCCCCAAAATTAATAAATAAAATAAAAATCTCTTCCTGAATATTCTATTCTATTAGTCTTATTTTTTTGGATGTTACTTATGTGTCCTCTTTTCCAAAAATGTGTGGTAGTCAAGGAAAATACAGCGAGGAGACCAAGGAAGATTGCTGATTTACTTTAATAATCATCAAGTAATTCCATTCAGGTGTGTCTTTGGTTAAACAGAGAAAGCAGAGGGCCAGGGACTCTATTGGGATCCTGGGAGGAGCCCAGGACTTAGAGGCCCAGTAGGCACTTTTGGTAGAGCAGAGAGTACGGGACAGAAACAGGATGGCGATTTGGGGCCTGAGGGGGGAAAAGTCCTTAGCAAAAGTCCAGGTGGGAGAAAAAGAGATGAGCAGGCCAGGCGAGGTGGCCCCTGCTTGTCATCTCAGAGTCTCGGGAGGGAGGCTGAGGCAGGAGGATTGCAAGTTGGAGGCCAGCCTCAGCAACTCAGTGAGGCCCTAAGCAACTCAGCAAGACCCTGTTTCTAAATAAAATAGAAAAAGGGCTGGGGACGGGGCTCAGGGGTGAAGCACCCCTGGATTCAATCCCCAGCATTAAAAAAAAAATCAGGAACTCAGAGCCTCATGTATGAGGAGAACAGAGGGACCCCAGATACAAGGGTCCCCCGGTCTGGGTGAAGTGGAGACCTGAGCCGGATGAGGGGCTGAACACTACGTAGGGGTAACTAACCAACTCCTGTTGCCCCAGTAGAGGCTCAGGCCTGGAGACCAAGGGTAGCGCCTGGAGTCTCCTCCAGAGCTGACTTCGGGGTCCCCGAGGCCCAGCAGGACTGCCTCATTTGCTGTAGAGGCTGCATTCACAGGGACGGTTGGGGCCTGCGTGGCCTCTGACCCCACGGGTTGATCCGTCCCCTCAGAGCTGTTCAGCTCTCTAGGGCTCCCCAATTCCTCAGACTGTGCCAGTTCCCACTGGAAGGCTTCCTCTACCCGGCTGATGCCTCTCCCTCCTCTCTGGCTTCTTTGGCCACCACGGCCTCTTGGTCCTCTTCGGCCTCTTGGGGCAGTGTGAGGAGGCTCTGGGAGAGCCGGGGCCTCCCGTTTCATGGGCATCACATAGGCAATGGGTTTGGAGGGTAGGGTTGGGTCCGTGGTCCTCTGTCTTGTGCAGGATCTTCATGACACCCACTAGAGCAGCTGGGACTCCCTGGATGTCCACCTGGAGTTAGTGAGAGAAGCAAAGAGTTAGAAGAAAGGCAGGGGCTAGCTGGACATGGTGGTGCACACATGTCATCCCAGCAGCTCAGGAGGCTGAGGCAGGAGGATTGCAAGGTGGAGGCCAGCCTCAGCAAAAGTGAGGCACTCAGCAACTCAGGGAGACCCTGTCTCTAAATAAGATACAAAATAGGGCTGGGGTTGGGGCTCAGGGGTTGAGTGCCCCTGGGTTCAATCCAGTACACCCCACAAACAAAAATGTAAATCAAGGGCTTTCCCAGGAAGCCTCTAGGGGAAGGACAATAGGAAGGAGGCTAGGGTGGATCAGGAGAGCCCCCGCCAAGGGTCAGAAGCAGTACCATCTGCACTAGGTCCCCGAGGAGCTCTGTCTGCCCTGGTCCCATTTCCAATTCAAAATTTTGCATAAATTACTATTTCATTTAGTTATTTATCTGTTTTGTTTTATTTGGTCCCAGGGATTGAACCTAGGGGTGCTCAACCCCTGAGCCCGGTCCCCAGACCTTTTTCTATTTTATTTAGAGACAGGGTCTCATTAAGTTGCTTAGGGCATCTGTAAGTTTCTGAGGCTGGCCTCCAACTTGTGATCCTCCTGCCTCAGCCTCCCGAGTTGCTGGGATGATAGACATATGCCATTGTGTATGCCACTGGCCTGGCAGAACTAGATTTTCTGAATTCATGGAGAAACCCTGAATTGATGAGACTCAGAAATGCAAAGAGCACTTAAATTTCAATAAGAAGACAATACAATAGGAGAAAAGTGAAGAACAATCACAGACCACATACAACAGGAGAAAAATGGACGGTCACATATGCAAATAAGTTGCTCTGAGACCATTCAAATTAAAGATCAGGTCATGGTTATGCTTCCACCAACCTGGCAAAGATGTAAAGATGGAGGACAGTCTGTATGGACGGAAATGTTCCAGAAGGCAGTTTGGTCATAGCTACTGAATTTTCATACTTTCTAGAAAAGTACCAAGCAAGGGTAGTTGGTTTATAACAGATCAACAAGTAGTGTGCATGACAGTAAATCCAGCAGTTCTGGAGGCTGAGGCAGGAGGATCACAAGGTGGAGGCCAGCCTCAGCAACTCAGCAAGGCCCTAAGCAGCTCAAAAGGAAGAATTTGAGAGTGAAGCAGATTTGGAGTTCAGGGAAGGGAGGGGACATGTGTGGGTGGCAGCCAAGGTCTGGCTACTTCTGCAAAATTCCATGGAAGTGTTCCACTAACTTGTATGGAATCTTATCAATGGTGGAGTCTGGACTCAGGACCATCGGCAGGTTGCTCTCTGGGAACCTTCTGCAGAAGACATCCCAAGGAACTGACTGACATCCGGGCTTCCAAATTGTCAGCCCAAGCACAGAAATTTTGTGGAAGCCAGTCAACAAACACTGCTCCTGGGCTCAGTGCTTTCTTTGGCTTCTTTGAGGCCCTATTTTTAAATATAAGCAGCAACAGGAAGCCTCCAACATCAAAATGAGAGACTGGATGTGAAATATAGAAAGAAACCCAAATGGAAAAAGGCAACCTGGAGATTGTTCAAGCCACAGAGGAAGGTTTCCAAAAACAAACAAGCAAAAAATCTACAATGAACATTACAGAAAGATAATCAGTTACACCCCAGAACCAATTATAGGACACTTGAAAAGAACATACAGGAAAGACTCATTGAAATAAAAAGTAGGAGAGGAGAGATCAAAATGTCCATGGGAATTTCGGAAGATAAAGGTGAAGAAATCCAGGAAGCAAAGAAAAACCCCAAAATGATAAAAACCCAAAACAAGGGGAATGAAATAGGAAAATTAGGGACATAGTACATAAAATTTTGGAGTATTGATGACAATGAGAAGATGCTGAATCAGTAAATTAGAGAGAAATGAGGAGGAAAAGGAAGAGGAGGAACAGAAGGAGGGGGGAGTGTCATAATGAAAAGGGACAGGAATCACAATGTCTCAAAAATCAGATATCTGAAGAACAACACTAGAGTGTAGAAGATAATAGAAAATGTTCTCAAAAATTTGAGGGAAATAGAGTTTTCTACCTAAAATTTTATACCCAATCAAACTAGCATTTAGGAACAAGGAAAGACAGAAGGAAGACATTTTCAGACAGGCAAGGTCTTACCTAATTTCCTTTTAATACATGTTTTATTGAGAAGCTACCTGTGGACTTTCTCCAAAGAGGAAAGGTATACAAACAAAGAAAAGGAAGCCAGACAGGAAACGGAATTAAAATTCAAAAGTCAATGATAAGGAACTCCCCAGGTGACTGTGAAGGGAGACTGTCAGGGTGACTGCTAGGAAGATGGCAGAGAGCAGCCTGAGGTTAGAGCAAACCATGAAGAGATAAAATAGAATGAATCAGTGTTAAATAAGCAAATAATAACTTAAGAATTAGCAAGTGCAGTGGCCACACCTATAATCCCAGCAGCTCAGGAGGCTGAGGCTGGAGGATCACAATTTGGAGGCCAGCCTCAGCAATTTACTGAGGCTCTAGGCAATTTATCAAGATCCTATCTCTAAATAAAATACAAAATAGGGATGGGGCTCACTGGTCGAGTGCCCTGAGTTCAATTTCCGGTACCCAAAATGGAGACTAATGCTACAAAATCCCATTTGGTTGGCTGTTAAAGGTGATCTAAGGGAGTGGGAGGCTGAGAGTGGGCGGGGCCGCTGCATTTCCTAATATGCCCTGTTTGGATCTCTCAGTTGTATAAGTTAATTTCAAAAGTAAAGTCCAAACTGGGAGAAAATTAAGAGAGAATGACAGTACCTTGATTATCAGCCATTCGGCGAAGACGTTTCGAACGCCTTTGTCCCTCCATATGGAAATCTGTCAGGAGATGAAAACAGGTTGGTCCCACGACAAAGCCACTTCTGATTCCCCAGGCAGTGATGCAGTCTCCCTGCATCACCCTCCAGGATGGGCACGGTGGCCCACACGGCCAGCAGCTTCTGAGGCCCAGGGGCGTTGCATTACTGGTAAAAGGGGGGCTGTGTGCGGGAACAGGTTGGAAAAGGGTGCACTTGGACATGCTGAGATGTTTTCCAGGAAGAACCAACAGCTTGTCAGTAATGGCCTAGAGATGGGCGGTCACCTTTCCCAGTAGCCAGGGGCAAAGATGAAACATGGGATTAACGTTGCCCAAGGGGTGAGATGATCCTTCCAGGGGAAGGGGAGGAAGAAGTCAAGGGACAGATAGAGGCCTGGTCCTTCTGAGGTCCTGGAGACCTCCTGATACCCAGTGACCTTGCAGGAGCTACCCATCCTCCAGGGACGCTGGGGACGCCTACCTAATCGTCTAGCTGCAATGCTGTTGATCTGACTCTGGATGCCTGAAAGCAGGATGCACGTCTAGGACACCTTTCTAGGAAGTAATGCCCCTGGGCTGGTTGTCTGGAGCTCTCTGCAGGGTCCAAACAGGGCTTCCAATGTCAGCGGTCGGCTGCGCGTCTTGGCTGGACAGAAGTGAACTCTCATGTGCTTGCAGCCCAACTGCACTCAGCCTGACGTTCAGTCCCCTTTTATAGGCGGTCAGCTCCACACTTGAGCAAAGGGGAATGGGCGGAGCCAGAAGAGGCAGAGCTGGGAGGGGCAGAGAGTGGTTTGACCCGGAAGAATCATTGGGCTTGTCTCCTGTCAGTCAAACGGAGCCCCGCCAGGATGAGGCCTTCCTAGAAGTAAATGCTCTGCTGGTTGATTGATTGATTAATTAATCTAATCACTAGGGGGGAAATGTACACAGTACATAGTCGAGTAAAGTGCCTGGGAAAGGAACTGTCACGCCCTAAGAGAGACTCCTAAGCAGACCAGAGGGCGCCAGGGAGGGGCGTTTGGGTTGGAACCAGAAGAGCTGCTCATGGAAACCCAGCTGGGAAGGGAAGGGAGAGCAGAGTGGAAGTTGGGCGCTCTGAGTCAGCGGGCAGGGCCTGCTTTGGCCTGGTTGGGGCCAATGATTAGATCAATAAATTAGTGATTAGATTACTTAATCAATCAATCAACCAGCCGAGCATTTACATCTAGGAAGGCCTTATCCTGACAGGGCTCTGTCTGACTGACAGGAGACAAGCCCAATGATTCTGAAGGAGTGAGTGGGGCCTGTGTTGGATTGGTCCAGCGTTGGAAGGAGTGGGCGGGGCCTGCCTTAGACTGGCCCTGCTTTGAAAGGAGTGGGTGGGGCCTGCTGTTAGGTTGGCATTGGAAGGAGAGCCTTAGACTGGCACAGCAATGGAGGGAGTGGGTGGGGCCTGCTGTTGGAAAGAGTGCCTTAGACTGGCCCAGCTATAGAGGGAGTGGGTGGGGCCTGCACTGGATTGGTCCAGTGTTGGAAGGAGTGGGTGGGGCTTGCCTTAGAGTATTGGAAGGAGTGGGAAGGGCCTGCCTTAGACTGGCTCAGCATTGGAAGATGTGGGCGGGGCCTGCTGTTGAATTGTTCCAGCATTGGAAGGAGTGGGCAGGACCTGTTTGGGTTGGCCCAGCGTTTGAAGGAGTTGCCTGGGCCTGCCTTAGACTGGCCCAGCATTGGAAAGAGTGGGTGGGACCTGCCTTTGATTGGCCCAGTATTGAAAAGAGTGGGCGAGACCTGCCTTAGATTGGCTCAGCGTTGGAAGGAGTGGGTGTGGCCCGACATTAGAATGAGTGGGCAGGGGGGGGCTTGATTCACACTGGTCCAGGATTGGGTTAAGTGGATGGGGCCTAAATGAAGAAAGGTGAACTTTGTTTTGCAGAAATTGAGCTGGGTGATGGGTACAGGAGCCTGGCCACACTCTTCTACCTAAATCCTTCTGTAGATGTATTTGAAAAGTTTCCTAATCTGTGCCCTCTTTGGAATGAAAACTCTCTCTTGTGCATCCAAGTTTAAGATCCAGAGTGAGGCTTTGATTAAGAACTGGGACCCTGGGGTTGGGGCTGGGGTTCAGTGGTAGAGCCGCTTGCCTAGCATGCATCAGGCACTGGGTTTGATCCTTAGCACCACATAAATGTAAATAAAGATATTGTGTCCACCTACAACTAAAAAAATAAATATTAAAAAAAATCTGGGACCCTGAAAAACTCCCCTGGATTTAAAAAAAGGGAATTATAATAAAATTTCCCAGCAGAGCAGAGAAGGAACAAAGATTAACTCTACTGAGACTCTAGGGAAAAGAATTCTACATTCTTTAAGCAAGGTGTGGATTTTCTTTTTTTTTTTTGTAACCATATGATGCAGAAATCTCAAAGACAAGATATCAATTTTTTAAAACCTCACCCAGCACCCCTTCAATACATGAGGTTAAGTAACTAAAGAAAAGAAAAACTTTCTCTCTAGCAATGCTCCCAAAGCATAGAGCACCAGAATTCCCCAAGGGAAAAAAGATTCTTGGTGAAGATGACCTCATAAAGTGAAAACCAAAAATCACCAAGCCAATGTTGCTTTATCTTTACCCCCACTGACTCCCTCAATGCCACCAGATTCCTTTGAAGCTAGCTTTAGCTGTTCTGCCATCTCAACAATAAGTATTTCACCTGTTATCTTTCAATGGAAAAAAAAAAAGGATTTTTTACATTTCTTAAAATAATGAAGGGAATCCACGGGAGAGTCAACTGGAAAAAAAGTAAAGATAATCATAACAATAAATTAAAATAACAGTTACAAATTAAGTGTGCTTGCAATTATGAATTGGAGAAATCCAAAATTGAATGCATAAATAGAAACAAAGAAGCAAGAAAACAAAAACTTCTAGCAACCTGCAGACATAAAGTAAAATTGTTGAAATTTCCAATTACAAGGATATGACTTAGCTCCTTGGTCAAGAATTCCAACATATTGCAAATAGATAAAGATATGGGACATATGAAAAGGGTTAAGAGACAAAGAGGAGGAAATTGAATGATCAAATACATATTTAATAAGAGGAAGGAAAGGCAAACTGGGGAACAAATGTGAAAAACTCTCTGGAATTAAGATAAGATTTGAATTCTCGATGAACCAATCAAAATTTTCCAGCAGGGCCTTGGGTGGTGGCACACACCTGTCATCCCAGCAACTCAGGAGGCTGAGGCAGGAAATTGCAAATTGGAGGCCAGCCTCAGTAACTTAACAAGGCCCTAAGCAACTCATGGAGACCCTGTCTCTAAATAAAATATAAAAGATAGTTGGGGATGGGGCTCTGTGGGTCAGCACCCTCAGGTTCAATCCCTGGTATAAACAACAACAAAAAAAAAAAAAACAGTCCTCTGAATTGGCACTGGATCTTGGCTGCCCTAGAAATCACCTGAAGTTTTAAAAACATGGAGGCTTGAACCCCATCCCCTGAACTCCTGTCAGAGTGTGACCATGAGTAAAATAAACCCAACAGGGAGTTGTGAACTCAGCAACAGGACCCTCAGCACTTGGGAGACAGTCTGGGTTGCTCCTTAACCGTTGAGATTTACATCTGCCTCTTTCCTAGCCCAGGGTGCAAAAGCAATTGGGTTGTTGCTGTGACACGAGGTTATATTTAATGTTACAGGCATCATGCGAGTGCCGCTGAGTAATTTGGTCTGCCACCAACCAAGAAAATGATAAGGACTTTGAAAAAAAAAAAAAAAAAAAAACAAGAAGAGCAGCTTTCAGGTGCCAGATGTGGCAAACACAATAATTATGTCCCCCCTCCCACCAAAAACCCTGCTTTAATATACTTTCAATATACACATATAAAAAAAAACATTTAAATGTTTTTTCTCCCAAATTTTTTTTTCTCTGTAAAATTAGCATTGTTCTCTGGCTCTAGGCTCTAGGTAAGATGTCAAATTAACCAGGCATGGTGGCGCCTGCCTATAATCCCAGCAGCTTGGGAGGCTGAGGCAGGAGGATGTTGAGTTAGCGGCCAGCCTCAGCCATCTGGTGAGGCTGTCATCAACTCAGCAAGACCCTGTCTCTAAATAAAATAGAAAATAGGGCTGGGAATGGGGATCAGGGCTGGAGTGGCCCTGAGTTCAAGCCCAGGTACTGCCCCTCCAAATAAAAATACAATATATAACCAGAAAGAGGTAGCCATCAAATTCAGAGTGCTCATAAGAATTGTGGCAACTGGAGTCAAATTTAAAGATAAAATAAAATGGAGACCATTGGTCAATCACGTGCCCGTACATCTGCACCCGTGGCCATCTTTTCCATTTTTTTTTAAGGTTGTGCCTTTAAATGTTTTAATATCCATTGCAGAAATAGACCTTCCTGCTGAAGCTATTCCAACATTTCCTGAGCAGGTCTTTCTCTTTTAGAAAAAAAAAAAATATATATATATATATATATATATATATATATATATATATATATATATATATATTGCATTATTTTTTGTGATCAAAGTTTCCATTGGAAGAAAAAAAATCTATTTGGGATTTGGGGTTCCATTAAGATGAGTAAATTGGCTCCGAGAGCACCGACATGTATTTTTAATCAACTTGGAATGTTAGAGCTGTTTTTTATTTACAGAAAAATTAAAAGATGGTGGAGAGAGTTTCCATGTGCCCCACAACCCACTCTCCATCACTACCATGTTACCTCCTTACAATTAATCTATCTGTTATAATTAGGAATGCAATTCTAGTGAACTAAAGCATTAATGCAAAATCCATATTTGACTCAGATTTACTTAGTTTTGGTATCTGGATATTTTGCTCTCCCATGACCCCACCAAGGTTACCCCAGGCAACTTTCTTATTTTTAGGTACCAGGGATTGAACCAAAGGGGACTCAACCCTTGAGCCCCAACCTCAGCCCTATTTTCTATTTTATTTAGAGACAGGGTCTCCCTGAGTTGCTTAGCAACTCATTGATGAGGCTGGCCTACAATTTGCAATCCTCCTGCCTCAACTTCCAAGCCACTGGGAATACTATGCCCGGCCATCTGGATACGTATATATGCATGCTCTATTTAATCTCTCTCCCCTCTATCTGCCTACCTACCTGTCGATCTATTTATATCTCATCTATCCATCTTCTATATCATTAATGTATCTATCTATTCCATGTAGCTACAATTGATCTGGTCCACCCACCTACCTATCATGGATCACATCCATTATCCATCCTCCCATCCATCCTTCCATCCATTATCTCTGTCTGTCTATCTATCTATCTGTCTATCTATCTATCTATCTATCTATCTATCTATCTATCTATCTATCCATCTATCTATCTATCTAATTCATCTATTATCTACCTGTTCCATCTGTTATCTAGCTACATATTTCATCTATCTACCCACCTTATCTATCATCTATTTTATCTACCTACCTGATCTACCTACCTAATGACCTACCTTATCTATCTACCTATCTTATCTATCATCTATCTTATCCATTGAATCTATCCACCCCCCTACACATTCACCTGCCATATCTACATGCACAGTTCTCTGTACCATCATCTCTATGTGTATTCAGCTAAACCTGAGCTCATATGGATGAGTCTCCATCTCTTCTCCATGACCACATGGGTCATTCTAGCCTGCTGCCCTTGCTTTTTTGTCACCTCCTACTTCAACAGCGAGAAATCACACCACATATAATGCATTTTCTTAAAAATTGTGAGATTCCATCTGGGCATTACAGTGGCCTGTTATCTCAGTGGCTGGGGAGGCTGAGGCAGGAGGATTGCAAGTTGGAGGCCAGCCTCAGTAACTTAGCGAGGTTCCTAAGCAACTCAGCAAGACCCTGTCTCTAAATAAAATATAAAAAAGGCTGGAGATGGGGCTCAGGTGTTAAGCATCCCTGGGTTCAATCCCTGATGGTAATAATAATAATAATAATAATAATAATAATAATAATAATAATAATAATAATAATAATGGATTCCAGTACAGAAGTACCAGAATTATTATTCTTTGCCCTCAATAGTTCCACTACTAATCAATCTATGCTTAACTGATTCAACTAGCCCCCAAATCTTTTATTTTAATTGTATCTATAATGTTGCCTTTTGCAGGATGCCTTTAGGACTAGCTTCTTTTACTTAACAGTTTAAATGTATCCATGTCTTTTTGTGAGCTTGATGACATCATTTCTTTTTTCCTTTTAATGAATAGTTTTTTTTTTTAAAGAGTAGTTTTGGGGGGCTTGGGATGTGGCTCAAGTGGTAGCGTGCTCACTTGGCATGTGTGAGGCACTGTGTTTGATCCTCAGCACCACATAAAAATAAAATAAAGATATTGTGTCCACCTAAAGCTAAAAAATAAATATTTTAAAAAGAGTAGTTTTGATTTGCAGAAAAATTGGGCAGAAAGTATAGAGTTCCCATCTACATCTTTCATCCTGATGGTTACCCATGTCATTAATATCTTGCATTAGTCCTACTACGGAGTGCATGCGTGTTTATGCATTATAATTAACCCAAGTTCATAGTTTTTCGGATTCACTCTCTTTTTTTGGGGTAGGGGGTACCAGGGATTGAACCTGGGGACACTTGACCCCTGAGCCCCATCCCCAGCCCTATATTGTATTTTATTTAGAGACAGGGTCTCGCTGAATGGCTTAGTGCCTCACTTTTGCTGAGAATGGCCTCCAACTTGCGATCCTCCTGCCTCAGCCTCCCAAGCTGCTGGGATGACAGGCATGCACAACTCTGCTTGGTGATAATTATTGATTTAATTTGTATTTCCCTAATGCTAAATGTTGTGGAGCAGCTTTTTATATGCTTAATTATTCACATATGTTTTAATATATTAAGCATTATCATCCAGAAACCAAGTTCTCCACTTATATCTTTACAATATTCTTCCAAATTGGGGGGGTGGGGGTGCTAAATGTTATTTTCAAATGTTTCAATATTAAATGTCCCTATGTGTGAATGAGATCTTTTACAGTGCTCCTGGGATCCGTTGAAACATTCATGTTACATCCAGTCACTAGAGCAAATGTGCCCTGTATTTAGACTGAAGCTTCTTAATTATTTCCAGTTATTTTTTTCTTCAATACTCTTGGGAAACATAGATATTATATAAACACATCATTTGCAAATAATTATAATTTTGTTCCTTCACGTATTAGAATCCCACATCTTATTTATGGTTCATGTGGAATCAAAATAACTAGAAATTGGAGGAAAATGTTAAATAAGAGTGAGAGAAACCGAGATCTGCAATTTATCCTTAATTTATCTCAGACTTCAGTGTGATGGCTGCTGATTTGAGATTTAATTTTTAGCCTGGATAAAAGAGAATCCTTTTAAATATCCAATTTCTCTTAGGGAATTAAATAAAGGACTGCATTAGGTATTAAGGACGAGACCATAGGAGTGTATCTGTGTGAAAAAAAAATGGTCACCAGACATTGTTAAGTCATAGGAAAGACCCCCAATCGCTACCCATTCCTTCATTGTCCAAGAAAAATTCACAGACACAGTGCTATAGGTTGGATCTGAATTGTTCCCTGAAGACTTGGTGGCCCAGCCTGGGGTTAGAAGTTGGTAGAACTTGCAGTAGGTGGCACCTTCTGGAGGGATATTAGGTCTTTAATTGTACCCTTGAAGTGGAAGTGGCATGTCATCTCCTTCAAGTGTCATCTCTTCCAGTGAGTGGCTGTCCCCAGCCAGGCACGGTGCACACTCCTGTCATCCCAGCAGCTCTGGAGGCTGAGGCAGGAGGATCCCAAAGTCAGAGACCAGCCTCAGCAGGGAGAACAGCCTCATTTTCAGGCATGAGCATCCCTGGGGCCTGGTGCTGTGCTCCAGGACCAGAGATGGGGCAGAGGGAGGGCACTGTCCACACTGTCCTCTTCCGTGCTTCTGGGGCCTCTAGGGCTAGAGGGAAGGGGGCCTTCAGAGGGGGCCTCTGCACTCACTGACCCGAATGGAGACTTGATGGGATGAAGAGATGCCAATGATCCCGAGGCCTCTGGACGTGTCCCAGAGGGTGTGACTAGGAATGATTGGCAGGTGTGACAGCCAACTGGAGTGGACACCCTCCCTAAATGTGGGCGGAGCAGTGCCATCCAACAGGCTGGAGGTTTGCAGGGAAGGAATAGAAGTCCCTAGAATCAGGAGCAGCTGCAGATGCCCCACGGTTCTTGCGGACCTGGTTCTTGATGGTGGCTACCATCTCTGGAGACATCAGACTCTTGCTCCTTCTTGCTTCCAAAGTGAACTCTGCCTGTGACTCTCCAGAAGCCTTTGGTCTTGGGCTGGGGTGGCACCTTGACCCCTCTTGTCTCCAGGGCCATGCCCACAGTACCTTTGGTGAGAAACCCATCTCACTGGCATTCAGGACTTGCTCTGGCCTTGAAAGCCCAGGAGCCCCCAAGGTTTGGATTCTAGAACTTACACCAGCAGTGACTCCCTGGGTTCTCGAACTGAGCGATGTGACATTGATTTGAAGATTTGGGACTTGGATTGAGCCAAGATCCTGGCTTCCCAGGGGCTGTCACCTCTAGAAGGTCCATCCTGGAATTTAGCTGCCATAATGGCATGAGCTAATTCTGAAATAAAACTCCCAGTTTGTGACTATTCACTTACCCCATGGATTCTGTCTCTCTGGTGAACCCTTAGTGACATATCTAAGCCCACTACAGAGACCAAGCCACATCAGTGTTTATAGCAGCTCCATTCACATTATCTAAGCTATGGAACCAACCTAGGTGTCCTTTGACAGATGAATGGATAAAAAAATGTGGTCTATATATGCAGTGGAATATTACACAGCCATAAAGAAGATTGAAATAATGGCATTTGCTGGTAAATGGATGGAGCTGGAGATGATCACGCTAAGTGAAATAAGCCAGTCCCCAAAAAACCAAAGGCTGAATGTTCTCTCTGATACGTGGATGTTGACTCACCATAAAGAAGGAGGAAGAATAGAAATTCATTGGATGAGATGCAGGGGAGTGAAGGGAAGGGAGGGTAAGGGACTGGAAGAGACAGGGGAATGAATGGGCATCACTTTTCCATGTTCACATATGAACATATGACCAGGAACACCCCACAGCAGGTCCAACCTACAGGAATGGGAAGTCACACTGAGGCTGGCCTCCAACTTTGCAATCCTCCTGCCTCAGCCTCTGGTGTGAAATGTCACAATCCACGCTGCTGTCACAGAGGGCTAAAAAGAACAATTAAAAAAAAAAGATCATCCCAAATTGAAAGTTGTGTCACAAACACACACAAAACCCGTTATCTCTGAGAGGCCGAGTACATGGGACTTCTATCTCACTCTCTACCTTTCAAATCATCACTGAGCAAGCTTGGCTGGAAAGGAACTCTTTCATAGCTCTGCTTTCCCCAGGGCCCTGGAGAATTGTTTCTTCTCCTGCTTTTGTGAGATCGTGGACACTTTCACATCTTTTCGGGTCCCTAACTAAAAGGAAGAAGCTGGGTTTTGTCTGATAGCAACACTCAAGAAGTATCTTATCAAAACATAAGTTCTTGTAGCAGTTTCCTCCAGAAGGTCTTTTGTGGCAGAAGGAAGGGGGAGAGTCCCTCTTCTCCTTCTCCACCTTCTTCTCCCTTCCTCAGGGTGGTTGGTTCTGTGGCTCTGGAGGTCACCTGCAGTTGGGAACAAGGTCAGGGATCCCTCTATGCTCATGTCTCTAGATATCTTGCAGATCAAAGGGTCTGCATCCCCCCCAATCCCAAGTTCATATATTGAAACCCTAGCCCCCCCCCCATATTGTGGCATTAGGTAGGGTCCTTTGGAGGTGACGAGGTCATGACAACAGTGCCCCTATCAAAGGTATTTGTGCCCACAGACAAGAGACCCCAGAGGATGCTGCCGTCCTTCTTCTGCTTGAGAGGTCACAGTGAAAAGTCAACTTCTCAGTTTATACCCAAGGGACTTAAAATGAGCATGCTACAGTGACACAGCCACGTCTATGTTCACAGCAGGCAAACTGTGGAGACAACCTAGGTGGCCCTTCAACAGGTGGATGGATGAAGAAAACAGGGTCTGTAGCCACCATGGAATATTACTCAGCCATTAAAAATAATGAGATCGTGGCATTTGCCAATAAATGAATGGAACCAGAGACTATCACACTAAGTGAAATAAGCCAACCCTAAAAAAATAACCCAAGGTGGAATATTCTCTCTGAGAGGAGGAAGCTCATTCACAATGGAGGAGGGCTGGGGAAGAATTGAGGTGCTTCCTATTATACAGAGAGGGTGACGGGAGGGCAGGGTGGGAGGAAGGAGCATAAAATCAGTCCTACATTATTGCCCTACGTACATATGTGACTATACAGCCAGTAGGATTCTATGTCAAATAATGTAGAAATCGTACTCATAAATGGGATGTATACAAGTGCATTCTACTGTCATGTGTCACTAATTAGAATAAATTAAAAAAAATAAATTAAAAAAATCAGAGCCCCTACATGTTTAGTGGTGTCTTAGCCTGAAAGATCAGAACCTGGCCACGCAGGATCCTGATCTTACTCTTCCAGATTCTGGAACAGTGTAGAATAAGTTTCTGAAATTTTGTGACAGAGCCTGATGTCACCAAGATGCTATCTCTTCCCATTCAAGAGAATCTTCTGCAACTTCTTTAGATATTCCCCGCGGGCAGCTTCCTGGCATGAGTGAGTCCATCGGTGATGGTCACTAGCTGCCCTCTCTCAGGGTCTTGCTCCTGCCCATTGACCCCACTCACTTGGGGTCCAGGGAGCAGAGACTCCACTCTCCTGGGACAAATAGAGACCCCAAGCCACGGCCCCAGGGCCATCTCCTTCCCCACACCCCAACTGCCTCCAGGGGCCACCAGGGGACCCTCAGGGAGCCATTCCCTGCTGCAGTTCAGGCCTCATACCCCCTCACTCCTCCTGTGGACCTTCCTGCATAATCACCATGGGGGTTCTGGTGACACCTCACAGCCACAGCAGAACACCACCCTCATTGGACACATGATGGGGATGGGGATGGGGGACTGATGCAGCCCTGCCTTGGAGATAGTGCAGCTATGAGTCAGATCAACCCCCTGTTCCCTGAAGGTCATGGACAGGAGTCCTTGGTGACTTCTCAGGGTGTCCCCTTGAAGCCCCTGACTTGCTAGAGAGTCTCAGTAGCCCTCTCCCATGTCCCCTCCCTCACAGACAGCTCAGCCCCGACCTCAGCAAACCCAACCCCAGGATTTGGATGCTGCTCAGCTGTATTAGCCGTTTGTCCCCGCAAACGGTGGCACATGCTTGTAATAATCCCAGTGTCTAAGGAAGCTGAGGCAGGAGGATTGCAAGTTGGAGGCCAGCCTCAGCCACTTAACGAGGCTCTAAGCAACTCAGCGAGACCTCGTCTCTACATAAAATATAAAAAGGGCTGGGTACGGTGCTCAGGGGTTAAGCGTCAACAGGGATTCAGTCCCTGGTAGTAAAAATAAAAAAAAAAAAAAAGAAGAAAAAAATTCATCTACCACCTACTAATCTCAAAAGCACCTTGGAATGAAGAAGCTTGTATCAGGAACTTTTTTTCTCCCCCGTTTTTAAAAAAATCAAGGCTTATTTTGATTTCTAGACACAGACCTTTATTTCCAACAGGCAAAAACACTCTTTTTTTGCCCCCCAATAAAGTGATTTGCTCAAGTATATTAATTCCCTAGAGGTGTACTTATTTTCTTTTTTTGAATGCTTTCATCAGCTTTAATACACTTTTCTCATGGTGCTAAGGACACTTGACACATGATCGCTCCTCTTGCATTGTCCTCTGGACAATGACACCACTGGAGAGCCAGGGTCTTCTCTGATAACCTGATTTTCCTCCTTATTTCCTCCCAATGATGGTGGATTCCTTGTGTATTTAGACACTTTGGAAGAAATGGGGTGAGAAGGATTCTGTTATTCGATGTGTATGTTCTGAGGCCGGTGGAGGCTCCAGGCAGTCTCTTGTCTCTGGTGAGGAAAATCTTTTGATGGCGGGTTGGGGAGAAATAGCCAACTGGGCATTCTTGCCCAGGACAGAAAAATAAATAAGGTCTGGTCAAGCAAAAAGGAAAAGTCCCCACTAAGACATCCATCTCTCTGTTAACCTCAGCTATAGCACTTCACCAGACATGGACAGAGCCCAGAAGGGACCGTTCCCTCCAAGTTGGGAGGGGGAATTTCCTCCCAAGCTGCTGGGATGACAGGCGTGCGCCACCTGTGCCTGGCTCTCAAATATATTTATTTTATGCCCCTCCGGGATACCTTCCCCCCACATCCATCCCACAACTGACCACTCTTGCAGGGTCCGTAGAAGTCGCAGGGCTCAGGTAGGGGGCTCTTGGCTGTGCAGACTGATTAATTATTGAGCAAATGCTAAAGGCCCATTCTGACAAGATATGTGGGGCTGTTCAGGGACTGTGTCCTCTTCTCTGCCTCTCTCCACCCTGCAGGGGAGATGCTGTCTGTCTCGGACATGGATTGTGCCACCACCTGGGTGTGTCAATTAAGGTATAATAGACTCTCCGACACCTAAGCCATCAATGATCTGGAATGTGTTTGTCTGCTAAGAAGCAATTTCAGCAAAAATTAACTCCATTTCAACCGAGAGAGTGAGGCTGGGCACAAGCTGGCCAATCCCGAAGGACAATAAAATTACTTCGTCAAAAGCTCTGCTTGCTTAAATTAACCAAGCAAGCACTCCAGGATCCTGGAGAGATACAGCCAGTAACTAGGTTTTAATGAACAAAAATACGTTCTTGGATCAATGAGAAAAAATAAGCCACAGCTTACCTCCAACCCAGGAGGCCGAGGAACCTGTCTCAAGGACATATTTCCCCTGAGCATATGAACGGCCATGTGTGTCTGGTCCAGTTTCTTGCCTGTGACTCCTCAGGACTTCTTCTTGGTCAGTGATGTACTGTCTGGACCACTTTGTCTTCAAGGGTCTTTTTTTTTTTCTGGTACCAGGGATCAAACCCAGGGCTGCTTAACCCTTGAGCCCCGTCCCCAGCACTTTTTATTTTTTTTATTTAGAGACAGGGTCTTGCTGAATTGCTCAGGGTTTGGCTAAGTGGCTAAGGCTGGCCTCCAACTTGCGATCCTCCTGCCTCAGCCTCCCAAGCTGCTGGATTTCACAGGAGTGTGCCACTGAGCTCGGCAAGGCATGTTTTTAGCCAATGGCATCCTGTGTGTCCTGTGTACACTGGCTGCATCTTTACAGACTGCATATTTTGGCTACAGTGTCTTGAACTGTTAAGTCACCTCTGGATTTACCCTCATGATTATGGATCGGCAGCTTGGATCCTGGGAAACACAGGGACACTCTCCTCCCCATTTATCTTCTTGGCTAACCACGTCAGGGCAATGGCTCATCCCCATCCTATCTTCTACACCACACCCTAAGTCCATCACGGCTTGGTCAACTGTGCACGACACTGACTGTGCTCTTTACATCTATGACCTTGACCACTGGTGATCCAGCCACAGATATGGAGATGGTGGCCTTGGTGATGCTGTGGGTTGAAAACTCTCAGGTGCTCCAGGGCCCATTCACAGGTAGGATTTCTGTTTTATTCAGGTGAACCTCAGTTCTATCTTTCAGGGCGGGCACTTCACCTGATTTGTCCAGGCCCACCAGGTCATCTAGGACAAGCTCCTTGACATCCCTCCAGCCAAGTGTTAATGGGATTTATAACATGCCTTCCTGGAAACACCCAGATGAGTATTTTGATTGAATAACTGAGATAGAAGGTCTGCCATGGCTGGTGTCCCCTCAACTGATGAAAGGAAGATTTCCTGTGAGTCTCCCCTGACTGATCCTTGGGATCAGCTGTGAGCTTTACAAGGTCACCTTCACCAGCTGGGGCATGAAGGCAGAACCCAGAGTGCGGTAGCCCCATCTCCCTCCCCACCCCCCCACATCTCCGGAACAATTTGTTTTTGGATGGGCACCAGGGATTGAACTCAGGAGTACTCAGCCCCTGAGCCCCATTCCCAGCCCTATTTTGCATTTTATTTAGAGAATGTCCCATGAAAATGGAAGATGGGAGCCGGGTATAGTGGCCCACACCTGTCATCCCAGTGGCTTTGGAGGCTGAGGCAAGAGGATCGCAATTTGGAGGCCAGCCTCAGCCACTTAGCCAGGCCCTGAGCCACTCAACGAGACCCTGTCTCTAAATAAAATATTTTTTTAAAAAAATGGGGCTGGGGATGGGGCTCACTAGTTAAATCCCCAGCACAAAACAAAACAAACAACCCAGTTCTACAACTTGGCTGTGTAACCTTTAGCAAATGTCTTGACCTGTCTGAACCTGATGGGTGTCCCGATGTCATCCCACACTTCTTTTCATAAGTTCTTGGTTGGCTTATGGCTCGAAACATAAATTGTGGAAAGAAAAAGGTGAGAGGAGAAAGACAATAGAGTCCCCAGTGGAATGTTTCACTTTCCCCTTGATTGGATTCTGTTCTGAATAACAGCCATCTGGGGAGACGGGAGCTCAAAGTTTCCTCCAAGTTCCATTGACATAAAAAAATGGTCTGTCCCAATGATGTGGAAACACAAAGTTCTCTCACTTCCATCCAAAGTGCAAATTAGCCCATTCCCATTCCACATGTTGTGATGCCTAGATTCTGGTGAGAGTCTCCTTGTGCCTCCTGTGGCTCTGAAGTTCCTCTCTCTACAATGTCTGATAGGCACCCTCTTCCCCCACTCCATTCTCACGTGGGTCACCTGAGATTTTACGTTACTGCTCATGTGCACCAGGACTTCCATACAGAAGATTTCAGGATCCAAGCTGTGGCATCACATGAAAGTGCACTTGAAAGGAAATAGAAAAACAGAGAAAGAGCTGGAGGCTATGAGCTGCAGTCATAGCAGGAGATGGAACATCCTTGAATGCATGGGCTCTCTCTCATCCACTGAGGAAGTCCATGGAACAGGGTATAGAGGAGAGTGTGGCTGCAGAGTCATGAATCAAGACCTCCTGAGACCAAGCAGAAAGAAGGTGCAATTTTATTACGCAGTTACTGTGTGTGTGTGTGTGTGTGTGTGTGTATGTATGTGTGTGTATATATATATATATATATATATATATATATATATATATATATATATATATATATATATATATATATTCAGGCAGTAGCTTAGCAGCTTATAGGCAGCCAATACAATTTCTGGCCAAATGTACTTGCAGAGACCAATCAAGGATTGGGCCATAGAGCAAGCGCAAGGCTGCAATATATGCCCTAACACCCAGGGCTGTGCCTATGGGGTAAGGGGTATACCGCTCATAAGCCTAGCACAGAGGAGTGGCCTGCCACTCAGATGCCCTTAACATGTGCCATGTATGCAGTACTCTGTGCACTTGTCCACACATCTCCCCCCTCTGACTGTGCTGCAAGGATTTCATCCAGCATTGCTGTTTTCCATTCCCCAGCCTTCACACAATTACATAAGTGACACACAACACAAGAAAATATTATCACTATCATAAACAGTAGGGCCAGGGTGATAGCATTATATGGCTTAGTTAATTTGGCTATCAGGTTTTTCCAATGTTCAGTCAATCCCTGGAGGAAAGAGGAGGTTGTCAAGATAGACACCTTCATCTCATTGGTTTTGACAATTGCTGTGGTAAGGTTATGCATGGTCATAACATAGCATCCCAAGCCCCCTTAATATACTGAGAAAAATGAGAGAGGTGTAAAGTTACATTTTCAGACACAAAATATTAGGTGACACAAATGCTATGGAATTCAGGGTCACAAGTGAGATATGCAACATAAATAGAATATCTAGTTGTTCCTGGTGGAGGTCTAGTTCTTGCTGAATGAATAAAATAGCAGCTCAGGACAGTTTATTTAGGTCATTTTGAAAGGCAAGGGCTTCTGCCATGGCAGTAGACACCTTGTTCATAGTCTGAGCCATCTGGACACTCAAAGTGACCAAAGCAGTGACAGTGGCTGTGGTGGCAATGGTGGCTACCAGGGTGATAATCCAAGCAATGTTGAGGCTAATTGAATGCCTTGTCCAGTGCAGGATCTCCTTCAGAAGGTTCTTCATCTCCATGTCTGAAGGACCCCTCCACTCTCTGGACAGGCTCACTGGAAGCCCGATTGCTGGGACACTCTAAGGATAAATATAATTTTTAGTTTTCATACCAGGAGTTAGACAATTTGTAAGCCAGAAGGATGTATTGACTGCACAAGAGATCTCTGTATGATTGATATTTATGTCATCAGTATCATTGATTATTAGCATAGCAAAGGGTGGTGTACACATCGTGAATATAGGTGTAATTTGGCACAAGGCAAATCCATGGTCAGAGTCTGGACTCACTATAGACCCATTCATCCAGCCAGCTGCTGCCCATTTGATGGAGCTAGCAGCTAGCAATATAGGTGTGATACCCATTATGCCATACTGATTTCCTGCATAACAGGTGGTAACAGCTTGTCCCGTGAAGCAGGTACTGCAGTGGCCCATATGGTTTTGGGGCACATCAGCTACATTCCATAGAGCTGCACCCACCCAGGTGCATAGATGTTTTTCTTCCCCAGAGAAGTTCCTCTTATCAAAGAGATGAGGTATGGCAGTGACACGTTGATTCCACGGGATGCTATCATTATCTGAGGGGGGCTTTCCAAAAAGCATTGTTGGGCATATTGGCAGCAAGGGTTTCTTGCATTTGCCATTGGGGAGTCTATGGCTATAGGTAGAACTAACTATAACTCTAAGGTCAGTGAGAGATAGCCCAACATATGCCTGATGATAGTTATCTATAATAGTTTCATGGGCAATAGTAAAACAGAGAGGACTGCCTGGATTATAGGTTTCATTATCTACTATGGAGAAACAAATGAGCAGAGTTGGTGTGGAAATGCTGACATTCCAGGGTACAGTCACTTCCTAGATGGATAACTCAGTATCAATAAGGTTGGAATTATTAGAGAAGAGCTCAGGTAAAGCCCATTCCCAATTAGCCACTGCTAAAAGTGGTGACCTAGTGACCAAAGCCCAATTTACCTGATGGGAGGCTTCACTGTTGGCAGTGAGCATTTCACATAATAGGACCACCATCATAGTAGGCTCAGGGATAGGGCTGTTACCAGGCAAAGGGGCCAATCTGGTGGCTTGTTCAACAAGACCTTTAAGATCACCCAGGTTACTTTACATGAGATCTGTTAGTGTTGTTGAGTCTTTTGTTTGTAAGGTTTTTCCTCCAGAGTTAGTTCCTTCAACCTCTTGGTTTGTAGCTCTGGGGGGTCAAGGGCTTGACTTTATGGCAGGCACCCAGATGGGGTGAGGCTCCTATTAACATATGCAAACCCTTGACCCTTGGTTAGGAGGGGCCCTGGACCATGCCATGCATTTGTGATGGGATCCTTCCATGAGATCATAGGTAGATGGGAGGGCCTCGTGTTGGGGGCCCTACCTTTATGGGCTTCTGTTTCCATAGAAAATTTTGAAATTGAAAGAAAATTTAAAGAAAATAAGGTTGTGATCAAGACATTGAGAGAGGGGACTTGGTATAGTTTTCCCTCTCTGGCTTGGAGCATGGTCTGTAAGTCCTTTCTATGATGTCTTGAGCCTGTGGGTTGTAGGGGATCCCAGTTAAGTGCTGTATATGCTGATCATCCCCAGCCACCTGAAATGTCTTGCTAGTAGTACAGGCTGTCTCATTTTGTCAATTTTAATAGACATGGGAACATCTATAGTTCAGAACATTTTTTTTTTTTTAAATGGGAGATGATGTTTTTTTAGTGGTTTCTCTTGTGGAGCCTGTGACCATCACACAACACTGACATATATCAATGATTACATGAATCTATTTTAAATTTCCAAAAAAGGCAAAATGAGTGACATCTCTTTGCCATAAAGCATTCGATTTTAACCCTCAGGGATTCACTCCAGCAGGTTGTAAAGGGCAAATGGGGAGAAAAGGTGCAACTTTTTGCAGTCTCTGACTAGCTGTCTGCAAACCTCTTTAGTCCTGCTCTTATGCAACTGCCGTGGCTGAGGCCAGCAGAGAGTCTTGAGCTGCTTGTGTCCCTATATCCCGGATGGCCATAAATCCCATCATCCAGTGTGCCATTGTGTACCAGCACCACTACTGCTCTATGTTCTGTATTTAGTCTGTCCCAGATCAACTCCTTGTCTAAGGCCCACCCTGGCTCCTTCATGAGACACCTTTCCTTCCACCGCCTTGTTTACTCTGTCAATAAACTGTGACAAGTCCTCAGTGGCTTTTCTGCCTTAAGCCCTGTATAGAAACTGGACCTCCCCACCTGGTAACTTCCTCTAGGCAAAGCACAGAGTCAAACCTGATTGAAATAATTTGGCCGAGTTGTGGCTTGTACGGTAGGAGAACTGTAGATTCCCCCTCCATGCAAGCATTCAGCTGGGAGGTTAACATCCTTGGTGTTCTTGTGATCCCCCTGCTGTTCACATTCATCATAGAATAATGCCTTCCACTTCAAAAATGTTGCAGGCTCAAGAGCAGCTCTGTCTCTGGGCAGAGTAAGTATGGAAAGTACCCCCATGAAGTAACCATGAACTCTACCATCTTAAAAAAAAATTGCAATGCCTTCTATGGTCTTGTTAGGGTAAGCACACCATTACACAGCAGGTCTCAGGGGAAACGGAAATGTTATACCCATTTAAGGGCAATGACCCTTTCCTGCCAATCATATGCAATCAAAATGTCACCCTGTTTCCTTAAATTTCACTGTTTAGAACCATGAACAGCTCTTTTGATTTAATTTGCCAACATCAGTCACCAAAATGCCCTCCAGAGTCGTCCACACTGTGGTAAATGACAGGATTTGCCACTGTTAAAAGACTCAGCATGTTGCCACAGTTTCTCTGACCACCTGTCCTTGGGTGGCCATAGGTTCCTTTACATCTTGGCTGCTGTGAGTAAGACTGCCACCAACATGGGAGCACCAAGTCCCCTAGCAATGCTGATTCCCACATATGGGAATGCATGCCCACAGGGCATGGCTGGAGCACAGGGCAGCCCCACCCCCTGTTCCTGGATCACCATCCAGACTGGTTTCAGCACTAAGGAAAATTAACCATCATATCCTCCCAACAGTGCATTTATTTGAGAGTAATGATTATATTTCTTTTCACATCATAGCCATCCAGACTGGTTTGATAGGAATCTTATAGTAGTGTTGGTTTGTATTTCCTTGAGAATTAGTTGATGTTGAATGTCATTTTATTGCCTCTTGGTCATATCTGTTTCTTTCCATGAATGGGATATCTGTTCAAGTTTTGTGCTATTTTGGAAAAACGTTATGAACATTTTTACTAAATTCTAGGAGGTTTTAGTAAATGTTGAAAATTAAACTCTTTTCAATATATTATTTGAAAATGTGCTCTCCACTCCGTAGGTTGTCTGTTGACTGCTGTTTATCTTTCTGTTTCAGAAGCTTTTTTAGTTTTTTTGTCATACCATTTGTGTATGACTGAGTTGGTTGCCTGTTCTTTTGGTGTAATACCCAAGAACCCTTTTTTGTTTCTTTTTTATTTTTTTATTAATTTAAAAAAATAAATAACAGGGAATGCATTATAATTCTTATTACATGTATACAGCCCAATTTTCCTATATAAAATATGTTGACACCAATTTTTGTCTTCATACATGTACTTAGGATAATGATGACCATCACATTCCACCATCCTTGCTAATCCCCTGCCCCTTCTCTTCCCCTCCCACCCCTCTGCCCTATCTAGAGTTCCTCTATTCCTCCCATGCTCCCCCTCCCTACCCCACTATGAGTCAGCCTCCTTATATCAGAGAAAACATTCAGAATGTATTTTTGGGATTGGCTAACTTCACTTAGCATTATATTCTCCAATGCCATCCATTTACCTGCAAATGCCATGATGTTGTTCTCTTTTATTGCTGAGCAATATTCCATTGTGTATATATGCCACATTTTTAATCCATTCATCCACTGAAAGGCATCTAGGTTGGTTCGACAGTCTAGCCATTATGAATTGTGCTGCTCTAAACATTGATGTGGCTGTGTCCCTGTAGTATGCTGTTTTAAGTCCTTTGGGCTTAGACTGAGGAGAGGGATAGATGGGTCAAATGGTGGTTCCATTCCCAGATTTCCAAGGAATCTCCATACTGCTTTCCATATTGGCTGCACCAATTTACAGTCCCACCAGCAGTGTATGAGTATACCTTTTCCCCCACGTCCTCACCAGCACTTATTGTTATTTGTCTTCATAAAAACTGCCATCATTTTCTATTCCAGTTTCCTAAAGATTTTCAACTCTTTGATTTTTACAGATTTATAGATTCACTTCTCACATGTAAATCTACAATTTGTCTTGAGTTTAATGTTTGTGTATGGCTGTAGGATAAGAGTCCTCTTTGATTCTGTGCATGTGAGTATTTTTTAAACAGATCCTCCTTACTACATTGGCTATATTTGATAGTGCTTCTAAAGATGTCTTAATGAGAATGTATCTGGACATTTCTGTAGGCAGTCTGTTCTGTTCTACTAGTTTATATGTTTACTTTTATGCCACTACCATAATATTCTCTCTCTCTCTCTCTCTCTCTCTCTCTCTCTCTCTCTCTCTCTCTCTCTGTTGCTGATGAACCCCAGGGACTTGTGCATGCTAGGCGAATGCTACATCCCCAAGATCCATCCCAAGCCCCATTACATGTTACAATGACTATCACATTATCACATATTTTAAAAACAGAATGTGGTTCTATTCGCTTTGATTTTTTTTAATCAAGATTACTTTAGCTATTCAGGGTATTTTTATGGTTTCATATGGATTTTAGATTTCTTATTTCCTCTAGCTGTAAAAGGAATTGGAATTGGATATTGCTGAGATTGGAATTGGATATTGCATCTGATGTGTGTATAATTTGATCATGTGGACATTTTAATGTTGATCCTTCATATCCATAAACATGATGCTTTTTTCCTCTTACTCATAGTTAATTTAATTTCATTCATCTTTATAGTTTTTTAGGGCACAGGTCTTTCCCTTCCCTGGTCGGATTTATTTCTCAGTATTTTGCTTTTTCTAGTGGTATTGTTGTGTGGATGTTTATCTGAGCCACCTGCATCCCATGGATAAATGCCAGGCCTTCGTGATGTATGATGATGCTTTCAAAATGTTGAATCCAATCTGCTCATATTGTTTCTCAACGGTTTTCTGTCTGTGTTCACCAGAGGGGTTAGTCCTGTGCTGCTACTGGTTCAATCTTCTCCATCGATATTGTTCAGTTCAAGTCTGTTGGTTTTTCATTCTTCAGTTTTCTGAGATGGTGTGTGTCCAGGGATCTGTCTGTTTTTCTCTGGTTATTGTTGGTGTGTGAGTAGCTGTTCTCAGCCCTCGTCTAGGGTCCTCCCCACCACCCATGGTTGCAGTTGGAATGCTCCTGATTTTATTTCTAATATTCTTAGTCTTCCCTTTCATCCTTTCAGCCATTCTGCATTGAAGATTCTCAATTTTGTTTTCCTTATCAAGGAACAACACCTGGGTTGGGTTTATCTTTACTACTATTCTGAGTGCTTTTCATTTATTTCTATTCTCATCTTTATACTTGCCCTTGTTCTGAAGATTTGGGAGAATGACTTTTAATGTTTTTCCTCCAGTTCCTTAAAGGGTCCAGTAGGGCAGCTTATTTGGAAATATTTTCTTTTCACAACATAAAATGTGTTGCTCTACAACTCTTCACAATCCCTGCATGAAGCTCCCCGAGGTCTAGTGTGTGGTCCTCTGATTCTTGTTTTTCTCAAGAGCTTTTCTGATTCCACTTTTGAGTTCTTCTTTTTTCATTATTGATTAAAAGGCGTTGTTTAAACTCTCCCATATTCTTTTTTTTGCAGTTGTTCTTTTTAATTTTAATTTTAATTTAATTCTATTGTGCTCCTAAAGATACTAGATGTGACCTCAGGGTTCTTCAAATGGAGAAGGCTTGTTTGATGATCTGGTGTTGTCCTCCTGCTCTGAGCGAATCACAGTCCTGTATTCTGCTTTTCTATGTGTCTTAGGTCCTTTTTGTCCTTGTAGTGTTTACGTCATGATGTGAAGTTTAAATTTTTTTGGCTGTTATTGTATTCTGTTAATTTATCTTGAGATTGGTCCATATTTTATTCATTTTGTTTCCTGACATTATGTCAGACATTTGTCACTAGGACATCTTCTTGGTGAGCTGATGCTCTTTCCCAGTATGTTTTTGTCTTCTTCTCCTCTGACCATGGGTGACCTAAAGTCCAGGTTCTTTAATCAGGTTCCCATGCTAGCTGGTTTCCGTCATGCAAGGTGCATCATTTTCCTGACCTGTTATTCTCTGTGTGTCTTTACAACTCCAGGGCTTGTATTTCACAGAGTTTACATGGGTGGGTGTTTTTTTTTTTTTTTGTTTTTTTTTTTTTTTTTTTGGTGTGTTTATGAAGACACCCTATGTCACTTGATAGTGGAAATTTATTTATTCACACTTAACAAGTGTTGATAATGACTTAAATCTCCATTTTTGCTCATTGGTCTCTTTTCTGTAATTCTTTGGTTTCTTTAATATTCTATTATGTGTTCTCAGGTTTTTTAAAGTTCTATACACATATCTTCTGCTTCCTTTAGTTCTTCAATTTTTTTTCTACAATATTTTTTCCAGAATATTTTACATTTAATTGATTTCCTTCATTTAAATATACTATATTACAAGTGCACAATTTTTGCAATACTAATCTCATGATTAGGAAAATTTCCATGGGTGACCTACCTATTCAATTTGGTGTTTTGACTTCATATACATTTCTCCCGAAAGCCTTCTATTGGAACTACCTACTACAGTGCTTAAAGTCTTTGAAAGGCTGAACAGCACAGAGTGGGTACTTAGCAGAATCCATAGGAAGAACACTTTTCCTGGGAGACTCTTAATGATTCACACTTTTCAAAACCAGTCTTCCAATAACTGGGACAAATCAGTCATAACTGTTTTGAAACTCACAAAATTATACACTGTGGCCCATTGAGAAACTTATCACTTAGTTTTTAATTTAAGGACAAATATTTTCCACAACAGGTTTACGATAATTAAAAACACGTTTATTGTGAAAAAAATTATATATATATATATATATATATATATATATATATATATATATATATATATATATATATATAGTAACAAAACATGAAATATATAAATATAACAAATAAAATGTAACAAAACACCAAATATATAAAATAAACATTGTGACTCTTTCTTCAGTGTACAGTCATGGATTCTCTGTTCACATGATTCCGTGAGTTCTCGGCATTTTTCTTCTTATGGAATAGAGATTAAAAATTCTCCACTGTCCAATTTGTTGAGTCCCTGGAATTTCATTCTATTTTTCTTCCCCTATCAATTTGGCTACTCAAACTTCCACCTCCTTTAAGTAAATTTATATAATATTTATTCTTTTGTGACTCACTTGCTTCCTTGAGTAACTTGAAGCCTCAGCTATGTTGCACTGTGTGCCCGAATCTTCTTCCGTTTTCTAAGTTCCTAATATTCCAGTGTCTGCAGAAGCTACATATTATTTTTTGTATCTTCTTGTGGTTGTAGGTACTGAGTTGTTTCTACCTTTCAATATTTAAAACATGGATTTATGAGCAATTTTATAGAAATAATGTTTTGAATCCCTGCACGTAGTATGTGGTGTGTGTGTGTGTGTGTGTGTGTGTATGTGTGTGTGTGTGTATGTGTGTGTGTGTTGGATCAGGTGATATTTTATGGTAGCAAAAGTTTACATTATCTACTTTAGAAAAAATACAGATAACCGAGACAATAAAATTATTGAAAAGACTTGGAAATATTGTATCTAAAAATAGTATGGAATATACAAGTCATGACAAGAGACATTCACCAAACAAGGTCCCTTGAGGACACCATGTGAAAAATGAATCCCTGGTAATATCTCAGAGAGGCATGTGGTTTAACTTTCTTTTATATATTTGCCATCTGCACATATCCAATTAAATTATTTTGAGAGAAGAAGGAGGGATTTTTATTGCATTTAAAACAAAGAACATATAACCTCCACCATGATGAATTATTTGAAAGCCAGCACATTTTTTTCATCTTAACACAATTTATCCATCACTGGCTATTGAAATGTGTAGTGTCTTACCCCTCATATATCTCAAAATACTAATAATATGTTTTTCAGTAGCAATGAACACCAAAGGGCTGAATGAGGCATAGCTATGCGCCACGAGGATCTGGATACTGTAAAATATTTGATCATCATTCACTGTGAGTTTTGCATAGGAGATAATGCTGTCCAAGATGGACATGACCACAAAGCAACTCAAGAGCAGCAGGATTGTCCACATGGCCCTCAGTTCTGGGGATGATATTGGGGACAGGCTGGTACTATGAAGATTATGGGAGTGCTTCTTATGCCTGCACAATAGAGCCACCATATATCTATTTGAAATGCCCATAATTCCTATAAGGAAGCCTTCCCTAAATGTCAGCAGGGTGGCAAAGTTGTGTTGGAGGAGGAAGGTCATGGGCCAAAGAGAGCAGGATTCTGTGATGTACATAAAGTTATCTGAGGTCAAATTGGGGGTAGCATTAATGGAGATGAAGAGGTGGCTACTGAAGGATGAATAGATGGCCCACAGGAAGAGAAAGAAACAGAGGTTGTGATGTGAGGATTTATGTTTGAACTTTGCCAAGCAGGAGCTCCTGAGGCTGAGGGTGATGGCTTGGAAGACACTCAGCAGGCAGGTGGCACAGATGGAGAAGCCCCTCATCAACCTGTACAGGTAGATAAGCAATTTACATTTCACATGACCCCCAACGTATCCCCCTGAGGTGTATAAATATCTGAATCTATGAAACCATTGATGAGCAGCATTGATAGGTGAATTAGTGCCAGGAGACAAATGGCCAGGTCATTGGGCTTAGGTCTGTGCCTGGTAAGGTGCAAGGAGACATGGATGAGAAGAAGAAGGGCTTTGGCCATGACCCCAATGCCAATTTCAGTGTACACGGTGATTCTTATGTGAATGTTACTGTACAGTTTGTGGGCTTACAAAATAAGAAAATGTCTTCTTTGGAAATATGATCTCCTTCATGGATTTCAACGAACATCACTGCCATGAGGGAAAAAAAGAAAATTAATCCAAATGTATCTTTCTTCCCCATGAAAACTCAATTATGGTGCTGGAAACAGTGGTGTCTGCATGAAATCCCAGTGACCCAAGAGGCGGAGGCAGGAGGATCACAAGGGTGAAGCCAGTCTTGACATTGTGGGGAGAACCTGTTTCAAAATATAGAACAAAAAAGATGGAGTGTAACTTGTGCTGGTACACTTACCCAGAAGCAATCCATAGCACAAAATAGTAAAATAAGTGACCCCTGTGTTTTACCTCACATCCCCAAAAACCTGTCCCCAGAACCCATCCCCATGCACTGACTCATCTCAACACCTCCCAGCCTTGGAAAAATTACATGTGCCATTGGGATCTCCAACTTGGCATACTTAATATACCAGTTTTCTTGTGTATTAAGAATTATGGAGCTGGGGTTTATGCTAACAGGAAGATTGCTCACATAGCATGGGTAAGTCATGTTTTCAATCCTCAGCACCACAAAAAAAAAAAAAAAAAAAAAAAAAAAAAAAAAAGAAAGGCATTCTGTCCATATACAACCACAAAAAACAAACTTTAAAAAATAATTACCATCCAGTCATGGTGGCACACTCATCTGATTGCAGCAGCTTGGGAGGCTGAGGCAGGAGGATCACAAATTGAAGTCCAGCCTCAGCAACTTAGCAAGGCCCTAAGCAACTGAGTGAGACCCTGTCTGAAAATTAAAAAAGAAAAAAAAAATATCTGATGATGTGGCTCAGTGTTAAGCACCCCTGGGTTTAGTACCTCTTAAAGAATAATAATAAACATTCCCACATGTTTTAAAATATGTTTCTTGCCTATTACCACACGTGTGAGGTTTTCTGGGATGAGACAGAATCTTGCTTGATTTTCATTTTGCTGATCTTGTTTGTCAGGACATAGTAGTAGCTCTCCAGTTTTAGGTGAATTTGAGTGGGTTGCTTGCAGGAAATTGGAATGAATGCCTCCCAAGCCAAGACTGACACAAATTAGATATGCCCCGAGATTATTTCAAGTCAGCACTATGTTAATTCTGGCTTATTTCCTGCCAGACCAAATATCTGTAATATATAATCAAGAAAATGTTGGTGTAAATTCTGAAGTCCAATGGCTGAATTTACATGTATTATCTTCCATTCACAGTAGCCTCAACTTGAGCTCTCTCTGATGCTGAGGTACAGTCATCTCTGCTATCAATATATTCACATGAATCCTGAAGATATCATCTGTGAAATAAATAAAGTGTGCATACCAACCTTGGAATTGTTTGTGGCACATAATAAACTCCCTAGAAGTGTTGGATTCTAAAGTTGTTATAGTATGCCACAGTCTGGCTGGGCACAAATCACGAGCCACTGAAGCAGGAACAAACTTTATTTCTGAACTCCCGCAAACACCACACACAAGGCCTTCTCCCGGGACACACCACACCAACCGGAAATGCCTCCTCCAGAAATCCCTCCTCCCGCACTTCCCCAACCAATGGGAACTCTCTGGGAATCCCGGCAAGAACTCCAAAGTAGCAGGCCAAGGCAGACAGCAGGGGTCTAATATACAATTGAATACACAGCTTAACATAACCATTATCATCTCAATGGCTTGCTGGCATCACCTCTCAACCACTCTGTTCTGGCAAAAATGCCATGCATCATTCTGACTCAGCTACAGCTCTCAGCATCTCCTCCCTTCTGTTTAATTAAACACCAAGCATGTGACTTAGGGACCCTGCCTGTTAGGTTGTCCGATACTACATATGGTTCTTACCTGTAATCGGATGAGCTGATGTCAAGGCGTCAGCCTCCTGTCTTAGGTTTGTACCACTGCAATTGGATCTTACCCGTCACTGACTACTGTTCCAGCATACAGCCATACTTGTGGATAGGCCTCTGCACCAGTTTGGGGGGGGTGAGATTCTTTGCCTCACCTTTGTTGGCCCTTAAATTTGGCCTTTGCACCAGTGGGGGTTGATGTTCTTTGTCTCACCTCTGTTGGCCCCCAAATTTTAGACCATCACTAGCAGAAGGGAGGAGGATACAGAAATGCCATGACACCAAGCCAATTGATGGCTCCTTTGGAAAAATTGTACCACCGGTGACACCATCAGCAAAGATACTCCAGCACTACCACAATTCATTGCACCAACAGATAGTTCACTATGTATACAAGTAATAAATAGTCCAGGCAAGTTCTACAAGCAGTTCAAAGCAGAGGAATCTATCAATATGTCCATTTCCTCCCAAAGTAAATTGACTCCTTGATTGAGCATTACTTGTTGAGTTATTATTCATGGATGTATCAGTTTATACAGTTTACTGTGATAGCTATCGAAGAAGCTGTAGTTTGGTTTTACCTTTGTCTTCATTGGCATTGGGATGAAGATAGGAATTCTGGCAATGATGGCTAAAAAAAAAAATATGTAACATTCCAACAGGTACTAAGAAAACAATTTTCTGAACAATTTACATTATCCTGAAGAGAATTATTAAATATAATGAAAAGGAAAGGTGAAAGTAAACAAACAGATCTGTTAACCTCCTTATTTGTTCACATATTAAAACAATCCTCAACAGCTGTGTACCCAATTTAAATTAAACCATTTAAATCACGTGAATAATAAAAATATGTGGATCCATTTTTTCATGAGCATTCCTCATATATGATATATGGACATACGCACATACAGACATACAACACAAAACACAAGTGTGCACACATAACATACAACACATAAGACAATAGTAAAGGCCTTGTAGCTTTACACAGGTGAAATCTCCATTGCAATTTTTAAAAACTCCACATTCAAAAAATAAAACTGATCAGAAAAACATTAACCTAAGTCTGTATGAAATGAGCTAAAAAAAAATAAAATAGAACTTTATGATGTGGGAAAGGGCAATAATAAAATAGATATTGAAAAAAGACATCCTGGTTACCACCTGGGTTTGACTCTTTTTTGAATATCCCATCCTTTTTCCTGTAACTTGCATAATGAGTCTGAAGGTATTCCCACAATTAAGCCCCAAGATTTTGTACATTTGAAATAGGCTTTAATGTTGTTCATTATTCATTAGCCTCCATGTGTGGGAGAACCACTGTTGCAGATATAAGAATAGCCAAGCTGGAGCTCTGGATATCAGCTGTTATGGATTTGAGTCAAATCATCTTCTTTTTGGTCTGTAGAAATCGCTTTGGTTAGTCTCTCTGGAATCCAAAGCGGTGCTCTTCTCCCTGTGGAAACACACAAACAGAACCCCAACTCCAGACAATCACTGGGTCAGGACCTTTCCATTGTCCTGTTAGAATATCCTTCCAAAGTACCTTAGGCTTATGTACATTTTTTGGACACATATGGCTTTCCGCAGCACTAAGTCCTGATGAATACAAATTTAAAAAGTTTAGAATAAAAAGGGTCATTTTAAGTTTATCTTTGGGGGATATATACCCCTTTCCAATTCCCTCTTTTTGCTTTAATAAGAACATTTTAATAGTTTGATGAGCTCTTTCAACTATGCCTTGTCCCTGTGGATTGTATGGGATTCCTATTATATGAATAATGTGAAATGATGAGCAAAATTATTTAACAGAGGTAGAAGTATAGCCAGGACCATTATCTGTTTTTAACTGTTTTGGAACGCCCACAGTGGCAAAATTTTGTAAGCAATGAGCTATAATATCTTTAAATTTTTCTCCAGTATGAAGGGAGCCCATCAAAAATATGGAAGAAGTATCAACTGTAACATGCAAATATGTTAATTTTCCAAATTCTGGCAAGTGTGTGACCTCCATCTGCCAAATATGATTAGGTATCAGTCCTCTAGGATTGACTCCAAGATTAACTTGTGGCAAAAAGGTCACACAATTTTGACATTGTTTTATTATTTATTTATTTGTTTAACTTTGTTTAGCTTGTTTCTTACTTATTTTAAAACACTTTTGTAAAGTATTAGCATTGACATGGAACCTTTTATGAAAAAAATGATAGCTCCTTCTAGTGTAGAGAAAATATGTATGTCATGTGTAGTATTATCTGCTAAATCATTGCCCAAACTAACGGCTCCAGGCAATCCTGTATGTGTCCTGATATGTCCTATAAAGAATGGATCTTTTCTGTCCCAGATTAGACTTTGTATAGTGGAAAACAAATAGAAAACAGTAGAGGAAGTGGAAATCCTACCAGCATCTTCAAGGGATACAACAGCATTAACTATACACTGACTATCAGAAAATAAATTAAATACAATCTTTAAACATCACAAAAGCTTGTAATACTGTATTAAGCTCTACCTTTTGAGCTGATTGTTTGGGTACTAAAAATGTAAAAGTTAGATCAGGGTAACTACTTCTGCTGTTCCATTATTTGACCCATCAGTCAATATATTTGGAGCATTCATGATAGGTGTTTTTCTTGTCATTTTAGGAAAAACTACAGAATGTGAAGACCAAAAAGACAACAAAGGAATAGATGGTAAGTGATTATAAAATGAAACATTAGATTTACACATGATTATTGCCCAATTATTTAACTCATTAGCTAACTCATCTATTTGATCCATAGTATATGGAGTAATAATTTTATTGGGAGAAATTCCAAACACTCCCTTTGCTGCTTTTATTCATTTGAGTATTAATTTTCCTACAGCCTCAGGATACCTAGTAATAATAGTGTTAGGTGAATAAGATAATTGTATCCATAATAATGGACCTTCTTGTCAAAATACTCCTGTAGGAATATTTTTTGTTGGTAGTACAATAAATAATAAAGGTGAACTTTTATCAATTCTATCCAAATGCATATTTTCCATATATGTTTCAATAATTTTTAATGCCTTTCTTGCTTCAGGCATTACCATGCAGGGTGAATTTGGATCTGTTGGACCTTTTAGGATATCAAATAAATGTCCCAACTATGCTGTTGGTATGCCTAGATAAGGCCTTATCCAATTTATGTCTCCTAATAACTTTTGAAAGTCTTTAAGTGATTTGAGTTGATCTACTCATATTTGAATATTTGGTGGACGATGGTTGAGGATATTAGAACTCCTAAATAATTAAATGGGAAATTTAATTGTACTTTATTGCTATCTCTAGGTTATAATTTTTTAATAAGTTTGTAAGTGTGGCATAACATTCGAGCAATGTGTTTTTATCTTTGTGTGCTAACAATACATCATCCATATAGTGAAATATTTGTAGTTCAGGATTTTGATTTCTAAGTGGCTGGATTGCTTTGTTAACATAAATTTGACACATAGTTGGGCGGTTAGCCACCCCTTGAGGGAGTGCTTTCCATTTATATCTCTGATCGGGACCTTCATGATTTAGTGCAGAGATAGTAAATGCAAAACGTGGACTATCTTCAGGATGAATTGGATTTTGAAAAAAAATAAAAAAACAATCTTTTATATCTATACCTGAAATATACCAGGTTTTTTTGCAAAGCAGACAATTTGGGAATCCCTGATTGAGCAGGTCGCATAATAACCATGTCATTATTAATGGCTCTTAAATCTTGCAATAATCTCCATTTACCAGATTTCTTTTTGATGACAAAAATAAAAGTATTATGGGGAGATACTGAAGGTTGTATATGTCCCTCTGCTAATTGTTGTTTGACCATGTCATGGGCTACTTGTATCTTTTCTTTAGTCAGGGGCCACTGAGGAACCCATACTGGTCTTTCTGATTTCTAAGTAATTTTTATTGTCTCAGTGACCCCTTCTGAAAACCCAATCCATGTCTATTTATTCCTTGATCTATTTGAGTTGGTGCTGCTATACCTTGTTCTTGTTCTCCTAATCTTTTTTTCTTTCCTAAAACCTTGTCTAGCCCTAATAGTTGGCGTGTTTTGATTGATGTTATTTGTTAATGTCAAACCTAATTGATCTAGGACATGTAGTCCCCATAAATTTATGGGAAGATGATCCAATACATATGGCTGTATAGTTATTTCACATCCTTCAGGATCCTTCCAATATAATACCATTGTACTTCTATGGGGATTAGTTGCCACTCCTAGGCCTTGAAGCATTTGAATGGCTTGTTGTAATGGCCAATGTTTTGGCCATTCATGTCGAGATATAATGCTAAGGTCTGCATCTGTATCAAGTAGCCCATTAAATTCATGTCCTTGAATATTTAGTTTTAGCATGGGGCGAGAAACTAAATTTAAAGACAGCATAGCTCAATCTACACCTGTGGAGCCTAATCCCCTGGAACCTCTATGTACAGTACGGCTGGAAAATTTATCATGCAGGCTGGGTATTATTAATAACTGTGCTATTCTATCTCCTGGTGAAATTACTGATATACCTCTTGGAGAACAAGTTATAATTTTTATTTCACCTTCATAATCAGGATCAATTACCCCAGGACTTATCATAAGTCCTTTTATAGTGGAAGAACTGCATCCCAATAATAAGCCTACTGTTCCTTTGGGAAGAGGGCCTTTTACTCCTGTGGGAATGATTTGAACTCCCATTTCTGGAGTTAGTACTGCTCTGGAGGAGGTGCAGATGACCAACCCTGCACTCCCTCTGGTTTGTCTGATGAGGGATCTAATGGATAATGTGTCCTGGGCACTACTCTGATGGTGTTGCTGGGTTCCTCCATTGCACCGTATATTTGTAGTTGTGGGCCCCGGAGCATTGGGCCACCCTGTTCGTTTCTTGTCAATGGAGCCCGATGCTTTTCTCCACAATATCATGGGCAAACAGCTGGTCCTTGTCCGTTTTTTGATAAGGGAGTACCCTCTATGGTGGTTTGAGAATGACATTCATTAGCCCAATGTCTCCCTTTACGGCATCGTGGGCAAATACCTGGTGTTCTACTCCTTTGATACCTAGCTTTGTTAAACCCTCCTCCTATGGGGCAAACTCCTTTTAAAATGTCCTGTTTGTTCACAATTGTAGCATGTTTTCGGCCTGGCATCTAAAGCCTGTTGTACTGCAGCTGCCAGGACTTACTGTTGTTCATTAATGTCTCTACATAATTTAATATATGTGTTTAAATTCCCATGTTTCCATGGTCTAATGGCCTCCTTGCACCATCTTTTTGCTTGCTCAAAGTCTAGCTGTTTAATTAATGGCATTGCTCCTCTGTATCCCCCCAAAACTCTGGTAGCTATTTGAATAAGCCTATCTACAAATTCAGTGTAAGGTTCATTAGCTCCTTGTATTACCTTAGATAATTGACCTTGTAAATCTCCATGTCCTTGTAAAGTCTTCCATGCCCTAACTGCATCTGCAGCAATTTGTGAGTATATAGCAGGATCATATGCAATTTGTTGCAGCTGACCCTCATAAGGTCTATTTCTAACAACATATCTGGATTTCTCTGAGGATAACCAGCTGCTGCATTTCCCCTAGCCGTCTCCATGCAAAATTCCTCATTGGCAAACTTCCATGACAGGTATTGTCCTCCATTTAGCACAGCTTTACACACACTAGTCCAATCTGCTGGAGGCATGTTCAAGTTGGTAATGGATTCGCCCAGGCTTATAGTAAAGGGTGCTTGAAGACCATAGGTTGTTACAGCCTCTTTTAGCTGCTTCACTGTTTTGAAATCTAAAACATGGTGAATTCACTGCCCTCCTGCCTGTTCAAATACAGGGCATGCTAATCTTTGAGGTCCTGTCTCAGGGTCCCATCTATCAACTACGGGATTTGAGGGCCCTATAGGCAGAGCTATTGGTTGGACACTTATGCCCTCTGGTGATAGAAAGGTGTTACTAGCAGCCTCCTGTTGTAACTTTTCCCCTGATGGCTTTTTCTGCTCTAAACTTTCTTCCCCTTTCTGACTATCTTGAGAGGCCTCCTCTTTTTCCTGATCTAATGTGTCTTCTACCATAATCTGAAATGAAAGTTTTGGTCTAGGCAAACAAAATCATATCATCATCCACAATGGCAATGTGCCAACTGGCAGAGTTCCTGTGTTTTTCTTTTTCCTGTCCCTTAAACTTCACCATGATGGTCCCATTGTGATATATTCAACAACTCCTCCTTAAAAAGCCATGGGCTACATATTTGTATTGTATCAACGTATGCCCTGACTCTTTTTGGTTTTACTGGGGTGCCTCCTTACTCTAACAATTTACTTAACATTCTTTTGGTTTGTTTTTTGCTAATTTCTGACCCCATATTTCTGCTACAAGGATAACGCAACTCAAACAGATAAATCAAAACAAAACCGAAGCAAAACTAAACAAAAACAGAACAAAAAATCGTTGTATCAATTTTCCTATTTTTTTGAAATATATATTCGTGGTCTATCTCTATCTCTTCCTCAGGGCCAAACAACTTCAAATCTTAAGCCAACCATTTTTCCCAGTTTGCCTGAGAAAGTTCTAGGGATAGGCAGCTTGAAACAAAAACAAAACAAATCAAAACAAGAACACATTTTTTTTGAAATGGTCACCCATTCTCTCGCCTTCCCTCAGGGTAGAGCAATTTACCTTATCACTTACTCTTAGGGGTTCCATGCATGGGCCACCAAATGCCACAGTCTGGCTGGGCACAAATCACAAGCTACTGAAGCAGGAACAAACTTTATTTCCAAACTCCCACGAACGCCATGCATGCAGCCTTTTCCTGGGACACACCACACCAACAGGAAATCCCTCCTCCAGAAATCCCTCCTCCCGCACTTCCCCAACCAATGGGACCTCTCTGGGAATTGGCAAGAACTACAAAGTAGCAGGCCAAGGCAGAGAGCAGGGGTCTAATATACAATTGAATACACAGCTTAACATAACCATTATCATCTCAATGGCTTGCTGGCATCACCTCTCAACCACTCTGTTCTGGCAAAAATTCCAAGCATCATTCCGACTGGGCTATGGCTCTCAGCAATCATACAGTTCTTCATGAATGTGACTTGGGAGGATCAATTTAGTTCTTTTAGTAACAGGTCAGTTCTGTTGTTTCCAGAGAAGATGGAAAGTGGGCATTACTCCTGGGCATGATGGCACATGCCTGCAATCCCAGCAGCTCAGACAGCTGAGGATGGAAGAGTACAAGTTCAAAGCCAGCCTCAGTAACTTAGCTAGGCCCTAAGCAAAACTCGGGAGACACTGTCTCTAAATACAATATAAAAAGGAACTTGGGATGTGGATCAGTGGTTAAGCACCCACATTTAAATTTCTAGCACACACACAAAAAGTTAGAAATTTCCAATATAGCAGAATATTTGCATGACCCATTTCAAAGAACTTGGTTATATTTTTGTCTGCCCATGGAATCCTCTGATGTGGCTGGACTTGTCACATTTTTTTTATCTTCAAGCCAGCATAAATAGCCCATGTTGGAATATTCCAAAAATATTACCAAGAGCAAATTTCATTATTTTTCTTTTCATTGCTTTCCATTAGAGCAGTAAATAGAACTGCAATTAAAATAGACTTGGTGTTTTTCCATTTGAAGGTTTTAATGAAGGGACAAATATCTAGCTCAATCCTGAAACATGGGCTCAATGATGTTAATACAAATTAAAGGTGACATTCCTTCAGACTCAAAAGGTCCAAGTCTGAAATTTGTGATGGAAAATTGTTGAATGATCTGCTGGGATAATATTTCATAGAGAGGGTGCACATTTCTTTAAATATCATTCATGTGAGATAGAGGACATTGTAAAAGCTTTTCATAGAATAAAAGTCATAGAATAAAAAGATATTTTTTCTACTAAAAATCAAGCATATGAGAATGATTTATGTTATGGCAAATGGTTCTGTAATGTAAGATTATAAGGAGATGCAAAAAAATATTAATCAATCACCAACACTGGATACCAGTTAAGAATTCAGATGTGAGGCAGGTGCTTAGTTACAATATGTGAAGTGAAGATTTTCTGGAATAAAATTCTATAGAATTATTAGAAAAAAAAGATAACTATAATAAGATTAATAGACCTTGTATTCAAAATATTAATGGGTTCCTGGTTTAATACATTTTATAGCAATATTCATATTACTATAATTCATGAAGTTTTTCATTTAAAATAAAATATTGTTTTTCTATTCTCAGTCTCAATAAAGAGAAGTCAGTAACAAAAAGATGATCAAAAAGACAAAATTTCAGGTGTTTAAAAGTAATGATTACATAATATGACAATTTTCTCTCTTCACTCACCTAACCTATTCGAGTTGATCCCACAATAACTCCAGGAACTCATATTAAGATACCAAAGTTACACTAATCTGTAAGCTTCATGGGTCACGAAAATGAAACGTGAGCCCTGATAACAGCATATATTTTTTATGGTTTGTTTTTCATGTAAAATAATGTGTCCAGTGATCAAGATTTTTCTTTTATATTTTTCTTTTGTATTTTAGCTACAGGGATTGAACTCAGGGGTACTTAATCACTGAGCCAAATCCCCAAAAAGTTTTATTTTGTATTATGAGACATGGTCTTCCTACATTGCTTAGAGCCTCACTAAGTTACTGACAGTGGCCTTGAACTTGCCTCCAATTCCTGAGCAGCTAGGTCAAAGAATATTTTTGAATATATATATATATATATATATATATATATATATATATATATATATATATATATACATTATCACTGAATAACTACCATTTAAAAATAGCTGTAAATCTACCTTAGTTAATGTGATTTCTGTGAAATACAAATTTTGCTTTTATTCAATTTGAATCATTTAAAAAAAACTTGAATAAACACCAAATTCTATTGTGTGCATGCATGAATATTTAACAATAAATTCCAAGATTATATATAATTATAGTGCACCAATAAAACGTAAAATAAACGAATTAAGTAAATAAAAATTTCAGCTGATAAATAGATAAGAATAAGAAAATGAACTGTGGAAATATTTGATACTACAGAGCTCTTGAATGATTACATTTAAATAACCTGTAAATCAGAGTCCTGAATGGTATTAGTGGCACTTCTGTCAACATAAAATTTTAAGGCATCAGGAGTCTAGTTTAGGCATGTTATTTGCCTGGTAAAATGTGTTGAAGAAGTAATGTCTAAAACCTCAAGATAACATTTTATATAGAGACTATATATTAATGCAACTCGTCAGTAAATGCAATTTAGTTCAGGAAAGGTTAATTTTATTGATATCTCCAATGCAAAAAAATTGAGTAATTGTCAGCAGTCTTTAAATAAAGTTCTAAATAGAAGTTCCAATATTAATGGAAATTCATCCATGCCATGAATTTCCTTTAATATTCAGGAAATCATAGATCCAGCAGAGCTTCAAAAATCACCACATAGTATTTTTTTTCCTGGAGGTGAAATTTTATCATTGAAATAGGAAAAAATAACCTCCCATCTTGAGTATAGATCAAGGAAATTGGCATGATTTTATATCAACCTAAGCACCAACTGTTCTACTTCCAAATAGAGCCAGGCTAGACCACAGAACTTATTTCAGAATTCATGATTAACTTCTGAATCACACACATTGGTATCAATTAGATATACTCATCCAAAAAAAGGCTTGAATTTACTTCAATATTATATAAAAAGTAAGCATTTTAAAGAAATATGTATAACGAATTCTGAGTCATATGCCATTTTAACCAAAAACATTCTGGTGAATATGTCTCCTTTGTAAAACAGGAAATTCTCTATAATTCCTTTTTTCCTGTGTCACATTGTGTTCTGACCTGGTAGCACAGTGCATTCCTGTAGACTCGGGGACAGGGCAGAAACTCTGTGCCATCAGCAGAATACTATAGGATATCCTTCCTAAATACCACTCTTAGGAATGTGTTTGTTCAAGTGGTATTTACACAGCCCACTTATACAATGCAAAAAATAATCATATTTCACACAATTAAAAAAAAAAAAAAAAACAGGTGCCTTCAGAGAGAATAGCATGCTGGATATAAGGCCTTATTTGAAAAAAAAATATTAATAATTTTCTCAAATAGGTCAAATTGAGAAAAGTAAAGAAGAAATTAAAAAGACTAGGAGGGAATATTGGGAAAACATATTATACATGAATTAGCAAATGTAAAAGAGAAAACTGACGTTTCACTTAGTAGAGTTGATAGTGATATCTGGGTTCCTCTCAGAGGAAGGAAATTTGGATCAGACTGCTTTAATATATGCACCAGGGGCTAGTCATATTAGACATTGTTTCATTGAGTAATTTCTAAAAATTGGGGGAATCATGTGAAACGTGAAATAGGCTCCCAAATGAGTAAGAAATGTTCAGGTTTCTGCACTTGAACTGGTGACCTGGAGGGGATTGGATTGTAGGAAGCAAGGAAAAAACTCTCTTGCCAATTGCATTGTGAGCTAGGACACATAGCTGCACAGATAGAGATTCCAAGATGAAGGAAGAAAGGGACTCACATCTCTTTCTCCTTGGAAGCCTGAAGGAATGATGCCTGTCTTTTAAGGTGGAAAGTGTGTGTAAATAGCATTATTCATGTTCAGACTTAGCAATCCATGTCCACACTCACATGCAACACATGAGAGAGCAGAGTTTGGTTCATAATTCTCATATGGCTCAATTTTACCATAGCTGATGTTCCCTGTCATTATCACCTCTGTCATCTATTTCCAGGAACTGATTTAATACATGATGGAGGGATGTGGGACATGAGACAGGTCCTGCTTCAAGCAGGTGGGTTGCAGTCTGTAGGATACATCGGGCAGCATGCTTTATTTTCTGGCCCAAATCTAAGTGGAAAAATGATGAACCACACTAGGAAGAAACAGCCCAGCCTATCAGGGAAGGCAAAACCCACACCAGCCAGCTGTCAGTGCTGTTCACAGCGATTCTCTAAAGTACACGACACAGAGCGTTTGGTGGGAATCTAACCCTGGAGAATATTTCAGCAAATTAATGGAAGCCATGTTTTTAAACCAGCATTAGAATTATAGAAAATTCTTGATCAATTTAAAAATCATAAGTATAGTTTTTTTGTTTAAGAATATGATCAGGACCAATATTTTAAAACAAAACTTCACAAATTTCAGGAAAAGAGAGAAGTTAAGAAATGGGGGCTGAGTATAGTGAATTTTAAACTTGAATAATTACAGAGTAAATAAGTCCCTTATAACAAGAGTACTTCTATTCAAGTTATGATAATGACAGAGACACAACTATGTGTATTTCACCCAAAGGTGAAATTAAAGCATGTCATTTGCCTGGTAAAAATGTGTTGAAGAAGTAATGCTTAAAACCTCAAGATGACATTTCCTATATAGATGACATATTAATGCAACTCGTCAGTAAATGCAAATTAGTTCAGGAAAGGTTCATTTGATGGATATCTCCAATGCAAAAATTTGAGTAATTGTCGGCAGTTCTAAACAGAAGTTCTAAATAGACTAGTCAGGAAATGTTGTCATGGTGCCATACAGAACACAGCCTCTGGCCCTAGGAAGATCTTAGAGCTGATGTCTCTCCTGCAGATACCAACAACCTCACCAAGAAGCCCAATCGTCCTCCTCCCATAGCCTTACTAGGACCCCCTGCCCACTGATTTTGCATCTCTGGATCCAGGGTCACTTACCCAGATGGAGGTGGTGGGAAAGATTCACTGCACTTGAGAAGAACCTGTGCTGGTTTACGGAAGGGAAGTCTTTAATTCGTCTCTCTGCAGACCCTGAATTTTCATGTCTGTAAGAAGGTGACAATGTCTCACTGGAGAGCACAGAATCATGGAGCGCCCAGTGGGACATTTCACCTACCTCTTCATTTGACTTTATTCTCTGGTGGATAGCAGCAATCTAGGCAGAACTGGGCTCCAAACTTTTCTCTAAGTTAATTGACATGGATATTAAGGATCAGATCATCCCCATCATCGAGGGTACATCAAGTTCTCCATTTTGACCTCGGACAAATTCATCTAAAAATTACTCCATATTTTCAAGACCACTTTCTGGGGTGAGATATTCCTGGCACCCGTTGTGAGCTCCCACTGGCTGAGTTCTCTTCTTACAATGTATGATGGGCATCCTTTTCCCTTAGTCCATTCCTAACCTTGAGCACCTTGTGCCTGGGTGGTGTTGGCTCTGATTTCCATGATTTCCAAAGTAGAACGGTCAGGGTTCAAGGTGTGAGCACAATGTAAATTGGAATTAACATGTGGTGGGATTAATACTAAGAATGCAGATGGAACTGGAGTTTGGGTTGGCCATAACAGGCAGAGAGATCACAAGCTCTTTCACTCCCCAGGAAACTGAATGAGCAGCCCTCACCCTCCCTGGTGGAGAGAGAAGGCCTGCCCTTTCTGTGATGGAAACTGTATACAGTTGTGCTTAAGTATCCAGTGACATTTATACAAAATAAAACCTTGTGTGACCTATGACAAATTAGAAGCTTGTTACCTGGAGTCATAAGACGGCACAGTCATTTGTGGAAGATCCATTGAGGGTTTTAGATATTGAAATCAAAAGATGATGCTTTGTAACAATTATTATGAACCTTTACAATTATGATAAAGCCAGTGTCTTCATACATGTATTTTGGATAATGATGTCTATCACATTCCCTGTCCTTGCTAGTCCCCTGCTCCCTCCCTTTCCCTCCCACCCCTCTGCCCTATCTAGTATTCATTAATTCCTCCCATGTTCCACCTCCCTGCCCCACTATGAGTCAGTCTCCTTATATCAGAGAAAACATTCAGATTTGTTTTTATAAAATTCTGGCGAATTGAATACAAAAACATATCAAAAAGATGGTGCATCATAATCAAGTGGGATTCATCCCAGGGATGCAAAGTTGGTTCAACATGTGGAAATCAGTAAGTGTAATTCATCACATCAATAGACTCAAAAATAAGAATCATATGATCATCTCAATAGATGCAGAAAAAGCATTTGACAAAATACAGCACCCCTTCATGATCAAAGCACTAGAAAAACTAGGGATCACAGGAACATATTTCAACATTGTAAAGGCTCTCTACTCTAAGTCTCAGGCCAACATCATCCTAAATGGAGAAAAATTGAAGGCATTTCCTGTAAAAACTGGAACAACACATGGATGTCCTCTTTCACCACTTCTATTCAACACTGGCCAGATCAATTAGTCATAAGTCAGATGAAAGAAATTAAATGGATACATATGGGGAAAGAGGAACTTAAATTAGCACTATTTACTGAAGATGTGATTCTATACCTTGAAGACCCAAAAAGCTCCAACAGAAAACATCTAGAACTAGTCAATGAAGTCAGCAAAGTAGCAGGATTAAAATCAACACCCATAAATCTAAGACATTTCGGTATATCAGTGACAAACCCTCTGAGAGGAAAATGAGGAAAACTACCCCATTTATAGTAGCCTCAAAAAAAATAAGATACTTGGGAATCAAGTATTATTTTATTTAAATATTTTTGGTCTTCCCTACCTTACATATCCTCTTACACACATGCAATAGACCCTGACATGTCCACGAGTTTTCTGAAGTTTTCCTTCAGTTCCATTTAGTTGTGCATGTTCTATTTAGTGAAATTTCAATCACTTGGTCTTTTATAACAACTTTTATTTTTAACAACTTCCTTGATTCTCCTTGTACTCAATGGTGACTTTTCCAGTGTATGTTCTCTGAAAATACCATAATTGTTTTTTGTAGATTGTTTCTTATTTTTTTTTTATTTTGGCTATGGGATGTTATGGAATTCAAAGGTGTTATGGAATTTAGAGGTGCTCCATCAGTGAGCCACATCCCTATCTCCTTGTATTTTTATTAAAACTAATTGTCTTGCACAAATTCGGCAAGTACTCACCCACACAGCTGCATCAGCACTGCATTCATATTATTTTTAATTCCTTTGTATTTATGGCAGTTTAAAACACAATTGTGGGACTGAGGATGTGGCTCAAGTGGTAGTGCACTCGCCTGGCATGCGTGTGGCCCGGGTTTGATCTGATCCTCAGAACCACATACAAACAAAGATGTTGTGTCCGTCGAAAACTAAAAAATAAATATTAAAATTCTCTCTCTTTCTCTCTCTCTCTCTCTCTCTCTCTCTCTCTCTCTCTCTCTCTCTCTCTGTCTCTTAAAAAACACGATTGTGCATATAAATCATATTTTCTTAATCAGTTCTTCTATTGACAGCCATGTGGGTTGATTTCATAATTGGGATATTGTGAATTGCACTGCTATCATTATTGACATGGCTGTAAGAGTATGGTATGCTGATGTTCATTTTATTTAATAAATACTCTGTAGTGGGATGACTGAGACCAATGTTTGTGTCCTCCCTTGATTTGCCCAAAAATGTAAGCGTGTAACATTTTCCCATATCCCCACCAATACTTAAGTGCCATTCTCACTGGAGTGAGGTGAGATCTCAGTAGTGTTGTAATTTGCATTTCCCTTATTTCTAGAGACATTGGACATTTAAAAAATATTTTTGTTGCCCATCAGTATTTCTTATTTTGAAAAGTGTTTGTTGAGTTCCCTTGCCCATTGTGATGGACTGGGTTAATTTGTTAGGGTTAAGTACTTTGAGTTCTAGATATATTCTGGACATTATTTCCCTGTTGGAGAAGTAGCAGGCAAAGCTTTTCTCCCATCCTGTATTTACTCTGTTCTCATCTGTAATTATTTTATCCGTCATGCAGAAACTTTGTGATTTGGTGGAATCCCACTTGTTGATGCTTTATTTCATGAGCTTAAATGTTCGGTTAGGAAGCTGGTGCCTGTGCCTATGTGATGGGAATGTTGACTCTATGTCTTCATCTAGCAGTTGCAAGGTTTCCAGTGAAATCTCATAAGTTTTTGATCTATTTTGATTTTGACTTTGTGCAGGTTAAAATATAGGAATCTAAGTTTATTCTTCTATGTATGGCCTATGTATGGATATCCAATTGTCCCAGCACAGTTTATTCAAAAACTTTTCTCTAATATTTATAATTGACACTTTTGTCAAGTATCAAAAGGCTGGAAGTATGGGGTTTGTCTGCACTTTCTATTCCATTGATCTTTGGGTCTTCTTTGATTCCAATATCATGCTGGTTTTGCTAACATAGCTCTCGTTATAATTTGAGATTGGGTATTGTGATGCCTTCTGTATGAGTTTCCATGCTCAGATTGTTGTGACTACAGTGGGATTCTTATTCCTGCAAATAAATTTTAAGATTTTGTTTTAGTTCTATGGAGAATGGCATTAGTATTTTGATGGAAATTGCATGTGTATATATATTTTTTTATTATAGGACCATTTGACTGTATTAATTCTGCCAATCAAGAACACAAGAGGTCTTTGATATTTTGAGTTTCTCTTCAATGTCTTTTTTTGGTATTCTAGTTTTCATAGTAGCAATCTTCAACTTTTGGTTAGATTAATTCCCAAAAAATTTTTGGAGCTATGTGAAGGGGGGTGGCTTTCCTGATTTCTTTCTCAGAAAAGCTACTAATTTTTGAGTATTGACCTTGTATTCATCTACTTTGCTAAATCCATTTATTAGCTCCAGAATTTTTCTGGTGGAATTATTGGGGGAAGTTCCAGATATAGTCTTGTGTCATTAGCAGACAGTGACAGTTGACTTTTTTTCCAATTTGCCGGCTCCTAATTTCTTTCTCATGCCTGATCGCCCTGGCTAGAGTTTTAAGACCTATATTGTATGGAAGTGGTGAGAGTGGAAATCTTCATCTTGTTCTTCATTTTAGAAGAAATACTTTCAGTTTTTCTCCGTTATGTATGATGTCGGCTATGGGTTTTTCCTATAAAGTTTTTATAATGTTAAATTTCTTGAATCCCTAGTTGCTCTGGTGTTTTTAAAATAAATGTTCACTGCATTTTATCAAAGGCATTTTCTGGTACTATTGAGATGATAATATAATTCTTGTTCTTAATTCTATTAGGGTGGTGAATTATATTTATTATTTGTGTTTGTTGAACTAGATATGCATCACTTGGATAAGCCTATTGATAATGATGTATTATCTCCCTAATATGTTTTCGAATTTTTTTATAATATTAAGGAGTTTTGCATCTGTGTTCATTAATGTTGGTCTGGTTTGTTTTTTTTTGTTGTTGTTGTTGTTTTTTTAGATGATTAATCTGATTTTGGCATCACAGTTATACTAGACTCATGGAATCTGTTTGGGAGCATTGATTATTTTTTAATTTCATGAAATAATTTAAGAAAGACTGGTATTATTTCTTCTTTAAAGGTCAGGTAGAACTCTCTTTAAAATCCCTCTAGTCCTGGATTTCTTTATAGGTAGGCTTCTTTAAAAAAATATCTATATCTATATCTATGTCTTGTCTATGTCTATATCTATATCTATATCTATCTAGATATAGATATAGACATAGACATAGACATAGACATAGATATATATATAGATATAGATATAGATAGATATAGATATCTCACGGGGGCTTTATTTTTATTTATGTGTATGCTATGCTTAAAATCAAACCCAGTGCCTCACACTTGCTAGGCAGACATGGTACTCCTGAGCCAAAACCTCAGTCCCATTTCCGGGACTTTTAATTGCTGTTTCTGTTTAATGATTTCGTATTTCTGTTTTGACTCTCTATATTACTGGTCCAGTTTAGGCAATTTGCATGCATCTATAAATCAGCCAATCCCTTCTAGATTTTTGAGGTTTGGGGTGCGTAAATTTTGCAATTTTTTTTAACCCACTTGATTTCACAAGAGTCTGTGGTGATAGTTTATTTTTTGTCTCTGATTTGTTGATTTGGGTCTTCACTCTCTTCCTTTTGATCATCTTAGCCCAGAGTTGATCAATCTTATTGGTTGCTGATATTTGTTCTTTCTACTTATACAATGAGAGAGGAGTGTGTTTTTCCACATAGTACATACCCAGAGTATAACTTATTCTAATTATGATCCCATTCTTTTGGATAAACGTGATGTGGAGTTGCTCTTGTTGTGTACTTATATATGAACAAAGGAAAGATATGTCTGGTTCATTCTACTGTTCTTCCTATTCCCATCCCACTTTCTATCCCTTTTCTGCCTCTACTGCTCCTTCCCAAATCCCTTATTATGTGTTACCATCCACACATCAGAGAGAATATTTAGCCTTTGGATTTGGGGATTGGCTTATTTCACTTAGCATAATAGTCCCTAATTCCATCCATTTACCAGCAAATGGCATAATTTTATTCTTTATTGTGACTGAGTAATATTCCAACACCTAGGTTGATTCCATAGCTTAGATATAGTGAAATGAGTTGATACAAACATTGATGGGGCTGCCTTACTGTAGTATGTGGAGTTTAAGTCCTTTGGGGATATACAGAGAAGTAGGATGTCTTATTGAAATGATGGGTTTATTATACACTTTCTGAAGAATCTCCATACAGATTTTTATAGTAGACACAAACTTGCACATCCACCAGCATTGTTTGAGTGAAACTTCCCCCCCACACACACACATCCTTGCTGACATTGATATTTGCCATTCAGACTGGATTGAGATGGAATCTCAGTGTACTTTTAATTTGCTTTTCTCTAATTGCTAGACATGTTGATCATCTTTCCAGTTTGCTTGCCATTGGTATTTCTTCTGTGAAGTGGCTGTTCAGTTATTTTTCCCATTTGTTCGTGTGTGTGTGTGTGTGTGTGTGTGTGTGAGAGAGAGAGAGAGAGAGAGAGAGAGAGAGAGAGAGAGAGAGAGAGAGATGAGTCCTTTGTATACTATAGAGGTTAATTATGTAGCTGAGAGACAAATATGTTCTCCCATTCTCAGGCTCTCTTCACATTCTTGATTGTTTCCCTTGCTATGAAAAAAAAAAAAAAAAAAACATTTTTGTTTGATAGCATCCCATTTGTTGATTCTTGATTTTACTTTTGCTCTTTAGGAATCTTGCTAAGGGAATCTGTTCCTACAAACAACATGATATTGAGATGTGCCTATATTTTTCTTCTCATGGACACAGGTTTCTGGTCTAATACCCAAATCCTTTGTCATTCTGAGTTGAGTTTTAGGCAGGGTGAGAGATAGAGGTTAAATTTTATTATAGTACACATGAATGTCCAATATTCCCAGAACCATTTTTTGAAGAGGTGATCCTGAAAAATTCCTGAAGAATGAAAAGAAATTAGCTTCAATTATGTTTTTTTGCTTCTTTTGCTATGGTCAGAATGGATATTTTGGTAACTTTCTTAAACAGAAACAGCACTGAAAACCTCAAGCTGAGTTTGGAAATCCTACAAGACATATTATCCCAACCACGTGGTCAGCATGATAGTGGACCAAGAAAGATGGTCACACATTTTAGAGAGTGGACCCTCAGAATCACTGGGAATCCTTGGGAGGATCCAGCATTGACTCATACCAGAGTATAAGCATTACAGGATAAGACGTAGTTTGGGACTAATTTGAATATATATTTTTAAAAAAGAGAGAATGCTTGTGGTCTACATGATTGGGAGCCTTCAGATCCGTCACACAGATGTGTCCAGGGAATTAAGAGAAAAGTTTTGAGTTCAATTCTCACCAGGTTGCTACTATCCAGCAGAGACTAAAGTAAAAGTAAGATACAGGTGACATGTTCCCCTGGGAAAGCTACAGTTGTGCATTCTCCAGTGGGAACCTCTCACCTCCTAACAGATTCTAAAATTAAAGCCCTACAGAGAGGTGAGATAAAGACCTCCTTTCCTTAAAATGGTGCAGGATCTACTCAGCTTCCCTGACTCCCCATGTGACCTGCCCAGGTAAGTTCCTCTCTCTTCCTGAGATGCAGCAACAGTGTGTGAGTGGGCTTTTGTGATTGTGATGAAGAATCAAAAAATCAAAATAGCCAAATTATATGTTAGGTTCTTTGGTAGCTCTAAATTATGCATCCAGTTCTACCCACACTCAACAGCTTCGAGGACTGAAGAAAATTTTCTTCTTACTATCTTTTGCCCTTTAATTTGGTTACTTGTGAACATTTATTAATTTTTTTATAATTTTTTACTTGTTTATAGACATTTATTTAATTTTTTAAAATGTGGTTTTGACCATCAAATCCAATGCCTCACACTTGCTAGGCAAGTACTCTGCCACTGAGTTACAACCTCAGCCCCTTATTAAATATATATATTTTTTTAATTTTTTTATTATTAGTTGTTCAAAACATTACATAGCTCTTGACATATCATATTTCATATATTTGATTCAAGTGGGTTATGAACTCCCATTTTTCCCCTGTATACAGATTGCAAATTGATTCTGCAATCTTATTAAATTTTTAATAAGAAAAAAAACTATTTTAAATAAATCATTTTAGGTTTCCATCTATTTCTCAGATTGCAGTGAGTTTAATTTGCTTTTTTACTCTATCAGTTCTCAAAGTACATACTACTAAGTTTTCTGGTTATTTCTGCTTCAGCATTGCTAATTCATATTCCTATTCACTACAGAAGAGATAAAATTTTAACCCAGAATTTTACTAAACACACTTGGTTTTCTTTATCTTCCCTCAAAATCTCAATTTAAATTCATTTAAGCATTTCCTTCTATAGCTGAGTTAATGAGAAATATTTATATACACAAGATACATTTTTTAACTAATCAGAAGGAAATTATATTGTGGTTTTCTCAAATATTGTACATATAAATAAATTTTATCTTCATTCCAAATAGCATTTTCTTTACGCTGATGTATTTTTCCCAGTTTTGATCTCACAAAATACAGCAATGGTGCTCTGGCTGCCTGAAGATTTAAAACTAGAGCATGCACCAGGGGCTGCAGTTGCTTAATTTTGCAAACAAGTGACAATGGTGATCACCCCTTCCTGGCTTCCAAAGATCCCATGGTGTTCTCTCTCCAAAAGAGATAGGGGATATTTGTGGAGAGGTGATGGTGAACTCCAATCTGTGTGATAACAACATACGAAATATGCCCTTTCATGAATTTAAAGCACCTCATTAAATGAGGACACATATTACAGAATTTACATGATTGTGTCCATGGTGCAGCTGAGAAGGCAGACATGTCCTCCTCCCTATCTCCAGCCTGTGTCTCTCCACACACAGCCCTAGAAGCCCAAGATGCTGTTGGGATATACTTTTCTCACTACTGACTGGGGTGCACTGACCTCGGTATTCTTCACTAGTTTCTGGCCCATTGGGGGACAACATATATCTCAGTGTTGTTTGTGATTTGGACAATGGCAGAATGCAAAATATTTAACTGATGGCTTCCTTGGTCAGGACAGGAAAAGAATTGTCCACTGGGTTACATTTCCCAGGAAAGGACCTCACACTGTCAGCTCTTAGGACCCTGACAATATTCCTTTAAAACAAAACAGAGTTGCATTTCCATTTTATTCTCCACTTCTGTTTTATCCTCGAATCTGCCCACTTAGACCTTCCTTATTTTCCCCTACTGTACCTTTTTTGACTGGGAATTATTCCTGAACTTCCTTTCCACATTATATTCTTTGAAATTAGGTCATCATATTCAGAACCTCCAGTCTGAGGATGGCTTGTTTTTTTGTTTTTTTCCCATATTTAAAGTCATGACCTGGGGCTTGGCACATCAGGGACAGCCAGAAGCTGCTACAGCATCTCTCTCCCCAGAGCTCTGAAGGGAGATTCTGGGGTCATCCTGGTGATGGGCAGGCTTCTGTCTGCACACTGATCTCATGGTCTGACTAGTCCTGGCAGGTGTGAGTTCGATGTGGCATAGCTGGGAGGGGACCTGCTATGAAGATTCATTTTCACTTATATTTATGAAATGTTGACATCTTTCAGGATGTTTTCTAACAAATATGATAATGTAGGATGCAATAGAAACATTACATTCTTTATAAAACATCTACATATGAAACCTGGAGGGCACTGTGGCTTTCACTGATACACACGTGTGTGACCTGTACAGTGTGCAGATGGACAGCTGCTTTTCTGCCTGCTGTGTCCTGGGGCTGCAGGGAGCTGATGCGTGTGACAGCATCTGACTCTGCCACTTCCCATGATCAGCACTGTGGGAAAACAATAAGGTTTTCCATCTGTAACCAGAAAATTCCTCCTATAGAAAAAAAAAATAATGTTCCACTTGTTTTCAAGCAATGCTCCTCAGAAAACCCAGTTCTCTCCCTGTGTTTGCAAGTCCATGGCCCCTCCTGGCTCCATCCCTCCCTCTCATGATGATGCAGGCAGGGCGGCCATCCCCCTGACAGGGCTGAAATCTGAGTCCTGTGCCCTCCATCCACAGATAACTCAGACAGACTGCTTCTCCTCTTTTTCAATACTCTCCATTTTATTTTCTTAAACTGCATTAAACTGAATTGAAGTCAAACCTGCATCTTATAACATGATCGAAGGGAAACATATTTTTTTTCACTTTCTGTAATTTTTAAAGGACTTTTTCAAATGTATATGTATATGTATATCAAATGTATATGTATATCCAGTTTGTGTTGTTGTGAAGGTATTTTGGAGTCAAAATGTGAGTATATATCTTAAAACACTTACCTTTAGTGTGTACACAGGAATAGGCATCATCTATTCATTAGCTACATGGAAAACAGAGAAAACATGTAGTGCTGTGCCTACTAATAACCATCTGTGACTCTTCAAATGTGGAGACTCCTAGACCATGATATAATCCCAGACCATTATATTAGCTTTTTTCTTTTTTTTTATTTCTTGAGCAAAATAAGGGAGGAAATCTTTTGTTGGAGATGTGAATGAAGGAAAAAAAAAATCTTCTTACTAAATTAATCATTTGGAAGAGATTAAATTTTTCTAATGTCATTAATTAATTTCCACTATAGACAATGACACTTCCTCAAAGATTTCCAAGCAATTAATTAACTAGGCTAAAATACTTAAATTGTCTTGACCCCTTGCCTGTTTTGCTCACCCTTAGTAACTGATGTTATCAACCTATAATCTTCTGGGCAGATGTGGATATAATTTATAGTATTATAGATGAAAAAATGTGAAAGTGTTCTAGTCTCATTGTATATGTTACATATTTCATAGCTATATAGCATCATTAAAACTGAAGTAAAGAAAATGCCTTCATTCTATAGGGAGAGATTTATGAGGATGTCCTCATCAAATTGTCTATTACAATATTTCCTCTCTCTGTCCTCTGGAGAAATAATATTGCTGACTAAAAGAAGATATGAAATCTTGTTCTCTTGTCTAAACTCTTTAATCAGGGTGAGGTTTGGTCCCTGTATCCCAGTTGAAACACTCAAATGTATGACCCACAAAGTATTGAAGTTTTCCTGTTGTGGTTGTGCATGCCTGTTATCCGAGCAGCTTGGGAAGCTGATGCAGGAGATTTGCAGGTTCAGGGCCAGCCTCAACAACTTAGTGAGGCCCTAAGCAACTCAGTGAGATCCTGTCTCAAAATAAAAATAAAATAGCTAGCGATGTGACTCTGTTGTTTAGTGCCTTTGGGTTCAAATCTGGGATTTTAAAAAGATAAACTATGATTAATTTTCATTTTTAAATATGACAAATAGCAGACAGAAAAGAGACTTTGGAATAAGATCCTACTAACAATTGATGGTTCTGCCCACTTATATATGTTTTATTTTTTTCTGGCATAATCAAATATATGTAAAATATTATAATTGGTTAAGCAAACCTGGGTTCAACATCTGGTTATATATATATATATATATATATATATATATATATATAATCAAGAAGTCTGATTTCAGAGCCCACATTTTGTTTTTTCATCTGCAAACTAGAAAGAAAAAAAATCTAAAAAAGAGAACACTGAAATTTCAGAGCTTTTCAAGGGTCCCCCCCAAAGTCATTCTTTGGTTGAGAGTTCTATGTGAATTTTCCTGCACTTTGCCTCACTTGAATTCCCTTCAAATGCTACCTACTGAGCTTTTTATCAGGTTTCTGTGCATACCAAGACAAATTAATCATGGCCCTACCCAGGAGAAACAATAGATGAAGACGGTATGATTCAGTATTGAGATTTTGGAAAGGGCATATTAAAGTTGCTTATTGGGCTGGGATTGTGGCTCAGAGGTAGAGCACTCACCTAACATGGGTGGGACCCAGGTTCAATTCTCAGCAACACATAAAAATAAAGGCATTGTGTTGTGTCCATCTACAAAAAAAAGATTCATTCTCATTCTCTCTCTCTCTCTCTCTCTCTCTCTCTCTCTCTCTCTCTCTCTCTGTCTAAAAAAATTATAAGTATGAACATACTTTGAGGTGGGCAGACTTGGTAGTTGGAGAGACTGAAGCTGGTAAAAATTGTCATGATGAGAATTTATCCTCATTTTATCCTCAGACATGGACTCTGTACCATCTTTTAAACAGAAAACAAAATGACCAAGAGCAGCACACTTCACATTTTTATTGCTGTAGGAAATGACTTTTCTTCCCAAATTATCCTTGGGATCACAGCCAACATTTTCCTGTTCTCCTTCCACATCCTCACGTGCCTTCTCCAGCACTGTATCAGGCCCACTGATTTTATCATCGCTCACCTGGCCCTGATTCACCTGCTGATGCTCATTATTAGGATGTTCCTGGATATAGACATTTTGGGGGTTCAATATATTTGGAACAACATCATATGTAAAACCGCATCTACCTGTACAGGCTGATGAGGAGCCTGTCAGTCTGCACCACCTGCCTGCTGAGTGTCTTTAAGGCCACCACCCTCAGCCACAGAAGCTCCTTTCTGGCCAAGTTCAAGCACATGTCCCCACAGTGCAGTCTGTGGTACTTTCTCATTCTCTGGGTGTTCAACATGTTCATTAATATTTGTATTTTAGTCTCTATTGAAGGCCCCCCAATGACACATTAGATGTTTCGTTTTCCACTGAATCCTGTAGGGATTCCCCCACAGGTTACTATTACAGGATCTTATTTTCCCTGTTAGGAATACTCTGGGATGTCTTCCTTCTGGGGCTCATGGCCCTCTCCAGTGGGTACATGCTGCCTCTCCTGTGGAGGCATAAGAGGCAGTGCCAGCACCTTCACAGAACCAGCAGGATTGCACAAGCCTCCCCAAAGCAGAGGGCCACTAGACCATCCTGCTCCTCATGGCATCCATTGTGGTCATGTACTTTGTGGACTGCGTGATTTATGAATTAATTCCTTCAGTAGATGTTTGGTTAGAACATTGAAATGCAGATTTGTTCATTATTTTGAGCTCTAATTGACATAATGTTTGGACATAGAATTGGAATACAATATTATAATTCGATACATGTTCACAATTTGCTGATCACATAAGCATGCTTAAATTTTGTATTTCCTCAAATTTTATTATTTTTGAAGTGTGAGGAGTCCCAAAACTCTTATTTACTCTTTGGTTATATATAATCACTTGATGTAGAATCTGGTGACCACATTGAGCTATAGACATGAGAACTGCTGACCCCATCCCTGCAGCTGTGCCCAGGTGACCCTCACCTCTCCTCTAACTGCTCCTTCCCCTGACCCTTCCCAGCCTCTGCACAGATGCACGTCTATGTGGTCAACGTTTTTAGTTTTCATACATGAGTCAGGACAGGCAGCTTTTTTCCTAAAAAGAAAATTCTATACACCCTTAGGGAAAAAAAGTTACTTTTTTCAAAATGGGTTGATCAAGAAAAATGACAATTTTATACCTTCACACACTCCGCCTTTTTGTGTCTGCTCCTAAGACAAGCCTGGGAATGACTAGGTAGATTTTCCATGAGGGCACATCTGTTTCATATTTTATGTGTCATAGAAGATGACATTCACTGAGCCCTGTTATCATCTGACATTTTTTACATTAAAAATGACACAGGTCTGTTCTCCTATACTTGATTTATTGAAGGTAAAATATATACCAAGGAAGGTTGAAGGAATAAATTTATGTAATACAAATTTTATCATTTGTGTAGATAATTATAAAATAAAAAACTTAAATGCTAGGTCTGAAATTGTGCTATTTTATACCTTTTCTGTGGAGATTAGGGCCTGGAGGACATGCACTTTGAATATTGTTGCAAGCCCTGCCTCTATGAAAACTTGTCTGACCTATTCATATGCCTGTATACTTTTTTTTTTTTAACTTTTCTATATGTATGGTATCAATTTTTTTAAAAGCAAGAAAATAAAAACTGTTTGCAAATCAATCATAATTGGGATTAGCAATGTATAGATGACAGTCTATTAGACCATAGTAACAGTCTCTTGTGTTTTCATTGAGGAATTATTGGTATTGATAAGAACTTACACTTGTTGTCCTAATTATTTTTTCTGGTTTTTCATCCTTGGTATATTTTGGTATGTGTTTTGTCTCTTTGTTTCTCTCTTATTGTTTATTATTGGGGTTGGTTGGTTTTGTAGAGAGATTAAATTTGCCTCTTTTGCCCTCATTTCTGTAATATGGCACCAATGATTTATTAAATTTCATATGCTGTGAAACTATTTTGCTAACATGTTTTCACTATGTGCAATGATGGGGTTCAGTGTGACATCTCCATACACATGTGCAGCATCCTCTGATTGAATCCATTCTCTGTAAATGCAGCTCTTTCTAAACCACTATTTATTTCCATATCATATTCATGTGACTTATTTCATTGTCGTCTACACAGGACAGAGTCCATGCAGGGCTTCTGTTTCTGTGTCTGGCTTATTCACTGAACACAGTCCTGCAGTTCTATACATTTTCTTTACCCAACAGGGTGCCAAGTCAAGTCCTACTTGCTTTAGGAGGAAGAAAAGGAGATAGTTTTACACTTTTTCTCTCTAAGTGCATGTGCATGAAAAGATGTACTTTAAAATGAACATACATACCTGAAGAGGATGAAGTCCAGCTTGAAGTCTAAGTATTCTTCCTAACAAAATGCCTTTCAGACACGTTCATTATTAGCAAATTTGGCAAGGTGAATTTTTAAATGAATAATTAAAAGAAAAAAAAACCTAATGGACAAAAATATTGTTTCCACCTAGTTATTGCAAGTTATAAACAAGGGTCTTTTGGAGCAAGGAAAATGTATCTAACATCACGATCACTTATCTTTTTAATATTTCATGTGAAGGTGATATCAGGATCACAGCCTTCTTTCTGGAAATTTGGTAATGGGCTTTGGAGGAGCATCATTAATTTTCAAATTGTTAAATATAGGACAAGAAAGGTTTGAGAAACTAAAATAGATGCTTGCCACAATGGGAGTTTACCCTATATTCTGGAATGTGTCAAGTTAGTTTCTAATTTCTCAAGGTTTAGAAGCCACATATCAATAATAGTTCTATTTGTTCAGGAAGATGGGGGGGAGCAACACTCAGTATTTAAAAAAAAAAATCAGGAGGGGCTGGGGATGTGGCTGAAGCGGTAACACACTCACCTGGCATGTACAGGGCACTGGGTTCAATAAATAAAAATAAAAATTAAAAAAATATTAAAAAATAAAAAAAAGATGTGTCCACCAAAAATTGAAAAATAAATATTAAAAAGTTCTCTCTCTCTCTCTCTCTCTCTCTCTCTCTCTCTCTCTCTCTCTCTTTAAAAGCATCAGGAAAACTTTGTACTTCCTGCCTATTTTCACAAAAGTAAATAAAATATGAAACATGAGATAGTATAGATGGGCATATGTAACTTGATTGCTCCTACATCTGGCTGATGAAAATGTAACAGAATCCTGATATAATGGACATTTCCTATGGAAAGCACTGACTAATATTGTGTCTCCAATTTAACAGATGACATAACTTAGGAAGAATTCCTTCACTGCATTTTACAGAGCACTGTTGTCTGGGTTGAATATAGTGGTCAGAGCCTAGTGTCTCTTCTAAATCTACCAAAAAAAAAATACCTAAGAGACTCAGTTTCTCCCTTCCCAACCTCCTCCTCCTAGAAGCCCCATGCACCAACTTAGCACTTATCTGGATACATGTGGTACAATTGCTGCAACTGAGAATAACCTGCAGAGTTTTGAGCAAAGGGGGGTGTTAGATCATCTCTCTGCAGCCTCTAAATTTAGTGTCTCCAGTAAGTTGACAAGATCTCACTGGAGAGCACAGGACTATGGAGTCCACAGTGGAACATTTCCCTTGCCCCTTGATTTTATTCTGATCTTGATAATAAGCCATCTGGGAAGAGTGGTGCTCAATATTTTCTCTAAGTTCCCTTGACAAAAATAATGTTTAGCCATCATTTAGACAAAACAACTACTCTCACTTTGATATGAAGTTCAAATGAGCTCATATCCATTCCTCATGGTGTGATGGCTGAATTCTGGGATTAATGATTGTTAGTGCCTCCTGCGTCTCCAAGGGTCCTCTCTCTACAATGTCTGATTGACACCCTCTTCTTGACTTTATTCTCAAGGGTACCACTTGGTTTTATTACATTTCTGCTCATGTTCTTCAGGGTTTCTATGCTGAAAATTTCAGAATTCGAACTGTGCATCACTTGAAAGTGCACAAGAAAAAATATAGAAAACCAGTGGCATGTCTGGAATCGGAGGTGGAGGTAATAGCAGTCTGATAGAACATACTTAAATCTCAGGCAGAGTCTATTCCATTGGAAACCTGAGATATTATTCCTCATCATCATGAATGGAGAAATTTTAAAAAAAGAAAAGAAAGAAAGAAACTAAAGAAATATAAGTAGAAAAATAAGAGCTAAAACTACCCATATTGTCTACTGACATCATTTCACACTTTAAAGACCCATAAAAACTTCACTCAAAAGCTTCTACAATTCAAACAAATCCAGCAAATTGGCAGGATATAAAACTAAAAACCACAAATCAAATGTGTTCCAATAAACCAATGGTGAATCCGCTGAAAGAAAAAAATCATAAAAACTACCTCTTTCCCAAGGGCTTCAAAAAAAGAAAATATGTGGAAATCAATGTAACAAAAGAAGTGGAAGACCTCTATGATGAAGACTACAGTACATTAAAGAAAAAATATTTTAAAAGACATTCAAAGATGGAAATATTACTCATAAATTTAGATAGAGAGGATTAATATTGTTAAAATGGCCAAAATACTGAAAGCAATATACAGATTTAATGCAATTCCTATTCAAATTCCATGAATGTTCCTCATGGAAATTGAAAAAGCAGTCAAGAAATTTATTTAGAAAAATAAGGTCCAGAATAGACAAAGCAATCCTTACCCAGAAAAGTAAAGCAGGAGGCATCACAATACCAGACCTTAAACTATAATACAGAGCTATGGTTACAAAAAAGTCATGGTATTGGCACCAAAACAGATGTGAAGACCAATAGAATATAATAGAAGACAGAGAAAAACCCACATAAATGCAGTTATCTTATACTAAAAAAGACACTGTTAATGTACATTGGAGAGTCTTAAGCATTAGACAGGTCTCTTGTAAAAAGCACAATGCAGAACTTTAAAATATAACTCAGCTTGATGTTTTTCAATTTTAAAGGAAGCAGTTAGGGAATACAACCCTGGCTCACCATGTGGAGAAGGAGGAGCAGTGACCAGGCTGTGTCTCCCCCTAACACACACACACACACACACACACACACACACACACACACACCATCTACCAACACAGGGCTCTCCTGGGACACTTCCATCTAAAGACAACAGCCAAGACCTGCAAGACTATCACCAAGGTCCCTGCAGTTCTGGTTACACCAGAGGTATCCCTGCTAGCATATTTCTCTTCATTCCTCTTTGCTTTTCCTATGATCTAATACCTCTATATTCTCACCTCCTACCTCATGAACCTCCCATCATACACCCCCCTCTTTGCCCACCATGATAAACTGTAAACGCTTATGCATACCTGATATATATATATATATATATATATATATATATATATATATATATATATATGAGAGAGAGAGAGAGAGAGAGAGAGAGAGAGATTTAGTCGACTTTAATTGAACACATCATTTCTGTTTATTGTGACAAATCTATAATTGTCTAAACAAGAGCTATTTGGTTTAAGGCTGCATGTTGTTTGAACTGGTTGCTGTAAACATGGATCTCCCCCTTAACTGTGTGGTATTGGTAACCTGTAGGGACACTAGAAGACTGTGCTGTAGAAACTTTAATGCCTCAGATTCCCCACTGCTAGACAGGGAGAAACAAAGTCAACATGAGAAAAACAAGGTAAGAAAGTGCCCTGGACAAACCGAGATGCTATAATAACATAATTCATTCACAGTACAGTAGATGAAATGTCAGAGAAGAAGTTCCAAATAAACATAATTAAAATGATCTGTGAAGCAAAGAATAATAAAGATAACAAATAAAGGCAACAATGGATCACACCAACAAAGAGAAAAGAGAAGAAATACAGGTATAAAAGTTTCAAGAGATAGAGATCCAAAATTTTTTTTCTTTATGAAATGAAGGAAACAATAAACCAAATTAATATATATATATCATCACCAACATACTAGATCACGTGTAAGACTGAACCACAGGCAATGAAGACAACATATATAATATTTTTTAATATTTATTTATTTTTTATTTGTAGTTGGATCCAATGCCTTTGTTTTACTTATTTGTATTTGCATGGTGCTGAGGATGGAACACAGGGCCTGACCTGTGCTGGGCAAGTGCTCTAACACTAAGCCACAACCCCAGCCCTGACAACATATATAATCTTGAAAATAAAGTTGACCACACAGGAAAGATAGTAGGAAATCATGATCAGAATCTTCAAGAACCATGGTACAACATGAAAAGCCCAAATTTAAGAATTATCAGGATAGAGGAAGGCACACTATACAAATCAAAGGAATGCACAATCTCTCCAATGAAATAATATCAGAAAATTTCCCTAACATGAAGAACAAACTGGAAAATCAAATACAAGAAACTGAAAAGACACCAAATGTACAAATTTCCAAAAGAACCACACCAAGGCACACTATAGTGAATATGCCTAGCATACCACATAAAGATAGTCTTTTAAAAGCCACCAGAGAAAAGGTTTAGATTACCTATGGGGGAAAACAATTCGGATGTCAGACATATATATATATATATTTTTTTTTTTTTGTCAAAGAAACTTGGAGGAAATTTTGAGCACATCTCTCCCCAGATGGCTGTTATCCAGAACAGAATCCAAACAAGGGGCAAGTGAAATGTTTCACTGGGGATTCCATCATACTGTGCTCCTCAGTGGGATCCTGTCATCTAACTATAGACACTAAAATGACAGGCTACAGAGAGATGAGCTCACCACACCCTTTCATTAAAAGTGTGCAGATTATTCTCAGGTGCACCAAGTGGCCGGCATTGATCCAGCCAAGCTCTTCACTGTTTCCCCGGATGTAGGCTGTGAGTAAATGGGCTTCTAGGAGGAGGGAGGAAGGGGCAAACTGCATCTCCTAGTGAGGATTTTGGTAGCTTTAGAAGATCCACCCAGCATTAACCACGGCACTCAACCAGACAATGGTGCTCTGTAAGATGTAATGAAGGAAATCTTCCTAGGAGGTGTCATTCTTTAGATTTGAGACTTAGAAAATTACTCTTTGTTTTCCATAAGAAATTTCCTCTATTTCATGTTCCTATTGAATTTTCTTTGGACAGTTGCATATGCTATCTGTGCTGTCTCCTGTTTTCTATGTTATTTAGTCCTATACAAATAACCAGAGATGTAATAATTTCCCTGTCTCCTTTTTATTAAGTATGCTCATCTTTGCTTCTCTCATGTTCCCGAAAAAAATGGAGTGCTCCTTGATATGCGACTTTCTAAATATTGAGAAATTAAAAAGTGATTTTACATAAACCCAAAAGTAACAGGGGTGACCTTATATACCATAACCATGTATTGTAATTTTTCATGACATCTTCCTTGTCCTACATTTCATCTCTCAAATTAAAAATGAATGGTGCCTCTCCACATTGTGTGTTTTTCCAAGTAGTCAATTCTGAGTGAGAGGGCAGTGGTCCTGTGTCACCTTCACATGAAAAGATAAGTGAACCAGATAATGGTTTCCTTTTCCTTGCCCCCCAAATATCTGGGAAAATAATTTTCAATAGTTGAGCAGGAAGAATATATTGTTCATCTATCTGTTCTCTATTAATTATTCATATTAAAATCCTCCTTCCCATTTCCCTAATAATGTTTGTGTCTGATAGGCATCTTGTTAGGGAGAATATTTGGAAAAGTTGATCCTCATTCTGTTCAGATGTCTGTGCTCACATTTATATTTTTAAGTTCATATTTGTATGCAAATGCAGTTACAGAACAAATGTGAACATATCTCCTTTTCTTCCTCTTTAAGCAAATTGAACTTGATTTATGGGAAACAGATATCAGGGAAACAGATCCTCCTGCAGGTATGTTTGGGTTTCCCAGTAGGACAGCTTAGTGTGTGTGATGAAGCCCCTTTGGTGTTTCTTGTTGCTGTTAGAAAAGTAACTTTCCTTATACTGAACCTGAAGACAGATTTCAAGCTATTGTTATTGTGTAGTCACAGCTGGGAACCCTGAGCTTTACTAAAATCTTTCCAATGTATGGAGACAATGGATGATCATCAACCAGATTTTTCAGGAATAGCCATCACTCATTTACCCAAATATTCTACAGGCTTTTATCCTTCATATTCCTGTAGCTTGTACATTTCACAGTGGTTTTTCCCACAGCATAGCACCTGGCTGGGAGTGGTTGTGCCCTCCCTGATATGCAAGCTGTTTCTCCCTAGTGCTCTTCATAGTTTCCCAGCTAGAACTGTGATGCAAAGTACAGCTTGTTGCCCAATTTCCCCTCAGTCTCTAATTGACATGAAGCAGGACCAGCACCCCCCCCCCCAGAACTCAAATGTTCATTATTGGTTAACATACTGTAGGTGATGGGAGCGGGGGGTGGGGGACTTAAGTACATGAAAAAGAAAAAAAAAACAAATTATGCCACTTTGTGGCTGCTGTTATTGTTATTATTACTATTACTACTATTACTGCTATTATTATTATTATTATTATTATTATTATTATTATTATATTTATTATATGATGATGATGATGATGATAATGATGATGATGATGATTAATTTGGTACCACAGTTTGAACCTAAGGGTGCTTAACAACTTAGCCACATTGCTAGTCATTTTAATATTTTATTTAGGTACAGGCTCTTGCTATAATGCTTAGGTCCTCACTAAGTTGCTGAGGCTAGTCTCAATAAGGCAATTCTCTTGCCTCAAACTCCCAAGCAGTGGAGATTACTGCTGTGCACCACCATGCCCAACCCATGTTACTTTTCCTGTGATTTATGTTCCCCTCTGTGGATTGTCCAGTATTTTTTTAGGATAGTTTGCTATCTCTTGTTAAAAAAAAAAAAAAAATGATTGTTTTTGCTTTGAACAGTATGTTTCCAAGTACCATCACTGTGTTAAGAGCCTTAGTTGAGGAGGCCCATAGAACACACTGCGGGGGGGAGGGGGGGGTGCGGTAGGAAGTTCTCATCCTGTCCCTGAACCTATAGACTCTTCTGTGCTGAGTTTCAGGACTCATGGCTGGGAAAGGACATGCCTAGTGATTTATTTTGGCTTGTATTATGAAGGGCTCCTGATCATCAGAATGCTTTATAATATAAAGGAGATATTAACACAGACATAGCTGCATACTTACCTTTCGAATACTTACATACCTTATAATATTTAAGTGAATAAGATATGTGTTTCTGATGTATATGATAAACAAATACAGCAATATGTGATCTGAACTCTGGATAGAAGCCAGACACAGTCGTGCATACCTATAATCCCAAAATAAAAAATAAAATTGTCATTTTGCTGTTTGCTACATTTCAGAAAAAAAAATAAACTTTTTTTGGTAATGGTTTATAGAATTTTCCTTTCAGCCAATTACTGCATGTCCTCACTCATGTAGGGAATCTAAACATGTTGCCCACATGGAAGTGCACATCAACAGAGGCTGAGAAGGGGCAGTAGAAGGAGCAGTCAGAGGAGGGGTGAGGGGCACCTGGGCACAGCTGCAGGGCTGGGGGTCAGAAATTCTCATGTCTATAGCTCAATATGGTCACCAGAGTCTAAATCAGGTGATTACATGTGACTAAATAAGAGTTTTGAGACTCTGTACACTTAGAAATTATACAATTTGAGAAAATCAAAATGTTAATTCCCCCATGTGTTCAGCAAGCAATGTCAACATGTATTGAATTCTAATACGAGACTCCCTAGTTCAGATATTATGTCAGCTAAAGATTAAATTTTTTAAAAAAATCTGCAATGTTTAAACAAAACCTGTTCTTACACTCTGAATTATCACGTGGTACCCAATGTTCACAAATGTTAAAAATGTCAGCTTTCCTTAGCATTTTTGGTTTTTGTACCAGACATTGAACCTTGGGCTCTTTACCAATGAGGTACATCCCTAACCCAATTTTAATTTATTATTGTGAGACAGGGTCTCACTAATTTGCTAGCTGGTCTTGAACTTTACATCCTCCTGGCTCTGCCTCCTGAGTAGCTGGGATTTCCTTAGGTTCTTTTACATTCCATAGGCTCATGAACTAATTTAGCCTTAAGTCTTTGATTTCAGGTGTTATTTTGGTTCAGTATGTGAAAACACAAATTAAATTTCAATTATTAGATATACGAGATGCTTGGATTAAAGTAAATACATATGTTTTCCAGGAAAACATTCTTCCAGTAAGTCATTTCAAAATTCTCTAGAATCAGAGCTGGAGATGTAGTTCAGTAGTAGAAAATGTATCTGGTATATGTGAGGCATCAATATAATAAACCCAAGTATCAATTTTATATGTGGACCTCTTGAGTTGGGAGAAATGTCATTGCATTCTTGAAGGAAGACGGAAAACTTGGGCTCCAAAAAGACTCATATTTTAAAGTTAAGTTGGATACTTACCCTGTAATAAATTCCTCTAGTTGAGTGAATGTGTATCTATTTTAATTATGGTTCTGTTTACCGCAATGATTCCACGTATTTAAGGTGTTTTTTTTTTTTTTTTTTTTTTTTTTTTTTTTTTTTTTTTTATGTTATGTGGTTTTGTTTGTTTGTTTGTTTGTTGTGTTTTTGGTACTGGGGCTTGAACTCAGGGACACTGAACAAACAAGCCCCATCCCCAACACTGTTTTGTGTTTTATTTATAGACAGGGTCTCACTAAGTTGCTAAGTGCATCACAGTTGCTGAGGCTGGCACTGAACTCATAATCCTTTAACCTCAGCCTCCCAACCTGCTGGGCTGCTGGGATTACAGGTGTGCACCACCTCAACCAGCTTTGCACATATTTAAGTAGAAAAAAATATTGAAATGTGTTTCTGCTAGTATTTGATACTGGACTTGGATCCCATAGGTCAAATTGTGATTTGATAACAAAAATAATTAACATAGGTAGCTGTGTAGAGGAATCAAATCATCCTAAAATTCACTCAATTTTCTCTGAACAGGGATTCCCAACAGATTGTAATTCTGGTAATTTTTTTAGCCTCTCCAAATTGGTGATAGAGATGATCAAATATTAGGAGATTTCTATGAATGAGGATCTGCAGAAGTCTAAAAAATTGAACCATTCCACAGAGATCCTTCTACACAGCAAGCCTTCCTTGTATGGAAAACGTGCTCCATACTGTTTCACGCATGGTATCTTGGGTACAGACATGATGAGGTTTTGTTCAGTTTATAGATGAGATGAGCCCAGAGCCCAGGCTCATGGGATTCTCAAAGTTGAATACTTATCCGTTAAGTGGAAGGGTGGAGTATGTGTCCTTCTTGTAGTAAAGACTATGTACTTTTGGGTCAATTGAAATTATGGGGGTTTAATTAGAAAGAAAACCCTCCAAAGCAAAGAATCTCAATGTCTTAGCATATTTATGTTACCTTCCTGTTACATTTATTCTGGTTTGTTAATCAACACATGCAATTTTGTTAATATATTCACAGAGAAAATTCTAAGTATTGCAACCTCTGAAGTCAGATGGCTTGAATACACCTATATAATTTGAACTTTGGATCAAAGTGACAGAACGTGACATAGTCCATATGATTGGGATACACATCATTTTTTTTCTAAGCTTCTGCTTGGAAAAGTTCAAGCCTAAATCCCCACAGGACAGCCTGAATCGATTCTTTCCTGTGGGTCTTCTATATGTCCTTCAGTGCCCACTTCTCAATCTCTGCTGTTGACAACTCCACTGTGACCTCACAGGACCTTATATTCCTCAGTGATTCCTGCACTAACTTACCCATGAGCTACTTCCTCAAGCATTTATTTACTGTCCTGGTTGCTTTATGGGATGCCTTCCTTATAGGGCTCATGGCCCTCTCCAGTGGGTACATGGTGACCCTCTTCCATAGGCATAAGAGGCAGTGCCAGCACCTTCATTGCACCAGCCTGTGTTCAAAAGCCTCCCCAGAACAGAGGGCCACAAGGACCATCCTGCTGCTCCTGGGTTTCTTTCTGCTCATGTACTCTTTGGACTATGTCATCTCCTCCTCAAGAACCATGTGGAACTATCACCCTGTTTGTGGTTCTATCCAGATGATTGGTGGCCAATGGCTATGCCACAACCAGCCCTTTGGTTTTCATCTGTACTGAAAAACAAAGCCTTAACTTTTTGAAATTCTTATGGGGAAGGAGAGTAAATGTTGGATCATTGCATGATGGATAAATTTTCATAATGAGCCAGCACACGGCTGGGTAACCATTCATCATGACATAGTGTGTCTGCTTTTTGTGTTAAATGAATAGATAAAAGGGAGCTTTTATGTGATTACTTTGAAGTTTGTGAATGAGAAATACATGCTAGATTTTTTTTTATATACCTCTGAGATAAACTAAATTAATTATATTTTTTGGTGGGGGGAGAGTTACTGAGGATTGAATCAGGAACACTCAAACACTGAGCCACATCCTAAGCCCTATCTTGTGTTTTATTTAGAGGCAGGGTTTCACTGAGTTGCTTAGCACCTCGCTTTGGTTGATGCTGCCTAAAAACATGATCCTCCTGATTCCGTTTCTCGAGCTGCTGGAATTATAGGAGAATTTCACTGTGCCTGGAAGTATGTTACATTTCTGACTGAAAATATGAGATTGACCCATGAGAGGTAAATCTCAATTTTATTATCTGCATTAGTCCCTATATTTATAAATATATGAATTTGGAGTAGCTTTTAATAAGTAAATCATCTCTGTAGTCTCTCTGATGCCTAGTACCTTATAAACGTCTCTCATGATAAATTACCATCTGATTTATCAATTGTGCTTTTATGAATATAACAAATAATATTGGCAAGGACTCAAAACTGTCACTTGAACACCTTTTCCTCATGGTACCGTTATTTACAATGGGCAATAGTGCAAAAAATTCGATATCCACATGCATAGGAATGTATAAACATGTGGCTTGGATATACCTTGGGGTACCGTAGTAAAGTTGAAGACATTATGTCCAATGAAATATCATTCTTAAAAACAATCATCAGTGTACAAATCCACACATAGAAGGTGGAACTTTGGGTAATGTAATCTATAGAGACAGGATATAGAATAACATTTTCCAATATCTGAGGAAGGGGTTCAGTAGGGGAATTGTTATTTGATGGACATAGAGATTGTTTAGGGAGAAAAAAAAGTTCTGGACATGGTGGAGATTATACATGCCCACAAAATTGAATGTGCTTAATGCTGCTGACTGTACTCTTAAACATTGGTAAATGGGAAATTTATCCTTGTGTATCTACTCATTATAAAATATTTCAATCACTTTTAGCCAATTGGGAGAAAAACATCCTCTGAATTTACAAAGAAAAGTGAAATGACTCTCAAAGCATCAAAATATTTTTTCCAACAATTTGAAAACGTTTCAGCAAAATTGTGCCAAACAACCTGATTGTGGTGATGCAGGCCTGTATTCCTACTGGCTAGGGAGGCTGATGTAGGAGGATTTAGAGATCAGAATCAAGCTCAGCAACTTAGTGAGGCCCTAAGCAAATTGGTAAGATGGTGTCTCTGAGTAAAATATAAAAATGGCTGGGTATGTGGCTCAATGATTAAGAATCCTGAGTTCAATGGCTGATACCAAAAATTAAACATACGATAAAAACCTATTCCAAACAGTCATTTGAAGATGATCCCCTTAAGTCCCCCATCATGCTCACTTTTGTATGAAGAAGTAATTGAAGTTCTGGTGTGAGTTCAATCTGGGCACCTCAGTCTTTACATCTATCTCAGTGTTGTCTTAAGTGGTTCCTGTAGGATAACTATCTGAATGTCACTCTTAAAAAGAATCATCTCTTTAAGATGATGAAGTGTTTTAAATTAGGACAAAATACCAGATTTAAGCAGCATCTGGAAAATTACTAAACTTGATAACAGTTCATTCCATGAAAATATGAACCCATAAAAGTCTTTTAAATCAGGAAAAAGAGTGAATAATAATGTCAGTTTCTTTTCTATTTATCCAGTAATACTAGGTTTATTTAAGATTTTTTCATTTGTGCCATTTTGATATTCATGACTGCAGAGTGTACTTCATGTACTATATGCACATGGAGTGTAGCTTATTCTAATTCAGATCCCATTCTTGGAGCTGGGCATGATGTGGAGTCTCACTGGTTGCGTTGTCATATGTGAACATAGCAACATTAAGCCCGGTTCATTCTCCTGTCTTTCCTGATCCCATTCCCCCTACTCCATTCCCCTTGGACTAATACAGTGTGCTTCTTTTCTTCAATTTCCCTTTCCTGTTGGGTGTCTGCATCCACATATCAGAGTGCCCATGCACCTTTGGGTTTTGGATTGGTTTATTCCATTTATCATGAGACTCTCCAGACCCATCCATTCACCAGGAAATACCCAAGTTTCATTCTTTATGGGTGATAAATATTCCACTATGGATACATGCTACATTTTAAAATCCACTTCTCAGTTGAAGGGCACCTAGGTTGGTTCCATAGCTTAGCTATTGTGAACTGAGCTGCTGTAAACATTAACATGGCTGCATCACAGTCGTATATCAATTTTTATTGGGTATATATGTCAAGGAGTGGGATAATGTGGTCAAATGTTGGTTCCACTCAAGTTTTTTGAAGATTCTTCATCCTATTTTCCAGAGTAGCTGTACCACTTTTTGTAGTCCCATCATTATTGTATGGGTGAATTGTCCACATTTGTGCAAACATTTATTGTTATTTGTCTTCTTAACCATTGCCATTCAGTCTGGAATGAAATGGAATCTCAGTGTAGTTTTAATTTGCATTTAATTTGCATTGCTGAGATTTGAACATCTTTTCACTTATTTGTTGACCGTTTGAATTTCTCCTTCTGTGAAGTGCATGTTCGTTTTTTTGGCTCATTTATTTATTGGGATATTTTTTTTCTTTCTAGTTTTAAGGGTTTTTTTGAGTCTTTGTATATCCAACAGATTAATGGATTACCTAAGGTTCAGGTTTCAAAGATTTCTCCCTTTTCTGTAGGCTATGCCTTCATGTTTGCTTTGCTGTGGAGAAACTTTATAACTTGATACCATCCCATTTATTGATTCTTGATTTTATTGCTTGTGCTTTAGAAATCTCATTGAGGAAGACTGTTTCTAAGAGGACGAGGTAAAGAATTGGGCCTATATTTTCTTGTAGTATGTAAAAATATTGGTATCAATGAATATATCAATAGAAGAATTTAGAAAAATGTAACGAAACCAAACCCCTTATACATTATCCACTTCTAATATCATGGTTCTTACTATAACCTGATGGTTTTGCATTTAAAATTATGGTGTAAAACAATAAATATGAAGAAATCAACTGGAACAAAAAGGTAATTTTTAGAAAGTCAATGTCACATACACCTTCTAAGTGTTGTAATCATCAGAAGGCACAGTGGTGGTGCCTGAGCTAACTATTCTGTGTAAATATTTGACACCGTAGAATACTGTGCATTAGGAATTTCACAAAATGACACAAAGAGGGAAATGAATGGAAACACAAAGATCTATCTGTGGTGAGCAGAGTAAAATATACAGGCACCCTTAACAAAATAAGATGCCCAGGTTGGGAAGTGGACCCAAAATGTTGCCCGTCATTTGTAATGATATCATGTCATTAGAAAAAAATAAATTAAAACCACAGTGAGATTCCACTAGGCAGTAATTGGATTGTTGACATTTGATGACAGCTTGGTGATGGTAACAAAACATCTAAAATTCAGTTAAGGTATACAGACCCAACAGCCCCAAATGCTGGTAAATAGACAGAGAACAGAAATCCTCACAAATTTATCAGATGCCAAATGATACAGGCTATTTGAAAATAGAATTGCAATATCTTATCCTTCACAGAGAGTCACACACATGATCCAACAATCACAATCTGTTTTTTACCCCCCAATGTGTATGCAAGCATTCATAGCAGTTTTATTCAAGATCACTATAAATTGGAAAAAATAAATTGGAAGGAATAAAATTGTACTTGAAAAAAAGAATTGGTAAGAAAATATTGTACATCCAGAGGAGCTGCTTCCAAGTGACTCTGTTGGTTAAGTCAATAAGAGAAATGAAGCTCAATTGCATTTGAATAAGTGAAACAAGAATCATTTCAATCAGCCTTATCTGCCTGTGAATACCTCCACTCCCACACCAGCTTCACCTGCACTCTTGATATTTACTTCAACACATTTCAATTCCAATTTAATTTGCACTCACACCTTTGAACCCAGATTCTCTGACTTTGAAAAATGGAGAGCAGAGCCAACACTTCCCAGAAACCAGGTCCTCCCAGTACGAAGGGGCTGAGGGAGAAGATGCCCATCATCCATGGTAGCTGAGTCACCCAGCCAACGCCAACTCACAGAGGTGCCAGGAAGATCTCAGACCAGAAAGTACCCTGACAAAATATTAGGTGATTTTAGACAAATTTGTCCCATGTCACAATGTAAGAAGTTGATACTTTCTAAATTATTGGGATGACTGTGACCCCCCAATACACATGTCAATAAACTTAAGAGTAAAGTTGGGAGCCCAGTTCTCCCGAGAGAGCTGTTATCCACCTGAGCACAAAGTCAAATGGAGGGGCAGGTGAAATGTCCCACTGGAGACCTGATGGTTTGGTGCTCTCCAGTGACACATTATCACTTTCTTACAGACACAAAAATTAAGGCCCTGCAGAGAGATTGGTTAAAGGCCTCCCTTCCCTAAACCAGCCCAGGTTCTTTTCAGATGCACTGTGTCTTCCCATCACCTCTATCTGGGTAAGTAGCTCTGCATCCTCAGATGAAGAAACAGTGGTCAGGGAGGTCCTAGGAAGGCTGTGGGAGGAGGAAGTTTGGGATTCTTAGTGAGGTTGTTTGTATCTGCAAAAGACACCTCAGCTCTATGAGTTCCTCTCAGGCGAGTGGACGTGCCCTGTATGGCACAATGAGGACATTTCCTTCCTAGCCTCCTCATGACTTTACAGACTAATAAAAAGTGTCTCCAATTTTTGCATAGAAGACCTCAATAAGTTTTAGGTTTTCATGAATAAGATTATAGTTACTGCCTAGCTCCGTTAATATGCAAGTTCCCTATAAAATGTAATGTTCCAATTTTAAACATTACTTATTCAACACGTTTGACCAGGCACATGACATGTCTAAATTTCATATTTTTTTGATAAATATGCATAGGTTCTGTTTCTGTCATTATTACAACTCACAAAAGAACTACTGTTTATATAAGTGACTTCTGTGCTCTGTTTAATTGTTTTAATGTTTTAAAACAATTAAAAATTAATTTTAACAAAAATTAAAACAATTAATTTATTGTTTCATGTTTTAAAGTCTTTAGAAGGAAATCTTCCATGTTCAAAACCTCATCTGATAGAGGGTACCCCCACATTACTGCCAAGTATATCATGGATCATTCCCTGCCACAATATATCCTATAAGCCCTGGCTCTGTGCTCTGCCACTTAGGAAATTTCAAATTACAGGTGCAGAATATTGAGTTTGCAAGTACATTAAAGATTTAAAAAGTAAAAGTGGTGGGTTTTTTTTTCCCCCATTTGTGGCTACAAAACACTCAGCAACACAAATTTCTAGAGCTTGGGGAAAGAATATATCTGTTCTTAAATTTAGCTTTTGGGATTTGGGGGATTTTCCTGGGATTACAGGTTAGCAGGACTCTGCTTAGTTCCCCATTTCTTCAAAAAAAGAAAACACACTCTCTTCTTCCAAAATTTCTGAAGATTTATTTTAAAATATTGGTAATGTCAATATTCTGAACACGAACTATGTGAGCTATGCTGACAAATCTTTTAATTTACCAAGCATTTTGTAAAATTCTTACCCTGTTCTCAGAAATAGGACTTCCAATCATTTACTCAAGTATATCCCAGGGTTTTGAGGACCACACGCTGTGTTTCATTTATTTCAGAGAATCCCTGAAGGCAGCACTGTCACCTAGCTGATGAGGGCTTTGTCTCCCCCCAAGGCATCAGGCATTTCATCATAATGCTCTTCTTACTTTCCCAGCTCAGCTGGGGACAAAAAAATACATCCTGCAGCCCACTTTATCCATATTTCCTGAGTCACTTGCCTGAAGCAAGATCAGTCTCACCTTCCAGGAGATCAAATTTTAAAATTATCTTTAGAAGGAAATGATAGAGATGATAATGATGGTAAACTTGAGCTATGGTAAAAAAAATCACCTAGGTGACAATGATAAACAAATTTCTGCTCTCTCCTGTGTTTGGGGGAGGTGGACATGAAGTGCTAAGTGACGGAGATGAATCATGTTATTTACATCTTATATGCACCCTAAAATGTAGGCATGACCACTTCAGGTTTCAGAAAAGAGATACTGGTCCCTTCATCATGCTGGAATGTGTCCACCTAAGTGTCCAAGCTCACGTTGCAGCATACAAACAACTTTTCTCCTCCTTTTCCATACTCCAAATCCCCCTAGACCTTGAGTTCAGGTGCAGCATCCTGAACCCTCCTTACTAGTTTGGGGACCTATTGGATGATGTCATGTTTTGCAGGTTTAGTATGAAATTTTGGCAGCTGCAAAATGATAACAATGTCTTATATGTTCAGACCCTGATCCATTTAATAAAGGAGACTAAGCTGGGTTTTCCTCTTCTGAGGGGTCCCCAGCCCTCACTATCAACTTGAAACCATTCTGCTGGTGGCCGACCCTGCCCTGTCCCCTGATCTCCAGGATTTTGCTTTGCTAACCAGGTGAGAACCTGATGAGACACAGGTACAATGGGACATGCTAAAGAATTTCTATTTTCATAAAGGGAGCAGGTTCACCAGACTGTTTTTCCACAGAAATGACTCATTAGCGCATGTGCAGCTAAATACATTTCTTTAAAATAGTCACTTATTGAATGATATTGAGATAAAGTCCAACTTAGGTGATTGGCATGCACAGCTCGCTGATAGTGGTGAGTGTGTGTGATTTGGAAGTTCGAGTGTGACTAGGATACTCCAGTATAGCCTGGCTCTGCTTTGAGGAAGGTAAGGGGGTGCTTTTGATGATGTGAGATCATTGCCAATTTCCTTGATCTGCACTCAAAAGAAGGTTCATTTTTCATATTGCTAAGGACAAATTTCACCTCCAGAAAAAAAAAAAAAAAAAAAAAAAGTTTTAGTAATTTTTAAAGCTCCACTGGACCTATGATTTCCTAAATATTAATGCCAATTCGTAGCATCTGTACATCCTAGCCTGTACTAAAACTTTTAGGTTGACAGGATTACAATACTGTAAAGTAACTCTGCATCCAACCCCATTCAGTGCCCTGATTTATAGGTTATTAAACTGTACTCCTTGAAGAGTTCAGTAATGTAAAGTATTTGTACAGCTCATGCTTTTATTATTATTTATTTACTAGTTGAATTTCTTGGTTTACATCATATTCTTTATTTTAATGTTTATTGACACTGCATCATTGTACATAACTGTGGAGTTTGTGGTTACATATTCATACAGACACACAATAGAGTCAATAGAGTGCGGTGGCACTACAGGTTTTTAGAATGGTTTCAACTCAATGAAAAAAAATGGTATTTCACAGATATTACATGAGCTAAAGTAATTTTACAATTGTAACTATTCAATGTTAATATATCTATTTAAGATTATTCTTTGACCTAGCAGTTTGGGACCCTGAGGCAAGTTCAAGGCTACTGTCAGCAACTTAGTGAGGCCCTAAGCAACTTAGAAAGACCATGTCTCAAAAAGAGAAAAGTAAAAAAAAAAAAAAAAAATTGGAGATGGTGCTGAATGGTTAAGCACACTTCGGTTCAATCCCTGATGACAAAACTAAATAAACCAATAAGTATCATTCTTTGAAAGATATTACTGGACATTTTGTCTTACAAATGATAACACGCTTAAATCATTACCAGTAAATACAGGTCTCAGGTCATCATTTTTGTGAACAATAAAGATTAGAGATAGGGGCTGGGGTTGTGGCTCAGTGGTAGAGTGCTCACCTAGAACGTGCAAGGCCCTGGGTTCAATCCTCAGCACCACATGAAAGTAAATAAATAAAATAAAGATATTGTGTCCAAGTACAACTAAAAAAAATAGAGATATGAGTAACTTTGGTATTTTACTTTGTGTTTCTGGGATTACTGTGCAACCAACTCAAATAGGTTGGCTAACTGAATGGAGAAATTTGTCACATTACTTGATCATGACTTTTTAAAAGCTGAATTTTTTTTCTTCTTGATCAAATTTGGTTTTTTGTACTGGCTTTTCTTTATTGAGAAAAAAGAATAGGACAACAAAGCCATAATTTATATAAAGAACTTTACAAATCAATAGCAATATGGCAGTAAAATTTACTTAACCTGGAATTTATTACTATTTGGTATATAAGGTCCATGAGTCTTACTACAGGTACCTTTTTTTTTTCAAACAACGTTATAAATTTTTGCATCAGAAAATCTATACTCCAAAAGTTTTAACTAAATCCCTGCTTCAGGTCTTAAGTCTTCAATGGGTTCCAATATTTGCGAGTGATTAAAAATTTTCTTCCCCTTAGAATCTGAAATTATTAAACAATAGCCATAAAAAATTACCCTTATATGTTTGCTTTTCAGATGATAATTTTTTCTACTATCTGGCAGAAATATTTTACAATGCTGTATATCTCACATGAGTGATATTTAATTAAATACACACACAATACAAAAAATATTATCCCAACAGATCACTCAACAAATTTTTCAGCATAAATTTCAGGCTTGGGACTCTTGAGTCTGGAGAAATGTCACCTTTAATTTGTAATGCAGATAATATCTGAGGGCCCATCTTTCAAGATTGGATTGGATACTTATTCTTTAATCAAAACCTTGAAGAGAAAAAATAACTCTATTTTGCTTGTAGTTCTAATTATTACTCTGATTGTAAATCTTGGGAAAGGACTAAGAAACAGACTATGCTCTTGGTGATACTTCTGGAATATTCTACCTGAGGCTAGTTATTCCAGCTTGAGAATAAAAAAGTGACATGTGTAGTCACATCAGAGGATTCCAGGAACAGACCTATAATTTCAAAAGAGTTCTCTGAAAGAGACTGTGGAAATGTTCTACTACATTGGAAATTTCTAATTTTTGGTACCAGACATTGAACTCAGGGATGTTTAACCACTGAGCCCCTTCCCCAGCAGTATTTTTAAATATTTTATTTAGAGACATATTTTGTTTAGAGAAATATTTAATAATTTATTGCTGATTTGCTGAAACTGGCTTGGAACTCAGGATCCTCCTGCCTCAGCCTACCAAAATGCTGGGATTACAGCCATGTGCATCCAGGCCCAGCAGAATTTTCCAAATTCTCTCCTCTCATTTCAGGCAGCAACACAGCTGTTCTGTTATGAAAAAAAAAAAAAAAAACTGAATTGATTCTTCCAAGTCACATGCATTAAGAACTGTATGATCATAAAAGTAGAAGACAACATTTCTAGATAATTCTAGTATATAGTATGTGTATCAACTTCCAATGTTGATACATACTATATTTTTTACACCAATCATAACTCCAGGATATACATAAAGTGCCTATTTATGTTGATAGCTGAGATGACTGGACCTCAGCATCACAGAGTGCTTAAGCTAATGCTATTGTAAATGGAAGCTCAAATACACAAACTTACCAGTCTGACTGCAGACTTCACACCAACATTTTCTTGTTTATATATTGTAAATATTTGGTGTGGCAATAAATAAGCCAGAATTAACATGGTGTAGACATACAGTAACTCTGTGCATATTGGATCTGTTATACTCTTTGCTTAAAATGGGCTCATTTCCTCTTTCCTATAATCAGCCTCACTCCAATTCACCCAAAAATGTAGAGCTACAATTATGTACCTGAGAAACAAGATGGGACACATGAAAATCAAGTATGACTCTGTCTTCACCAGAAAATATCAGACATGAGATTATAGGAGGAATATGTGTTCTAAGATAAATGGTAATTATTTTTTTTTTACCCCAGGGGTGCTGATCACTGAGTCACACTACCACATGCTTTTTTTTTTTTTTTTTCATTTAGAAATAGGGTTGTACTAAGTTACTTAGGGCCTTCCTAATTTGCTGAGGCTGTGTTTGAACTTCCAATCCTCCTACCTCAGCCTCCCAAGCACCTGGGACTACAGAAGTGTGCCACTGGGCCCATATGGCAATTATCAATATACAGGAAAACAGAAGTAACATTATGTATGACATTGTGGAGGCCCCAGGGGCACATATAACCCAGCCGAGACCTGGAGATGTGAGGACAAGGGAGAACATGGGCATGGGTTCTGGGTGGTGTGAGATGGAACTAAGGGGGTTTGTTTGTTGACTTGCTTTATTTTGTGCTGGAGATTGCTTGGTGGGTAAGTGCACCAGGACCAATTACACCAGTCCTTTTCTTTCTGTATTTTGAGAGAGGGTCTCACTAAGACACCCATGGTAGCATCACCCTTGTGATTCACCTGTCTCATTCAGCCTCATAAGCACCCAGCATCTCAGTCACTGTGATTTCAGGCAGGCATCACTGGGCCCAGCACCAGAATTCACTCATCATGTGGAATAAAGGCATGTTTTGATGAGTCCTCTTTATTTTCCTGATTGCAGGGTTGTCCATTGGGATTGATGAAGGACATATTTGCAAAAAAGACATTTTCTTCTGTTTCTGAAGGTGTTCACAGTATTTTTTCCTCTATAAGATGAATAAAGCCAACAGACTGTACAGGAATATTCACATAATAAACACCGTGTACACTGTGATTGGTGTTGGGGTCATGGCCAACGCCCTTCTTCTTCTCGTCCACATCTCGTTGCACATTACTGGGCACAGACCTAAGCCCACTGACCTTCCCATTGGTCTCCTGGACCTAATCCACTTGGTAATGCTGCTCATCAAGGGCTTCATAGCTGCGGACATTTTTACACTTCAGGAGGGCAGGTGGGATGACCTGATGAGTAAATTGCTTATCTACCTGTACAGGTTGATGAGGGGCTTCTCCATTGTGCCACTTGCCTGCTGAGTGTCCTCCAAGCCATCACCCTCAGCCCCAGGAACTCCTGCTTGGCAAAGTTCAAACATAAATCCTCACGTCACAACCTGTGTTTCCTTCTTTTCCTGTGCGTCATCTACTCATCCTTCAGTAGCCACCTCTTCATCTCTATTGCTGCTTCCCCCAATTTGACCTCAGACAACTTTATGTACATCACAGAATCCTGCTCCTTTATTCCCTTAACCTTCTTCCTCTGGCACAGCTTATCCACGAAGATAACCTTCAGGGAAGTCTCCCTTATAGGAATAATGGCCCTCTCCAATGGATACATGGTGGCTCTCCTGTGCAGGCACAAGAGGTATTCCCGGCGTCTCCATAGCAGCAGCCTGTCTCCAGTGTCATCCCCAGAACTGAGGGCCATCCAGACAATCCTGCTGCTCTTGAGTTGTTTTGTGGTCATGTCCATCTTGGACAGCATTGTCTCCTATGCAAGAACCACACTGAAGGGTGATCCAGTATTTTACTGTATCCAGATCTTCGTGGCCCATAGCTATGCCTGGTTCAGCCCTTTGGTGTTCACTAGTATTGAAAAACGTATAATTAGTATTTTGAGATATATGTGGGCGAAGACAGTAAACATTTCAGTAGTCAGTGGTGAATAAATTCTTTTAAGGTGAGAAAATGTGATTTCTTTGGGATGATGCACCATGACACAGTGTATATGCTGTTTTCTTTAAATACAATACAAAGTTCTTCTTCTGTTAGAGCCATATACTTGGATATGTAATTGGCAAATACATAAAAGAAAATCAAGCCATCTTTATCTTTGAGATATTACCAGTGTTTTATGTTTCTCATTGAGTCCTCCAGGAGGGACTCTGAGGTGGATGTGACTTTTCATGACCTGGGGTATTCCAACTATTTTTAGGTGGAATAGTCCCAATGCTTTTCAATAATTGTATTGTCTCAATTATCTATATTTTTTCAAACTAGACATGTAAACATTTGCTACCATAATACACCACATCATAGAGCATACATGTGTGCACATGTGCATGCAGCATTCACACATACATTCACACATACACACACACACAAACACACAAACACACATACATGCAGAGAGTCAGTCATTTCCACAGCCTTGCTCATAAACCATGTTTTAAATAATCAAATGTAGAAAAATCCCAACACCCAGAATCATAAGAATACATAAAAAATATATATGGACTATTTAGATGCTGGACTATCAACACTTGAAATGAAAGAAAATTCTGGCACAGGATGCCACAATAGCTGAGCCCTCAAGATTCTCTACTCGGTGAAGCAAGTAAGTCACAAAAGAGCAAATATTGTATAAAAAGTACTTAAAGGAGGTTGAAGTTAGAGTACTCAAATTGATAGACACAGAAAACAGAATGGCCTTCCACCAACCCCAGGTCATGGAGACTGGGGAAGTTGTCATCTTAACCCAGTGATGGAAAATATCTTTTCTGAAATTAAAAGTGAGTGATCAGTTTCTGTTGTTTTTTTTTTTAATTTTTTAGGTATACATGTATATGTTTTATTTTTATGTGGAACAAACCCAGCACCACACCCATCACAGGCAAGTGCTCGACCACCAAGCCACAAACCCAGCCCAGTGATAAAATTCTTACTGTGCCACAATGTCATGTGGTGAGCTTAAAATATTAGAGCCAATTCCTTCCAGTGGTTTGAAGATGGGTTTTGAAAAGCTCAAATCTTATTCTCAGTCTCTCCCCAAAAAAGTTGGTCTTCATAGGAAATCTGTTAAGTACCACAGTGTGCTGCTGAGCCATTCAAAGATCTTAAGCATCACAGTCAATAGCTCTGTTGTTGTGGATTTCTGGATAATATATATATATATATTAATATAACAGGAAATATAAACAGTAAGATATCTAATCATAATATCTACAGATAGGCACTTGTAACACATTCTATTAAATTAGAAAAATATCAAATATAAAATGCTCTCAAATAAAATGTTTATAGATAAAAATGTAAGAAGTAAACAAAAGATATGATTATACAATTTAGAAAAAACTGAAAGAAACACAGAAAAGAGGATAAAAGTGTCCAAAAAACCACAAAACAGTAACCAATGAACAAAAATGGTCATTTAAGTCATTATTAATACCTGTTAGGTATAAATAAATGACAGTTCCCAATCCATTGATAGAGGGGGGCTGAATACACAGAACTGAAAAAAAAATACCAACGTAAGCTCTGCACAATACAAACACTGAAGTTGTAAGAACACACACAGGCTGACAGTTTAGGGAGATGTTGCACCTTGCAGAAGAAAACCAGGGGAGTATGGATAAATAATGAAAGAAGGTCCCTGTAAATCCCAACTGTGTGGAAATGAAACAACACCTTTTAACCAATAACACAAAGTAGAACTCAAAAGTAAAATCACAATATTTCTTGAGAAAAAACAAAATGAAAGTACCACATACTTAGAACTTTGGGGACACCTCAAGAGGAGTGTGAATATTTGTAGAACAATACCTTTCCCTATTTTCCTGATAAACTAACTTGACTTTGAATTAATTAAAGAAAGCACCTCAAATCAAACCAAAATCAGCAGAACTAGTGCAATCATGAAGATCAGAGTTGAAATGAATAATAATAAAAAAAAAAAACACTTAAATCACCAGAAAAAAGAACTCAACCCAACCAAGACATTGTTCTTTGATAACGCAATCAGAATGGACAATTACAGACAATTTACCACAACCAGACTCTCCCAACCTCAGGACACTGAGAAATAAATAAAAATAAATAAAATAAAAACAATAAAATTATAATGACTGAGAAGATTGAACCAGTAATACCAAACAGTCCCCATCCCCCCCCCCAAAAAAAAAAAAAAAGTCCAGGCCACATGACTTCATGATGGAAAGCAACCAAATTTTTAAACAATTAACAGCATACTTCTCTAATCTCCTGCAAACAATGGAAGAAGGAATATTTCCAAAATCATTTTTAAGGTCAACATGTTCCTACAGCAACACCAGGAAACACAGGAGAAGTGAATAGACCTAGAGACCAACCCCATCCAAAGATGGAGAAGGTTTGAGAGAAACTGACTATAGTGAGTCCCGTATGTTGAGAGCATCTAAGGCCTGGGATTTATCCACATGACAAAAGATGGTTCAACACGTGCAGATCAATTATGGTGACACCAAAGACCAAGTAAATGAAGAACTGAAAATAGACAACCATCCCCAAAAGATGAAAAGGGCAGCATTTGAAAAAATGGAAAAATCCTTTCAGAATCAAGCCTCTCTCAGCCAATGAGGTAGTGAAAGAATTTACTCAAGCATTACAAATGCCATTTACTGAAACTCACAGTCAACAGCGTAGTCGGTGGTGAAAAACTGAAATGATTTCATGCATGGTCAAAAATGAGGCAAGAAGGCCCAGTCTCACCACTTTGGGAGAATAAAGAACTGGAAGTTCTTGCAAGAATGATGAGGCAAGAAAAGGATAAGGCATTCAAAGTGGAGGGGAGAAGTAACATTGACTCTGAGGGTGATATGTTCATAGACGTACCAACATTGAAGAGGTCACCAAAAAAAATTCCTTTTAGGATTGTTCAATAATTCCAGCAGAATACAAAGGCCACGTCCAAAGATTTCTGTTTTGTTTCTATAAAATAGCCACAAAAATATGTGAATGTAAGATTCAGAACACCATCCCTGCAAATACAGTAAGAAAAAGCAAAATACAGAGGAATAAATGTGACCAGGGAAGGAAAGCACAGGTACCGTGAAAACTGTGTAATAAAAATAGATTAATGAATTAAACAATTTAATTAATTAATTAAATTGATAAATTAATAATTTAATAATTTAATGATAAGTAAATTAATGATTAATTACATTGATCAGTAAATTCAGATAATTAAATAATTAAATAAACTAAAGCAGATATGAACAAGAGGAAAGGAGCATGATGTTCATGGATGTAAAAAATCCATATTAAAATGTCCATACTATCAAAGAGATGTAGAGATCAGATTCAATCCATATCCAAATCTCAGTGACCAATTGTACAGAAATACAAAATAAAAAAGCTAAAATTCATATGCAATCCTAAAAGACTCTGAATGGCTAAAGCAATCTTGATAAAGAGGAAAGCTAATGGGGGGGATTGGGTGGTGGCTCAGTGGTAGAGCGCTTGCCTAGCAGGTCTGAGGCGCTCGGTTTGATTCTCAGCTCTGCATATAAATAAATGCAAAATAAAGGTCCATTGACAACTTAAAAACAATGTAAAAAAAGGACAGAGATAGTGGAACCACTCTCTGGTTTATAAATTATATTATAAAGCTCTAGTAATTAAAACATTGAAGTATGGCTGTGGATGGATCTTGGAGATGTAGCAATCACCTAGAATGCACAGGACCTGCGTTTCATCACCAGCATTTCAAACACACACACACACACACACACACACACACACACACACACACACCATGAAACTGGCATAATAGTAAATATATAAACTAGTGAAACAGAGCAACGTGCCTAGAAAAAAGTCCACACACAATGTCATTTAAGACATCTTTAAAAGCCCCATCCAATACAGCCAATGTGGTAAAAATAGTCTTTTCAACAAATATTGACATGCAAAAGAATAAATGGACACTTATCCTTCAGCCATGCACAAATATCAACTCAAGGTGGACTGAATATGTGCATGTGGCACCTGAATCTGTAATCTTGCAAAAAGAAAACGGTGGGAAAACTTCATGATCCTGGAATCCAAAATGATCTCTTGGATATGACACCAAGAGGGCAGGCAGCCTCAGTGACACACACGAGAGTACATGAAAGTAAAAGACTTCTATACAGAAAGGTAAAGATCAACCACCAACAGACAACACACAGGTTGGAGAACACATTTTCAAATGGCATATCAGCAAGAGGTTAAACTTCAACATTTATTAAAATCTCCTGGAATTTAGTAAAAAAAAATAATAATAATGACTTCATTTAGAATAGCACAAGATTGAATAGATATCCTGTCCAAGGAAAAACACATAGATGGCCAAGAAGCAAAGAAAAGATATTCCACCTGCATTCATTCTCCAGGAAATGACCAATCAGAGCCACCATGAGGTATCCTGTCACAGCAGTCAGGAGGGCTAGGGTGTGAGAGGAGAGGTCACCATGACTGTGGAAGGTACCCTGTTGGGAGTGGAAATGGCCCATTTCCCACAGTAGTGAACCAGTCTGGCTGTTGCCCAAGGACAACAGGTAGAGCTACTTGGTGTCCCAGCAGCCCCACGTGGGCACATATGCAGGTGAGTGGAGTCAGCATCCCTAGGTGCTCCCATGAGGGTGGCATCCTTACTCACAGCACCCAAGAAGGGAAGGTACCAGATACCACCAAAGAATGGATGTTAGAGAAACTGTCATCTCGCTGCATCTTCTCTATGAGGAAGAAACCCAGCTGGTCACTACCACATGGACGGACCTGGAGGACATCATGGTGAGTGAAGTTAGCCATCACAGAGAGACAGGCTTCAGGTGTCCACTCAAATGGGCATTTCAATAGCCAAACTCATGGACACAAAAGGTCAGGCTTATTGCTGAGGGTCAGCAGGAAAAAGTCACTCCCCTTAAGCTGGTATAAGGATTCTGTTTTATCTGAGATTTGCTGTGTAACCTTGCACGGATTCCTGACCACACAAGCCTGTGCACTAAAGTGTTTTTAAGACGGTAGAGTTCACGGTCACTAGTCCAAGGGAGTACAAGAGAGTACAGTGTGGAAAGTGGCTGAGACCCTGTATATCCTGAGGACCCCTGTTGGACTTACAAAGAAGGTAACCAATACCTATGCCTCTGTCATCATGTCAAGGGGTCCTCAGAACAGAAACAAATAGAGAATTCTCACAATGGGAAAAAGATAAAGGGCAGGTACAGAAAAGCCCATTAGTGCCACAGATATCTAAAGTCTCTGAGGCTGGAGGCCCCCAGGCCCTGAGCAGTTCAGGGAGCTACTGGGGAACTTGCAGCCCTGCATTAGTGCAGGACAGAACCCAGCCCTGCACTCCTCCCCAACCCACTGTGATGCTAACCATAGAGCAAATGCATCCGAGGGAAATGGAAGGTCCCAGAGAATGGGCACATGGTGTTATGTGCACAGATGAGTATGGCATCATCCATCCCTCTACTATCCATCATTATAATGCACCAATGAAAAAAACACGGGATTCATCACCACCAGGGGAGTGTCCTAAGACATGCTTGAGACTCCTAGGTTTAGAAAGCAAGGAGTGATACTCATCAGCATGGGATCATGTAAAATTAGGTTGTCCATCCATTTGGAGTTACATTTCTCTGTGTTTTGTTTTACAGGGTGATATAGATATCAAGGTCAAGTTTCAATCTTCTTTATATGGACATCCAGTTTAACAAGCACCTCTCGTTGATAAGTCTATCCTTTCTATGATATATTTATAGCCACCTTTTTGTGACTCCATTGGCTATAGAGTATACATGCAGGGTTTATTTCTAGGAAATCTATAGTCTTATAGAATATATGAACTGATATATATATATATATATTATAAATATAGAGATAGATATAAATATATAGAGAGATATAAATATAGAGATAGATATATAGAGATAGATATAAATATAGAGTTATATATAAATATATAGAAAGATATTATATATATATATATATATATATATATATATATATATATATATATATACACATACATACATATATAGGCATATAAACATATACATGAAGAATGGTATTGGCATTAAACATAATTTTTTTATGTATAATATATAGATGTAGGATATATTTTATTCATGTGTGCATGTATGTGTGTGTGTGTGTTTGTGTGTGTGTGTGTTTCATTTTCACACCATGTTGTTGTGGATCTAAATGCACATCTGAAAGTATAAAACTAATAAAATAAAATGGGAAAACTTTCAGGACATTGGTTCAACACAAATAATGACCTTTAGAATCTAACCCACACGCACAGACATCAAAAAGAAGAAAGAATCCAAGGTGATGGCATCAAACTCAAAACCTTCTTCTCAGCAAAGGAAACCATCACCCAAGTAAAGAGATAACCTACAGAATGGAAAAGATATGGGAGCACTATTTATTTGCTAAAAAGATGAATGTACTGAAAGACAATGACCCATATCAACAACAACAATAAAGTCGTGTAATTAAAAAAAAAATGGGTGAGTGATTGGAGCAGCCAGAGAGTCATTTTTAAATGTTCAATATTATTATTAATCCAGAACATGTAAATCACTATGAAGTGACATGCAATCTTGTACCAGAAAAAAATATTTGGTAACAAAAAGTGAAATTAAATGCTGGGGATGATGTGGAGAGAAAAGGAATTCTCCTATTGAATTGGAATGTAAATGAATACCTCCATAATGAAGATCAGTATGAAGGCTTCTCAAAAGAGTTAGATAGATCTAGAAAACTATCCAGATGACCCGCTTCTGTGTATATAACCCAAAGAAGTTAAATTGACATACCAGAGAGATACCTGCATGCCCACGTTTTTGTAGCACTATTCAAAACAGCTAAGATAGAGTAAGACCAGGTACCTATCAACAGATGAATGAGTAATGATATTCATTCACACTGGAATTTCCTGTGGCTATAAATCACAAGAGAGTCCTGTTATGTTTTTTTTTTTTTTTTTAATGAATGAAACTACAGGAATTTGTTATGTGAAATAAGTCAGACACAGAAAGACAATTACTGCATGTCCCCTGTACTTTGAAGATTATAATGAAAAAAATCAAATATCAACATAAATATGCTGTAGAAATAATTTAGGATGAGAAGGAGTTGGGGTAGGTTAACAGAGAATGGATTTGATCAGTAAATCCTGCACATGTGTATAGAAATAACACACTGATCCCCATCAATACCTATGAGTATACATGTTAGCAAAAGTAGTTAAATGCACATGAAGTTTAGTAACTCTTTGGTGCACTGTTACAAAATGAGGAGAGAAGAATCAAATCTATTCCCTCTAGAAAGCCAACAAACCTCAGTGATTATCAATAAGAGATAAAAAATGGAACAAAGCAAAATACAAAAATATACAAAGGATATTAAACCAGAAAATCATTAGGATGACAAGTTTAAGCTGTTATACTTGTCAATAATAACCTGGCGTGTGAGTGAATACCTCAATGAAAATACAGAGACTGTCTATATGCATTGCTAATCCCAGTTGTGATTGATGTGCAAACAGTTTTTATTTTCTTGCTTTCAAAAATTTGATGATGACGTACACATAGAAAAGTACCAAAAAATGTCCAATTGTATAAATATGTCAGACAAGTTGTCCTCAAGGCCAGAGCCAGCAACAATACTTGAAGTGCATGTCCTCCAAAATCTCCATTTTACAGAAATGGCAGAAAAGAACACACTTTTAGAACTATTGTTTACATTTTTATTTTACAATTTTGAACACAAATGACACTATGTGTATTATATAAGTCGATTCTTTAAAGGCTCCTCGGTATCTATTTTACCTTAAATAAAGCTGGTATATGAGAGCAGATCTATGTATTTTTTTTTTTTTTTGTGGTGCTGGGGATTGAACCCAGGGCCTTGTGCATGAGAGGCAAGCGCTCTACCAACTGAGCTGTAGCCCCAGCCCAGATGCAATTTTTATGTATAAATATGCCAGAGAACAGTGGAGCTCTGTGCCTGTGATTTTCTGTGACCCATAAAACGTGAAACAGATGTGCCCTCATGGAAAATCTTTCTAGTGTCATTTGAGGTTTGTCGTGGGAGCAGACAGAAAAATGTTGAGTGATTGTAAGAACAAAATTGTCATTTTTGCAGGATCATCACATTTTGGAAAAGATGAATTTTTTTTTCTAATGGTGTATTAAATTTTCTTTTCAGAAAACACCCTGCCTGTCCTCCCTCATGTATGGAGGCTAAAAAGGTTGCCCACATGGAAGTTTAGCTCAGCAGACGCTGGGAAGGGGCAGGGGAAGGGGCAGTGTAAGGGGCAGTCAGAGGAGGGTGAAGGGCCCCTGGGCACAGCTGCAGGGCTGGGGTCAGCAGTTCCCAGGAGTAATCACTGAAGATCTCAGCTGAATATAGTGTAGATAGTAAAAAGATCAACTTTGACCAACTTGGTCTTAGACACCTGGTGGGAGAGTATAACCAATACAAAGCCATACATGGACTTTTAGAAGATAAGACAATCGTTTTTTATTGTTAATGCAGATGGACATCATGTCCGTCCTTCCAACAGTCAAGTGAAACCGGTAGGTTATTAAGCAAGCATTTTGATCTGGGAGGGCCTGATAAATATCACAAAAAGTTCCATAAGTCCCAAGTCTGTTCTGAGCCAATCTGAGACCTACAAACCTTCCTGATCTCCTGCACAGGAAGAACATGATCTGTGTATGTTTTTGATTATTTATCTGCTTGCTAAAATCATTATGATGAAACCCCAGGATTTCCAACACTAACTGGAAGACAAGGTGGCTGTTTTTCCTTAATGATCTTATGTGGTCCCTTTGGTAAATGACTCTACAGGTCACACAAGATCCAAACGCAGACATATCCACTCTCTTTCCTAACAGAGAACAACAGTTTCTCCCATATCTTGATGATGTTACAGATAATGCATTTAGTTGATTATGAACTGCTTGAGGGGAAAGGAAAAGTTGTAGCCTCAGCACTAATTTGATCTTCTGTAATATTTGAGCTGGGCACTGCATTGTGTAGCTGTCGTTCCAGCAACTCATGAGGCTGAGAAAGGAGGATCTCTTGAGCTCAGGAACTCAAGACTAGTCCCTGCAACAGAGAGAGATTCCATCTCAGAAACAAAAAAAAAAAAAAAACAATATTTGAATATATTCTGCTGTAGAGTATTAATAAATTACAGCAAGGGAGGCAAAAAGTGCACCCCATGCCTAACCTTCTTCCTCTGGTTCCAGTAGACTTTTCAGAAGTCAGGAGAACAAGCAGCCTCCTACCTTTGCAACCAGTGCCCCTGGGATACCCCCCACTGCACCCCCAGAAGTGCATTTGGATCCTCCACATGCTTCTCCAGAAGGAAGGTGATGGCTTGTGTCCCCTCCAGGGGTTGAAAATTCCGCCACTGAACAGCTTTCACACTGGCCCCTTAGGGTTCAATCCAGTGGCCTGACTTCTATGGTTCAGGCCACATTACCGTAGGTCAAACCATATCCACCTGCAATCCAGCTGTATTTCTGGGCTGAAAGGATGCAGAACAGGGGTTGTTGGCCTTTTAGTCCCAGGTTGTCTGTATCATTGGCTGTGACCCCTGTGTGACACTTTCCTATGCATGTCATTAGTCTAGCAAGAAAGACGGATCATTGGTTATGCTCAGGACCAATAACCTGGGCTTGAGAGTTCAAATCCTGAATTTCCCTAACCTATTTCCTCTGCAATCCACTGACTTAATTTATCTGGGTTTGTTTTCTTTGCTGTAAAGTGGGTGATCATAATATTTCTTCATTCAGTGGATCACTAGGAAATTAAGAGTTAATACATGATATCTGTGTACACAGAGGTAAGCTGCTACTCTTGCTTTTTCCATGACACATGATTTATAAATTACATGTCATCCTTGGTCAGGGGACATGTTAGTAATCTTCTTTGCATCCTTCCAATCTCAGGACACATGATGCTAAATGAGTGCTATTATTTGTTCTCATACACATGATAACCCTAAAACAGATACGGTCTCTATTTTACACTGAGGATTGAAGAACTAGGCCACTACTTAAAGGCTGCAAGGCCAATAAAATTTAGATGGGAATATAGATTAGATCTGTATGTTTCCAAGATATCTGAGCTCTCTCTTGCGCTCTGATTCCTGATCACCTACTGATGCCTTTTTTTTCCTACTCTCTATTGGTTTAGCATTCAGATGAAAACAAAATAACATTGAAAAAGTTAAATGATGAAATCAGAAAAAAAAAATACATGGAGAAATAATGTTATAAGTATATTGGGAAAACACCTGGAGTTAACATGGAGGGGATTTCATTATTCTTATTGATGTTGGTTGGTCTAATAAAAAAAAATACATCAAAACACCTATTGCCTCAGGCACATCAAGAGAGTTGTACTTAGGCAAGATATTTCTTTTCCTAAGACTAAACAAAACTATTCTTCTAAAATGCATTTTTCCAGCAAAGGGTTCACAGTCATGGTCTACTTATGGACAATGGAAAGCATCTGCTTCAGGCAAGCTTAATAAGAAAACAGCCCATATATAATTTAAAACTTTTTTTGAAACTAGGAATTGAACCAGGTGCATGTGACTTCTGAGCTACATCCCCAGAACTTTGTAATTTTTTTTTTTTTTTTTTGATTTGGACACCAGGTCACACTAAGATGCTCAGGGACTCACACTGTTGCTGAGGCTAGCCTTCAACTTGAGATATTCCTGCCTCAGCTTCCTGAGCCACTGGCATGACAAGTGTGCACCACCTCACCTGATTTGATAATGATCTTACAAAGAACAACAGAAGTTTCATCTCCCACATCCTCATTTAGGTTTTTTTAAAACATCATCTAATTTTTGGAAATTCGGGTTGAAATAATGTGGGATGACACTGTGAGGGGTTATCTGGCCCTGATTAAACATGTCCTCATCCTCCCCAGTGTGGATTGGAAGAACTGGATTATTCATTTTTTGATACTAATCAGCATCACAGCACTGATGGTGGCATAGCTGTTGCCCACCAGCATCTGGAACACAAGGCGAACCGGATCCTCCTTCTTCATTTTATGGTAAGAGGAGGAGATCACGCAGTCCACAAAGTACATGACCACAAAGGAACCCATGAGGAGCAGGATGGTCCTAGTGGCCCTCTGCTCTGGGGAGGTTTGTGTAATCCAGCTGGTGCTGTGAAGGTGCTGGCACTGCCTCTGATGCCTCCGCAGGAGAGCCACCATATACTCACTGGAGAGGACCATGAGCCCAAGAAGAAGATGTCCTGGAGTATTTCTACCAGGGAAAATAAGACCCTGAAATGGTGACCTGTGGAGGAAACATTGCAGGATTTAGTGGAAAACCAACCATCTTATGTGTCATTTGAGGGGGCTCCAATAGAGACTAAAATATGAATATTAATGAACATGTTGAACACCCAGAGAATGAGAAAGTACCACAGACTACACTGTGGGGACATGTGCTTGAAATTGGCCAGACAGGAGCTTCTGGGTCTGAGGGTACTGGCCTGCAGGACACTCAGCAGGCAAGTGGTGCTGACCGACAGCTTGTACAGGTAGATGACGGCTTTACATGTGATGTCATTCCAAATGTCCTGAACCCCCAAATTTCCTATATACGCCCTGATTATGAGCATTGGCACATGAATCAGAGCCAGGTGAGCAATGGCAATGTCTATGGGCCTGGTCCTGCGCTGGACAAGGAACATGAGGATGTGGAAGAGGAGCAGGAAGACGTTGGCTCTGACCCCCAAGGACAATTTGGGAAGAAAAGACATTTCTTACAGCAAGAAAAATGGAGAGTGTGCTGCTCTTGGTCATTTTCTTTTTTTCTGATGAAAAGACATATAGAGTCCATATCTGAGGATCAAATAAAGATAAAGTTCTCATCATCACAGTGGTTATCAGCTTCAATCTCCCCAACCACCACATCGGCCCACCTCAAAGTATGTGAGTAGTTTTTAATTGCACCCTTTCCAAACTCTCAGTACACAAGCATAACATCTTCTGTTTATCTCCACTAGTAGGGCCAGGATTAATTTGTCTCAGCATGTGCAGCAACCTGATAAAAAACTCAGTAGGTAGCATCCAAACTGAGTTCAAGTGGGGCAGATGGCTGGAATGTCCACATAGAACTCTCAAGGAAAGAGTGTGGATGCTGGATGAAGCCCCATACAGTTCTATATTTTCAGTGTTCTCTGTTCTGGATTGCTCATCACCAGTTTAGAGATAAAATATTAAAAATGTCAGCTCTGAATGCAGACTTCTTGAATATATATATTTGGTACCAGATATTAAACCCAGGTTTACATAACCACTGACATTATTTTATATATATTTGATTATGCCAGAACAAAACATATCTAAGTCAGCAGAACCATCCATTTTTAGCAGGATTTAATTCCAAAATTTCTTTTCTCTTCACACATTGGCATATGGAAAAATGGGGGAAAGTAATCACGATTTTAGTGTGTGTGTGTGTGTGTGTGTGTGTGTGTGTTACCCATGCATTAAACCCAAAGGTGCTTAATCATTGAGCCACATCCCTAGCTGTTTTATTTTTATTTTTTTAATATTTATTTTTTTAGTTGTAGTTGGACACAATATCTTTTTTTTTTTTAATTTTTATGTGGTGCTAAGGATCGAACCCAGGACCTTGCACATGCTAGGCGAGCACTCTATCACTGAGCCACAACCTCAGCCCCTTAGTTTTATTTTGAGACAGGGTCTCACTAAGTTGACGAGGCTGCCCTTGAACCTACAAACCTCCTGCATCAGCTTCCCAAGATGCTGAGATAACAGGTATGCAATGCACCAGCACATCAGGAAAATCTAAGTATTTTGGGGGGGGGGTCATAGCTTTTAGTGTTTTAATTAGGAGAAAGAAATCCAAACTCACTCTGATAATGGAATTTATATAAGAGAACAAAATGTCATATCTTCTTTTAGTAAGCGATGATATTTCTCCAGAGGACAGAGAGAAAATAGTGTAATAGAAAATTTGATGGTGACAACCTCATGGTATAGCTCCCTATAGAATGAAGGTATTTTCCTTTATTTCCATCTTAATTATGCTTTATAGCTATGAAGTATGTGACATTTACAGTGAGGTGAGCGACATATAACCACATTCTATCATCTAAAAAACAAGTGGGTAAGACTAGCAATCACTTCCACAGCTACCTAGAAAATTATAGTTTGATAACATCTGTTATGAGGTTTGAGAAAAAACAAGCAGGAGTCCAGATAATATAAGTGTTTGAGCCTAGTTAAATGATTGCTTTGAAATCTTTGTGGAAGTGTCATTGGAAATAGTGCAAATTAATTCATGACATTAGGAAAATTTAATCTCTTCCAAATGATTAATTTAATAAGAAGTTTTTTTTTTTCACTCACATATTCAGCTAAAGAAGATTCCCTCCTTGTTTTGCTCAAGAAAAGAAAAAAGAAAAATGGTCATATAATGGTCTAGGAGTCTCCACATTTGAAGAGTCACAGATGGTTATTAGTAGGCACAGTGCTACATGGTTTCTCTGTTTTCCACGTAGCTATGGGTAGATGATGCCTATTCCTGTGTGCACACTTTAAGTGAGTTGTAAGATATACACTCACATTTTGATCCCAAAATACCTTTACAGCAACATAAACCAGATATGTAACACTTGAAGAGGCATTTTAAAAATCACAGAAAATGAAATAATGATGATTACCTTCTATCATGTTATGAAATACAGGTTTGTCTTCAATCCAGTTTAAAGTAGATTAGAAAATAAAATGGAGAGCATCAAAAAAAAAAAAAAAAAAAACAGGAGAAACAGGCTACCTGATATATCTGTGGACGGAGGGCACAGGACTCTAGTTTCAGCCCTGCTTGGGGGGGGGGGGCACCCTGCATGCATCGTCATGGGAGGGAGGGACGGAGCCAGGAGGGGCCATGGACTTGCAAACACAGGTAGATAACAGGGTTTTCTGGGGAGCATTGCCTGAAAACAACTGAAAAATTACTCTTTTTTCTATATTACAAATTTCCTGGTTACAGCTGGAAAACCTTATCGTTTTAGTAAAGTGCTGATCATGGAAAGTGGCATAGTCAGATGCTGTCACGGGTCCCCCACAGGCATTAGCTCCCTGCAGTACCTGGACACAGCAGGCAGAGAAGCAGCTGGTGGTCTGCACACTGTGCGGGTCACACACGTCTGTAACAGTGAGAGCCACAGTGCCCTCCATGGTTCACAGGTAGATGTTTTATAAAGAATGCAATATTGCTACTTCTGTGCTAATGTATCAGTTTTGTTATAAAACATCCCGAAAATGTGGATATTTCATAAAAGCAAGTTAAAAGGAATCCTCAGAGCCTGTCCCCTTTCAGCTGTGCCTCACCCCACTCACACCTGCCAGGACTAGTCTGACCATGAGAATCAGGGTGCAGATAGAAGCCTGTCCAGCACCAGGATGATCCCAGACCCTCTCCGCAGCTCTGGGGAGAGAGGTGCTGCAGGGCAGCTTCTGACTGTCCTGATGGGCTGAGCCCCAGGTCATCACTTCAACCCTGGTGGAAACAAGCTCTCCTCAGACTGGAGGTTCTGAATATGATGACCTAAGTCCAAAGAGACTAATGTGGAAAAGAAGTTCAGAGACAGGTCACAGTGAGGGAAGGCCAAGTGAGGAGAACAAAGAAAGTCTAAGTGGGCAGATTAGAGGAGAAACCTAAGTGGAGAACAAATGGGAATGGAAATTTATTTCTTAAAAAAAATTATCCCCAGGTTCCTTAGAGCTGAGGGTGTGAAGTCCATTCCAGGGAACTGTAACCCAGTGGAGACGCCCTTTCCTGTCCTGACCAAGGAGCCATCACTTAAATATTTCACATTCTGCATCCCAGTTGGTGCACCCTAGTCAGTGGTGAGGAAAGCAGACCCACAGCACCTTGGGCTTCTAGAGCCTGGGTGTGGAGAGATACCGACTGGAGGGAGGGAGAGGGACATAGCTGCTTTTTCAGGTGCCCCATGGACACCATCATGTAACTGTGATTTGCATCCTTACTTCCTGATGTGAATTTGATACATGAAAGTGCATATGTCATTTGCTGTTATCGCACAGATCAAGTTCACCATCACCTCTCCACTATCATCCCCTTTCTCCTTGATGACCTGGAGGGAGGACACAATGGGACCTTTAGAATCAAGGAAGGGGAGGTCACTACTGTCCCTTGGTTGTGATAATAAGCAACTGCACCCCTAGTCCTTGCTCTAGTTCAAAACCTTCGGGCAGAGAGAGCACCATCGGTTTACTTTTGTGAGATCAAAACGGAGACAACATACATCAGCATAAGAAAATGCTATTTCCTATTTCTCTAAAATGTGAGAATAAACTTTCTTTATAAGTATCACATTTGAAAAAATAAACCATATCATTTCCTTCTGATCAATTAAAAGGTATTTTGGTATATATTATTATTTCTCACTATCTCAGTATTAGAAGAAAATGCTTAAATATTTTGGATTGAGTTTTTGAGGGAAAATAAGGAAAAAAACAAGTGTGTTTAATAAAATTCTGGGGTTAACATTTATCTCTTCCTGGGTGAATAGGAATATGGATTTCTCACGCTGAAGCAGAAAATAACCAGGACCCTTATTAGTATTCACTTTGAAAAAAAATAGAAGTAGCAAATTAAACTCCCTGTAGTGTGGGAAATGGATAGAAACTTAAAATGACTTACTTAAAATATTTTTTTTTCTTATTAAAAGTATAACAAATTTTCATAAGTCACCAAATTAATGGGCAAAAATCTAGTAGGAAGAACATTTTCCTCTGAATTCTAGAGTAAACAGTCCTCTGAGCTAATAGTGTGGGTAGAGCTGGAAGCATTATTTAGAGCTATGTTAGAACCTATCATATAATTTGGTTATTTTGATTGTTCCTCACAATCACAGAAGCCCCCTCACACACTGGTGCTGCATCTGAGAAGGAGAAAGGCACTTACCTGGGCAGGTTGCATGGGGAGTCAGGGGACCTGAGGGGATCCTGAACTGTTTTAAGGAAAAGACATCTTTAACTAACCTCTCTGTAGGGCTTTAATTTTAGCTTCTGCAAAAAGATGACAAGATCCCACTGGAGATCACAGAACCTTGGCTTCCCCCAGTGGAACATGTCACCTTACTCCTACTTTTACTTTAGTCTCTGGTGGATAATAGCAACCTGGGGAGAATCGAAATCAAAACTTTTCTCTTAATTCCCTGAACACATCTGTGTGAAGGATCTGAAGGCTCCCAATCACATAGCCCACAAGCATTCTCTCCTTTTTAAATCCATATTAAAGTTAGTTCAAATCCACGTCATATATTGTAACACTTTTATTCTGGGATGGGTGGTTCCTGGCTCCTCCCATGGATTCCAAGTGGCTCTGGGGGGTCCTCTCTCTAAAATGTGAGACCACCTTCCTTGGTCCAGTCTCACACTGACCATGTGGTTGGGGTAATATGTCTTCTGGGATTTTTAAACTCAGCCCCAGGATTTCACTTCAGTTTCAGGTTAATAAAAATAACAAAATATCCATTATTATGATAGCAAAAGAAGCAAAAAACAAAACAAAACAAAACAAAAACATTTTAAGCCAATTACTTTTCATTCTTCAGGAATTCTCCAGGGTCAACTTTAAAAAAAAATGATGCTGGGAATACTGGCCATCCATATGTATTTCAATAAAATTTAACCTCTATGCCTTCTCACAAAAAATCAATAAATGGGACGCTATCAAACTTAAAAGCTTATTCAAAGCAAAGGAAACAATCAAGAATGTTGGGCTGGGGTTGTGGCTCAGTGGTAGAGTGCTCATCTAGCACATGTGAAGCCCTGGGTTCGATCCTCAGCACCCCATAAAAATAAATAAACAAAATAAAGGTGTTTTGTACAACTAAAAATAAATATTTTTAAAAAAAAAATTAATGTAAAGAGAGAGCCAATGGGATGGGAGAATGTCTTTGTCATCTGCCCCTCAAATAGACACATTCATCTCCAGGATATGCAAAGAACTCATCTATTTGACACCAATAAATGGGCAAGGTAACTGAATAGGCACTTCACAGGAGAAGAAATACCAATGGTCAGCAAACATGGAAAGATGATCAACATCTCTAGCAATTAGAAAAATGCAAATTAAAACTACACGGAGATTCCAGCTCAATCCAGTCAGAATGGCAATTATCAATGCTAGCAAGGATGCAGGGGAAAAATTTCACGCATACATTGATGGTGGGTTTTTTAAAGTTTTGCTACTACTACAGAGAGCTATATGGAGATTCTTCAGAAAACGTGGAATGGAACCATCATTTGAATCAGTTATCCCACTCCCCAGAATATACCCCAAAGACTTAAAATCCACATATTATAGGGAGCTGGGGTTGTGGCTCAGTGGTAGAGCGCTTGCCTAGCATATGCGAGGCGCTGGGTTTGATCCTCAGCACCACATAAAAAATAAATAAAATAAAGTTATTGTGTCCAAGTACAATTTTAAAATATTTTTTTAAAAATCCACTTAATATAGTAAGGCAGCCACATCCATGTACAGAGCAGCTCAATTCACAACAACTAAGCTATGAACCAACCACACTGCCCTCCAACAGATGAATGGATAAAGAAAATGTGGTATATATCCACCATGGGATATTACTCAGTCAAAATAAAAAAGAAAATTTAGGGGCTCGGGTTGTGGCTCAGTGGTAGAGCACTTGCCTAGCATATGTGAAGCCCTGGGTTCAATTCTCAGCACTGAATATAAATAAATATTAAAAAGGTCCATAGACAACTAAAAATATTTGTATTTTTTAAATATATGACAGTGGAATGTATTACAATTCTTATTAGACATATAGAGCACAATTTTCCATAACTCTGTGTATAAAGACACCAATTCGTGTCTTCATACATGTACTTTGGTTAATGATGTCCATCACATTCCACCATCCTTGCTAACCCTCTGCCACCTCCCTTCCCCTCCCACCCCTCTACCCTATGTAGAGTTGGTCTAATCCTCCCATGTTCCTCCTCTCTACACCACTATGAGTCAGCCTCCTTATATCAGAGAAAATATTCGGCATGTATTTTGGGGATTGGCTAACTACATTTAGCATTATTTTCTCCAACGCCATCCATTTACCTTCAACATTACCTCCCTACAATGCTGAGGTCTGGCTTTGAACTTGTGATCCTCCTGCATGAACCTCCCCTGCCACCAAGGTTATCCTTCAGGGCCAGCATGCCCAGCTTCTGTCCAAATTTTTTTCACAGAGCAAGGATCATACCTGAGTCCCGTTATGCCATAAGGAGTCTAGACCCTGGTGCTTCCTGTGTGTAACCTCATATGCACCTGGGGGACTACAGTGGTAGGCTTCACACCTGCTTTGGGGATGCAAACTGGCAGCAGAAGACAGGCAGGCTCCCACTAGCTTCATCTCCCACCTCTAACAGGTGACCATGAGCAGGGGACTCCTCTCCAAGTTCATTCTGGTGTGGAAGGGTCACTGAAAAGTCATTGAGAAGCATTATTGTCCCCCTGTCAGGTTTAGCAAAAGGAGCTGGGCGGAGCCAAAGTGCTGGGCCAGAGTGGTCCTGGGAGGCACTTAGGAGCAGTGGGCGGGGAGAGGCCCAGGGAATGGGCAGAGCTGGGGGCGGAACTGAGTGGAGTGAGAGGAGCCCCACCCCAGCAGGCAGTGTGGGGCGGGGCCTAGGGAAGCAGGTGGGGCGGAGCAGGGCAAGGGGAGCCCAGCGAATGGGTGGAGCTGGGGGGCGGAGCCTAGCGGGTCTGAGTGGAGCCTAGCTAGTGTGCAGTGATGGGGTCGGAGCCAAGCGGGGCTGAGTGGAGCCCCACCCCTAAGAGCAGCGGGGGGCGGGGCCAGCGGAATCACGTGGGAGGCGCCCCCAGCCCTGGGCTCTGCAGGGGAGCGCAGCGTGGGAAAGAGGAGCTTCCCCAGGGGAGCTGAGGGCGAGGCGAATGCATGCGGACTAGGCGAAGGAATCCGAGAGGCGCGTGTGTCTAGAAATCCCTTCAGAAGTCGCTGTGGACCCAGTGGGGAGAGGGCCCTGGGGCTCCTGAGCCCCCAGATGTGACCTCAGAGTCCGCTCCTCCTTCGTCCCTCCTCATGGACTCGGGGGACTCTCCATGTGTCCAGGTGGGTTGAGGTCCAGGGGTTTTTGGGAGGGTCTTCGGATGTCGCCTTGGAGACTTGGTTTCTGGGCGCAACCGTGGTCCAGGCCTGTCGCGGAGATCCCTCCTGGTGCCTGTGGTGTAGACGGTGTGACCTGGATGCCGAGAGGGTGGCGTGTGGCGCGGCTGTCACCGCTGGTCCTGGCCAGGCCCCCGCGGTCCCTCGCACTGACCCGGGCAGGGTGTCCTGGCCCTGGGCAGGGAGAGAAGCACGGATGGGTACGGCCTCGACCCCGCCAGGGAGACCTTGGGGACTCGCTTCAGCTATGAGAAGGACACGGGTGACGCCACCTCTCAGTCTGGACAGAGGCCAGCACAGCTCCAGGGTCTCTAAGGGACAGTATGGTGGTGGGTGGGGGGTGGGGGAGCGGGGGGTGACGTTGACGTGGTGGAGAAGGACAGTTGGACAGTTTTGTCCTCTATAAAACAGTCAACACTCCGTATCGCAGGCTGTGCCCTGGACAATGAGGACACAGGTGAAGAACCCTGGCCAGGAGTCCCCGTGTCCGGTGGGAGTCCCCTTCTGTTCCTGGTCTGGGCGCTGAGCAGGCGTCGGAAACTAGGTGGCGCCAGAGCTGCGCAAGCGCCAAACAGGCGCGGTCTCCTTTAGGTCCCTGATATCCTGACACCGTCCATGGGGAAGTTTCCATTCAACTGCCCCGAGACCCTCCTACCTGACATAAAGGCCTCATTCAGGAGATGGCCCTCGCCACCTTCTGCAGTTATGTCCCCATAAGTCCCCCAAACTTCCAAGGACATCTGTCAACCAATCCCACCTGGTGCTCCCTGGGTTTAGTGTGATTTCCCACTTGTGAGACGTGCTGAGCTGCTCATTGGACAGGAGGTGGCGCCAGAGATGCGCGTAAACTCTCCCTGAAGCCACAGCCTGGGCTCTGTGCACATCAGCCTGGTTCCTGGAAAGTCTTCAAGATTTGTCTTAAGAGCAGCAACTAGTTTTAGTGTAACTCAGTGAATTTGATGCATTGGATGAATTTTCCCGCCAGAAAAGGGAGGCTTATTACACTCTTCCCAGAGTGTTTTGGGTCCATCTTCTTGGAAAAGCAGAGTACACAATTAGATTCTCAAGTGAGATGAGGGTCTGAATTCAGCCTTGACCTCTCCCTACAACTGTCATTACAAGGAGGCTTCTGGAATCTCTGCCAATGTTGGGGGCATTTTCTTATCTTTGTTGTGGTTCTGATTTTCATAAGCCATGAAATAGAATTCAATCAGAAGCATCCCCACCCGATGAGTCCCATTAGTGTTCTACTGAACTAATACTACATAAAGATCAAGTAATGTGCTCTGGTTTCTAGAAAAAAAAGTTTCAATTCAAATGCGTGAGCCTGTGTATTGCTTGCTATCTGAGAAGAGATCATAAAATAAAATTGCATCCAAAATCATAACAGTGGATGACACCTTTTTTTCTTTATTTCTTTTTTGGGGTGGGGGGCATTGGGGATTGTACCCACAAATGCTTAACCACTGACCCACATATTCGGCCATTTTTCTGTATTTTATTTTGAGACAGGGTCTTCCTAAGTTGGTGAGACTGGGTTTGAACTTGCAATTATCCTGCCTCAGCTTCCTGAGCTGCTGGGATTACAGGCTTGCAAGGTCCCATCTGGCTTACGGCTTATAAAAAAACACATTTAAAAATATATATTTAAAGTATACATTTGTGCCATGTAATGTACTTATACACAATCAATCACTTGATTCTATAAAGCCTTCGTTTTGCAAGATGCCTCTGAGAGTATCATAGGACAAATGCCTGTAAGTCTTGTTGGGTTTTTCCACAAACCTCAGGCACAAAGGAAATCTGTGGGATCTGAGAGTTCCTTTTAGGAGTGTCTCCTGCAGGGTTTTGTCTTTTGAAAAAGCCTCAGTTTCTTCATTTGTAAAATGGGGCTCATGATCTCTTCTTCATGGTGTTGGGAGAATTCAGCCAGATGTTGGTAGGGGACAGCTGCCTTAGAAGGTCCCTTAGGTGCTGAACCCATAGAACGTGTGCTGTCAATCCCTCATCCCCTCTTAGAGTCTGTGGCAGTAAGATTAAGTGGGACATTTATATGAAGAACATATATTGGCATTTCATTGAGAATTGATGGATGTTGAGCATCTTTTCATTGCTCGTTAGCCACATATATGTTTTTGCTTGGGTGTGATATCTATTCATATCTTGTGCTGTTTTAATGAGATTATTATTTTTTACTAAGTTCTGAGGTTTTAATAAAGGTTAATTTTTGTGTGTGTGTGGTGTTGGGGACTGAACCCAGAGCCTTGTGCTTGCAAGGCAAACACTCTACCAACTGAGCTCCATCCCTAGCCCCAAATGTTGAAAATCAACCTCTTTCCTGATATATGATCTGAAAATGTAGTCTTCATCCTGTATGTTGTCTGTTGACAGCTGATTGTTCACCTTTCTGTACAGAAGATTTGTAGTTTCATGTCATCATATTGCTGACTTTGTTGCCTGTACTTTGGGTGTGATATCCCAGAAATCGTTTCCTATTCCAATGTCATGAAGATTTCCAACTGTTTTCTTTTGGCACAGATTCAGGTCTCACATCTAAGTCTTCAATCCATCTCGACTTGATCCTTGTGTGTGCCGTAAGACAAGGATCCATCATTTTTCTTTTGCATACAAATATTTGTTGACAAGACTATTCATACGACATTGGCTATATTTGGCAGTGCTTTGAAAGATGTCTCCATGACGTTGTATGAGGACGTTTATCAAGGCACCCTGTTCCGTTCCACTAGTTTATAGGTTTACTATTATGCCACTATACCATATTTTTTTCTTTCTTCATTTTTTTTTTATTTCTTTTGCATGCATGTGTGGTTTTCAAGTGTTGGTGATGAACCCCCGGGGCCTGGGCATGCACACTAGGCAAGGGCTACATCTCCAAGATCTATTCCCAGCCCTAACACACAGTTTTAATTGCCATAGCTTCAAAATATATTAAAAAATTGGGTGGGATTCCATTAGCTTTGTTGTTTATCAGGATTGATCTACCTATTCAGGGTCTTGTAGGGTTGCATGTGGATTTTAGCTACCTCATTTCCTATTTCTGTAAAATATCCTCCTGAAATTTGGATAAGGGATTGCTTCTGATCTGTACATCACTCTGATGGTATGGATATTTTGATATTGATTCTTCACATCATGAATACGAGGCGTGGGTCCTCTGATTCACATTTGCTTTAATTTCTTGCATCATTATAGTTTTCTGGGTACAAGTATTTTCTTTCCCTGGCCAAGTTCATGCCTCGGTATTTTGCTCTTTATAATGGTTTATTGTGGGGATTGTTCTCTGAATTTTCTTTTCACATATTTTGTGGCAATTGTAATGAAACGAAACAGAATTTTTGGGATGTTGCCTTTGTGTTCTTCTGAATGCCTATCAGAATCCTGAAAGGAATTCTGTGGGATCTTTTGTGTTTATACATATATCAACATGTCACTCATGAGACAGTGTCTCTCATTCCTTGGAATTTGTATGCTATTGGGTGTCCCTATAATTGATCGTCATATACTGAGCCACCTGTGTCCCATGGATAAACCCCAGGCCTTCACCATGGATGATGCTTTCAACGTGTTGAATCTGGAGGAGATCAAGATGATTTGGTGCTAATTGTTCAATGTGTAGCCCTCCATCATGATGTCTCGTGTCTCTGTGCTCCTTTTTGGAGGGGTGGGGTGTCTTGTGTTACTGGTTCACTCTCCTCCATCAATTGTTGCTTTGCTGAACTTTCCAACCTAAGTGTTCCGAAGTTGTGCCTGTCTAGGGTTCTCTTTTTCAATCTGGTTGTGAATGGAGACCTGTTGCTTTACATCACTGTGACATCCTCCTGATGCACCCCCAAGTTCTAGTAGGTGGTACTTTGATCCTCATTTTTCCTCAAGGAAATTTCTGATTCCACTTGTGAGTTCTCCGTGTGTGACTGGTTAGAAGGTGTTGTTTAATTTCCACATATTTGGGATTGACAGTTTTCAGTCTTTAATTTTATGTTCACTCTATGGTGCTTGTTGATATACTTGATAGGATATCAGTGTCCTTAAGATCGAGTAGGCTTGTTTGTGACCTGGTGTGTGTCCTCTTGTGAGAGCTGCTCTGAGCACATCAGAGTAGTGTATTCTGCCCTTGGTGGGATGTTTCGCATTTCTCTTGGGTCCTTTCATCCTGGTTTACAGGTACACCTTGATGCGCAGTCTAGGATTGTCTTGCTGTTATTGTGATCTCAGCTTCCCAATATCAAATGATTGAGGAGTTTCATTGATTCAGACTTAACACCTATTCGTAATAACTTAATCAGCCACTTTGTTGTGTCCTGTAATCTTTTTGGTCCTCTTTTCTCCTCTTTTCTATCTTCCTTTTCCAATTTTTAAAATGTTTAGTTTCATATTCTTTGCTTCCTTTACTACTTACATTTTTTAAAAAGACATTAAATTTGAGAGTATTTTATATTTGGCTAATTTTTCTAATTAAATAGAATATGTGACAAGTGCATAATTTTTGCAGCACTGCTATCATGATTGGCAAACTTCCCATGTGACTTACTGTCTAAACCTGGTGTTTTGACAGCATGTAACTTTCACCCAGGAAAGAAGCTACCCACTGTGATGCTTAACATCTTTCAAAGGCTGAACAGCAGAGTGGTGCCTAACAGCATCCACATGGAGAACATCTCTCCTGGGAGAGGCTGATATCAGAAGTGAGCTTTTCAAAACCAATCTTCACATCACTGGGACAAATCAGCTCTGATGTTTCAAAGTTCACCAAATGACCCTGCGGCACATTTAGATTCTTATCCCTTACTTTATAGTTTCAGAAAGAATATTTTCCACAACTGAGTTGATAACTAAATACAATTTATGAGGATAAAATATATATAACATAAACATTCTGACCATTTTTCAGCATACAGTCAAGTGGCCTTGAATCTATTCACATTCTTGTACAACAGTCACCACCACCCACGACAGCACTCACTTCCTAACTGAATAGAGGTTCTCCACGTACCAAGGGACAGTGCCCCACTACCCCCTCTCTTGGTCTCTGGGATGCCCTTCTGTTCCTGCTCTGTCACTCTGCCCATTCCAACTCCCACCTTCTTTAACTACATTTATATAATGTTTGTTCTTTTGCGACTAAACCGGCTTCACTGAGTAGAGTAACTTGAGGACTCAGCTAGGCGGCCCCATGTTCCAGAATATTCTTCCATTTTAAGAGTTGATGATATTCCAGAGTCTGCAGAGGCCATTGGGTATTTTTTACATATTCTTATGGTTGTAGGTTTTGAGTTGTTTCTATGGTGGAATGTTTAAAGCATGGTTTTAAGAGCAATGATGTGGAGAAGACTGTTTGACTCCCTGCATGTAGAACGTGTGTGTGTCTGTGTGTGTGTGAGTGTGTCTTGTGTGTGTGCTGGATCATGTGATATTTCATGGTAGAATATGTTTACAAGTGTAGTTTGGAAAAAGAGATAATAGAGACGATGCAATATTTGAGAAGCATTGGAACTGTTTTGTATCTAAAAAGACTTTGGAATAACCCAGGTTACAACAAGTGACATTCAACTCACAGGCCCCTATTAAGGATCTGGTGAGAAACATGACATCTACGTAATATTTCACAGAGTCACATAGTTTGGCTTTATTTGATGTAATTGTCATCCACATATGTCCAAGTGTATAGTTTAACAGAGGAAGTGAGACTTGCATTGCATTTTAAACCAAAGACTCTACACAATTTGTCATGATAAATCACTCCAAATTCAGCACAGTTTTTCACCTTAACAGAACTTATCCACCACTGGCTACTGAAACATTTACTGTCTTATCCCACATATATCTGAAAATACTAATTATATGTTTTTTTTTTCAGTACAAATAAACACCAAACGGCTGAAAGAGGCATAGATATGGGTCACGAGGATCTGGATACAGTAAAATATTGGATCGTCCTTCAGTGTGTTTCTTGCATAGGAGACAATGCTGTCCAAGATGGACATGACAACGAAGCAACTCATGAGCAGCAGGATTGTCTGGGTAGCCCTCAGTTCTTGGGATGACACTGGAGACAGGCTGTTGCTTTGAAGATGCCAGGACTGCATCTTGTGTCTGCACAGGAGAGCCACCATGTATCCATTGGAGACAGCCATTATTCCTATAAAGGAGACTTCCCTGAAGGTCATCATCGTGGACAAGCTGTGCCAGAGGAAGAAGGTCATGGGAATGAAGGAGCAGGATTCTGTGACGTACATAAAGTTTTCTGAGGTCCAATTGGGGGTAACAGCAATGGAGATGAAGAGGTGGCTACTGAAGGATGAGTAGATGACCCAGAGGAAGTGAAGAAAACACATGACATGAGGGTTTATGTTTGAACTTTGCCAAGCAGGAGATCCTGAGGCTGAGGGTGATGGCTTGGAACTCACTCAGCAGGCAGGTGGCACAGATGGAGAAGTCCCTCATCAACCTGTACAGGTAGATAAGCAATTTACATATCAGGTCATCCCATCTTCCCCCATGAGGTATAAAAATATCTGCAGCTATGAAGTCATTGATGAGCAGAATTACCAGGTGGATTAGGACCAGGAGACCAATGGGCAGGTCAGTGTGCTTAGGCCTGTGTCCAGTAATGTTCAAGGAGATGTGGACCAGAAGAAGAAGGGCATTGGCCATGACCCCAACGCCAGTCACGGTGTACACGGTGTTTCTTGTGTGAATATTCCTGTACAGTCTGTTGGCTTTGTTCATCTTATGGGGGGAAAGAAAAATATTTTGACGACAGTAACAAACAAAAATGTCTTTTTTTGCAATTCTGACCTTCTTCATCAATCTCAAATGAACACCACTTCCATGAAGTAAAAAGAAGATTCATCCAACTGTATTTTTATTCCACATGAAAATTCAGTTCTGGTGCCGGCACAGTGGTATCTGCCTGAAATCCCAGTGACCCAAGATGCTGAGGCAGGAGGATCACAAGGGTAAAGCCAGTCTGGGAGCCTTTGTGAGACCCTGCTTCAAAATACAGAGTCAAAAGGACCAGATGTAACTTGGTGCTGGTGCACTTACCCACAAAGCAGCTCCCAGCACAAAATTAAAAAACAAACAAACAAACAAAAAAACTAGGTTCTATTCACATTCACACCCTGGAGAACGCATCTCCAAGCACCGCCTCATGTCAGTACCTGCCAATCTCACTGGGACCTCCACAGTGGCATACATATTGATATTTCAGTTTTCTTGTACGTTAAGAATTGTCAGCCAGGTGCTGTGGTGCACTCATGTAATCCCAGTGGATAGGGAGGCTGAGATGGGACAATGGCAAGTTCAATACTGATGTCAGCAAATTAGCAACACCTAAGCAACTTCCTGAGACCCTGTTGTCTCAAAATGAAAAAAAAATAAAAAGAGCCAGGGATTTTTAAAAAATGGGGCCATGTCACGGCTCAAAAGAAGTGCCATCTAAATTAGAATATATTGCCTTCCTATTACCTCATGTCTGAGGTTGTCTGGGCCAAGACAGAAGCTTACTTGATTTTCCATTTCCTGATATTGTCTGTCAGGTGCATAATAGGATGTCTATAAGTTGGGCCAAATTTCAGGGGGGTTGATGGCAAGAAACTGGAAATGAGACCCTAAGTGTCCACAGACTAGACCTGCACGGAGTTACTTCATGTCAGCACCATGTTAACTCTGGCTTATTTCCCACCAGACCAAATGTTTGTAATATATAAACAAGAAAATGTTGGTGTGAACTCTGATGTCGGACTGGTTGAAGTTGCGAGTTGGAGCTGCCATTTACTATAGCTTCTTCTTAAGCACCCTGGGATGCTGAAGTCCAGTCATCTCAGCTGTCCATATAAAGAGTCCTGTTATGTGAATCCTGCAGAGACTATGTGGGAAAAAGTAAAGTGTGCCTACCAACCTTGGAAGTGTTTGTGGCACATAATGAGCTCTCTAGAAATGTTGGCTTCTAATTTTATTATTCTACAGTTTTTCATGCACATGACTTGGGAGAATCAATGCAGTTCTTTTAATAACATATTAGCTGTGTCCTTGCCTGAAATTAAAGAGTAGAAGGAATTACCACAGGACTTGGAGGTGCACGGCTGTAATCCCAGCAGGTCAGGAGCCTGAGGCAGGAGGATGTGAGATCAAAGCCAGCCTCAGCAACTTACACAGGCTTGGAGCAACTCAGCAAGACCCTGTGTCTAAATAAAATATAAAAATAGGGTGGAGATGTGGCTCAGTGGTTAATTGCCCCTGTGTTCAAACTCCAGTTAAAAAAAAATAGAAAAACCAACATAGTAGAACATTTGCACAATCCTGTTCTGAGAACTAGAAATTTTATATCTGTCCTTGGGATTCTCTGAGGTGGCTATATATGTCACATTGTTGTTAATCCTCTAGCCAGAATAACTAGCCTATGTTAGAGCATTCTGGAAAAATTACCAAGAGCATAGTTATTTTTTTTTCCTTTTTAAGACTTTACAACCAGAGTAATAAATAGAACTACATTTAAAACAGACTTGGTGCTGTTTTAAAACAGAGTTGGTGTTTCAAGGTTTTAATTAAAGGACAGGTGTCCAGCCCATTCCTGAAAGATGAGCTCTAAGATGTTATCTCTATTACAAGTTCAAGGTGACATTTTTCTGGAATCAAATGCCCAAGACTGAAATTTATACTTGAAGATTTGTTGAATGATCTGCTGGAACAATATTTTTTTGGAAAGTGTGTGCAATGCTTTTTTAGGTTTCGTACATGAGTGAGAACATGCAGTGTTTCTCTAGAAGAGAAATTCTCTACACCATTAGGGAAAAAAGTTCTTCTTTTACCAAATGTGGTGATCAGGAAATATACTATTTTATTCTTTCACTTATTCAATATATTCAGGTTTGCGACCATGACAAGCCCAGAAATGACACTAGGAAGATTTTCCACAAGGCACACATGATCACAGCACAGATGTTATTCCCTTACATCTTTATACATAAAATTATATACATCGGTTCTTATAACAACTGTTTCATGTAGGTACAATATATACTGATGAACCTTTAAAGAATAATTTAAACATCTATGTTTAAGTATCATCAATTATGTACAACATTTTAAAATAAAAATTTAAAATTTTCGTTCTAAAATTGCATTCTCTTTCATAGAGAGGGACATTTCTGTGAAATGCAGACTTTGCTTTTGACGTGCTTAATTCATGTTAAAACATGTGCAAGGCAAGCACACGGCATTGTAAAACTTTCAGTAACATGTTTAAATCACCTGCAAATCAGAGCATTCAAGGAATGATTTTCAGTCTTACTTCAAAATATGTAGTTGTGCAAACATGAAAGTTTTAGAAAAAGTAGGAATGAGAAGAAGTCAGGAGTTTTCAAAAATATTCAGAAATTAAGACCTCAGTTCATTGTTACTTTAAAATGACCAGAAAGTCTTTTTTCTGAAGACAAAACTGCACAGTAGCAGTATGAAAAAAATGGGTCTCCATTCTCCAGAGCATGAAGGAACATGAGCAAACACTTTCAACAACAAAAATGGTGTAGACCCAGGAGCAATTACATATTTCTGAATCTATCCAGCTGTGACCAAAGAGTTTATTTTTCCTACAAAGAATTGAACCCAGGAGTCCTCAACCACTGATACACAGCCTGAGCCCCCCCCTCATTTTTATTTTGAGACAGGGTCTCCCTAAGTTGCCCAGGGACTTGCTAATTTCCTGAGGTTGACTTTAAATTCACAATCCTCCTGCCTCAGCCTCCGGGACCATGGGATTCCCATGCCCATCCTCCATATAAATTTCAGATCACATCATAATGTATCAGCAAATCATACATCCAATACAGAATACTGATTCACTTAAATATCATACAATTTGTAAGTGATTTTAAAAAGTATATAGTTACATCTGTGTTAATAGCTCATTGACATTAGAATGAGTTATGGTGAATAAGAACCCTTTATAAAAATGAGCTAAAAGAAATTGTCCAGCATGTCCTCTCCCAGCCATTGCATCAGTCACTCACACTTGTCTAGCACAGAAGAGCCCAGAGGCTCAGGACCAGGATGAACTTTTCTGCTTCCCTGCAGGGTAATGAAGGGGCCTCCTAAACTGTGGCTCTTAGCAATGTGATGGTATTTGGTTAACACACTGTTCAAAGCAAACTACATTAGAAAGACTGTACCTTTCATAGAGAGGGACATAAGTCACAGGTGAAGTAATGTGGCCCAGGTACAGTGGTGCACACCTGTAATCCCAGCAGTTTGGGAGGCTGAGACAGAAGGATCACAAGTTTGAGGCCAGCCTCAGCAACTTACAGAGGCCCTAAGCACCTTAGGGAGACCCTGTCTCTAAATAAAATGTGAAAAGTTCAGGGGCTGTGATTCAAGGGTCAAGCACTCCTGGGTTCCATCCCTGGTACCAGAATAATAATAATACCAGCAGCAACAAAGGAGCACACTTTGATTCACAGTTGCCACATAGTTCAACTTTACCACATTTCCCATCGCTAAAGTAAGATGGACAAATGAAATCTGGGAGGAGGACACATCCTGCTTTAAGTGGGTTTGGATCTCAGGAAAAATTGGGCTGGAAATATTTCTTTGTGGCAGAGATCTAGCTGGGGAAACTCTGAAGAGCACTAAGGAGAAACAGCTTGCACATCAGGGAGGGCACAGCCACCAACAGCCAGGTGCTATGCTGGGAACAGAGCCACTGTGACATATATAAGCTACAGGATCAAGAAGGAGAAAATCCTGGAGAATATTTGGGTGAATGAATGGCAGCTATTTCCGGAAAATAAGGCTAAAAATAACTCATTGTTTTTGTAACTTGGAAGGATTTAAGTACAGCTCAGAGTTCATATTACAGATAGACCCTGAGAATATTTTAAAGTCTGTATTCAGAATCATTAAAAGAAAAATTAGTCTTCTAACAACAATAGGGAACAGCAAATTAGATTCATCACAGACCCTAGGCTGTCATCACTGGGAAACCCAAACTTACCCGCAGGAGGATCCATTGCCCTGATAACATGAATCATGTGCGGTTTGCTTTAGGAAGAAGAAAAGCAGATAGGTTCACTTTTTTCTGTAAGTGCATTTGCATGAAATAGGACCTGAAAATACACACCAGGACAGAATGAGTTTAGGATGTGGGGAAAAGACATACTCATACACTGCTGGTGGGACTGCAAATTGGTGCAGCCAATCTGGAAAACAGTATGGAGTTTTCTTGGAAATCTGGGAATGAAACAACAATTTGACCAGCTATTCCTCTCCTTGGACTATATGCAAAGGAATTAAAAACAGCACACTTTAGGGATACAGCCACATCAATGTTTATAGCAGCACAATTCACAATAGCTAAACTGTGGAGCCAACCTAGATGCCCTTCAGTGGATGAATGGATAAAAAAATGTGGCATATATAATCAAAGGTCTTTCAGACACTTTCATTATTATGGAAAGGGCAAAGGGAATTTTTAAGTGACTAATGAAAAGAAAGAAGATTAATGGACACAAATATTCTTCTTATCTAGCTATGGACAATTCTGTTACCTTGTCGTTGGGGCAAGGAGAAGGACACCGAAGTCAGATTCACTGGTCTTTTCATGGGAAGGTGACACAGGACCACTGTCCTTTAACTTGAAATTTGCTCATGGGCAGAGCACACACTATGGAGTGGCACCATTAACTTCTAAATTGTGTTATTAAATGTAAGGCAAGAAAGATTGTATGGGAAAGTTCGATAGATGCCTGTGGCCATGTGAGGTTGCCCTCATTACCTTCTGGGTTATATAAAATTATGGTTTTTAATTCTTCAGAGTCTAGTAGTCAGAGATCAATAATATTCTATTTGTTCAGGAAGGTGAGAGAAGGAAACTTAAGTGTATTTACTACAAAGCAGACGAGGCGACTTATTACATCCCTGATTATTGGTTTAGGAGCAAATAGGATATCAAACAGGAAAATGCATATGTAACATGAGCACTGCTGTAGTTGCTAGAAGAAAACTAAATAGAAACCTGAGATAATTGGCACTTCCTATTGAAAATAGCACCTAATTTTCTGTGTGACAAAGGATGACACAACCTAGGAAGATCTCCTTCCTCACATTTCACAGAGCACCTTAGTCTTCTTAAATATAGGGGTGAGAGCTGGGTGTCTCAAGCTACCCAAAATCTCACTCCTAGACCCACTTTGCCCCTTGCAACCTTGTCCTACATGCCCCAGGTACTCACTTACTATCTCTGTGGAATGGAGAGGCACTTACCTGGACGGATTCTGGGCACTTGGTGCACCTGAGCATAACCTGCATGGGTCTAAGAGAAAGGGTGCTGTGAGCTCGTTTCTCTGCAGCATGCAATTTTAGTGTCTCTACTAAGGTGACAAGATCCCACTGGGGAGCACAGAACTATGGATTCCCCAGTGGAACATTTCACTTGTCCCTTTGATTTGATTCTATTCTGGCTAACAACCATCTGGGGAGAGGTGCTCAAAATTTCCTATGATTTCCCTTGACAAAAAAGTGCATCACAATCTTATAGACAACTCCATGTTCTCTTACTTGGATTCAAAGTTTGAATTAGCCAGTACCCTTTCCACATGTTGTGATTCCTGGATTCTGGGGGTGAGAGGTCCCTAGATCCTACTGAGGCTCTATCAATCCTCTCCCTGTGATGTAGCATGGACGCCCTCTTCCCCACTTCATTTTCACGTGGTTTCCTGACATTCCTGCCCACATACTCCATGATTTCCATACAGAAAATTCCAGGATTCACACTGCATCACATAAAAATGCTCTTGAAACAAAACAGAAAAATAGAGGCAGATCTGGAGGCTGTGCTTGAGGGAGTAGCAGGCAGGTGGCACCTACTTGCAGGTGAGGCAGAGTCTGTGCTGGACTCCACTCTGTTGGGAACCTGAGTGATCATCCCTCAGGTTCATCCTCATCAATGGAGACAGGAAAAAGGCTCACTCTTCCTCTGGAAGGATAAATCAAACTGTTTGTTTGTTTCTTATGTGATTTATTTTTTAAAATATGTATTTTTTTAAGTTGGACACACTATCATCTTTATTTTATTTATTTATTTTTATGTGGTGCTGAGGATCTTACCCAGGTCTTTGCACATGCTAGGCGAGTGCTCTACCATAGAGCCACAACCCCCAACCCTGTTTCTTATGTTATTCATACAAAATTATATAAAAGATCCATGAGACCTGGAAAAAAAATGGAACCTACAAACCTAAAATAAAACACAAGAATTTTAAATATATCTTGCAAAGTTCCAGGTATTGTAATTAGATGATAATGCTCTAAAAAGACCTGTAATCAATGTAATAATAGTTCATACTGGTACAATAGATGAAAAGATTAGTTATTTCCTGAGAAAATGGAAAATTAAAGATACCAAATGAAAATGCAAAGAAATAAAAATGTAGTATCTACAATGTACAATTTCATATTTAGCTGGACACGGTGGTGCACACCCGTCATCCCAGCGGCTCAGGAGGCTGAGGCAGAAGGATTGTGAGTTCAAAGCCAGCCTCAACAACAGCAAGGCCCTAAGGAACTCAGGGAGACCCCATCTCTAAATAAAAGGCAAAACAGGGCTGGGGCTGGGGTTCAGTGGTCGAGTGCCCCTGAGTCCAATCCCTGTTACAAAAAAAAAGAAAAAAAAATCACATTTGCTAGACTGGATAGATTGGAAACTGTAGAAGAAAGCTTCTGGGAACTACAAAACAGGTTACTATGTATCCATAGTCAGAGTAAGAAATTCAAATTAAAGTTTTAGGACTGTGGATGTAGGTTGGTGGTAAAGTCTGGGCTTAGCATGACCAGGTCCTGGGTTCAATCCCCAGCATCTAAAAATGTATATAAAAATATTTAGAAAATGAAGTGATCTGAAGTATATTATACATAAGCATTCTATCCTATGTATATTTAGAAAGCTGAAATGAGGTCTGGGGTTGTGGCTTAGAGCTAGAGCACTCGCCTAGCATGTTGAAGGCCCTGGGTTCAATACTCAGCACCACATAAAAATAAATAAAATAAAAGTAAGGTGTCCAACTACAAATAAAAAAAAATAAATATTTGTTATTATTTTTTATTTATATATGACAGCAGAATTCACTACAATTCTTAGTACACATATAGAGCACAATTTTTCATATCTCTGGTTGTATACAAAGTATATTCACACCAATTCATGTCTTCATAAAATGTACTTTGGATAATAATTTCCATCACATTCCACCATGCTTGCTAACCCCCTGCCTCCTCCATTCCCTCCCACCCCTCTGCCCTATCTAGAGTTCCTCTATTCTTCCCATACTCCCCCTCCATATCCCACTGTGAATCAGCCACTTTATATCAGAGAAAACATTCAGAATTTGTTTTTTGGGGATTGGCTAACTTAACTTAGCATTATCTTCTCTAACTCCATCCATTTACCTGCAAGTGCCACGATTTTATTCTCTTTTACTGCTGAGTAAAATTCCATTGTGTATAAATGCCACATTTTTTATCCAGTCATCCACTGAAGGGCATCTAGGTTAGCTCCAGAGTTTAGCTATTGTGAATTGTGCTGCTATAAACATTGATGAGGCTGTGTCCCTATAGTGTGCTGTTTTTAAGTCCTTTTGGAATAGACTGAGGAGTGGGATAGCTGGGTCAAATGGTAGATCCATTCCCAGATTTCCAAGAAATCTCCATACTGCTTTCCATAGTGGCTGCACCAATTTGAAGTCCCACCAGAAATGTATGAGTGTACCTTTTCCCCACATCCTCACCAACATTTATTGTTGTTTGTCTTCATAATAGCTGTCATAATAAAAGTTTTATTACAGTAAATTCACACACACACACACACACACACACACACACACACACAAACTTGGGTTTTGCTTTGGTGTCTCTAATCAAGACCTTATGGAGTAGGAACCTACAAATATGATGTAACCCTACTGTCAGTTAAGAACTAGGAATTGGTCCATGAGCAGGCCTCTGGAATCACCCACAGCATCTCCCATAAACTTTAGGAGCAAAGGGGTGTGAGGCCTAGAGATGTCAGAGAAGACTCACTGTTTTTCACCCTCCCTCTTGATAGTGATTTCTGGGCCAATAAACTTTGCTCTACTTTGATTACATTTTATGTATTATCTAAAATCCTTCCTTGCTTTTTAAATTTTTTATATTTAAATCTTATCTTTATTTAAAAAAAATATTTTTAGTTGGAAAACATAACTTTATTTTATATATTTCTTTTTAATGTGGTGCTGAGAATTGAACCCAGTGCCTCACAGGTACTAGGCAGGTGCTCTGTCACTAAGCAACAACCCCAGTCCCTTGTATTTAATTTTAAATGTTTGTGGGCATTCCTGCATTCTGGTGATTTATGAACCTTCTCCTTTGAGGTTCAGTGTAACTTTCTTCTTGGTATCCCAAAACTTCTGCCATAACCAGACATATTCTGCAGTTCTTTGTGGACCTCAAGTGTTGTTAGAGGAATGATTAAATGATCATTTAGTTATCAAAGCAAATAGGGCAGTGTTTTCAGGACAGAAGTCTTAAGAGAATGCTCATTATTATATTTCTATTTTTACTTGTGTATTTAGCCATGGACTCATATGGTTTTTGCAGTTATACACAAATATGGTCCACAAACCAGCAGATTTCAGAAACTTTTCATGTTGACAGCTATTTTCAAATAGTTGCATTCTGATTGAGGCACATTCCACAGAGGGTAAACATTAAGATGCTTTTAAAGTGTTCATGAATTTTCCAGGCTAGAATATTACAGAGGGTTTTGCCAGTTTAATCACCACTTTGTTTATCTCATTGGTGTTGAAAAATCTCTCAGATGCATGTAATGCACCCCAGAGGCAAGCTCCTGCAGCTGGCTACCCACTGACCCCCCCAAACACTGATCCAATTCTCCATCCCCCATTAATTGGGGGTCAGGTGCTGTTGGATTATTAATTATTGGTAACACCCAGTGTTTTGCCCCCAAGGAGCCCAAAGTCTAGCTTGTTGGTTATTGAAACCACTGGGTTGGTTATTCACTTTTCCTTGCCTCTCAAGACAAATCTGAGCTCCATCCAGGGACCGATATCTAGTGGCACTGGTAGATTAGGAAAATTTCTCATTTTGGTTAAGAAAACTAACAGCAATAATAATTAATCATTTCCCTCATTGGGGAAGGAGGGGTTCTGGCCCCAGGGTGTCCTCGGCTCTTTCCCTCTTCTCACCCACATAATCTTCTCCTCATCCTGGGCAAGACAACCCTGTACTGCTCATCACTGGAATCCTGGGCATGTGCCTTCACCTTCCCTGTCTTCCTTCAAGATAAATATTCCCATTTCCCAAATGCAGCAAAACTGGTCCCCCAAATACCTGGGCTGCTGTTACTGAGAAGCAAAAGTAAAAAAAAAAAAATATTGAAGCTGGGGGCTGGGGCTGGGGCTCAGCCATAGATGGCTCACCCAGCACGTGCGAGGCACTGGGTTCCATCCTCAGAGCTACAGAAAAATAAATGGATAGAATAAACGTGTTGGGTCTGAGTACAAGTAGAAAAAATATTTTTTAAAATAAATACTGAAAATGTAACAAATCTAGCAATTAGGGAAATGCAAATTAAAACTGCACTGAGCTTCTCTTTTATTCCAGTCAGAATAGCAATTATCAAGAACACAGTAACAATAAATTGGTGAGGATGTGGGGGACAGGGAATGCTCACACCTTGTTGGAGAAACTACAGATTGGTGCAACCCCTCTGGAAAGCAGGATGGAGATCCCTCAAGAAACTAGGACTGGAACCACCATCTGACTCAGTTATCCCACTCCTCAGAATATAACCATAGGATTTAAAATAAGCATACTACAGGGAAACAGCCACATCAATATTTATGATAGCACAATTAACACTGGCTAATCATGGAGCCAGCCTAAATGCCCATCAACAGATGAATAGATAAAGAAATTAGGGTATGTATACACAGTGGAATATTACTCAGCTTTAAGAAAAGGATGAGTTCATAACATTGGACAGTAAATGAATTGATCTGGAGATTATCATGCTAAAGTAAAATGAGGCAATCCCCCAAAACCAAAAGTCACATGTTTTCCCTGATATGTGTTATCTACATCACAAAGAAGGTGGGGCACAAAGAGAAGTTCAGTAGATGAGAGAAAGGGGAGCAAGAGGAAGGGAGGGGAGATAAGAACAGGAAAGACAGTAGCATGAATCCACCTTAATGTTCCTACTTAAATATATGAAAATACCTAAGTGAATCCACCCATCATGCCCAACCACACGAATGGGGTCCTAATGAGAATAAGGTATATTTTATGTTTGGATAATTTTATCAAAATTTACTCTATGGTCATGTATAACTAAGAAGAACCAATAAAACAGAAAAAGATAAAAAGTACTGAAAACAACCATGGGACCAAATTGATAGCATCTTAGCCAGATGAGAAAAATGTCTTTAGTTATATTCCAGAATTTTCTAAACCGCTACCCCATTGGATGCTGCCAAATGTGTTTGAGCCTGTGGGAAGGTGGAGGTTCAGGGATAAGCATGGAGAAGAAAGGACCCCACCCACCCCTGCATTCATCTGCAGGTGCAGGGGTCCCAGGGGGCAGGTAAACTTGAGGCCTCTGCAGTTAACACAGGTAGAGAGGAGTAGGGTGCATTGGAGTCTATGGAGTTATTTACCAAATTAGGAAATCCTGGAATTGGCTTTCCTGGACTCCCAATCAAACCCAAATTGTTTTTCATTAAATGACAGACCCTCGGGCCCCTCTTAAGAGATGTCTTCTCTGTATTATGTGACTTTTTGCATCCATGAATTGGGGGGACAAGACACAGAGCTCTCAGTTGAAACACACTGGATTTGTTTGCATCAAGACAAGCAGGTAGGGTCTGTCTTTTTTCTTGATAAGTTCAGAGTATTCAGCTTATACTAAGAATGCAAACCTGCACAGGGTGTCTCTGGTTTTTGGAGGAGGCAGGATCTTATTGCTGGGGATGCAGGGGACTGGCAGGAACCAGGGAAAGTACCCAGGGTGGCCTTGATCTGTGCAAGGCTGTTATCCTGTGGCCACTGCAGGTATTTCTCTCAAAAAGAAAGAGCAAAAAATGTGGCACATGCCTGCCATTCCAGGGGCTGGGGAGGCTGAGGCAGGAGGATGGCGAATTCAAAGCCTGCCTCAGCTAAAACAAGGTGCTAAGCAACTCAGTGAGACCCTGTCTCTAAATAAAATTCAAAATAGGGCTGGGGATGGGGCTCAGAAGTCTTCTGAATTCAACCCTCAGTGGCCAGAGAGTGAGGAAGCCCGGGTGCGGCTGGGATTTACCCAGGTCTGTGCTCTCCGTGTCTCTTCTGTGCTGATCTCCTTACTCTGCCTCCAGTACAATGTGGGCTCGAGATACCAATTCAACTCAGCTGGAGGAAAATCAGCTCTCACGCTGCAAACGGGGTGGGAGCCTCCTCCAAGGCGCCTGCCAGGACCCCGTGAGCCTCCACCAGCGCAAGCCATGACTCACTGGGCAGTTCCCAAGGGGTGAAAGGGGAGTTCTGTTTGTAGAAGTTTGCACAGATAAACATAGAACAAGTCAGCACCCCGAAGCAGCTCTGGGAGGTCTTATTATAGGAGGAGGCCCAGGTGATGAAACTTTCAAGAAATGACTTCAATTTCCTAACTTCAAAACCCAACAGAACTTAGAATTCTTCTCACCCTGATCCTAACCCAATGCCCAGACCTCAAAAGGAAAAGAAAAAAGAAAAAAGCTGTACCCAACCCTGCCATTCTGGCCTCCTTCTTGACTGGAGCGGATATCACTCCACTGTCACTCAAAAAGAAGTCACCCTGGGCTCGGGTTGGGGGGTGGGGAGCAGAGACTGACTGAGGCCCTGTCCAATCAGAAGCCCCTGTGCTGAGCTCTGTCTAATCCTGAGCGCAGCCAGCGAGCAGGGGGCAGGCCTCCGCGCTTGGGCTGGGATTTATTTCTCCAAGGTCCAGGCTTCTAGGATTCCTGCAGTTGGACTCCAGGCTTAGCTCCATGCCGGATCCTGGGTGGCCCTGCCATGCACCAGCTGAAGCTCTCCGGGGCAGTCTTGGCTGCTAGGCAACAGGAAATTGTGAGTGTGCAGTGGTGCCTGGAGGCTGGGGAGGGAGACGGGGCAGGGAGGCCGTCTGGGGGGACCCGCTGTGGCTGGAAACCGAGTTTGCAGACCCTGACTCTAGGCGCTCTCTGCGTCCACAGGCCTGAGCCCATTGGGGACAGCGCCCCTCAGTCCCCCTGGCCAGCCGGGTGGAGAGTGTGACAGTGGCAGAGAGCATGACAGTGGTGGATACATCTCGCAGCCTCCCATTCCCTGGGGCAGCCTCAGGCCCTGCTCAAGTCCTAAGTAACAAGTGAGCGTGTTTGCCTGGCGTCTTCCCAGGCTGTGGTGATTGATATGTGGGACCACTAGAAGAATCCAATTTCCTAGCCCAGTGATGGCACACACCTGTCATCCTAGAGGCTGGGGATGGGGAGAGAGGCTGATGCAGGAGGATTGCGAGGTCAAGGCCAACCTTGGCAACTTGGGGAGGCACTTAGAGTCTCAGCTAGATGAGACAGACCCTGCCTCTAAATAAAATGCAAAATCCTCCAAACACTGTTTTCCTGCAGGAGGGGAGCTGTGGTGTACAGGGACCCCGCTTATTCCTGAGCTAGTTTTGTGGAGTTTATTTGTTTTGTGTTTTGGTAGTTAACAGAAGGGTGCTTTACCACTCAGCTCTGACCCTGGTAGTTTTTAGTTTTTATTCTGAGCGCGGGTCTAGCTAAGTTGCTAAGGTTGGCCTGGTTAGGGTTTGATTTATAATGACTTTTCCATTGCAATTAAGTGTATGATTTTTACATCCACGTGGGTTCGTGGGTGGACTTTGTTGACGTCATGATTCCTTGATGATAATGGTAACACTAATTCCAAATTATACCAGGAACCTCCTATTCTGGTATAATTTTGAAACATAATCCTGCTCAACATGTGCTTCTTTGGGGTGCTGGAGTATACTCCAGTACCACACATGTCCTGCACCCAAGCCCTACCAGTGCTCTGAGCCTTCTGTTCCCACACCTCCTTTCATGCTGGGTTGTCTTGTTCATTCACATAAAATCCTCTGCTGGAGATGGTTGCATTTATCTAGGCCTTTTCATTGCACTTAACAATAAAAATGAAATTTACATACATGTGGAGTCATCTATGAAATTCCTGCATTGTGATTTTTTTTGGTCCTCAAATTATTGCATTATGATTATTTTATAATATGCATTAGTGCCTGGTAATTATAGATCCTGCTTTTGCTCTTAGAGTTCAGAATTCTTGGCTAATTTCATATCAATTTAACCTTCCAGGAGAATTTTCAAAATTTTTGGTTTGGTCCCTTTTACAATTAAAAGGAAATCATAGTGAAATTTTGATGGTGTGTTATCATAGATGAATCTGAGGGAAGCAGTCCTCTTTATAATGAGGAGTCCTATCATCTATTCCGAGGGTATGTAATTCAGTCTGTTATTGCTGATCTGTATTTGTATTTTTTTTTCAAATACTGCAGGTGTCCTATTTAAATATTCTTATGTGTGAAATGTGATATTTATGTGACATTGATATAAAACTGACACAGGGTTTCATAGTATTTGTCAAACTGTATGTAATATGGCAAACAAAATGTGGCTGATCGCCAGAAATGTTTATTTCTGCATGGAATTTCCAGGGTTTCCTATTACTGAACTATATCCTCAGCCCTTTTTAAATTTTTATTTAAAAAAATTAAATTTTTAATTTTTTATTAATTTAATTTTTTTTAAATTACTATTACTTTTCTAAAAAAATTAGGAAGGGTTTCACTTGGTTGCTGGGGTCAGCTAGACAATTGTGATTTCCTATACTTCAGCCTCCAGAAGATTGGATATATCAGGTGTGTAGCACCACATCCATCCCGTCTCACAATTTCTCTCTCTCTTTCAGATTTTTTAAGGTCATGTTTTTTTTTTTTTATTTTTTAATATTTTTTTTATTTTTATTATTTTTTAAATAAATGATAACAGTGGAATGCATTATGATCCTTATTACCCATATAGAGCACAATTTTTTCATATCTCTGTATATAAAGTATGTTCACCTCAATTTATGCCATTATACATGAACTCATTTCTTTCTGCATTACAATTCTTAATACACAAATATATCACAATTTTTCATGTCTTTGTATATAAGATATGTTGACACCCAATTCACGTCTTCATATATATTTTGAATAATGATGTTGATCATATCATTGTATAATGATAACCATAACATTCCACCATCCTTGCTAATCCCCTTCCCCCCTCCAATTCCCTCCCACCCCTCTTCCCTATCTAGAATTAATTTAATCCTCCCATGCTCTCCCTCCCTACCCCACTGTGAGGCACCCCCCATATATCAAAGAAAAATTTGGCATTTTTTGGGGGGGATTGGCTAACTTCACTTAACATAATATTCTCCAACTCCATCCATTTACTGGCAAATGCCATGATTTTATTCTCTTTTAGTGCTTAGTAATATTCCATTGTGTATATATGCCACATTTTTTTTATGCATTTATCACCTGAAGGGCATACAGGTTGGCTCCACAGTTTAGCTGTTGTGAATTGTGCTGCTATCACATTGTGGCCGTGTCCCTGTAGTGTGCTGTTTTTAAGTCCTTTGGGTATAGACCAGGGAATGGGATAAATGGGTCAAATAGTGGTTCCATTCCCAGTCATTTTGTCAATTTTAAATTGCTTCTTTTGTTTCAATTTCATTGATTTCAGCTCTGATTTTAATTATTTTCGGTCCTTTACTGCTTTTGGTATTGATTCATTTTTTTCCCCTAGGGCTTAGAGATGCAATTTTAGGTCATTTATTTGACTTTTCCTTTTTTTAAGGAATGAACTCCATGCAATGAACTTTCCTCTTAGTAATGCCTTCATAGTGTCCTAGAGATTTTGATATGTTGTATCTGTGTTCTCATTCACCTCTAAGAATTTTTAAATCTCCTCTTTGATGTCTTCTGCAACCCATTGTTCATTCACTAGCATATTATTCAGTCTCCGGGTGTTGGAGTAGCTTTTATTCTTATCATTGGTTTCTAATTTCATTCCATTATGATCTGATAGAATGCCGGGTAGTATCTTTACTTTTCTGTATTTGCTTAGAGTTGCTTTTTGGCATAATATATGGTATATTTTAGAGAAGGATCCATTTGCTGCTGAGAAGAAAGTGTCTTCACCTGTTGAAGGATGAAATAGTCTATGTATGTCAGTTAAATCTAAGTTATTGATTGTATTATTGAGTTCTATAGTTTCTGTTTGGCTTTTGTTTGGAAGATCTATCCAGTGGTAAAAGAGGTGTGTTAAAGTCACCCAGAATTATTGTCTTTTGGTCTACTTAGAACTTGAACTTGAGAAGAGTCTGTTTGAAAATAGATGCTCTATTGTTTGGGGGGTGTGTATATTTATAATTGTTCTGTCTTGTTGGTGTATGGTTCCCTCAAGCAGTATGAAAAGTCCTCCTTTATCCCTTCCTATTAACTTTCACTTGAAGTCCACATTATTTGATATAAGGATGGAAAACCCTGCTTGCTTCCACATTCTATGTGAGTGGTAGGATTTTTAATATTTATTTTTTATAGATAATATTTATTTTTTATATTATTTTTTATAGATAAATACCTTTATTTTATTTATTTATTTAATGTATGTATGTATGTATGTATGCATGTATGTATTATATATGTATGTATGTGGTGCTAAGGATGAAAACCAGGGCCTCACACATGCTAGGTGAGCACTCTACTGCTCAGCCCCAGCCCCAGCCTGAGTGAAATATATTTTTTACAACCTGTAACCTTCAGTCTCTGGGTGTCTTTTCCTATGAGATGAGTCTATTGGAGGCAGTATATTGTTGGCTATTTTTTAAATCAAATCTGCCAGTCTTTTGATTGCTGAGTTTTGGACATTAACATTCAGGGTTATTTTTGAGACATGATTTGTATTCCCAGTTATTTATTATTATTATTATTATTTTTTTTTTTTGGTACTTAACTTGAATTGGTTTCTCTTTGATAGTTTTTTTTTTTCCTTTAGAGTGATACCTTCCTTTTCTGATTTTCAATTTTGTTTTTCATTTCCTCCTCATGGAATATTTTGCCAAGGATGTGCTGTAGTTCAGGTTTTTAGTTATAAATTCTTTTAAATTTTGTGTTCATGGAAGGTTTTTATTTTGCAATAAAAATAACATCTAAATTGAAATTGAATTGCTAATCAAAATTTAATTTTGCTGGGTATGATTCTTGGTAGGCATGTGTTACTTTCAGTGCTTGGTATAGGTTGTTGAAGTATCTTGTAGATTTCAGGGTCTCAGTTGAGACATCAGAGATACTAATTTGTTTCCCCCATATGTAATCTGATTTCTTTCTCTTGTAGCTTTTAAAATACTCTGTTTTTCCTGAATGCTAGATGTTTTCATTATAATGTGCCTTGGTGTGGATTTGTTGTGATTTGTTCATTTGGTGTCCTGTATGATCCTTGTATTTGATTTTCCAATTCATTCTACATATTTGGAAATTTTTCTGATATTATCTCATTGAATATATTGTCCATTTCTGTAGTTTGGACCTCTATGCCTTCCTCTATCTGAATAGTTGTTAAATTTGGTCTTTTCATGTTATCTCATAATTCTTGAATCTTCTGTTCATGGTTTCTTACCATCTTCACTGGGGTCAACTTTATTTTTTCAAGATTACATATTTTTTTCATTCAATGTCGGAGGTTCTGTCTTCCAAGTGATCTATTCTGTTGGAGATGCTTTCTATTGAGTTTTTAAATTGGTTTACTGTTTCTGTCATTTCAAGGATATCAATTTGTTTGTTTTTTCAGAGTCTCTATTTCCTTATTGAAGGAATCTTTGCTTTCTGTATTTGCTTATGTAGCTATTTATAAAAATGATCTTCTGCCTGTATTTGCTCTTATATCATCTTTTAATTCACAGAAAATTATGTACCTCCTCCACTCCTTCTCTGTTTTTTCTCCTGCTGTTCTGACCGTGGATTCTAATAATGTAGCATCGTTTTGTTTGGGGCACATTCTTCTTGTTGTTCATGCATCTTCCCTTCTATCTCTGTGTTTTCAAGGTGTTACAATTTTTACCCTGTAGGCTGATAGTGTCTCCAACGAGTTCCAATACCTTTCTTTAAATATATATATATATATATATATATATATATATATATATATATATATATATATATTAAATACATGACAACAGTGGAATGTATTACAATCTCTATTACACTCATAGAGCACAATTTTTCATATCTCTGTATATAAAGTATGTTCATGCTAATTTATGCCATTATACATGTACTCATTTCTTTCTCTATTACAACTCTTATATAACACAATTTTCATATCTCTTTGTATATAAGTTATGTTGGCACCAAATTGAAATCTTCATACATGTGTTTTTGAATAATGATATTGATCATATTCCACCATCCTTCCCCCTCCATTTTCCTATCACCCCTCTTCCCTATCTAGAGTTAATCTAATCCTTCCATGGTCTCCCTCCATACCCCACTGTGATTCACCCTGCATATATCAGAGAAAATACTTGGAAGTTTTTTTTTTTTTTTTTTTTTTTGGGATTGGCTAACTTCACTTAACATAATATTCTCCAACTCCATCCATTTACTGGCCAACATTATGTTTTTATTATCTTTTAGTGCTAAGTAATATTCCATTGTGTATATATACCACATATTCTTTATCCATTCATCCACTGAAGGGCATCTAGTTTGGCTCCACTGTTTAGTTATTGTGAATTGTACTGCTATAAACATTGATATGGCTGTGTCCCTGTAGTATGCTGTTTTAAAGTCCTTTGGGTATAGATTGAGGAGTGGGATAGCTGGATCAAATGGTGGTTCCATTACCAGATTTCCAAGGAATCTCCATATTGCTTTCCATATTGGCTGTACCAATTTGCATCCCCACCAGCAATGTATGAATGTGCATTTTCCCCCACATACTTGCCAACACTTATTGTTTATATGCATAATAGCTTCCATTCTGGCTGGAGTGAGATGAAATCTTAGTTTTGATTTGCATTTCTCTAATTGATATGTTGAACTTTTCATATATATTTGTTGCTCAATTGTATATCATATTCTGAGAAATGCTTGTTCAGTTCCTTGGTCCATTTATCAATTGGGTTCTTTGGTTGTATTATTATTATTATTATTATTATTTTTTGGTGTCAAGATTGAGTTCTTCATATACTCTAGAGATGAGTGCTGTATCTGATGTGTGAGTTGTATGAATTTTCTCCCAGGATGTAGGCTGTCTCTTCACCTCACTGATTGTTTCTTTTGTTGAGAATCTGTTCAGTTTTGATCCGTCCACTTATTGAATCTTGGTTTTAATTCTTATGCTATAATAGTCTTATTAAGGATGTCAGGGTCTGATACAACATGATGAAGATTTGGACCTACATTTTCTTCTCTTAGGTGCAGGGTCTCTGGTTTAATTCTTAGGTCTTTGATCCACTTTGAGTTGAGTTTTGTGCATGATGAAAGAGAAGGTCTTAATTTTATTTTGCTGCATATGGATTTGCAGTTTCCCTAGCACCATTTGCTGAAAAGTCTATTTTTTGCTCCAATGTTTTTGGTACCTTTGTCTAGTATGAGATAACTGTATTTATGTGGGTTATTCTCTGTGTTCTCTATTGTGTACCATTGGTACACTTGTCTATTTTGTTGCCAGTACCACACTTTTTTTTTGTTACTATTCTTTTGAAGTATAGTCTAAGATCTGGTATAGTGATGCCACCTGCCTTCCTCTTCTAAGGATTGCTTTGCCTCTTCTGGGTCTCTTTGTTTTTCCAGAATTAATTTTTATTTCTTTTTCTATTTCCATGAGGAATGTCATTAGGATTTTGATTGGAATTGCATTAAAACTGTATATTGCTTTTGGTAGCATGGTCACTTTGACAATATTAATTCTACCTATTCAAGAACAAGGTAGAACTTTCCATCTTCTAGGTCTTCTTTAATTCTTTTTCTTTAGCATGTTGTAGTTTTCATTGTACAAGGCTTTCACCTCTTTTTGTTAAATAAATTTAATGCCTTTCAATCTCATTACCTTATTTTTCCCCTTCATTACTTCCCCCCAATATTTCCTTCACCTATTTTATTAATTTATTTATTCATTTATGTTTGATGCTTTCCACATACACAGGAAGGTGGAATACACAGTAGTATATTTTATATACCCATAATTTTAAAAAATCATTTGATATTCTCCTTTCCTGTCACTAACCCAATCTCCTTATACTCCACTATCTTCCCTATATCTTTATGATATCCAATTCTCCTTTCCCTTTTTGTGTTGCTGTAGCTGTCGCATGTGAAAGAAAACACTTGATCAGTCTGGTTTATTTCACTTAGCATGATGTTGTTCATTTCTGTTCATTTACTGACAAATGTCACAATTTAAATCTTCTTTATAGCTGACTAAAAACTCCATATTTTGTGTATCACATTTTATTAATCAATTCATATATTAACAGGCATGGGAACTAATTCCAGAATTTAGCTATGGTGAATTGGGATGCTAGGAACAAAAATGTGGCTCTATCAAAATATAGTATTAATTACAATTACAGATATCCAATATTCATGGCTACTCGGACATGCTTTTCTGATACAATAATAAATCAGGCATAAGAAAACAATCCACTGTTGATCATTATATATAGGCAGTAGAATATTCAAATAAATGTTTCACATTATGGAAATAGTGTTATTTACTGGGAAAATATCACTTGCATATTTGTTTGCCTTTTTAATCTTTTATTTTTATATGCTTATTTTTATTTTTGCTATGGTTTTGATTTTTTTCTTGTGCCTCTTACAAAAACTAGTTTCTTCTTCTGGTAAAATATAAGTAAAATCTAATTTACCATTTTAAAGTTACAATCCCATAGCTTTTACAGTAGTCACAATGTTGTAAAATGATCACCAGTGTTTAGTTTCTGATATTTTTATACATTAAAAATAAGTTCTTTCTAACACCCATTTACATCCTCCCAAAGAATTATTTTTAATTTTTCTATCCCTTGACATTTTTAAATCTGTTTTCTCACATTTTTTTAGATTTTTGTGTAAATTTTAATACTGTTTTGTTCATTGGACAACAACCTTTAGAAAGATAATAGGCATAACAATTTGTTCCTTATGGATTTGACTTTTAAGAATGTACTGATACATGGGCTCATCCAGGGCAGGGCTATCAGTCTAGATTCCCTAAGGGGGCAGTTTGTACATTTCAGTTAGAGTTCTTGGAACCATGGTGATTGAAAAGGAGGAATAATTTGGGGATTTTATGAACATTGAAGTAAATAAACCTGGGCACTAAGTTGAAACATAAGAAAAGTAAAAAAAAGAAAGTTTAATAAAAAATTAGGCTTAAGGTACACTAGGCTCATGATTGATTGTTTGAAATTTATGACATTAGAAATTAAGAGGGATTGGTAAAAAATATTTCAAGTAGAACTTTTAAGACATAGAAATTTCTACTACATGTAGGAGACACAGAAGCCCACTGAATTCTGTGGTTTTCCAAGAATATGTCTTAGAGTAGAGACATGAAATATCTGTCAAATGTCACTATGTTATCATGGCCTTACTGGAAACTATTGCATTTGTTTTTGTGCTGCTGGTAATCAAACCCAAGGTCTTGCACAAGCTGAACAAATTCTACACCACTTAACTACAACCATAGCTTCATAAAATATTATTGTGTAAATTTCTCTGTAAGTGAAAACCTTACAGGTTATTCTTTACTTATGCATAAATTACATATATGACATAATTAATGAAGTATAGTTTATTATAATTCATACATTATATGACTAATTGTAATAAAGGCTTTTAAAGATATATGCTTAAACTTTGTAAATCTGCAGTATTTTATATCATTATAAATCTATGTATGTACATATACAAACATCTATAGAAAAACAGATAAACAAATTTTATCTCCATGGATCTGTATATATTTATTATAGTTTCTAATTATATTATTCTTACTATTGTTCCTTATGAGTTTCTAATGACATAATATGTGATACTGCCCATTTTTAAACTGGTTGTTTATTTGCTCAGTGTTTTATTTTTTTTAAAATGTAGTTATCAATGGACCTTTGTTATTAATTTATATGTGGCACTGAAGATGAGACCCAGTGCCTCATACATTTTGTCGAGTTATAGGAGCTCATTGTATTTTTTTTTTAATTCTAGACCTTCATCATACATATATTTGGCAAATATTCCATCCAGTTTCTTCTCATTCAGTTAATATCATACTTCAAAATTTAGAAAAGTTATCAACAGAGTAAGAGTGTATTAACTTTCTCATTTATAGATCCTACTTCTGGCTTTGAATGTTCATGTCAAGGGCAAAGCCATATAGAATTTCTGCTATGTTGTCTGACATAAGCTGCAAATTTAACATTTTCTTTCAGATTAAGGATTTCACTTTTTAAATGTTGTAAGTTCTGTGTCTAATTCATTTATTTGCATACAGATGCCAAGGTGTTCATAATTCATTAAAAGTATCATATCATCTCCAGTGTTTTTCCAGTTTATCTCTAGGTTTTGGGTTCTATGCCATTAATCTGTTTGTATAAACCTTGCCTCATATCTCACCTTTTTTGTTTACTGTAAGATCATAGTAAATCTCAGCATCAGATATTTCAGTCCTGTAAACTTATTCTACAAAATTGTTGACTATTCTGAATGCCTGCCTTCCCCCATATATCCTTTAGAAGACAATTTTTTAATATTTGTGCATCAGGTTTTTATGATTTTATTGTGGTTGTGTTTAATTCAGTTTTTAGGGTTGTAGATAACTAATATCTTAATGTTGAATGCTCCTTTCTATGTTTGACAGTTGTAGTGTCCCCCAATGTACAGGAAATTGATTAACCATGTAGATAACATTCTGGGACTTATAAGTGGCATCAGAATTAGGTGAAAGACTGCAAGTTTGAGACATGAACTTGTGACACTTGTGCCAACCAGTGTCAAAAATATGTTCTTTTATAACAATCTACCTTTATTCTTCATTTATATATGCTGCTGAGGATCAAACCTTTTGCCTCACATGCTAGGCAAGTGCTCTACCACTGTGCCACAAATCCAGCCCCACAAAATAAATTCTGTGATAACCAAAGGTTAAAAATTTGGTTGATTTTCTGCAAATACACACATTTTCTTTAAGTAAAATAAATTTAAAAGGAAATTGTAGGTGAGGACCTTAAAGTGAATCCAGCTATGTGTCTGTTTACTGGTGAGAATTTTGACTCTGGAAGACTAAGCATTTCTTTCTTTCCAAAAGGGATCCGAAGTGTGTGGACTTTACAGAATTATTTTCTTAGCGGCCCAGAATTGCCTTACTCACTGCTTAGGAATAAGCCACAGAAGGCTACAGTGTTACAGTGAGGGAGCTCCACAGTTTGTAAAATATATTCATTCTAACATGTCAGGATTTTTATTTTTTGCTTTTTGTGAACAGTGACTATAAACGTCTACTAACCTGATTTGTCTTGTTGTTGTTCCTTTCATAAAATCTTGATACCTACCATACAATTCCCATTGGCTCAAGTATTTAACTATTTTGCTATTGAAGATTCTTGATTGGTTATTTGTGTAGATGGGGTGATTATGCTCTGATATCAAGATAATTCTTCCAATAAAGTAGCTGTGTTTAAGTAATCAGGATCCATCCACAGGTGGAGTTCCCATGGGGAAAATCTGTGTGGACACTTCTGGTGTGTCTTACTGACGTCATCTTCCTTTTGCACACAGAGATGATAACAGTTCTGTGCCACTTTTATCACTAATAATATTATTATGTATTTCTCAAAGCCATCGTTTTCTTTCATTATATTTCCTTGGTTGTATGAGTTTTAAGTAACTTATTGTCACCATCATTTTTCCATTACAATTATATTAAAAGGTCTTTTTTCTTTTATTAACCATTTCTTTGCCCCAGTCTTTTGGACACAAATGTGCTGCTGTCTGGGCCTCTATTGTACCAAATGTATTCACTTGTTGAAATGCTTGTAGAACTTAAAATATTTCAAGTTTGTCTTTTCACAAGGTGGAAGTGTCACTTTACATGTCTCCAAACGTTAATATTTTATGAATATTTTACACATTGGGAATGTGTAATGGATGATACTTGAAACTAATTGTATTGTAGAGTTCAATGTATCTCACAGATACAAAGCAGAGAGAATAAGTACCAGATTGTTTTCAAAAGCTTTTTTTACCACACTTTTTATCTCTCTTGGGCACAATCACCTTATGAGAATATCTTTGACAAGTCTGATTTGCATCTGGAATGTCCGCCAAATTTCACATTCACTGATGGCAGAAAATTTAGGAGTTGGGCTTTTATTCAGTGCTTGGATTATGGTATATATCCTTCACTTCACTCTGATATGGAATGAATATATATATATTCCATATATATATTCCTTCTTCCATTATTTGCAGGAAATTTTTGCACATTTCTGGTCAACCCATTGTAATATATTACTATCATAAGTCAGTTTTTCTAATTTATTTGTACATTTTTTCACTAAAATTTCCTTATCAGTGTTCTTTCTGAATATGTGTAATGGATTTTCTGTGAAATTATCTGCCATGGAATGAATGTCAACTTGGATAAAGACTGCTCTTTTGAGAGATGGTGTGCGTTGTAGTTGAATAAGAGTATTTGTAATATAATACATCTGTGGATATTTACAATTTGGTTGTTTTTTTTCCTTAAATTGTGTACAGTAGGTTCCATGTTATAGACTGGGTTTCCTCATATCAGCTAATTGCTTCACAAACTAAGATATTCATGACTCTTGTTTGTACTGCCAATAATATTATGTGTGCTTTTGCTTGTATAAATATTAAGCCTCTTTTGTCTATGAATTTTGTATTTTATCTTGATTGGCTTTGCATACTGACCATGTACGTAGAAATTAAAATTTTCTATATGTAAATGTAATGGGGATTGATGGCAGTGATACTCTAATGCTGAACTACACCCCAAGCTCTTTTTCACTCATAATTGGAAAGAGATTTTCACTAAGTTATTGAGCATGTCTTAAAATTGCAATTCTCCTGCCTCAAACTTCCTGGTAGCAGAGATTACATGCATGCCTATCATTTGTATATTGATGAATTTGTTCTTATTTATAGGATAAAGACCACATTATTTTAAATGTAACTTTGAGAAATGTTGCTATTCTTTTATGTATTGTTTGTAATTTTCATTATAATAAAAACTACAAAATAAAACTTAATGTCTCCAAAATTCTAAATATACAGTTCAGTAACATTAATTCAAATTATTATGCAATATATGTCTAAAAAGTTTATGTCTCAAAAAAAAAAAAATGCCTAGGAAGAAAGGGCTCATTTCTGTCTCCCTATCACAAAACCATTCTCTTTTGTTTAGAAATCTTCTTCTTTAGTTTAGAGATGTCATGTTCGTAGAATTCTGCAGTTTTCATTCTGTGACATTTCAGTTAATCAAATGTACATATATTTTTAAAAATATATAATTAGAATAAATTTTTGACTTCAAATTTCTATAGTTTCTATATTCCAAATTGGCTCATTGCTCTTTTCAAGGGATATTTGGTTTGCATCCTCCATGACGGCAATGTTGAATAACATTGTAACAACACTGGTGTGCAATGATTAATTTGCTGTTGATGTGAGGGCTATTGCCACACTCACTAAGAATTCCATTTACCTAACCCCATGTCTGCATTTACAATTGAATGCTGTAACTTTTAGTATGTTTTTTAGCAGGGAAATTCTTTTCTTATTTGTATTTTGAGGGATATTCATACAATTTAAAGGATAGATTTCTCTGCAAAGAACAAAGTTTTTAACAATGGGAGTTTGATTAATATTACCCGGAGCTTCTAGTTAACTTGAAGTAGTATAAACATCTTTTAATTTTACCTTTCAATTTTGAACAACAGCATGTCCAAGAGTGTTCAGTCAACTGACACATATTTAGGGATTTTTGAAAATCCCTACAACTTTTGACTTCAAATATTTATTCCATGTTGGTTACAAAATAACTACTACTTAAATATTTATTAACTTTTGTTTTAATACATAAAAATTGGTCTATCCAGCATAATACCCCACTTGTAATTAAGAACAAGGATTCTATAAGTCTATAATTGGTTCAAAATATTTTCAAAGTCTTATGCTTTGCAATTACCATTTTGCATCACTGTATTTCTCTTTTAAGTAAGTGGGGATTGATGTCTCCTAGGATGACTGTGATTCTTTGTTCTCATTCAACTCTCTCAATGTCTGCTTTGTGTGTTTGAAAAGTATGATGTACTATGCAAATGTATTTACTCTTAATTAAGAACCTAGAGAAAGGTTCCTTTTCTCTATTTTGCCTCTTTTCAAAGTTGTTTTTTTTTTTTTTTAATTTAAAATGTCTTCTATGTCCTATAACTGATTTAAACTATGTTTTGAGTAGTATAGTTTAGACTGCCCAGGTTTTGTTCAGTCACTTTTGAATGTGTCATTCATATATACTTTTGCTTTCAGTATGTGTGTGTTCTTAGATTTAGAGTATCCTGTGGACTGTCTAAAGTTGTAATTTTTAAAGTTAATTCAGATAGCCAAGATTTGTTTTGATCAGAATTTTGTAATCGTGTATTTGCCAACAAAAAATATCTAAAAATGAATATTCTCCTACTCATGCTTTGTATGAGTATAAACTTGACTTCAGTTTATTAAAAATTCAATGTATTTGTGGCTTTTCAAATATTATTTTTACAGCTATATATGTCTATTAACAGTTTTGTTTTTATGCTTTTGTCTTTCAAATTCTATTTCAAAATTACATGTTTTGTGTCCCATTATTACAATAAAATAGAACTGTTGTACCAAGAAATGCTTACAATTTTATATGACTTGTGTTGCTGTGCACACTTACATTTCAGTATGAAAGGATTACCTTTCATACTTTTTGGAGAACAGCTTTAGTGTTGATGAATAGTGTGTGCATTTTTATCTTTAAAGTCTTTATTTTCTTTCTCTTTTGAAAGATAGTACCTTTGAGTATAATGTCTTGGTTGATAATTTTATTCTTTCATCCCTTGAAAATAGCCCTGAATTCCTTTCTTATTGTAAAGTCTTGACTAAGAATTTCAAAATTATATAGTTACACATTTCGAGGTGACACTTCTTTTTTATCTTGGATTTTCTGAATATTCTCTGTTAGTTTTAAAACTTGTAATAAAACCTGCTTTGAATCGATAAAAGTTGGAGATAATTGAGCTGCTTGGATGTTTTATTTTTCTTATTTTCTGAGATGCATTTATTAGTACTGGAAAGAGGACTACCACTTTGCATTTTTTTAATTTGGCTGGCCTTGACATTTTGATCCCTCTGGCTTTACCTCCTGTGTTTATATGTACAACCACCCCTAACTCTTTCAGACATTTTCTAAAGAAAGTCTTTAAACACACATTTTCTGCTTATGACTATTAACAATTCTTGACTGCATTTTATTCTATTTTTGTGTGTTGATTTAGTTCAGTAATCTTCTTTTAAATGATAATTTACTATTCCCTTTGTGTAATTCATAACTTACTTTTCTTATAGTAGATTTAGCCATGTTTTTTCTGTTAGTAAGCAGGAACCTCTTTTTGAACAGTCCCCAAATATTCACATTTCATATTTCTTTTTTAATGAAACAGAAAAAAATTGGTAGATTTTTAAAATATATTGTGAAGGAGGAAATGCTTTGTGTATCACAATGTATTTTCCTCTACTATATAACTCTACATAGGAATGTACTCATCTTGGATACTGTGAACACTAAGATGATTTGGAAAGTTCTCAAAGTAATTTTCTGTGTACATTTTTATTTTATTTATATGTTTCTGCATTAACAATGGGCTTAGATTTAATAACCTACTCCCCTGCTGATGTTCCTTTATTGCTGTAATTTCCTATGATTGCAAAATATACTCAGCTCAGTACAGTAAGTAAACGTGATTATTAGTTTTATTTCAGCCATGACTTCTCATCATCCTCGAGAAATTTTACCAGGGCAGGGAATAAAAGAGAGAGAGGGAAGATATGGAAATTATGACCTTGACCTTTTACAACTAAGAAAACAATGGGAAAATATAGGTGAGACTAAAGTTCAAAAATTGTATTATAGAGGTCAAAACCAATTAGTAGTCCCTATTTATGATAAAAAATTTATGGTCAAAAGACATCAGAAACAATCAATATCTGAAAAAAATTCAATTTATTTTACTTACTTTTGAGGAGCTGTGTGTCTGTAAGAATATATCCACAGCCATATTTGAAATGAAAGGAAATGTGGAAAATTTGAAATCTGATCCATGTATCAGTTTTTAACTTGGCCAATTATAAATGTAGCACTCAGTTAATCTTCCAGTCAAACATTTGCACAGAGAAGATATTTTTAAAAATTATAATTTGAGAGTTTCTTTATAAAATGTCTGCTTTTCTGCAACAAAACAGTAATTTCTCCTTGTGCCCAAATAGACAATATTAAGAATTGTAGAAAGTTTTCTACTTCCCCACTATTGCTCAATGATAATTCTGATATGGAATTCTGGAAAGCACACTATATAGCTAATGCTATAAGTAACACCATTAGCCATGTCTCTACCCTGAGTAATTACCAGTATATTTACATTGGTGATAAAAATTATGAATATAGAGTAACTCCTAGTCATTTTCTAAAGGAAATTTACTAAGATTAAAAATGTGGGAAAGCTTGCCTCAGTGCTCAAAAACTATTACTCATCCAAATATTCATAGTCAAGACAAAACTTGCAAGTGTAAGGTATGTGAAAGGGCTCTTAATCACAGTGCACACCTTGCTCAACACAAGATAATTTATAGAGAAAGAGAGCCCTATATGTTTAAAGAATATATCAAAGCATCAGCTTCCTCAACATATTCTAAACACAGTAGATATTATGACAGTCATAAAACCTATAAATTTAAAGAATGCAAAAACAACTTTTAGTGAAAGGTTCCAACTTGTTAAGCATCAGAGGATTTATACTGAAGAAAAGACCTGTAAATGTAAAAAGTGTGGCAAAGCCTTAAAAAATTTTCAACTCTTACTCAACATCAAAAAATTTATTCTGCAGAGAATACCTACCAATGTGAATATTGCAATGCACTGAAGAAGTTTACTTAGCATCACAGTGTTCATACAGGAAATATTCCATGCAAATGCAAAGAATGTGACAAAACTTTTAATAAAATTTTTAATCTTATTTTTCACCAGTGGACACACACTGGAGAGATGCCCCATATATGTAAACAATTTTGTGAAACTTTTAATCAAAAACCAAGCCTTAAAAATCACCAGAAAATGCATACTAGAGAGAAGCCCTACACATGTAAAGTGTGTGGAAAATGTTTTAAAACAAACTCACATCTAGATCGCCACATCAGGATTCATACTGGAGAAAAGCCCTACAAATGTAAAGTGTGTGGCAAAAGTTTTAATACAAATTTGAATCTTGATTCCACAACAGGATTCATACTGGAGAGAAGCCCTACAAATATAAAGTGTGTGGCAAGAGTTTTAATAAAAAATAATCACTTACTCAGCACCAGTGAATCCACACTGGAGAGAAGCCCTACAATTGTAAATAATGTGGCAAAGCTTTTGATAGCATCTCACAGCGTAATTTGCACAAAAATATTCATACTGGAGAGAAGCCCTACAAATATAAAGTGTGTGACAAAAGTTTTAATACAAACTCACATCTCAATCACCACAACAGGATTCATACTGGAGAGAAGCCCTACAAATGTAAAGAATATGGCAAAAGTTTTCATTACAAAGCATCACTTACTCAGCACCAGAGAATCCACACTGGAGAGAAGCCCTACAAATGTAGAGAATGTGGCAAAGATTTTAATCAACAATAAATACTTACTGGACACCGGAGAACCCATACTAGAAAGAAGTCCTGTAAATGTGAAGAATGGTAGAGCTTTTGAAATTGAAGATAACATCTTACTAAACATTATAGATTTTATACTGCAGAGAAGTTTTACATGTGAAAACGTTGCATCAGTGTCTTTAAGGATGAATCAATCCTTATTTCACAGTAGTTCAACACTATTTCATGCCAGAGATATGATAACACAGAAATTGTACAAGTGTAAAATAAGTGACAGAGTCTCCAACAGTTGTTCACACCCTACTCAACACCTCAGAATTCATACGAGTGAGAGGACATGTGGAAAAAGTTTTGAAAGCTTTTGGACATTGATCAAACATTTTTAAAATACTGGGGGATTTATAGCATATAGAAACCCAAAGAATGTGTCCAAGACTGTATTCAAATTCCAGAAATTTTTCAATTCTGACCTCATATCTATAGCCAGTGTGGAATAGCATTTTCCCAAAGGGTGTACCTTAGATAACAGCAAAGTATTTACAAGAACGCCTTGACCAATATAAAGATTGTAGTAAGTTTCTTATCTACAGCCCATCCCTTGAAGTATTTGGGACCTAGGAGGGAAAAAATCATTTAAATGTAGAAAATGTGTAATTGCTTTTGACAGTTGCTGAAAATTTTCTTAACATCTTTAGCTGATATTGTAGAAATAAGGAAATACAAGTATAGAATAGTGCATCCCTAAAAGGATATAATTTTAGTGTAAATCAACAATTACTAAAGAGTCTCATTTTTTACAACTTGAGAAATAATAATACTCAGAGTTGATTATTTCAGAAGTCTCATGATTTATATGAAATTTAAATTTTTTTTTATTTTTGTACTTAAACTTAGGGGCACTTAATCAGTAAACCACATCCCCAGATTTTTTTTTCATTTTTTTAGAGATAGGGTTTGCTAAGTTTCATAGGGCCTCACTATGTTATGAATTCTGGCTTTTACCTTGCAAAGCTTCTCACGTCCCTAGGATCACAGGCATGGACCACCATGCCCATTTTACAGAGCATTTTTACTTATATTTCATTAAGGATGCAATTTGTTACTAAATAAAGTGTGAATTTCTTAAAGTTAACCTTTTCATGAACTTAATGATGTCATTAGGTCACACATCTTCCACAATTCACTTTGCTAATGGATCGATGCAATAGTAAAACATTCTATTCGGTAAATAATGCTATAACGTCTCCATTAATTATTTCATATGTTTAATCAAGTTTTATTTGGGGAATATTATTTATGTAAATTATATACTCTCTTGTTTGTAATTATGGAAAAATTAAGACAGTTATAGGAAGGACCTAGGGATACTAAAATAATGCCCAAATATCCCTAGTTTAAATTAGGATTTTAACATTTCACCTTATAGTTTTGCAGTATTCCCTAAGGGATCTACAACTCTGGAGAGTTATACAAGCTCCCAATAAGGGAGAGGCAAAAGACCCAAGAGACTAGGAGCCAATGTGCATATTCAGGTAAAAAAGGAGGGTTGCTGAAGGAGAAATAGTCTCAATGTTTCCTTTGGAAACCACGTGGTCCACAGGCCCATCCTGACTCTTGAACTGAAGAAACCATGCAGTTCCTCATTAATCCATGACATTCATCACTGAGGAGACTTAACTGACCTCAAGTGTAGAAAAAAACTTCCCAATATAGGACCATCTCTTTAGTCTTGGATACCTAGTGGAAAAGTGTAACCAGAAACACTTAAAATGATGAAGGTAAAAAGAAACAGACATACTATAGGAGCATTTATGCCACCACATTTTTTATTTCATTATATATTTTGATTTTGTAGACCTTTTTGTTCTACTTCATAACTTACAATATAATGTTTGTTATACTTATTGGATTATATGATAGATAGCATGTGTCATGTTCTTCAAGAAACCTCTGCAATCCAGGAATTATAAGATACTATAAACTAACCCTGTCCCTCTTCAGATCTTACAGCTCCAGGGGTGCATGATATCACAGAGAGAGGATCACAATTTTGATTGAAATAAAACCCTAGACTCTAATCTACGAGTCCTGTTCAAAAAGTAAAAACACCATATTCTCTTCATATGTGAGCCCTTTGGGTCAACAAACACCACCTACAAATATTTCATTTAACTTTATTTGGGAAAATAAACTTTGAAATATAATGATAAATTCTAGGAGAATAATATTCACACTATTTTCTATTCCAAAGGGTAAATCTCTAGGCTTCATGCTTATTTCAACTCCATGTTATTTTACACAGAAAATGGCTTCATTTTACATATGAGAGTTTTAACTATTTATAAGGCCCAGAGGGAAGATTCAGTATCAGAGATCTAAAAAAATACTAAAGATCTTCCCTTTCCATGTGCCTGCATGATGTCTGCATATCCTTGATGAAACAGCTAAAGAATGCTGATTTATCAATGTATTTGGCTTGGTGGATCACTCATGGGAACTTCAATGTATTTAGTCATCTCAAGGCTATCACTCCCTACTCTGGGATCTGAAAGGTTCTTGGGAGAATGTAGTGTTCTTCATGGGATCACTAGGTCATGCAAGCTGTTAGAATGAAGCTTTCTTTGTTTAACTTGTATTTATTCAGCCACACTTTAAATACAAGTTAGAACAAGACTTCAGACTCTCACCTGTTGAGAGAATGCTCTGCTCAGGACTTCCCAGTTAGCACCCTGAAAAGCTGTTTCGGACTCCCTAGTACATAAGTTCAGTGTTGGGGTTTTCCTAGTCTGGCAACACAGTTGCCTGTGTCTATTACTTGTGCTTTCTCTCTTACTTTCATAATATTACTCAAAAAACACTGTCTTGTGTGAAGAGAGTGTCTTCCTTATCTATTGCATATGACCTGCCAAGTTGAGCTGCTGCCCACATATTTAATGTCACAAACACAAGCATATGTTATCTAATCAGTAACTAGCATATCTTTCAACTACATGATTTTATATTGCATGGGGAAGAAACTGAGAATGCTTTCTTTGAGAGCACATAGCACGGTTAATAGTATTCACAACACTTCTATGTAATATTCCCTCTCTGCTCAACTTGTAAGTATTTCTCTTGTGCTGCTTTGTAAAACAAATAAAAAAGTGTTGTAAACCAAAAATTTTGTGATAATAGATATTTGCACAGAGTGACTTGGGCAACTCTATTTACCATTGTTTATTATTTTGTATGGGCTTAAGGTAGTCATTTATAATTTTATTTATCCTTAATGACATTAGAATTTATTGAAGAGTCTTTAACTCACAAACCTTCTCTGTATACAAATTTTCCCTTATCATTTTCAAAATTTCTTACTCTTTTTAGGTATACATGACATTAGAGCAAATTTTGATATATTATACATGGAGTAACACTTATTTTAGTTAGCATTCCATTATTGAGGTGTACATGGTGTAGACCTTCACTGGTGTTGTAGTTATATATGAACACAGAAAAGTTGTGTATGATTCATCCTACTGTCATTTTTATTCCTATTTCCCTTTTCTTCCTTTCTTTCCAACTTTGTCTAATCCACTGAATTTCTATTATCTGCCCCTCCCTTGTTGAGTGGATTGGCATCCATATATATTATATATTATTTGTAATGTCTGTTTCATTCTACTATACTTCCTATCCCCATATCCTCTCCCATCCCTGCACTCCTCTCTACTTAATCTAAAGTAACTATTCTTCCCCACTCCCCATTGTGAATTACCATACACTTATCAGAGAGAACATTTGGCCTTTGTGTGTGTGTGTGTGTGTGTGTGTGTGTGTGTGTATGTGTTGGGGGTGGCTTATTTCACTTATCATGATATTCTTCAGGTCCATCCATTTACCAACGAATGCTATAGTTTCATTCATCTTTAAATCTATGTAATATTTGATTGGTGGGGAGAATATATATATATATATATATATATATATATATATATATATATATATATATATATATATATATATATATAAATAACATTTTATTTATGCATTCATCTGTTGAAGGACACCTAGTTTGGTTCTATGGTTTAGCTATTGTGAATTGTGCTGCTATAAATCTTGGTGTGGCTGTGTCACTGTAGTATGCTGTTTTTAAGTCTTTTGGGTATAGTTCGAGGACAGGGATAGCTGGGTCAAATGGTGATTCCATTCTGGTTTTGCAAGGAATCTCCATACTTATTGACATCCTGACCTTCAGCGAATGTGGCATTTAGAAAGATGCTTGGCGCTTAATTGCTGCCTCAGAATTCTTAGATATTTACAGACAAACCTTTACCAGACTTTGTAGAAATGAACTGTAATAGGAAGCTTTTTGCTATTGCTTATGATCCTGTGTTCAATCTCCTTATGTTTTAATCATAGGAAATGTAAAAGTTAAAAGGGAAGATGAGAGATATCTTGCGACATGTAGTAAATGTAATTTAACTAATTGTATTACCAAAAATAATAGAGAAAAGGGAACAATGATACTTCATCAACCCTCTTTTGTCTTATTACCAGGAAATATTTCAGAGCCTTGGTAGGCTGATGCTGGTTTTCAATCTTACAACAAATACACGTCCAGATAGCAAGACCTAAATGTGCTCTTGGACTCATAATAGTGGGACTTGTTGCCTTGATTTGTTTTATTGCTTCCATGTTCACAGCTTTGGTGGCCATATCTCAAATATTCAACATGCAAATTTTCTTAATAATTTGGCTCAGAATACTTCCAAGGCTCTTCAAAATCATATGTTGAGGAAAGGTTTGAGACCAAGCTAAGTGCCTTAGAAGCTGCTGTCATAAATATAGATTATTATCTTTCCGCTTTGAAATTCAAGGGAAGACCTAAATGTCATGCTAGCTATAAGTATGCATGTGTTACTGTTGCCAAATGCAATGCTTCTTAATGGTATTGGAAAGAGGTTGAAAACCATTTGTTGGGTATGTGGCAGAATTATGATAACAGCTTGGATCTTTTGGAGCTGCATCATCAGATTCAAGATATACAGAAAAGTAAGATTGATTTTTCAGATCCTACTTCTTTAGCTGATCAAATACTTAAACAGCTGTAACCCTGGAAACATTCTTAAACACTCTGCATGGTATATCCTTGAATTGTTCTCATTGCTACTCATTCACTCTTGTGTTGTAATTGTAGGATGTTGTGCCCTCAGTAGAAGAATTCAGGGACTCGAAATAATGAACCATCCCCTGCTTTTTCAAAGAAAGAAAGATGGATATGTGGGAAGCCCCTCTGAATGACCCATGCCTTCCAGTCCTGAAGCAGGAGGCTCTCACCAGTAACTACATTTGTGGTGACTTGGGCATTGTCCCAGCTCAGATAGAGAGGCGGGTCTTCAGATGAAGGCATTACCCATGAGGGTTGACTTACCCTCAGGTGCCCCTTGTAACCCTGCCCCCTGTGTCCTTTTTGTATAGAACTTTCTAAGAACAAGAGTCCTCCAATAAAAGCTCTCTTCTGAATGTGGTCACTTTCTCACCAGCCTCTCATGACTTTCTCTTGCCCTCCCTTTTGGGGAGCCTGAGGTCAAGAGCTAAGAAAAAGTCCTGAAGCTTGTGTAAAGGTAAAGTGTCTCTGTGTTTTATTTGGTGTCCCTGGAAATTCACATGAGTGACCTTAAGTTCAGCTGACTGTGCAGGTCGGGTGCGGCAATTTGCCTGACCTGCATGGGAAGCAATTTGTAACTGGTGTTCAGAGGGATTACACACACACACATACACACACACACACACACACACACACACACACACGGCTTATATTTTTCAAGAGTCAAAGCAAAAGCAAATATGGCTCCGGGATGACTTGATATCCACAAGAAGAAGAAAAAAAGTATTTTGATACGTACCTCACATGATATACAAAAGTAAAAATTTTTCAAAAAGGATCAAAGGCCTTTGTGCAATAGCTAGAAGCATAAAACTCATAAAAAGAGTTGAGGAAATTTTGGTTACTTTGGATGTGCTGATGGCTATTTAATATTTGTATTTATTTTAATCAGTTAGAATAATCCCCGTTTAAAAGGGGTATGATTTCATGTCAAAATAAACCTTAATGTTACGTGTAACTGAAATTCACTAATAAAAAATAAAATTTTAAAATGAACAAAGGCACTGGAGATGTAGCTCAGGGGTAAAGCACCCCTGAGTTCAATTTTTCAGTACCAACAAATAATTATTAAAGGAACAAAGACATTTCTAAATGTAATAGGCTTAATCTTGACTCTGTTGACACTTCTATAAGTTTGGTGAAAATGAGAACCATTTTCATGATAATTCATAAGATGTTAAAAAATATGCCCACAAAATTATAAGATTTATCTTTTTTGTGACTTAATAATATATTCATGACTACGTGAAGAAGCCACAAGTATACAGATATTAGTTTGGACTCAGAAGGTAATTAGTTAATGTTATTTGTTTGACAGCCCTTCAGCTAATATGATTCCACACAATGCTAGGGATCATTTGGCTACAGAGGAATAATCTTTACTCTTGAGAAATTTCACTTTTATTTAAGTCTATAGATTAAGAAAAATGGATGTCCAGGTTTGACTTACACAATGTAAATGTGGTTGGAGTTTTTCAGATAGAAGTCCTCATTGAGACCAGTGAAATTTCAAATAGTATATACGGAAGCCTAGATGAAGTCTATAGTTAAAAAAAGAAACATAGTGACTAAATTATGAATATATTTTTCTTTATCCTTCACAAAGTTTATTATGCCACATCATAAACCTCATATCTAAAATCCTGTATATACTTTCTAAATATATGGCATTATAAGCAGTATCTTTTGGCACATGCCTATAATCCCAGAAGTTTGGGAGGCTGAGGCAGGAGGATCACATGTTCAAAGCCCAACTTAGCAATTGGTCTCTTAATAAAATTTTTAAAAGGGCTGGGAATGTTGCTCAGTGGTTAAGCTCCCCTGGGTTCAATCCCTGGTACCAAAAAGAAAAAAAAAAAAAAATTGTCTTTTCTAAGAATCTATTGTCCAATGCAGGGTCAAGATATTTACATGTTTTCTGCTAAGAGTCTTGTAGTTCCAATTCTCATATTTACACTTTTCTTCCATTTAAAATTAATTGTGTAGAGTGTGAGATAGTGTTTGAGATCGTTTTTTAAGTTTTATATGGATAGTTGTTCCAGATGATTTGAAAACATTTTTCCTATAATGTCTTGGCATTCTCCTTGAAAAATAATTGACCATAAATATAAGGATTGATTTCTAAATTCTATTCCATTTACTTATTTCTTTTTGCAGTAATGAGTTTGAATCTAGGAACACTCTACCACTGAGATTTATCCCCAGTTTATTATTATTTTTGGTTTTGAGACAAGATCTTCCTACTTTCACAAGGGTGACCTCAAAGTGTCAATTCTCCTGTCTCAGTCACCTGAGTTTCTGGTACTATAGGCATCCACAACCATGCCTGGCAATATTATTCCAGTTAATCATTTTGTAATTATGACTCATTACTGATTACAGTAACATTTTAAAAATCATCAAGCTAAATTCAGGTTTAGCTTTCCGACATGAGGGACAGACAGCATGCAATGTTTGTATTTCTGTGTCTGGTTTTATTTCATTTTATCAGGCTACCCTCTAATTTCACCCAATTGGTTGCAGGTGGCAGGATTTTATTTTTATGGATGTATGCCTGCATATATGCAATATTTTCTTTATCCATCTGTCCCAGAATTTCTAGGTCATTCCATATTTTTTTCAATTGGGAAGTGCCTCAATAAACATAGGTATCCAGGTATCAGATGAGAGTTTCATTATTTTTTATTACATACCCCCAAGTGGGATACCTGAATCACAAGGTAATTGTATTTTCATATTATTTAGTTGAGATACTGAAGACTTAACCAAAGCCTCATGTGCTTTGCAAACATTTGACCATTAGACTACATCACAGTGCCTTATTGTATTATTATTATTATTATTATTATTATTATTATTATTATTATTATTATTATTATTATTTGTTTTGAGAAAGCTGTTATAGTTAAAGCTTTGTCCCAGGGTTTCATAAACTGACTTCCAGACCACTCACGTATAATTGAGTCAAGCTTTTATTGAAGCACACCAGTGGTGGCTGACCAGAACATAAAGCTGTTCCCCTGATCAGCCCCGAACAATTGCAAGGGCACTCCTTATACACCTGAAAACCCAAAAAAGGATGTTCAGGGGGTCTAGCCAATGCAACCCAGCCAGGTTACAGAAAGGGGACAGTGCAGTCAAGCGGAGGGAAGCCTAACCAATCACAGTTATCCCAGTCACCCCAGTTACAGAAAGAGAGCCTCGTTACCCAAGTTACAGAAACAATGCCCCATTAGGTAGTTCCGTGTTCCTAAAGGTTTCTATAGCAAAAGGAAAAGAACATCTTGCTCCAGTCATGACTCTTCTACTTGGCATGTTTGTTTTACAGATGAAGTCATAAAACAAAATGGAGTCACATTTGCTCCTACTATCACAAGCATTACATTAGGTTTCCTATCCTCAAAGCAGATTCAGGATCCTCCTACTGTGGTCTCCCAAGTTGCCTACTTTACAGACATTTATTACCATTCCTGGCCTCCAGCATGTTTCTTTTGTATTGGAGATATGGTTTTGCATTTTTTGACCTTGAATTTTCACAAGCTGCCCTTAAACTTTTAATCCTCCTCCTTGAGTTTCTTAAATATAGGGGATTAGTCATGTGCCATGATCCCAGCTATTGTTAGTTTTTTCGAGTAATATGCACAGTTTTTCATATCAGCTACCCAATTTACTTACACACACCCGTGCATAAGTGTTGATTTTTCTCCACATCCACATTGGTGTTTGTCACTTTTCTAAGTTATCCATTCTGACTGGGGTGAGATAATACCTCATGTATTTTTTTTTTTTTTTCCTTGTGGTGCTGGGGACTGATCCCAGGGCCTTGCGGATGCAAGGCAAGCACTCTACCAACTGAGCTATTTCCCCAGCCTTCCTCATTGTATTTTTGATTTGCATTTTCCTGAAGGCTAATTATATGGAAAAGTTTTCTTTATGTTTACTGGAACTTTTTGTTTCTTCTTTTGAAAACTGTCTACTTTGTTTGGCCACTTGAATGGCATTAGTTAGTTTTTGATTGTTTGGTGTTATGATTTTTTTTGTTCTTTACACATTCTAAATATGAGGCTTCGATCAAATGCATACTGGGCAAAGGTTTTCTCCCATTTTATAGGGATTCTACTTTTTATTTTTATTTAATGTTTGCTGTTCATCAGCTTTTTAGTTTAATGCCATTTTTATTTTTATATATTTTTTTTGATTTTGAAATTATGTCCAAAACATTTGGTGTCCTTATCAGAGTCTTAAGTTTTTTTCCCTTGTTTATTTTGTAGTTTCTTTTATCCATTTTGAATTGATTTTGAACATGGTAAAAAAAATAGGGATCCAGTTTCTTTAGTACTGAAACTTTATTCTGAGCTTTAAAATTGAGATGTGTGAGTCTTTCAATTTTGTTCTTTATATATTTCTTAAAAAAAACTATTTGGTATTTGAGGTTGACTGAACTTCCATTTTCAATTTTGACTTACCATTACATCTTTTTCAAAAATGGCATGTGGGAATTTTGATAAAGTTTACATTGGTATGTAAATCAACTTGCATTTTACCATTTCAGCAACATTAAATCTTCTCAATAAATAGTGGATGCCTACTTAGACTTTTAAACATTTTTATAATATTTTCTGCTTATAAGACATATTTGTTTTTAAATTTTTGATATGAATTTAATGTTTGAAACTAATATAAATGGAATTTTTAAATAATTTTGCTTTGAATATTTATTGTTCAGCTTCAAAAATTGTATTGATTTATTGGTGCTATATCCTGCACAAATGCTGAACTTTTTTATTCAAATAGTTCTTTGTTAGAGGCCTTAGGATTTAATTCACATAAAGTCATCTATGTGTTTTTAGAGCTAGATATAGTTTGAAAGTTTCACTTCACATTTCTAATATGGATTTTTGTTTTGTTGTTGGATACCAGGGATTGAACTCAGGGGCCTTTGACTCCCGAGTTACATCCCCAGCCCTATTTTTCATTTTTAGAGAGAGAATCTCACTGAGTTGCTCAGAACCTTGCTTTTGCTGAGGCTGGCTTTGAACTCATGATCTTTCTGACTCGGCGTCCGGAGTCACTGGGATACAGGCATGCACCAACCATGCTCAGCTCTGATATGGATATTTTTATTGTGTTTTTTAATCATTCAATCTTATATTAAGTCTTTTTAGTTTTTCTATGTCTAAGTTAGTTTTGATGGAGGATTTATAGGAATTTGTTCACATTCAGTTGTTCATTATATGCCCTTAAAATTCTCTAATTTTTTTGTGGAGTCTGTTTTGATGGTCTTACTTTTATTTTTGATATTTATTAACTTGAGTGTTCTCTCTCTCTCTCTCTCTCTCTCTCTCTCTCTCTCTCTCTCTCTTTTCTTGGTTAATTGAACAATCAATTTTGCAAATCTTTTGAACAATCAAGATGTTTTCTTAATTCTTCCTTTGTCTATTTCTTTTATTCTTGCTCTATTCTTTATTAAAATTTATCCTCTGTGCAATTTGATTACAGCTTGCTTTTCTTTGTCTAGTTACTGCACAAATTTAGGTTTTTGTTTTGGGCAGTTTTTCTTTTATAATGTAGGATTTGGCATTCTAAATTTTCTTCTGGGGGCTACTTTAGCTGCACTTCATAATTTTTGGCATGTATGCTTTCATTTTTATCCACCTAAACTATTTTCTTTTAAAAAAAAATATTCTTCCTAAGATTACACTGTCTAATTGCTACATGTTAGCAAATTTTTAAATTTTCTGTTTTTAAACTTAATTTAATTTTAGTTACAAAAGATATTTGTCCTGATTTCAGTGCTTTTAAATTTATTGACATTTTTATGGATTTAAGATGGCAAGTCCTGCACAATGTTTCCTACACACTGGAGTAAAATGTGTATTCTACTCTTTGAGGCAGAATATTCTATATAGTCCTGGAGATTTAGATTTAACCTTGGGAACTATTGCAGCTCCCCGAAGCACATTAAATTTCCCAAGGCACATGACCTCTAAAAGTTACTAGGTGATATTCATTGGCTGTGACCAAGTTTAAAACTAGCCACTGCAGATTTGTGTGCTTTGTTTCAAATTGTACACGGAGATCCTTCTCTACCTTCTCATCAACTTTGGCAGCAAAATGGATTGCCAAAACAAAGGTTGAATCTGCCATGAAGACTGCACATCTTACTATAATTAATCCACAAGAGCCTATATATTGATTAACATTTCCCAATGTTTGTACCCCTACAGGAGCTATATAGCAATAATTGGGAATTATTGAGTGTCCTTGCCTACTTCATTCTCCTCAAAAGTCATTGACTCCATTCCATGGCTTTATTGTGCAGTTATTAAAGGAAGAACACAAGTTTTGCAGATAGTTGGATCATAGCCTAATATTACTGTTACCCCTTTTTCTACTCAAGAGCAAGATTGGCTTTGGCAGTCTTCTAATACTTGGCAGATAGCTTTTGCTAATTTCCCTGGTCAAATGGAAAGCCATTACCTTTATGATAAAATTATTCAGTTTGCTCTTGTGACTACATTTATTTTTCCCAAAATTTTATGTGCTTAACCAATAGTTGGAGCACTAACAATATTTACTGATGGATCAAATTCAGGAAAAGCAGGTTTCTGTAGCCATGCTCATACGGATATAATACAGACATTTTATACTTCTGCACAATGAGCAGAAATACAACCTCTCATTTGTGCTTTAATTCATTTTGCAAATGAACCAATCAATATTTATTCAGATAGTTTACATCCAGTTCGTGTTACAAAAAAATTTGAAACATCTACTACTGGAAACACACAATTGCAAGAGCTATTTAAATTGTTTCAGACTTTAAAAAAAGACAACTCAAATGAGTCACCAACCTTGTTTCATTAGCCATATAAGGACACATTCTAATCTTCCAGATGATTTAGCATCAGGTAATGATAAGATTGATAAACTTGTTGCTGTTTGTGAATGCATATCTTTATATGATTGTGCACAAACCTTACATTCTTTACATCATTAGAATGCTTCTACTTTACATATAAAATTTAATATTCCTGGGAAAAAACTTTCAAATTGTTCATCAAATCTCACAATGTTTTATACATATATATCTTCACCAAATGGGGTTATTCCCATGGTTTATAACCAAATCAGTTATGGCAAATGGATGTAATTCGCATCCCTCAACTTGGCAAAGAGTGTTAAGTTCATGTTATTGTTGATACTTACTCTAGATTTATTTTTGCCACAATCTGTGTAAAAGAAAATACTCAACATGGTATTTCTCACTGTCTAGCTACTTTTGCAGCATAAGGATGTCCTTTACAGATTGAAATTGATAATACTCCAGCTTATACGAATTTTTCTTATCAGCAGTTTTGCCATCAATTTTGTATTGATCATAAATCTGGTATTCTGTAGAAGCCTCAAGGTCCAGTCATTGTAGAATGAACTTATTTATCTATTAAGCTACAGTTACAAAAAAAGGGAGGGATAAGGCCCCACAAAATAACCTTAATAATACTTTCTTTTATTTTTATTTATTTATTTTTTTTCAAATTGTGACTCTGAATTTACCACTGCAGCTGAAAGACACATCTTCCAAGGGAACAGGTTCCTTGGGCCATGTTTGGTGGAAAGATTTACAAACATAGCAACAGAAAGGATCAGATAATGTGGGGTAGAAGTCATGCTTGTGTTTTCCCAGGAGGTGCCTCTCATCCTATTGGGGTATCTGAACATGCTATCAGATATGGAGGACCTAGAACTGAGGTTCAGATGACTGAAGATTGATCCAGATATGTCAGCCCTGACCCCATGCAGGAAGTGAAAGCTACAAAGGAGGAAGAGGACGAATAAGGCCCAGAGAGACTGAATGTGGAATCTACCATCATGGAAACAACTGGAGAATCTAATGTTACAACCTCAACAGATAGTTCGACACAAGGAGGAACTAAGTCTGCAGCCACAATGTTTGTGGCCATATTAGCTCTTTTGAGCTGTCCGATAAATGAGTTCCAGGGAGAAAACAATTGGACATTCCAGACCCACTTTTGGTACACCCAGTGGTATGGACCAGAGAACCCATCCCAGTATTTACCAATGATACTCATGTAATGTGTGGATTTACAGATACACAGATTACACCCATTCCTGTGACTGGATTTAATTATACTGATTACAGTGGACAACTATGTATATATTGGTCCCATGGTAAGCATGCTGACTATCTCAGGGTATCTTTTGAAGAAGAAAATAGCATATGGGGTGTCTAGACTAGCCAATCATACTGGACCCTGGGACTCTAAGCAATATGTCCCAACAGTTATTAAAATGGGACTTTCTCATAAGAAGCCAGTCATTGCCACAGAACGTCTGCCAATACCTTACTGTCCTAATCATTCTGCAATAGAATTTTTCACCTTTCCTAAATTAATAGACTGTGCAAATGTCTTGCTCATACAACAAAAAGATTCTAGAAATAGTGGATTTTTTTAGACTGGTCTCAAAGAATTTACAATAGACAGTCACATAAAGATGTCATGATCCCTGGAGGTTTTGTTGGTAATATCCTAACCTTCAGTGAAGGCGGTATCCCAAAAGATGTTTGGTGCTTAATTGCAGCCTCAGATTTCCTATATTACAATGACAGCTCTATGCCTGAGTTTGTAGGCAGGGGGTGTAAATAGGCTTCCTGGTATGGCCTGCAGGCCTGTGTTCAATATCCTTATGCTTTAATTACTGAAAATGTGAGAGTTAAGAGAAAGGATGATAAATATCTTGTAGCCTGTAAAAAGTGCAATTTACCAAATTCCATCACTAGATATAACAGAGGGATAGGAATATTAATCCTTCACCAGTCTTCCTTTGTCTTACTACCAGTCAAAATTTCAGAGCTATGGCATGCTGATCCTGCTGTTCAGGTTTTATAATAAATGCATGCTCAGTTGACGAGAGTTAAGTGAGCTTTTGAACTCATAATTCTTGATTATGATTTTTTAAATTTTATTCATTTTATTATCACTTCTACAGATACAGCCTCAGTGGCTATATCTCAGAATATTCAACATGCAAATTTTCTTAATAATTTGGCTCAAAATACTTCCAAAGCCCTCAATAATCATAAATATTGATACAAATATTGAACCTATCTTGAATGCCTTAGAAACTTCTGTCATAAATATTGGTAATGAGCTTTCTGCTCTCAAGTTTAAGGAAAGGCTTAAATTCCATCTGACTATGAAGGTCTGTGTTACTGCAGCCAAATATAAGACTTCCCAATGGGATTGGGAAAAGTTTAAATCATCTAATGGACATTTGGCATTGCAAATAATAATAGCCTGGATCTTATGGAGTTACAGCACAACATCCAGGATATTCAAAAAATCAAAATCGATCTTATGGATCCTAACTCTCAAACTGGAAATACTTCAAGAATGGAATGGCTTTAACCCTGGAAACACGCTGAAGCACTCTGCATGATATATTATTGGAATGAGATGTTTGCTACTAGTTCTTTTTTGTATTATGATAATAGTTTGTCACACTCTCAGAACAAGAATCCAGGAACTTGAAATAACAGCTCATCATTTTGTTTTGCAAAGTAAAAAGGGGGAATATCCAGAGTGCCACCCATAAATTACTTGAGGGTCTTCGTTGGGTATGGAGCCATGGAGATTTAGGTCTAACCTTGGGAAATATGCAAATATCTGCAGAGTGCACTAGATTGCCCAAAGCACATGACCGTCTTGTAGCTCTGGAGCTGGGCATAACCCATTGGGAACTGTAAAGCCCACCTTCTACCTTACTTGGCAAAGAACATTCTATGGAAAACGTTTGATATTCCCTCATATAAATAAAGCAAACAGGGGCTGCATTTTGCTCTTTTGAGTGTGGAAGCTTCGTCCCTAAGATCAGCTAGTCCATCGCACTCCAGCTTTTAAAATTACTTTCTGTATCTGTGGGTTTTTCCCCCTGCTTCACCTTTCTTAGCTTTCGTTTTGCAGCCAGACCATTCCAGCAAGAGGAACTCTATTTTTATCACTTGCAGTTTTGAATTCATAATCCTCTTGCCTCAGTCTATGGAGTCACTGAACCACTGTGGTGGGCTCTTGATTGCTACTTTTATATTTTTTATATTTATTTTTGTTCTCATCCCTTCTTTGTTTTGGAATATAAAGTGAATCTGATGTAGACAGCAGAATAATTTTGTTGGATTCTAGGTCTTATACCCAAGGGTGTAAAACTGGGCTACATCCCCAGCCACTTTTTAATATCATTATATTTGATTTTCAGACAGTGTTAGGCTAAGTTGCTGATGGCAGCATCTAACTTGTCATGCCCTAGCCTCAGTCTCACAAGTAGCTTAGTGACAGCATTGTGCCACTGTGCCCAGATGATGATGACTTAGACAGGCTCTCCATAAGTCACCAAGTTTGCCCTCAAACTTGAAATCCTCTTACCTCAGCCTCCTGTTTCCAGAGTCACAGATGTGTGCTACATACCCAACTTTATCAATATATTTTCTAAAATTGGAACAAATTGGATCTATATTAAGTAATAGTCATGAAAAATATAATAGGAATGAAGAAAATGCTTCTTCTATGTTGCCACTTGTTTTCTACCTATATGTTTTTGGTTCATCAATTTCACATTATTTCATATTAATGATTCATTTTTCTTCTGTACCATTTTTATTTTATTTTCTTCTTTTTGCACATTGTAAAGTTTTTATTTAGTGATTGTTCTGCGAGCTCTGACATCTTAAATTTATGACAATCAGTTTTTATTCATGCCAAATTAGTTTCAAATGTATAGAAAAGTTTTGCTAATCTTACAGATTTGTCCCTGAGTCCTGGTTTTTATCTTTGTCATAGGCTATAACTTCATGCATTGTGTGTCTTCTATGGCTTGGATAGCATTTGTCACCAAACAAACTTATGTTTTGGATACTTGGGCCTCATTGTGGTAGCACTGAGGCAGGGGATCCTTTCAAATGTGCTGTCTACTAGGCATTAATTAAGTCACTGGGGACACCACCCTCAGGAGGAATGGACGCTAGTCTCTTGGAATGAGTTTTTGAGAAAATGAGTTGTTATGAAATATCAAGACTGCCCCTCTCTGCTCTGTGGCTCATATTGTTCCATATGATTTTTCCTCTTCCACTTGTCCCTATTCTGATGACAGTCACCATGCTGGAGAAGAGCAAAGTGGGTACTCCCCAGAAACCAAGAGGATGGCATCCCTTTATCTTGGTCTCTCAGACTCTAAAATTCTGACCTAAATGACTTTTTATTCACAAAATACTCAGCCTTAAGTATTTCCTGATAGCAATGAAAAATGGAGTCTTGTAGTCATTCAGCATCAATGTTTGTTTGGTTCTAAGTGTTATTTTCATGTTATAAGTGTTATTTTTGTCTTCTAAGTGTTACATTTGCACTCATTTATTTTATTTTTTAAATTTTATTTTTTAAATACAGTGGAATACATTGAAATTCTTATTACACATATAGAGTACAATTTTTTACACTTATATTTTTGAAACACATAGAAACGTGTTAGAAACTAAATACTCCATTGTTCTGGCTATATTTAGCTACCATATTGAGCTACTGACCTATAACTACCACTATTTATCATTATTTTATGTTGGCTCAAGGTTATGTCTTTTTTCATTTCCTTTAACCTTGATGGCTCTATTGGCATTTCTCGAAGTGTTGTTTACTCACCACAAACATTTCCTTGTACAAATCTCCCCTTATCTTTTAAAGCAGAGTTTTGCAAGGTATAAAATTATTGATGTTTAAAAAACAAGTTCCATCATGTCCTCCCAATGCCTTCCAGTTTCTTATATTCTCTAGGAAAATCCACTAATGCTGTCTTGTTCATGATCAACTGTTTCTCTCTGACCACTCACAAGATTGCCTCTTGGTATTTGTTTTTCAGAAATTGGACTATCATAGTTCCTCTTATCTATGGTTTCCCTTTCTGTAAGCTATAGACAATTCCAGAATGAACAACTCATGAGTTTTAAATTGCAAAGTGTTATGAGTAGCATGATGCAATCTCACCCCACCCACCCCAGCCCTTCAGGTGCATGAGTCTCTGCATTCTCCAGAAGTTTCCCAGTTGATGTACTTTTTTTCAAATACCTTCCTGTTAGTTGTTAGTTGCCATCTTTGTTGAGAGACTGACTGTCATGCTGGACTTGTGTAGAAGAGAACATCTCTCCAATTACTCATGCACCACATTCTGTTTGTGCCCATGTTGCATTGTTAGCACTTGGAGCCTTAGAAGACACACCTTGACCCTCTCCTAATGAAAAAACATGATTTCCCATGAGGCTCTGACCCAAGATGTTGAGATGTGTTTAATAAGTTTAGGATGAACCTCTTTCACAAATAACCTCAAGAGAAAGTACTAGTGACTAGGAAGTCTATTCTACTTCATTGTAATGCTAAAATGTCCACCAGGAAGGAAGTTGAACCTCGTTTCCATAGTATATGTTTGTATGCCAAAGTGTACTTTAAGAATGACTCATGTGTAAACAGGGCAGTCCAGTGTATGCCTAACTCCCAGGTTTGAACCTGATCTCATCTGACAACACAAGGTATCCCCTCCCCCCAATGCCATCATGATCTGTGGGGTATGGTATCAGTGCCTGGGCATAATGAGGAGCCAGTGGAGTTCTTTGTTCTCTCCAAAAGAAAAATGCTATAGTCATCATCCATGGAAGAATTTAAGCCTCATTCTCATACCATGTAATGCATGCAGTAGCACATATTTTTCGTGATCCTGGGCTAACATTTTGCAACCTGTACTGAATACTAGGCTGTGATAGTTTGAAAGTTTCTTAGAAGGAATTTTGGTGGTCAATTCTGCTCATTATTTATTTAATTATTTTTGACAACAGGGATTGAACCCAGGGCTACTTAACAACTGAGCCCCATCCCCAGCCCCCTCTTTTAAAAAAATATATAGTTTCTTTAGAGCCAGGGTCTCACTGGGTTGCTTAGTCCTGACTAAGTTTCTGAGGCTGACTTTGAATTCATAATTCTCCTCCCTCAGCCTCCCAAGTTGCTGAGATCATGGGCATGCACCACTCTGCCTGGCTCAGTTAATTTTGCTTAATGATGAAAATAATGATTGTTTTTGATTATAAGGATTGAAGTGAAGAAGTCAGAGAAGTTGTTCCACCACCAGTTTAAGCCACAGCTTGTAAGTGTCTGTACCAGTACTGGAGGAGAAGAGAGTTACAGAGAAACTTCCATGTGCCGTTGATTCCAAGTATTAGAATGGATAGCTGGCCAAGGAAAAGAAGTCAATGGCCATTTTAAAGTTCTTGGTGAGAAAATGTGAGAACCCAGATTAAAAAACAAGTTTGTGGGAGGAGAAAAATGAAGACTGAGTCCAGCAGTGGAGATGTCTTGCAGTTTTCATTCAGCATAGGTGAGTGACTGGTTCCAGAACAGCAATCCACAGAGAATTGCAAAGTGCATTAATTTATGTATACAGTTTGCAGACAGCCTGCTCACCTCCTCCTGTAATTTAAATAATCTCTAGATTACTAATGAAATTTGCTACAGGGATGGGGCTGGGGCTCAGTGGCATAGGGCTCACCTAGCACTTGTGAGGCACTGGGTTTGATCCTCAGCACCACATAAAAAAATAAATAAGCAGAAAAAATTATTGTGTTCTTCTACAACTAAGAATATTTAAAAAACACCGATACAAAGTAACCACTATGTAAGTAGCCTTTATACCATTGTCATTGCTTGAAAGAAAGTCTGCACATTTATTTGGAACATGATCAAATTATTTTCAAATCCTTCCCATCCACCAGGGTTTGAGACCTTGGGTGCAGAATACATGCATATGGCCACAGGTATTTCCAATCCCTGGAGAACACCCAGGGAAGATTGTCTAGAAAAGGGTTAGAAATATGTTGTAGGAATTTCAATAACATCTGGACCAGAGAGACAGGCAAGTAGAGGGTCAGAGATGATACCTGGGAAAGCAGGGAGTGACAGGCAGTGTCGTGAGTGTTGGGGTGGCAAAGAGGACAGGCAGGACCTCTGGAGACACAGGGGCAGTGGGCAGATGTTGAGACGGGGAAACACTGAATGCTTGGGGAAGCAGATGGAGAAAAAAGTCGTCACTGTTAATAAAATAAAAAAAAAAAAATAGGGACAGAATAGATTTAGAAGCTCAGGAAGTCTTGACCTTCAAACTCCTCCTCCATTCCAGAAGATTGCATTCCCCTTTCTGAGCAGAACACACAGTGTGTTTTTGTTTATTTGTTTGTCTTTTAGAAAACTGGTAAAAGCATTCACTGGTTTTGAAAAATGATTTATGGCCCATGAATAAGGTTTTCTCAAGTTTCTGGTTGCACAGTATTGGTCTCTATGTTTTTTCATTTCCCATGAATATCTATCACCTGGCCTACCAGTGGATACTAAACTTTATAAGCCCATGATTGTATTTTTAAAATGCAAAGTTATTAGGGAACTCTATGGGATTATACATAATTGGTTCTCAAAGAAGCAGCTCATCCCTGCCTTGGTCTATCTGTCCATCTGTCTGTCTATCTATTTATTTTCAGTGCTTGTGGTGGCTCTACCACTCAACTACATATTGATAGTGATGGATGTGTAGCATGCATATGTGATTGATGGGATCATGCAGGTCAGGGAGTCATTCTATGAACTTGGTCCACTGTGCAGACCCCCACTTTTCTTTTAGAAAAGTAATTTATCTATAGCCCTGCCTGGACCAAATCAATGTGCCATATTCCATTCCTTAGCCAACAACCTGTGATTTCTGTGAGCAGTGATTTCTTCTCTGCTAGTGAGAACACAAGTTACCCTAGAGGGGACAAGTTTTGGGACACTTTCACAGACCATATTGCAGAACTCAAGGAGATAGGATGATTGCATCTAACCATCAATTATGTCGGAACCATTCCAGACTAGCCTGGGCCAAAGCGACCTAGAGTTGTCCTGGATCTTTGGCATATCAACTTCCTGTTCCTGTCACTAGTGTGCATCTTCTAACTACTATTTCAGACACATCCCTCACTCTATCACATATTAGTTTATTTAAACACATATGGAAGGTAAAGAAGGACACTTTCAATCAGGAGTGTCCTCTCAGAGAGTATGATGTGCCTCTATTTTTTAATGGGGCTAGAAAAGTTCCAATGAGAACTGGTCAGTGCAAACCAGGTGACTTAAGAGTTGCATTTATACATTTAGAATATCATCCTAAACTTTACATAATATATTTTTTTCTATTGATTTCTTAAAAACTAAATGACAGCAGAATGCATTATAATTCTTATTACACATATTCAGCACAATTTTTCATACCTCTGTTTGTATATACAGTATGTTGACACCAATTTGTATCTTCACACATGTACTTTGGATGATGATGTCCATCACATTCCACCATCCTTGCTAATCCCCTGCACTCTCCCTTCCCCTCCCACCCCTCTTCCCTATCTAGAATTCATCTATTCCTCCCATGGTCCCTCTCTCTTCCCCACTATAGTCAGCCCCCTTATATCAGAGAAAACATTTGGCATTTTTTGGGGGGATTGGCTAACTTCACTTAGTATTATCTTCTCCAACGCCATCCATTTACCTGCAAATGCCATGTTTTTATTTTCTTTTGTTACTGAGTAAAATTCCATTGTGTATATATAACACATATGTTTTAATCCATGCATCCACTGAAAGGCATCAATGTTGGCTCCACAGTTTAGCTTTTGTGAATTGTGTTGCTATAAACATTGATGTGGCTGTGTCCCTCTAGGTTGCTGTTTTTATGTCCTATGGATTTAGACTGAGGAGAGGGATAGCTGGGTCAAATTTTGGATCCATTCCCAGATTTCCAAGGAATCTCCATACTGCTTTCCATATTGGCTGCACCAATTTGCAGTCCCACCAGAAATGTATGAGTATACCTTTTCCTCACATTTTCACCAACACTTGTTTTTGTTTGTCTTCATAATAGCTGCCATAATAAAACTTTTATTACAGTAAAATTCACACACACACACACACACACACACACACACACATACATATACAAACTCAGGTTTTGCTTTGTTGTCTCTGGAAAAGACCATGTGGAGTAGGAACCTACAAATATGATGTCATCCTACTGCCAGTTAAGAACTAGGAATTGGTCCATAGGTAGAATTCTGGAATCGCCCACAGCATCTCCCATAAACTTGAGGAGAAAAGGGGGTGTGAGGCCTAGAGATATCAGAGAAGCCTCACTGTTTTCCTCCCCTACCAATTGATAGTGATTTCTGGGCCAATATAATATGCTCTACTTTGATTATATTTTATGTATTATCTAAAATTCTCTCTTGCCTTTTTTTACTTTTATTTTTAAATCTGATCTTTATTTTTAAAAATACTTTTTAGTTGGACAGGATACCTTTGTTTTATATATTTCTTTTTAATGTGGTGCTGAGGATCAAACCCAGTGCCTCACAGGTGCTAGGCAGGTGCTCTGTCACTGAGCCACAACCCCAGTCCCTTGTTTTTAATTTCAAATTTTGTGGGAATTCCTGCATTATGGTGATTTATGAACCTTCTCCTTTGAGGTTCATTGTAACTTTCTTCTTGTATCCCAGCATTTCTGCCCCAACCATACATATTCCACAGTTCTTTATGGACCTCAAGTGTTGCTAGAGGGACAACTAAATGATCATTTAGTTATCAAAGCAAATAGGGCAGTGTTTTCAGGATGGAAGTCTTAAGAGAATATGCATTATTATATTTCTATTTTTACTTTTGTATTTAGCCATGGACTCATATGGTTTTTGCAGTGATCCACAAATGTGGTCCACAAACAAGCAGATTTCAGAAACTTTTCATGTTGACTGCTATTTTAAAATGTTTGCTTTCTGATTGACGCACATTGGACCAAGGGTAAATATTAAGATGCTTTTAAAGTGCTCATAAATTTTCCTGGCTGGAGTATTACAGAGGTTTTGCCAGTTTTCTTGCCACTTTGTTTATCTCATTGGTGTGGAAAAACCTCTCAGGTACAAGGAATGCACCCCAGAGACACGTTCCTACAGCTAGCCACCCACAAACCCCCATACCCACTGATCCAATTCTCCATCCCCCATTAATCGGGTATCAAGTGCTGTTGGATTGTTAATTATTGGGTAATACCCAATGTTTTGTCCCAAGGAGCCCAAGGTCTAACTTGTTGGTTATTGAAACCACTGGGTTGGTTATTCACTTTTCCTTGCCTCTGAAGACAAATCTGAGCTCCATTCAAGGACCTATATCTAGTGACACTGTTACCTTAGTAAAATTTCTCGTTTTGTTTAAGAAAACTAATAGCAAGAATAATTTCCCTCATGTGGGAAGGAGGGATTCTTGCCCTAAAGTGTCCCCAGTTGTTTCCCTCTTCTCACCCACATAATCTTCTTATCCTGGGCAAGACAACTGTGTCCTGCTCATCCCAGGAATCCTGGTCATGTCCCTTCACCTTGTACGTCTTCCTTCAAGAGAAATATTCCCATTTCATAAATGCAGCAAAACTGGTCCCCCAAATACCTGGGCTGCTGTTACTGAGAAGCAAAAGTTAAAAATACTGAAATGGGGGGGGCTGGGACTCAGCCATAGAGTGCTCGCCTAGCATGTGAGAGTCACTGCGTTCCATCCTCAGCACTACAGAAAAATAAATGAATGGAATAAAGGTATTGGGTCTGACTCCAAGTAGAAAAAAATATTTTAAAATATAAATACTGAAAAGGCAACATATCTAGCAACTAGGGAAATGAAAATTAAAACTGCACTGAGCTTCTCTTTCACTCCAGTTAGAATGGCAATTATCAGGAATACAGTAACAATAAATTGGGGGGATATGGATGACAGGGAATGCTCACACCTTGTTGGTAAAACTGCACATTGGTGCAACTCCTCGAGAAAGCAGGATGGAGACTCCTCAAGAAACTAGGACTGAAACCACCATCAGAGTCAGTTATCCCACTCCTCAGCATAAACCAGAGGATTTAAAATCAACATACTACAGGGACACAGCCACAACAATGTTTATAATAGCCCAACTCACAATAGCTAATCTATGGAGTCAGCCTAAATGCCCATCAACAGATGAGTAGATAAAGAAATTGTGGTATATATACACGGTGGAATATTACTCAGCTTTAAAAAAAGGATGACTTCATAACATTGGACAGAAAATGAATGGATCTGGAGATTATCATGCTAAAGTAAAATAAGGCAATTCCCCAAAACCAAAGGTCACATATTTTTTCTGACATGTGTTATCTACATCACAAGGAAGGTGGGGGGCAAGAAGAGAAGTTCAGTAGAGGAGGCAAAGGGGAGCAACAGGAATGGGGGGAGATAAGAACAGGAAAGACAATAGCATGAATTGACCATAATGTTCCTATTTAAATATATGAAAATACCTAAGTGAATTGGCCCATCTTGCCCATCCAAATGAATGGGGTCCTATTGAGAATAAAGTATATTTTATGTTTGGATAACTTTATTAAATTGGACTCTATGAACATGTATATCTAAGAAGAACTAATAAAATAGAAAAAGATAAAAAGTACTGAAAAGGACCATGGGACCAAATTGATAGCATCTTAGCTGGATGATGAAATGTCTTCAAGTACATTCCAGAATTTTCTAAACTGCTCCCCCAATGAATGCTGCCAAAGGTGTAGCCTGAAGGGAAGGTGGAGGTTCAGGGCACTGTATGGAGAAGAAAGGATCCCCCTCCCGCATTCATCTGCAGGTGCAGGGGTCTGAGAGGGCAGGTAACCTTGAGGCCTCCAAGGTTAACTAAGGCACAGAGGAGCAGGGTGCATTTGAGTATATGGAGTTATTTACCAAATTAGGACCTGGAATTGGCTTTCCTGGACTCCCAATCAAACGCAAATTGTTTTTCCTTAATGAGAGAGACCCTTGAGCCCCCCTTAACAGAAAGTCTTCTCTGTATTATGTGACTTTTTGCACCACTAAATTGGGGGGACAAGACCAGAGCTCTCTTTGGAAACACATTGACTTTGTTTACATCAAGACAATCAGGTAGGGTCAGTCTTTTGTTTGTTTGTTTGTTGTTTCTTTTTTCTTGTCAAGTGCAGAATATTCAGCTGATACTAAGGATGCACATCTGGCAAGGGGGTCTCTGGTTTTAGGAGGAGGCAGGATCCCATTGCCTGGGATCCAGGGGACTGGCAGTAACCAGGGAGATCACCCAGGGTGGCCTTGATCTGTGCAAGGCTGTTATCATGTGGCCACCGCAGGTATTTCTCTCAAAAAGAATGAAAGAAAAAAAAAAGTGGCTCAAGCCTGTCATTCCAGTGGCTGGGGAGGTTGAGGCAGGAGGATGGCGAATTCAAAGCCAGCCTCAGCAAAATCAAGGTGCTAAGCAACCCAGAGAGACCCTATCTCTAAATAAGATTCAAAGTAGGGCTGGGAAAGGGGCTCAGAGGTCGAGTCCTCTGAATTCAACCCCAGGTCACCAGAGAGTGCGGGAGCCCTGGTGCAGCTGGGGTTTACCCAGGTCTGTGCTCTGGGGGTCTCTTCTTTGCTCATCTCTTTATTCTGCCTCCAGCCTCAATGTGGACTTGAGATAGATTCAACACAGCTGGAGGAACATCAGCTCTCACACTGCCAACTGGGTGCTAAACTCCTCCAGGGCGCCTGCCAGGCCCCCAGTGAGCCTCCACCAGCGCTGGCTGTGATGCACTGGGCAGTTCCCAAAGGGTCGAAAAGGCCAGTTCTGCTTGGAGAATTTTGCACAGATAAACAGAGGACAAGTCAGCACCCCGAAGACGCTTTGGGTAGGAGGAGCCCCAGGTGGTGAAACTTTCAAGAAATGACTTCAATTCCCTAACATCAAAACCCAACAGAACTTAGAATTCTGGTCACCCTAACCCTAACCCAATTCCCAGACCTCAAAAACAAAAGAAAAAAGAAAAAAGCTGTACCCAAATCCTGCCATTCTGGTTTCCTCCTTGCCTGGAGCAGATATCACCCCCTGTCACTCAAAAAGAAGGCTCCTTGGGCTCAGACTGCAGAGAGTGGGGACTGACAGACGCCCTGTCCAATCAGAAGCCCCATTGCTAAGCGCTGTCCAATCCTGAGTGCAGCCAGCGGGCCTCCACGCTCAGGATCGGATTTATTTCTCCAGGATTCCTTCAGTTGGACTCCAGGCTTTGCTCTGTGTCCGGGATCCCCTGTGGCCCTGCCACACAGGGGCTGAAGCTCTCCAGGCAGGCTTGGCTGCTGGGCACCAGAAAATGGTGAGTGTGCAGTGGCACCTGGTGCCTGGTCAGGGAGGCTTGGGAGGGAGGGGAGCCCGTCTGGCTGGACCCTCTGTAGAGGGAATCCGAGCTGGCCTTCCCTGACTCTGGGTATTCTCTGCGTCTGCAGGCCTGAGCCCCTTGGGGACAGCGCCCCTCAGTCCGACTGGCCAGCCAGGTGAGGAGCATGACAGTGGCGGAGACCCCTCGCAGCCTCCCCATCCCCTGGGGCAGCCTCAGCCCCTGCTCCAATCCTGTCTGGCAGGTGAGTGCGGCTGCCTGACTTCTTCCTGGGTTGTGGTGATTGACTGGTGGGACCCGTAGAAGGATCCAATCTGCAAGCCTGTTGATGGCATACACCTAGCATCCCAGCAGCTGGGGGCAGGGTTGGAGGTTGATGCAAGAGGATTTCGAGGTCAAGGAGGCACTTAGACTCAGGGAGACCCTGCCTCTAAATAAAATGCAAAATAGAGCTGGGGATGGGGCTCAGTGGTCCAGGGCCCCTGAGGTCAATGCCCGGTACCAAAAAAAGAAAAAATAAATAAATAAATCTCCACCATTTTCCTGCAGGATGGGAGCTGCTGTGTACAGGGACCTCCCTTATTCCTACGCTAATTTTGTGGAGTTTATTTTTCTATTTTTTGCTTTGGTAGTTAGCTGAGTGGTAAAGCACCCTTCTGTTATGTGCCTGGTAGTTTTAAATTTTCATTCTGACCGCAGGTCTAGCGAAGTTGCTGAGGTTGGCCTGGTTAGAGTTTTATTGACAATGACTTTTCCATTGCAATTAAGTGTATGATTTTCACATCCTTGTGGGTTTGTGGGTGGACTTTGTTGACATCATGATTCCTTGATGACAATTATAACAAAACAACTTCCCAATGCACATGTTAGGTAATTATAGGTAATTACTACTTTTTTTTTTTTTTTTTTTTTTTTTTTTTTGCTCTTACAATTTTTTACTCTTATATTTCAAAAATTTTTTGGTTAAGTTTACATATATTTAACTTTGTGGATGAATTTTAGGCCTGGATGCCTCCATTAAGAGTAAAGCATGCTGGATTGTTTATTAGTGCACCATAGTTATACATAACACCACATGCATATGGCACCCATGTAAAACTTACCCATGGTATTTTATACTATTTTAAGCTGAATGTACCATGACTATTAATGTATTATTCTGGTCCTATGAACTGATTTCACCAAGTCACTGTGGTGAGGGACTTTTATGTGTCTTTAATAGCAAAACAGTTTCCACAAATAGTTAAGAAGCACTTAAACTCCTTGAGTTTATTGGAATTCTTTTGTTTCCTATCTTCATTGATATGATTTAATTTTATTTTGAATTTCTTGGATTTCTAAAGATATTGAATTCTTTTTATTCTTATTATTGAACACATGGGTGTCTCCTGTGCAAATTGGCAGCTCAAGTCTCCTCCCTGAATTTCATCTGTGGTGGATTTCAGGGTGTCCTGACCAAGAGAATCACCACTCCCTGTGCCCTTTCTCCACCCAAGATGGCTGGGATCTGCAGAGGTCTCAGGATTTTCTTCCCCTGGAGCTTTCGTTTCTTTTGCGGGGGCACAGGGGCATAGTGGATTGAATGAAGAGGTCCTTTCCCATGGAGCTACATCCCTCATACTTTTTATCATTTGTCACGACCCCTTGCCCGCAAGGAAGACGCAACTCAGGAATCTTCTTTCAGCAGTTTATTCAGGTCCTTGATATTTCTTCTTCCACCTCTCGGATGCCCCTCCCAGCCTTAATAAAGCATCTCAAGCCCCAATGCAAAGCTGCCACGTGGAGCTTTCTCATAGGGTGGTGAAAAATCATGTGCCAACTCTCCCAAATAAGGAGTTGTTTGTCACAGACCACAGCGGAGCCAGCGCCATCTTGTAATGGCGACCATAGTCTGCAGAAACGGCAGAAGCGGCTCACCACAGTTCCCCCTTTTCTGTTTTCTTAAAACAATACAGGCGAGAGTAGAGGTCCTATCCCACTGTGCAGAAGTGGCTGCATAGTATGACTCAGTCCTAAGGAGGGCCCTTCCCCAGATCTGGGCCATATCAGCCGACGCCTTTTTTCGTGGGGCGGGGCGGGGACGCGTCTAACCCGCATGCAATAGGACATGCTCTCCTTGAGGTCCATGTCAAGGATCACTCAAGTGCAGTGCCTTGCCTCGCATCCTGTATCGTGACGATGGTGGACGAAGGGGGATAGCTGAGGCTGAACCGTGGCTGTTTATAATGACAAACAAGTTGACAGCACCCTGAAAGAAAGGCACGGACTTCAAGACGATAGAAAAGCACTAGTGTGGAAACCCATCTGCGTGCAATGGCAGTAAGACCGGCAGAGTGCAAGGGCTTTCCAACACTAAGAGAATAACAAGGAAAGTCATGTCGATCCCAGTGCAATGTTATAATAACTTGGGGTGTAACGACCATGTCAAAGGTTTACTGCTTAAGATGCGCAAGCCAGACTTGAGGTGAGTTGCCATTTTCTAAAGCTGCAAGAGCTTGTATGATCATAGCCTTATCGTGAGCACTGCGGGCCTTAAGGCGACAGAGAAACCACAAACAGAGGAACATACCAAAGCAACACATTGCACCAAAAATGCCTACCCCCACCCACTCTTTGAAGAAGGAAAAAGCAGAAGATATCCAATCGGTGAATTGACCCAAAGTCACGGGATCGACACGGGTACTGTTCAAGACAGCTATCTGGGTTAGTTGAGACTGGATCATGTCTTCCGCTGCCATGGACCAATTTCCGGCCAAATATTTGCCAATGATGCGGGAGGCATTCCTGGAATCATTAAATCTGACAGAGGTTATGCATAAATGTGCACGTTGGTCAACACAACCCAAAAGCACCAAGTCAGCCAATTCTTCTACCTGAGCTTGGAGTAAATCTATTCTTTGGTTTGCAGCTAAAATCCCTGACAAAATATGTTGATTAATTGTATTTTGGGATTCAAGTATGGTGGAAGTTTGTTGAACAACTTGATTAATGGTGGCAGCAGTTTGTACTTGACTGGCCATGGCCACTGCGGCCGTACCCGCTGCAGCAGCAGAAACTGCCACAGCTGTCACTATAGCTGCTGTAATTCCAAAATCCCTGCGGACTCTAAGTAGCTCAACAATGGCGAATTTATCTGGGTCCGCAGTGACTGGGATTGGGACAAAAGTTGGAATTTTCATAACCACTGCTACAGTCCAAGAACCATTCCAACACTCAGATAAGAGACAGGTAACACTAGAACAATCCAGCATCCCCGACGAGGTGTCATTAGCCAAAAGGAGCAAGAACGGGGATTGGATGCAGACCATTGCAGGGGGCAATGTGGCATTATATAGCAAAGAGTTGAACGAAACAGATGTAAGTCTATTACCTCGTTCACTTTCCCTAACAGTGCCAGAAACATTAGCCAGCCAGCTTTTGGCTCCCAGCAATTGAGCCAATGCAGAAATATCGGCTGAAGCCCCCTTCTCATTGGAAATCAGCCATTGAAACCAGGACCAACCTACTCCTGTAGAGGAGTTGGCACTGTTATTAAAGTTATAAACATACCTCTTAAGAGAGGGGGAAAAGGAGAAACCTTTAGCAACTTGATGTTTCTCCCAAGAATGATCCTGACAAGGCGTAAATGTTGGAGGGAAACCAAGATTAGGGGTACAGTAAGGAGAGGCCTTGAAATGAGTGGCATTGTAAGTACTATTAGAAGAAGGAGGCACTGGGATTAGTACCTTGGAGATAATAGCCAAGGTAGTTATGTTTAAAGCAGAGCTATTTGCGGGGGTCCCTGAACCTGATTGCTTCCCTGAAACTAATTGGCTCAGTACGGCACTGATAATGCTCCCTGAGACCTGACTGGACCGCAATGGGTCCTCCCAGTTAGTCAAATTTTTGGTCTTAAGGCTAATGCAATTAGCGTTTCCAAGGCTGAAACAGAAAACTCCTGTGAGATTAACTTGAGATTGATTAAAAATGCTCTCCATGTCCCCTCTAGGAGAGGCACAGGGAGCAGACTTCTCACATGAGGTAGAGAAAAGAGTGGGGAGGACACTAGAATTACCATGAACCGGCATCGGCATTGGCCAAGCCCGTGCCACTGCCCACCACTGCATTGGTGTCGTCTGTGCCATCGGCACCAGCACCAGAACCAGAGCACGTAGCAGAATGAAGATCCTCATCATGGGATTGCTCATCTTGTTGCTGGTCGGTTGATGTCAAGACTCTTCTTGTCAGGCGTTCAGGGACCCACAACGGTTCCGTGCGATCCTGGGGAAAAACACATACAGATCCTCGCGCCCATGTCAGCACGGGGTCGGGGCCGTTCCATTGGCCCGTAAGAACATCCTTCCACTTAACATAGCCAATCACAGAGGGCTGAGGGGACACATGTCTATCAGCCACAGAGCGACCATGAATATCCAAATTCAAAAAATTAATGGTAAAGAGAGCTAAGGACAGGCGTTCTTTAGGAGTGTGTTCAGCTCCTATTCCCCCTTTTTGTTTTTGTAAAGTTTCCTTTAAGGTGCGATGAGCACGCTCAACAATGCCTTGTCCTTGAGGATTGTAAGGCAGACCGTGAGTAAGTTGCACTCCCATGGCAGAACAAAAGGATGTAAATTGTCTGCCAGTATAAGCAGGTCCATTATCAGTCTTAAGGGATGCAGGAGCACCCCATGCTGCCCATGCTTCTAGGCAATGAGTAATAACATTACGTGCCTTTTCTCCCGATAGAGCAGAAGCATGAATAACTCCAGAGCACGTATCAACAGAAACATGTACATACTTGAGGTTACCAAAGTCAGGTATGTGCGTCACATCCATTTGCCAGACAACCAATGGCTTCAATCCCTGTGGGTTCACTCCATAAGTAGGGGGACGAAGAAATGTGACACAATGAGGACATTGTAATACTATCTGACGAGCATCCACTCTTGAAATGGAAAAACGCCTGTGCAGCATTAAAGCATTAACATGGAAATTCTGGTGAAAAAATTTAGCCCCCTCTAAGGAGGAAGCCAAGCATATCAACTGGCCTCTAGTGGCTGAGTCCGCACAGGCATTACCCTGTGATAACGGACCAGGAAGAGAGGTGTGAGCCCGGATGTGCATTGGATAAAAAGGAGCAGTGAGGCTACAGATAAGCTGTTGAAGCTGATTAAAGTAAGCAGATACATTATGGGCATTACTAATAGCTCCCACGGCCTCCAGGACTTTGAGTGCTTGTACCACATAAATGGAGTCCGAAATAAGATTAAAAGGAAAAGAACACTGTTTAAAAACCTCAATAACAATTTGCAGTTCCACCCATTGTGGATTTCCAGGAGCAAATTGATGCTGAACAGGGGGAGAATCATTAATTACATAAGCTCCCATTCCAGACATGGAACCATCAGTAAAAATATTAACAGCCCCCGGAATTGGATTGGGTGAAGTTACCTTAGGGAAAATGATGGGATGTTCTTTAACAAAATGGAGTAATGGATGGGAAGGGTAATGATTATCAATATCCCCTTGAAACGAGCAACATAGAATAGCCCAGTTGTCTAGAGTAGCACACAAAACATTAAGTTGAGCCTTAGTATAGGGTAGAATAAGAGAAGAAGGTGATTGTCTGAAAAATTGAATGCTTTGTTGAATCCCTTTAAGTGCTAACGCTGCAACAGCATCAGGATAGTATTCTAAGGATTTTCCTGGGGATATATGTGGGTGGATCCATAGTAAAGGCCCATCTTGCCACAGTACTCCAGTAGGCTGCCGCATAGTGGCAAGCACACATAACTGGAAAGGTTTATTACTCTGGAGCCTGCATAGAGTAGCATGTTGTATAGCTTCTTCTACTGTTATAAGGGCCGCTCTAGCCTCTTTGGTGAGGCTACGAGGAGAAGCAAGATCTGGATCACCCTTAAGGGTAGCATACAAAGGCTGGAGAACACCATTAGGAATATGTAAATATCCCCTTATCCAATTAATATCTCCCAGCATTTTTTGAAAATCATTTAGAGTTTTTAGATCCTGAGTTCTTATGGTGATTTTTTGTGGTTTTAATTTGTCATACCCAATTATCGCTCCCAAATACTCAATAGAATTCCCCGTTTGAACCTTTTCAGGTGCAATATGTAGCCCATATTGAGCTACAGCTTTACTAATTCTTTATAGGCCTCATTAACTGTCTGCTCTAACTTAGCGGCCAATAACACATCATCCATATAATGAATGATCTTGATGGAGGAATACTTATGTCTGAGAGGTGCGAGTGCCTTCCCCACATACATCTGGCACATCGTGGGACTATTAGCCATTCCCTGCGGCAACACTACCCACTCAAACCTTAGATCTGGTTCCTCGTGGTTACACGAGGGAAGGGTGAAGGCAAAACGCTGTGAGTCTTTAAGATGCAAAGGAATAGAAAAGAAACAGTCTTTAATGTCAATAGCAATAATATGCCAGCCCTGAGGAACAGAGGAGAGCAGAGGCAGCCCTCTTTGAATGGGCCCCATAAGTTGCATTTGAGCATTAACTGCTCGTAAATCATGCAGTAGGCGCCACTTTCCTGATTTTTTCCTAATAACAAATATGGGAGTATTCCATGGAGAAGTAGAAGGTTGGATGTGACCCAAGTCAAGTTGTTCTTTGACTAGGTCATGGGCTGCTGCCAATTTAACCGAGGGAAGAGGCCACTGAGGCACCCAAACAGGCTCCTCGGTGAGCCATGTTATGGGTATTTGAGCCCCAGTGGCCCCTAGGAAAAACCCAGACCAAATCTATTAAGCTTTTGATGACCTTGCACAGGATGCCTACGCCCCTGTAGGTGTTTTCCTAGTCCTAGACCTGGCCTATACCCCATATTTTGCATAATCTGTTGAGACACTGGGGAATAGTCATTACTAAGAGTGAACCCCATGTCTTTCATCAGATCACGGCCCCATAAAGAGATAGGTAAATCAAGTACATAAGGCTGAAAGGTGCCATTGTGTCCTTCTGGGTCCTTCCAAGATAGATGTCTACAGCTGATTTGAGGGGCTTGGGCATATCCAAGTCCTCTCAGGGATTGATCAGAAGTCTGCATTGGCCATCCCTTAGACCAGTCCTTAAGGGCTATGATACTACGGTCTGCTCCTGTATCCAGCAATCCCACAATAGATTTACCTTCTATGCTTAATTCCAAAGTGGGGCGATTGCTCATATCCAGTGATAAATAAGCACAATTCCCTCTGGTGGTACCAGCAGGGAAGTGATTATGTAAGCTAGGCAAAATTAGTAATTGAGCAATCCGATCCCCTGGGGAGATAGACACAATGCCCCTTGGAGCCTCCACCATAACTTTTACTGCCCCTACAGTATCAGGGCTAATGACTCCAGGAAAGACATGAAGACCTTGTAAGATAGAGGATGCACGTCCAATTAGCAAACCTACAGTGCCAGGTGGTAAAGGCCCTTTGAACTCAGTTTCCACCAATTGGACTCCCATCTTAGGTGTTAATACGAGTCTGGAGGTGGAACAGAGGTCCAATCCCACGGCACCTGTAGTGGCTCTCTGCGTCTCATGGGATGGCGCAGAGATGGCCATGTCTCGGGTTCAGGTGTGACATTCTCCACTGCCCCATATATTTGTGGGCCCTGGGGTCGGGGGCCCCTTCGGCCGTTTTTTGGCTCAGCTGAAATAGGCTGTCCATGGATGTCCCTCACTGATCTACACTCTTTTGCCCAATGCTTCCCCTTTTTACATTTTGGACACAGCCCCGGTTGACGAAGGCCATTGGAAGGGCCACCATGAGGGGGTCCAGTAAAATTGTCTTTTTTGGGACATTCACGTCTGAAATGACCGGGTTGACCACAATGGAAGCATGTGCCGGCACCAGCACTGCCCCCTTTTGCAATCCGAAGGACAGCAGCTGCAAGACCTGCGTTAGTTAAAGGTCCTCCAATCTCTCTACACACTTTCATCCATGCTTCTATGCCCTTATTTTTATAAGGAGTGATTGCCGCTTTACATTCCTTGGTACATTGCTCAACGACCAATTGCTTGATAAGGGGCATGGCTCTATCAGGATCCCCAAAAATCTTTCCAGCGGCATCCACCATCCTTGCTACAAAATCTGAAAAGGGTTCTGTAGGGCCTTGTAGAATCTTGGTCAAATTACCAGACACCTCTCCTCTATTTGGAAGCGACTTCCATGCCCGAATGCAAATGTTGTTAATTTGATCATATGCCTCAAGAGGAAATCCAGTCTGTTGATTTGCAAATCTACCCTGCCCCAAGAGCATATCCTTGTCCCAATGGGGGTGTCCTGCCACATGGTTTTGGGTGGCCTGCTCTATTGCGCCCTCTAGCACAAATGCTCTCCAGTCCAAATATTTACCCGGGGAAACACAAGCCCGAACAAGGCTAGCCCAATCAGAGGGAGTCATGCAGTATCTAGACAGACTCTCCACCTGAGTTAGTGTGAAGGCGGCATCCACCCCATAAGTGCGCACAGACTCCGCCAGGGTCTTCACAATTTTAAAATCTAAGGGTTCATGGAATCTTCCCCTATTGTCATCCTGAAAAACTGGATAAGCAAGACCCATCTCAGCGTTAACAGCCCTCCATGTTTGGGCATGGAAAGCTCTCCCCGAAACACCCCCACCATACGGCGGTGGATCCGGGGGATCGCTTTTCGTGAGCCCCTGTTTATTTCTGTTCCCTTCTCCTATAGCTAAACTCTCTAGCTGACGAGACAGCCTCCTGAACTCTTCCTCCTCATCCTCCTCTTCCTCTGACCCACTTTCGCATGGGGGTGTGCACAGCGTACTGAGATCTGGATACAATCGTCTCCTCCCCTGTTTCACGCTCCGCACACTCCCATCCTCCTGAGGCACCTCACTTCCTGCCGTCTCCGATTTCTCCTCATGTAATTGCTCTAGAACTTCCTGTCCTTTAGTAAGTGCTTCCTGACATCTGCCATCTGTAAGGCAACTACGGACCATTTTCCAAAGGGGTATCACCCCACCCTCTAATATGCCCTGCTCAGAAGCAAAGTCAAGATCTTTTCCTAATTTATCCCAACTAGGTACAGTAAGGCTGCCCGAAAATGCAAACCACGGTGCAGCGATATCTATCTTCTGTAAAAATCTCTGTAAAGTACTATGTTTCACTTCCAGGCCCTTGGAACGTAACAGGCCATCTAGGGCCAGGAGAAGCGGACTTGAAGATGCGGCACCCATGACACAACAACAAAAGAAGCACAAAAAACAAAAGCGAAATGACACAACAAAAGAAACACAGAAAACAAAAGCGAAAGTGGAAGCGAAAGTACACAGTGCAGCTGCAATAAAATGTAATGCTCTCTCTTTCTTTACAGAGGAGCTGCCCCGCTTTGGTCGCGGATCCCACTTACTTGGGACTAACCCCGCTTTGGTCGCTGATCCCACTTACCTGGGACTAACCGGTGCACCACCCCTGACTGCTGAAAGTTCTGGTTCCTGGGTTTTGGCACCACTTGTCGCGACCCCTTGCCCGCAAGGAAGACGCAACTCAGGAATCTTCTTTCAGCAGTTTATTCAGGTCCTTGATATTTCTTCTTCCACCTCTCGGATGCCCCTCCCAGCCTTAATAAAGCATCTCAAGCCCCAATGCAAAGCTGCCACGTGGAGCTTTCTCATAGGGTGGTGAAAAATCATGTGCCAACTCTCCCAAATAAGGAGTTGTTTGTCACAGACCACAGCGGAGCCAGCGCCATCTTGTAATGGCGACCATAGTCTGCAGAAACGGCAGAAGCGGCTCACCACAATCATTTTTCTTGAGACAGATGCTGAGTCTGGCCTTGAAAATGTGCCTCAGCCTTCCGAGTGGCTGGGATTACAGGTGTGACCCTCCTGCCTGGGTCCCCCTGAATGTTCTAAATGTAAGAGAAGCAAATATCAGATCCAGAACCCCATCTCCCAGATGAAACCTGTACACATGTATCAACGAATTCCTCAAATTCCAGTTCCCTGTCCCCATTTCCAGTGACAGTTTTCCTCCCCACTGTAATAAAATAAGAAGCAAAGGTTTTGATTACTATTATGAGCATTTCACGTGAGAGAAAAGGACACCAAAAACCACTTGACAATTGTAAAAATATGTGTGTGTGTGTGTGTGTGTGTGTGTTTCCATGTGTGTCCATATGTGTACTCTCCCTTTCTCTCCCAGGCCAGACACCTTGTCAGAATGTCTTTGGGCTTAGTGTCCCCCATGTGGACTGCATGTCCTATGGGTCCCATGCCCTCTCTGAGATTTTCCTGGTCATGTTTTGGTTCTGGCTGACAGGAGGACCCCACTCCTGGCACATCTGAGGTCTCTTGAACATCTGGTAAATATCAGCCACCTGTTGACCTATGAGCAGGTGCATTTAGGGGAAGTAGGTTCTCAGGGAGTAGGTGACTGCCCTTCATCTGGGAGCAGTCTCCTTATCCAGAAGCCACTTCAGATGTTCCCTCGTATCCTGTTGATACTGTAATAGCGATGGGCATGCCGTCATTTATTAACACACTGGTTCAAGTTCCTTTGGAAATGCGTCCAGAATGGTTGTTACTCTGTTATCCTTTAAAGAACTCCATGCTATTTTAAAAAATGGCTGCATAAGCTTATATTCTAGCCCCCTGTGAGCGGGTCCCTTTCTCCATATCCATGTCATTGGAGGACTAATTCCTTCACCTGTTTGATAGGAGCCTTTCCCACAGGTGGACTCAGGCTGCAAAAGCTCTCCTACTTGGCTGGTGATTGAATTCCTGATGGAATTGGTTAGAACCCAGGCTGCCTGTGCTCACTGCAAGAAGGTGTTGTGAGCCTATTCTAGAAAGAAACAGGGAGCTGTGATTTTCATCCTTTTCCTTCACTCCTTGGGCAGGGATCCTACTCCGTGGAAATGGTTGCACACCAATGTGAAGCCCCTCCTTGCTGATCTAGGGAGATTTGCATATGCACAATTGCCATTGCTCCCAAAGCTTGGTGGGCAAGGATGGAGTCCATGGAATGGAAAAAATGTTGGGACCCTGAGTGCCTGGACATACTCCTTCCAGAAAAAACTGGTCAGGCCTGGAGTTATTACCGAGGTAGGGGGTAGAGGGCTCAGGCAGGACTGCTGGGTAGACTGCATTTGTCCTGTCTAGTCTTAGGGACTGGCTAGTGGGGAGCTCAACTGTTAGCAACCACAGTTTACATATCATGCTGGCAAATTCCTTCTTGAGATAAATTGGGACCCTTGACCTCACTCCCCTTCTGCCCTGGTCCCATGGATATAGCTCATGATCCACCACAGCCATAGAATCTCGTCCTGATACTTGTGTATATCCAGCTCTTTCCTCTATGAGCACCAGACTAATTGCGTTTCCAGCTATAAGTTATTTAATGTCCAATGTGCTCCATTTGTGACCCCAATCAGTCTGCCTCTACTCTGGGTGACACTGGATTGGGGTATTCGGTCCCAATTATGTGGCACATTGCTCAAGGCAGGACTAATGCCCAAGTGTACCCCAACTTTGCCTGCCCTTCGGATGGTAGAGATTTTCTCAGTGGGCCAAAGCATATGTCTCTCAATCCATGTATAACTTTATTTAAGAGGGACTCCAAACAGAAGTAGGTGTTTATTTGGTGTATCCATGTGTGGAGAGAATCCAGGAGCCTCCTATTCTAGTATAATTTTGAAAAATCATCCTTCTCAATATGTGCTTCTTTGGGGTGCTGGAGTATAATCCAGTACCACGCACGTCCTGCAACCAAGCCCTACCAGTGCTCTGTGGCTCCAGTTCCCTCACCTCCCTTCATACTGGATTGTCTTGTTCATTCACATCAAATATTCTGCTGGAGATGGTTGCATATACATGGGCCTTTTCATTGCACTTCATAATAAAAATGACATTTATGTACATATGCAGTCATCTATGTAATTTCTGCATTGTGATATTTTGTGTCCTCAAATTACTGCAACATGATAATTTTATAATATGCATTAGTGCCTGATAATGATAGCTCCTGCTTTTGCTCTTAGAGTTCAGATTTCTTGGCTAATTTCATATCAATTCAACCTTCCAAGAGAATTTTCAAACTGTTTGCTTTGGTCCCTTCTTCAATGAAAAGGAAATCACAGTGAAATTTTGATGCGGTGTTATCATAGATGAACCTGAGTGAAGCAATCCTCTTTATAATGAGGAGTCCTATCTATTCCCAGGGTGTGTAATTCAGTCTGTTATGTGGTCATCTGCATTTGCATTTTTTCAATTCTGAAGATGTACTTTGTAAATATGAGTATGTGTGAAATGCAACATTTATGTGACATCTATATAAAACTGACACAGTTTTTCATAGTATTTGTCAAAATGTATCCCAAATGGCAAACAAAATGTGGCTGATTGTCAGAAATGGTTATTTTCCATAGTTTATTATTTATCTATTCCCAAAAGGACATCCTCTGTCACCAGGCCCCAGGTCTCGGCTCTGGAGGAGCACACTGTGTCCCCATATGAACAGGTGCTGTAGTGTCCACATATGTTTCTGGGGGCCACGGATGCTTCCTAGCAAACAGCTTCACAAATGAATAGTGGGGGGCTCAGACTCCATCTTCCCTTCATGATAATACCACATGTTCTTCAACACTGTCTCAATTTGTGTGTACAATGTGACTTTATTGTACAGTCTCTCCTTTCAAAAGACGTTGATTTCTTTGTGAGGATGGGTTATTTAGGTACCTGCTATTTGAAGGGGCTGTTCGCGGCTCTTGCCTGCATTTCTCTCGCAGTCTCTGTTCTCCTTTTTTACAAGTGTTTGGTTAAAGGTGAGGCAATTGGTTTCTTATCTGTCACTTCTCCTTGTACTCTTTAATGAAGTCATTTGATGAATAGAATTTTTGTTTTCATATATACAATTATTTATAGATTTAAAAATATTATTTTCTGTAACTTTGGAAAAAAACTTTCTTGCTGTTGTTCTTTTTTCCTTTTGTGAAACTGGGGGTTGGAATCAGGGTGTCCTATTACTGAACTATATCTTCAGCTGTTTTTACATTTTCACTTAAAAATTTTAAATTTTTATTTTTTTTTCTTAATTTAGTTTTTTAAAATTACTACTGCCTATTTTTTTTTTAATTTATGCATGGTTTCACTCAGTTGCTGGGGTTAGCTTCACAATTGTGATCCCTCTAACTTAGCCTCCAGACCATTGGATATATCAAGTGTGTAGCACCACATGCATCCTATCTCACAATTTCTTTCTTCCTTTCTTTCTTTTTTCAGATGTTTTTTAGGTCATGATTTATTTATTTTTTTTATTTTTAAAGTTTTTATTACTTTTTAAATACAGGACAACAGTGGAATTCATTATAATCCTTATTACACACACACAGCATGATTTTTCATATCTCTGTATATAAAATATGTTCACATCAATTTATGCCATTATACATGTAAGTTTTTGCATCACAATTCTTAATACACATATCACAATTTTTCATATGTACTTGTATATAAGGTATGTGGTCACACAATTCAAGTCTTCATACATGCACTTTGTATAATGATAACCATCACATTCCACCATCCTTGCTAATCCCCTGCCTCCTCCCTTCCCCTCCCACCCCTCTGCTCTATCTAGAATTTATCTATTACTCCCATGCTCCCTCTCCATACCCACTATTCTCAGCCTCTTTATATCAGAGAAAACATTGGACATTTTTTTCGGGGGGGGGGGGGGGAGATTGGCTAACTCCACTTAGCATTATCTTCTCCAGTGCCATCCATTTATGTGCAAATGCCATGATTTTGTTCTATGTTAATGCTGAGTTTTTCATTGTGTATATATGCCTCATTTTTTTTTTTAATCCATGCATCCACTGAAGGGCATCTAGGTTGACTCCACAGTTTAGCTATTGTGAATTGTGCTGCTATAAACATTGATGTGGCTGTGTCCCTGTTGTATGCTGTTTTTAGGTCTTTTGGGAACAGTCCAAGAAGAGGAATAGCAGGGTCAAATGGTGGTTCCATTCCCAGATTTCCAAGGAATCTCCATACTGCTTTTCATATTGTCTGCACCAATTTGCAGTCCCACCAGCAATGTATGAGTGTGCCTTTTCCCCAACATCCTCACCAACACTTATTGTTGTTTGTCTTCATAATAGCTGCCATTCTTACTGGAGTGAGATGGTATCTTAGAGTAGTTTTGATTTGTATTTCTGATTGATAGAGATAAACGGTTTTTCATGTTTGTTGATTGATTGTGTATCCTCTTCTGAGAAGTATATGTTCAGGTCCTTGGCCCATTTGTTGATTGGGTTAATTTATTTATTTATTTATTTATTTATTTATTTATTTTTGTGTGTGTGCATGTGTGCATGCTTGTGTGCTTTTTGAGTTTTTAATGTGTCTTCTATTTCATTGCTTGATAAATGACCTGTTTACCTTGTGTATATCATCCTGAATCAGTTTGGGTAAATCACATGATTCTAGACATTTTTTGATATCTTTGATATTTTCTGTTTTATTGGAATACAAATTTTCTAAATAATTTCTAATTATCTTCTGTATTTCTGTAGTGTTCATGGTGATATTTCCTTTTTCATCATGGACTTTAGTAATTTGAGTTTTTCTATCCTCCTATACAGTAGCATGCATAAGGGTTTATAGATTTTATATATTTCTTCAAAGAGCCAACTTTTCATTTTGCCAATTTTTAAATTGCTTCTTTTGTTTCAATTTCATTGATTTCAGCTTTGATTTTAATTATTTTCTGTACTTTACTGCTTTTGGTGTTGATTCATTCTTTTTCTAGGACTGTGAGATGTAATTTTAGGTCAATTGTTTGTTGACTTTTTCTTCTTTTAAGGAATGAACTCCATGCAATGAACTTTCCTTTTAGTACTGTCCTCATAGTGTCCCAGAGATTTTGATATGTTGTATCTGTATTCTCATTTACATCTAAGAATTTTTTAATCTCCTCTTTGGTGTCTTCTGAAACCCATTGTTCATTCAGTAGCATATTTTTTTAGTCTCCAGGTGTTGGAGTAGCTTCTATTTTTATCCTTTATTTTCTAATTTCATTCCATTATGATCTGATAAAATTCATGGTAGTATCTCTACTTTTTTGTATTTGCTAAGAGTTACCCTGTGACATAGTATATAGTCTATTTTAGAGAAGGAACCATGTGCTTCTGAGAAGAAAGTGTATTCACTTGTTGAAGGATCAAATATTCTATGTATGTCAGTTAAATCTAAGTTATTGATTGTATTATTGAATTCTATAGTTTCTCTGTATAGGTTTTGTTTGGAAGATCTATCCAGGGGTAAAAGATGTGTGTTAAAGTCACCCAGAATTATTGTCTTGTGGTCTACTTGACCCTTGAACTTGAAGATTTTATTTGAACATAGATGCTCCATTGTTTGGTGCATAAATATTTCTAATTGTTCTGTCTTGTTTTTGTATGTTTCCCTTAAGCAGTATGTAATGTCCTTCTCTATCCCTTTTGATTAACTTTCACTTGAAGTCTGCATTATTTGATATAAGGATGGAAACCCCTGCTTGCTTCCATAGTCCATGTGAGTGGTATTTTTTTAAAGATTTTTTTAATTTTTATTTTTTATATTTTTTAGGTGTAGATGGACACAATATAATGCCTTTATTTTTATGTGGTGCTGAGAATTAAACTGGGTCCCGCCCATGCTAGGTGAGCACTCTACCACTGAGCCACAATCCCAGCCACAAGAGGTATATTTTTATATATATATATATATATATATATATATATATATATATATATATATATATATATATATATATATATATTTGTAAATGGAAACAATACCTTTATTTTATTTATTTTTATGTGGTGCTGAGGATTGAATCCAGGGCCTCACATGTGCTAGGAGAGTGCTCTACCGCTGAGCGCCAGCCCAAGCCCCAGCCCATGTGATATATTTTTTTCCAACCTGTCACTTTAAGTCTGTGTGTGTGTCTTTTCCTATGAGATGAGTCTCTTGGAGGCGGCATATGTTGGGTCTTCTTTTTAAAAAAAAAAAAAAAATCCAATCTTCCAGTCTGTCTTTTGATTGCTGAATTTTGAAAATTAACTTTCAGGGTTATTATTGAGACATGATATGTATTCCCAGTTATTTTTGGTTAACTTGACTTGGTTTCTCTTTGATAGGTTTTTCCTTTAGAGTGATACCTCCCTTTTCGGATTTTTATTGTTCATTTTCTCCTCATGGAATATTTTGTCAAGGATGTTCTATAGTGCAGGCTTTCTAGTTGTAAATTCTTTTAACTTTTGTGTATCATGGAAGGTGTTTATTTTGTCATAAAAATAACATATCCAAATTGAAATCTGATTTCTAATCAAAAGTTAACTTTTCTGGGCATGATTCTTGGTTGCCATCCATTTCTTTTAGAGCTTGGTATATGTTGTTGCAGGATCTTGTAGCTTTCAGGGTCTCAGTTGAGAATCAGAGATCCTAATTTGTTTCCCCCATATGTAATCTGATTCCTTTCTCTGTGGCTTTTAAAATTCTCTCCTTATGATGTACACTAGGCATTTTCATCATGAAGTGCCTTGGTGTGTATCTGTTGTGATTTTTGTACATTTGTTATCCTGTAAGTTTCTTGTATTTGATTTTCCAATTCACTCTTCATGTTTGGATTTTTTATGATATTATTTCATGAATTAGATTGTCCATTTTTTTAGTTTTGACTTCTATGCCTTCCTCTAGCCCAATAATTGTTAAATTTGTTTTTTCCTGTTATCCCATAATTCTTGAATGTTCTCCTCATGGTTTCTTACCATCTTCTCTGTGTGGTCAACCTAGTTTTTTTAAGATTATATATTTTGTCTTTATTGTCTCAGGTTCTGTTTTCCAAGTGATCTATTCTGTTGGAGATACTTTCTATTGAGTTTTTATTTATTTGTTTTGTTGCCTTCATTCAAGGATTTCTATTTTTTTTAATTTGAGAATCTCTATCTACCCATGATTTTTAAAATTCATTTGATATTCTCCTTTCCTGTCACTCCCACCCCATCTTCTTATACTCCACTAATCTTCCCTATATCTTTATGATATCCAATTCTCCTTTTCCTTTGTTTTGCTGTAGCTGTTGCATATGAAAGAAAACATTTAACCCTTGATCAGTCTGATTTATTTCACTTAGCATGATGTTGTTAATTTCTGTCCATTTAAATTGTGACATTTATCAATAAATCTTATTTATAGCTGACTAAAAAACTCCATTGTGTGTATCACATTTTATTAATCAATTTATCTATTGGGGACTACTTTCATAATGGAAACTGTTTCCATAATTTGGCTATGGTGAATTGGGATTCTAGGAACAAAAATGTGGCTCTATCAAAATATAGTATTAATTACAATTACAGATATCCAATATTCATCTCTACTCAGACATGCTTTTCTGATACAAATATAAGTCAGGCATAAGAAAACAATCCACTGTTGGTCATTATATATAGGCAGTAGCATATTCAAATAAATGTTTCTCATTATGGAAATAGTGTTATTTATTGGGCAAATATCACTTGAATTTTTGTTTGCCTTTTTAAATCTTACTTTTACTTAGTTTATTATTATTTTTGCTATGGGTTGACTTTTTACTTGTGCCTCTTACAAAAACTTTTTTTTTCTTCTGGCAAAATATAAGTAAAATCTAATTTACTATTTTTTAAGGTTACAAACCAGTAGCTTTTACAGTGGTGACAATGTTGTAAAATGATCAACAGTGTTTAGTTTCTCATATTTTTATACATAAAAAAATCAGTTCCTTCTAACACCCATTTACATTCTCCCAAATAATTATATAATTTCTAATTTTTGCATCCCTTGTCACTTTTAATCTGTTTTCTCATTTTTAGATTTTGTATAAATTTTAATACTGTTTTGTTCTACTGTTTAGATTTTGTATAAATTTTAATACTGTTTTGTTCACTAGGCAACAACCTTTTCAAAGATAAAAGGCATAATAATTTGTTCCTTGTGGCTTTGACTTTTAAGAACGTACTGATACATGGGCTCATCCAGGGCAGGGTATCAGTCTAGATCCCCTAAGGGGGCAGATTGTATATTTCAGCTAGAGTTCTTGGAACCATGGTGATTGAACAGGAGGAACCATTTGGGGACATTCTAAACTCCAAAGTAAATAAAGCTGGGCACTAAGTAGAAAAACAAGAAAAGAATAATTTTTATTTAAACTTTCATTTTTTACTTATGACCTTAAGGTACACTAGGGTCGTGATTGATTGTTTTAACTTAATGATATTAGAAGTTGAGGGGGGTTGGTAAAAAAAAATATTTCAAGTAGAACTTTTAAGACATTGAAGTTTCTACTACATATAGGAGACACAGAAACCCACTGAATTCCATGGTTTTCCAGAAAATGACTTCAGAGTAGATTCATGAAATATCTGTCAAATGTCACTATGTTATCATGGCCTTAGTGGAAACCATTGCATTTGTTTTTGTGCTGCTGGTAATAAAACTCAAGGTCTTGCACATGCTGAACAAATTCTGCACCACTAACTACAACTATAGCTCCATAAAATATTATTGTGTGAATGTGTCTGTAAGTTAAAGCCTTCAGGTTATTCTGTATTTATGCATAAATTACATACAATTAGTTATTAATGAATGAATTATAATAAAGGTTTTTAAGATATATGCTTAAATTATGTAATTCTGCAGTATTTTATATATCTATAATTATAAATCTATGTATGTACATATACAGATATCTATTGGAAAACAGATGTAGAAAGATACACAAATGTTATCTCCATGTATCTGTATATATTTATTATAGTTTCTAATTATTTTATTCTTACTATTGCTCCTATTGAGTTTCTAATATCATTATATGTGATAGTGCCCATTTTTAAACTGGTTATTTTCTTGCTCAGAGTTTTTCTTAATATTATTTAGTTATCAATGGACCTTTATTTGTTATTAATTTGTATGTGGTGCTAAAGATCAAACCCAGTGCCTCATGCATGGTAGAAAAGCATTCTACCACTGAGCCTCAAATCCAGCACCTTTTGCTGAGTTTTAAGAACTCATTGTATATTTTTTATTCCAGACCTTCATCATATACATATATTTGCAACTACTTAATCCAGTTTCTTCTCATTCAGTTAATAGCATACTACCAAATACAGAATAGTTTTCAACAGAATAAAAGTTCATTAAGTTTCTCATTTATATATCCTGCTTCTGGCTTTGAATGTTCATTTCAAGAATGAAGCCACATAAAATTTCTGCTATGTTGTCTGACACAAGCTACAAATTTAACATTATCTTTCAGATTGATGATTTCATTTTTTAAAAGTTGTAAGTTCTGTGTCAAATTCATTTCTTTGCATGCAGATGCCAAGGTGTTCATAATTCAGTAAAAAGATTATATCACCTCCAGGGAAGTCCTGTCATCTCTTGTGTGTTTTTGAGTTTATTTCTAGGTTTTCAGTTCTATTCCACTAATCTCTCTGTATACTCCTTGCCACATATCTCACCTTTTGGGTTACTGTAAGTTTATAGTTAATCTCAGTGTCAGATATTTCAGTCCTGTAAACTTATTCTGCAGAATTGTTGACCATTCTCCATGCCTGCCTACTCCATATATCCTTTAGAAGCCAAATTTTCTATATTTGTGCAACAGGTTTTTACGATTTTATCATGGTTGTGTTTAATTCATTTTTTAGAGTTGTAAATAACTAATATATTAATATTGAATGCTCCTTTCTAGTGAATGATCCTTTCTATGTTTAGTAGCTTTAGGGTCCCCCAAATACAGGAAGTTGATTAGCAGTGTACATGACATTCTGGATTTATAAGTGGCATCAGAATTAGGTGAAAGATGCAAGCTTGAGACCTGAACTAGTGACACTTGTGCCAATCAGTGTCAAAAATATGTTCTTTTTTAAAAATATTTTTTAGTTGTTGATGTTTATTTATTTTTTTATTTATATGTGGTGCTGAGGATCAGACCTGGTTCCTCACACATGTTAGGCAAGTGCTCTGCCACTGAGCCACAACCCCAATTTGATTTTCTGCAAATTAATTTTCTGAAAATTTACACTTTTTTTAGAAAAATAAAATTCAAAGGATATTGTAGGTAAGGACCTTAAACTGACTGCAGCTATGTCTCTGTTTACTGGTGAGAATTGTGACTCTGGAAGACTAAGCATTTCCTTTCTTTGCCAAAGGTATCTGAGGTGTGTAGACTTTAAAGAATTATTTTCTTAGCTGACCAGAATTACTTCACTCACTGCTTAGGAATGAGCCACAGAAGACTACAGTGTTATAGTGAGGGTGCTCCACAGTTTGTAAAATATATTTATTCTAATATGTCATGATTTTTATTTTTTGTGTTTTGTGAACAGTGACTATAATCATCTACTAACCTGACTTGTCTTCTTGTTGTTGTCCCTTTCATATAATCTTGATACCATACAATTCCAATAGACTCAAGTATTTAAACATTTTGCTATTGAAGATTTTTAATTGGTTATTTTTGTAGATGGGGTTATCATTCTCTGATGTCAACATAATTCTTTCAATAAAGTAGCTATGTTTAAGTAATTAGGATCCATTCACATGTGGAAAACCCGTGTGGACACTTCTGGTGTGTCTTACTGATCTCTTCTTCCTTTTGCACACAGAGAAGTTGATAGTCCTGTGCCTCTTATGACTAATAATTTTATTATGTATTTCTCAAAACCATCATTTTCCTTGGATATATTTCCTTGGTTGTTTTAAGTAACTTATTTTTACCATTATTTTTCCATTACAATTACATCAAAAGGTCTTTTTTCTTTTATTAAACATTTCTTTGCCTCAGTCTTTTGAACACATACATGCTGCTGTCTGGGCCTCTATTGTACCAAATTTATTTACTCATTGAAGTGCTTATAGAACTTGAAATATTTCAAGTTTGTCTTTTCACAAGGTGGAAGTGTCACTTTACATGTCTCCAAACGTTAATATTTATGAATATTTTACACATTGGGAATGTGTCATGGATGATACTTGAAACTAATTGTTTTGGGAGCTCAATCTATCTCATGGATACAAAGCAGAGAGAATAGCAACGAGACTGTATTCAAAAGCTTTTTTACTGCCCTTTTTGTCTCCCTTGGGCACAATCTCCTTATGAGAATATCTTTGACGAGTCTGATTTGCATCTGGACTGTCTGCCAAATTTCACATTCACTGATGGCAGAAGAGTTAGAATTTGGGCTTTTATACAGTACTTGGATTATGGTATATATCCTTCACTTCACTCTTATATGGAATCTCTCTCTCTCTCTCTCTCTCTCTCTCTCTCTCTCTCTCTCTCTCTCTCTCACACACACACACACACACACACACACACACACTGTTTTTGGCCTTATGTATTTTCCTCTGAATTAGATAATGGAAAGTATATTATTACATAATTAAAGTCACTCTCCTACATGACAGTCAGTTTTACTAACTCTTAATTCAAATTAAAAACTGAATGATGGTTTGGTCAGTGTTCTCTTGATGTACCAATTTTTATTTCAGGAGCCATTGGCATTCGGGGATGTGGCCATTGATTTCTCTGAGGAGGAATGGGAATGCCTGGATCCTGCTCAGCAGAATTTATATAGAGAAGTGATGTTGGAGAACTACAGCAACCTGGTCTTTGTGGGTGAGCATAACTTTGCTTCAAAATTCCTAAATATCATTATTTAATTTTCTTCCCTTGAAGTATATATTTTGGGAACTTCTCCACAATAATAAATTTCAGATTTATGCTTTCAATAAAGAAGATGTGGTAGTTCTTGGTGCTGATAAGAAAATATTAATAATGTTTCTTTTCATCCTTAATATTTTCCTTTGTTGGCATGATATATATCCTTCACTTGATATATGGTTTCCTTGGAGGAATGCAGTGATGCCAAATCCTGTGGCCCACATATAGTGGAGGACATAGTTGAGGTAAAGGAGGAAGCCTAAATTCAAGAATGTTGATTGAGAAGTTACCCAACAGAAAAAAAAATTGAGAAGCTTTGATTTCTTTCTCTTGTTATCATAGAAGAACCTGTCCGGTGTTTTGTGCTTTAAAATTATCTAGTCTCCTGCTTTTCCTCCAGTAATGTATCCATACATTCAAATTAACAACAAAATACACCCCTTGTCTTTTGAGTGTCAATATTATCTGATGGTTTTACATAATTTTTAAAAATATTTTTTAGTTGTTAATGAATATCCCATTTATTCATATATGGTGCTGAAGATCGAACCCAGGGCCTCATACATGCTAGGCGAGTGCTCTACCACTAGTCTACAACTCCAGCCCTTCTTGCATTATTTACAAGAAATTTTTGCACATTTCTGAAGATCTCTAGTTCAACCCGTTGTAATACATTACTATCATAAGTAGTTTCTCTAATCTTATTTGTACATTTTTTTCACTAAAATTTCCTTCTCAGAGTTCTTTCTGAATATGTGTAATAGATTTTCTGTGAAATTATCTGCCATGGAATGAATGTCAAGATTGAAAAAGATTGCTGTTCTGAGAGATGGTGTAAGTTGTAGTTGAATAAGAGGATTACTAAAATAATACATCGGTGGATATTTACAATTTGGTTGATTAATTTTTTTCTTTATATTTTTAATTGTGTACATTAGGTTTCATGTTATAGACTGGGTTTCCTCATATCAGTTAATTGCTTCACAAATTAAGATATGCATGACTCTTGTTTGTATTGCCAATAATGTTATATGTGCTTTTGCTTGTATAAATATTAAGCCTCTTTTGTCTATGACTTTTGTGTTTAATCTTGATTGGACTTTCATTCTGCCCATGTATGTAGAAATTGAAGTTTTCTACATGTAAATGTAATGGGGATTGGCGGCAGTGATACTCTAATGCTGAACTACACCCCAAGCTCCTTTTCACTCATAGTTGGAGATTGGTTCTCACTAAGTGATTAAGCATGTCTTGAATTTGCAATTCTCCTGCCTCACACTTCCTAGTAGCTGAGATTACATGCATGCTCATCATTTGTATATTGATGCATTTGTTCTTATTTATAGGATAAAGACTACATTATTTTAAATGTAGCTTCAAAAAATGTTGCAATTCTCTTTTATGTGTTGTTTGTAATTGTTATTGTAATCAAAACCAAAAAATAAAACTGTCTCCAAAATTTTAAACATAAAGTTTAGTAACATTAATTCAAATTCTTATGCAATGTATCGTAAAAATGTTTACATCTCAAAGGAAAAAAAAATCAATTCCTAGGAAGCAAGGGCTCATTTCGGTCTCCCCATCACAAAACCATTCTCTTTTCTTCAGAAAGCTGCTTCTTTAGTTTAGCAATGTCATGTTCAGAGAATTATTCAGTATTCTTTCTGTGACATTTAAGTTAACCTAGTGTACATACATTTTGTAAAATATATAAGTAGAATAAATTATTTGACTTCAAAGTTCTATAGTTTCTATATTCCAAATTGGCTCATTGTTCATTTCAAGGGATATTTGGGTTGCATCCCCAATGATGGCTCTGTTGAATAACAATGTAACAAAACTAGTGTGCAATGTTTTTAATTTGCTGTTGATGTGAATGTTATTGCTAACACTCACTAAGAAGTCCATCTACTTAACTCCATGTCTGCATTTACAATTGAATGCTGTGACTTTTAGTATATTTTTTGCATGGAAATATTCTTCTAATTTTATTTGTATTTGAGGGGATATTCATAAAATATAAAGGATAGATTTCTCTGCAAAAAAAAAAAAAATGGCAGTTTGATGAATATTACCTGGAGCCTGTAGTTAACTTTAAGTAGTACAAACATCTTTAAATTTAATCTTTCAATTCTTGAACAACTGCATGTTCAAGAGTGTTTAATCAACTGACACATATTTAGGAATTTTTTTAACATTCCTATCACTTTTGACTCCAAATTTTTATTCCATGATTGTTACAAAATAACTATCACTTAAATATTTATTAACCTTTGTTTTAATACATAAAATTGGTCTATCCAGCATAATATCCCACTTGTGATTAAGAACAGGGATTCTATAAGTACAATAGATTCAAAATATTTTCAGAGTCTTATGCTTTGAAATTACCATTTTGCTTCACTGTATTTCCATTTTCAGAAAGTGGGGATTGATGTCTCCTAGTATGACAATGATTCTTTGTTTTAATTCAACTCTCTCAATGTTTTTTTTTTGTTGTTGTTGTAGTTTTTTTTTTTTTTTTTTTTTTTTTTTTTTTTTTTTTTTTTTTTTTGTGTGTGTGTGTGTGTTTTGGAAGTAGGATGTACATTGTGAATGTATTTACTCTTAATTCAGAACCTAGGTAAAGATTCCTTTTCTCAATTCTGCCTATTTTCAAAGGCTTTTTAAAATTTGAAACGTATTCTATGTCCTATAACTGTCTTAAACTATGTTTTGTGTACTATAATTTAGACAGCCCAGGTTTTGTTTGGTCACTTTTGTATGTATCATTCTTATATCCGTTTGTTTTCAGTATGTGTGTGTCCTCAGATTTAGAGTATCCTGTGGACTACCTACAGTTCTAATTTTTAGAGTTAATTCACATAGCAAAGGCTCGTTTTGATCAGAATTTTTTAATCTTGAATTTTCCAACAAAAATATTTAAAATGAAGAATCTCCTACTCATACTTTCTATGAGTATCAACTTGACTTCACTTTATTAAAAATTCAATATATTTGTGTCTTTTCAAAACAATATTATTGTTACAGGTATATATGCCCATTAACAGTTTTGTTTTTATCTTTCAAATGTTTTGTGACCCATCATTAAAATAAAATAGAATTGTTTGTGCCAAGAAATGTTTAGAATTTCATGACTTGTTTTGCTGTGAACCCTTACATTTTAGTATGAAGGATTACCTTTAGTACTTTGTGGAGAACAGATCTAGTGTTGATGAGTAGTGTGTGCATTTATATCTTTAAAGTCTTTATTTTCCTTCTCTTTTGAAAGATAGTAGCTATGAATATAATGTCTTGGTTGATAATTTTATTCTTTCATCCCTTGAAAATAGCCCTGAATTCCTTTCTGTGTTGTGAAGTTTTGAATAAGGATTCCACAATTATATAGTTACACATTTCTAGGTGACCCATCTTTTTCTCTTGAATGCTCTGAATATTCTCTGTAAGTTTTAAAAGTTAGATTAAAACCTGCTTTGAGTCTTTACAACTTTGAGATAATAGAGCTGCTTGGATGTTTTATTTATTTTTTTTTATTCTCTGAGATGCATTTATTAGTATTGGAAAGAGAACTACTACTTGGCATATTTTGTTTTGGTTGTCTTTGAAATTTTGATCTTTCTGGCTCAACCTCCTATGTCGCTATGTACAACCACCCCATACACTTTCAGACATTTTCAAAAGAAAGTCTTTAAACACACATATTCTGCTTATGACTATTAACAATTCTTGACTAAATTTTATTCTATTTTTTGTGTGTTGGTTTAGTTCAGTAAACTTCTTTTAAATGATCATTTACTATTCCCTTTGAGTAATTCATAACTCATTTTTCTTACAGTAGGTTTAGCCCTGTTTTTATCTGTTGGTAAGCAGGAACCCCTTTTTGAACAGTCTGCAAATATTCCCATGTTTCAAATTTTTATTTTTTAATGAAACAGAAGAAAGCTGGTAAATTTTATAATATATTGTGAAGGAGGAAAGGCTTTGTGTAACACAATGTATTTTCCTCTACTATATTACTCTCCACAGAAATGTACTCATCTTGGACACTGTGACCACTAAGATGATTTGGAATGTTCTCAAAGTAATTTTCTGTGTACATTTTTATTTGATTTATATATTTCTACATTAATGATGGGCTTAGATTTAATACCCTACTCCCCTGATGATGTTCCTTTATTGCAGTAATTTCCTATGTTTGGAAAATATACTCAGTCCAGTACAGTAAGTAAACAGGATTATTATTTTTATTTCAGCCATGACTTCTCATCATCCTCGAGAATTTTTACCAGAGCAGGGAATAAGAGAGAGAGAGGGAAGATATGGAAAGTGTGACCTTGACTAATTACAACTAAGAAAAAAAATGGAAAATATAGGTGAGAGTAAAGATTAAAAATCGTATTATAATGGACAAAACCAATTAGTAGTGCCTATTTATGATAAAAATTTTATGGTCAAAAAACACCAGGAACAATTAATATCTGAAAAAATATTCAGTCTATTCTGATTACTTTTGAGGGGCTGTGTATGTCTTTAAGAATATATCCACAGCCATTTTTGAAGTGAAAGGAAATGTGGAAATTTTGAAATCAGGTCCATGCATCAGTTTTTGACTTGATCAATTATAAATGTAGCACTGAATTAAATATCTTTGCAAATGTTTGACTGGAAGTTTAAGACAAATTTCTAAAAGGGATACTTTTGAGAGTTTCTTTACAAAATTTTCATTTTTCTGAAACAAAACAGTAATTTCTCCTTGTTCCCAAATGGACAATATTAAGAATTGTAAAAAGGTTCCTACTTCCCCACTATTGCTCAATGACAATTCTGATACAGTTTTCTGGAAAGTGCACTATATACATAATCTTATAAGTAACACATTTAGCCATGTCTCTACCTTGAATAATTACCAGTATATTTACATTGGTGATAAAATTATGAGTATAGAGAAACTCCTAGTCATTTTCTAAAGGAAATTTACCAAGATGAAAAATGTGGAAAAGTCTTGCTTCAGTGCTCAAATCTATTACTCATGCAAATATTCATAGTGAAGACATAACTTGAAAGTCTAAGGTTTGTGAAAGGGCTCTTAATCACACTGCAGAGCTTGTTCAATACAAGAGAATTTATAGAGAAACAGAGACCTATAAATTTAAAGAATATAACAAAGCATCAGATTGCTCAACATCTTCTAAACAAAGTTGATATTATGACACTGATAAACCCTAAAAATTTAAAGAATGCAGAAAACCTTTTAGTGAAAGGTTACAACTTTTTAAGCATCAGAGGATTTATACTGATGAAAAGTCCTGTAATTGTAAAAAGTGTAGAAAAGCCTTAAAAAATTGATCAACTCTTACACAACACTAAAAAATTTATTTTGCAGAGAAGACCTACCAATGTGAAGAATGCAACACACTCAAGAACTTTACTCTATATCACAATGTTCATACAGGAAGTATGCCATGCAAAGAATGTGACAAAACTTCAAATAAAAGCTCCAATCTTATTTGTCACCAGTGGACACACACTGGCAAGATGTCCCACATATGTAAACAATTTTGCAAAGCTTTTAGTCAAAAAACAAGCCTTAAAAATCAACAGAGAATTAATTCTAAAGAGAAGCCCTACAAATGTAAAGTGTGTGGCAATAGTTTTAATACAAACTCGCATCTTGATTGCCACAACAGGATTCATACTGGAGAGAAGCCCTACAAATATAAGTCTGTGGCAAGAGTTTCAATTAAAAATCATCACTTACAGAGTACCAGCGAATCCACACTGGAGAGAAGCTCTACAACTGTAAAGAATGTGGCAAAGCTTTTAGTAGCATCTCACAGCATAATCGGCACAAAAGTATTCATACAGGAAAGAAGCCCTACAAATGTAAAGTGTGTGGCAAAAGTTTTCATACATTTCACAGCTTGATTGCCACAACAGGATCCGTACTGGAGAGAAGCCCTACAAATGTAAAGTATGTGGCAAGAGTTTCATTCAAAAATCATCACTTAATAAGCACCAGTGAATCCATACTGGAGAGAAGCCCTACAAATGTAAAGAATGTGGCAAAAGTTTTAATCATAAAATATTACTTACTCAGCACCAGAGAATCCACACTGGAGAAAAGCCCTACAAATATAAAGAATGTGGCAAGAGTTTTCATCACAAAGCATCACTTACTCAGCACCAGAGAATCCACACTAGAGAGCAACCATACACGTGTAAAGAATGTGGCAAAGCTTTTAATAGCATCTCACAGCATACTTCTCACAAGAAGATTCATACTGGAGAGAAGCCCTACAAATGTAAAGAATGTGGCAAATATTTTAATCAATAATCATCACTTACTTGACACCGGAGAATCCATACTGGAGAAAAGCCCTACACCTGTAAAGAATGTGGCAAAGCTTTTTTTTTTTTTTTTTTTTTTTTTTTAAGAGAGAGAGAGAGAAATTTAATATTTATTTTTTTAGTTTTCGGCGGACACAACATCTTTGTTTGTATGTGGTGCTGAGGATCGAACCCGGGCCGCACGCATGCCAGGCAAGCGCACTACCGCTTGAGCCACATCCCCAGCCCCAGTGGCAAAGCTTTTAATAGCATATCACAGCTTAATCGTCACAAAATGATCCATACTGAAGAGAAACGCTACAAATGTAGAGAATTTGGCAAAGATTTTAATCAACAATCATCACTTACTTGACACCAGAGAATCCATACTGGAGAAAAGCCCTACACCTGTAAAGAATGTGGCAAAGCTTTTAATAGCAACTCACACCTTAATTGTCACAAAAGGATTCATACTGGAGAGAAGCCCTACAAATGTAGAGAATGTGGCAAAGATTTTAATCAATAATCAACACTTATTCGACACCAGAGAACCCATACTAGAGAGAAGTCCTATAAATGCGAAGAATGGCAAAGCTTTTAAAATTGAAGATCACATCTTACTAAACATTATAAATTTTATACTAGACAGAAGTTTTACAAGTGGAAACATTGAATCGGTGTCTTTAAGGATAAATCAACCTTTATTTCACGGTAGTTCAACACTATTTCACACCAGAGATATGATAGCACAGAAATTATATAACTGCAAAATAGGTGACAGGGTCTCCAACAGTTGTCCCCACCCTACTCAGCACCTCAGAATTCATACGAGTGAGAGACATGTGGAAAAATTTTTGCAAAGCTTTTGGCCATTGATCAAATATTTTGAAAATCCTGGAGGATTTATAGCATATAAAAACCCAAATAATGTGTCCAAGACTGTATTAAAATTTCTGATATTTTTCAATTTCTTACCTCATATCTGTAGCAAATGTGGAGTAGCATTTGTCTAAAGTTTGTACCTTAGATAATAGCAAAATATTTACAAAAACACATTGACAAATATAAATATAGTAGTAAGTTTCTTATCTGTAGCCCATCCCTTGAAGTATTTAAGACCTAGTTTGAAAAAAAAATCATTTAAATGTAGAAAATGGGTAATTACTTTTGATATTTGCTCAAAATTTTCTTAACATCTTGAGCTGATATGGTAGAAATAAGGAAATACAAGTATAGAATAGTGCATCCATAAAAGGATATAATTTTACTATAAATCAACATTTACTAAAGAGTCTCATTTTTCACAACTGGAGAAATAATAATTCTCAGAGTTGATTATTTTAGAAGTCTCTTAAGATTTATATGAAATTTAAAATATTAAGTACCCCTCAAACTTAGGAGCATTCAATCAGTAAACCACATCCTCAGGTTTTTTTTTTTTTTTTTTCATTTTTATTTAGAGATAGGGTTTGCTAAGTTGTATAGGGCCTCACGACGTTATGGAGCTTGGCTTTTAACTTGAAAAACTTCTCGCGTACCTAGGTTCACAGGCGTGGCACACCATGCAGTTTTACAGAACATTTTTACTTATATTTCATTAGGGATGCAATTTGTTACTAAATAAAGTGTGAATTTCTTAATATTAACTTTGTCATACATTTAATGACGTTATTAGGTCACACATCTCCCACTATTCACTTTGTTTTACTATTGCATTGATCCATTAGCATTCTATTGGGTAAATAATGCTATAACTCTCAATTAATTATTTCATGTTTAATCAAATTATTTGGGAAATATTATTTATGTAAATTATATATTATCTTGTTTGTAATTATGGAAAAATTTAGACAATTATAGGAAGGACATAGGGATACTAAAATAATGCCCAGATATCCCTAGTTTGAATTACAACCATAACATTTTACCATGTACAGTTGCAGTACTCCCTAAGGGATTTACAACTCTGGAGATTCATACAAGATCCTAATCAGGGAGATGAGAAAGACCCAAGAGACTAGGATACAACTTACATATTCAGATAAAAGGAGGGTTGCTGAAGATGAAAATAGTCTCAATGTTTCCTGGGGAAACCACGTGGTCTGCAGTCCCATCCTGAAAAACATCCCAATATAGGACCATCTCTTTAGTGTTGGATACCCAGGAGAAAAGTGTAACCAGATACATGTAAAATGATGACTGTAAGAAGAAAAACAGATACTATAGGAACATTTATTCCTCCATATTTTTATTTCATTATATATTTTGATTTTTATATTTTTTGTTCTACTTAATAACTTACTATATACTACAAGACCAGTTCAAAAAGTAAAAACACACTATTCTCTTCATATGTGAGAACTTTGGGTCAACAAAACACCACCCACAAACATTTCATTTAACTTTATTTGGGAAAATAAATATTTAAATATAATGATACATATAGGAGAATAATATTCACACCAATCTTTATTCCAAATGGTAAATCTCTAGGTTTCATGCTTATCTTCAGTCCATGTTATTTTATGCAGAAAACTGGCTTCATTTTACATATGAGAGTTTTAACTATTTATATGGCTCTGAAGGAACATTGAGTACTAGAGGTCTAAAGAAAATACTAAAGATCTTCCTGTTTCATGAGACTGCATTATGTCTGCATATCCTTGATTAAACAGCTAATGAATGCTGATTTCTCAATGCATCTGGCTCGGTGGCTCACTCATTGGAACCCCAAATTATTTAGTCATCTAAAGGCTATCACTCCCTCCTCTGGGATCTGACCTGTTCTTGGGAGGATGTAGTGTTCTTCATGGGATCACTGGGTCATGCAAGCTGCTAGAATGAAGCTTTCTTTGTTATAACTTGTATTGATTCAGTTCCACTTTAAATACAAGTTAGAACAGGACTTCAGACTCTCCCCTGTGGAGAGGATGCTCTGCCCAGCACTTCCCAGTCAGGACCCTGAAAAGCTGTTTGTGACTCTCTAGTACATAGGTTCAGTGTTGGGGTTTTCCTAGTCTGGCAATACAGTTGCCTGTGTCTGTTACTTTTGCTTTCTCTCTTGCTTTCATAGTATTACTCAAAGAAACACTGTCTTGTGTGAAGAGAGTGTCTTCCTTATTTATTGGACCTGACCTGCCAAGTTAAGCAGGTGCCCACATGCTTAATGTCAAAAACACATGTATATATTATCTGATCAGTAACTAGCATATCTTTCAACTACATGATTTTTTTATTGCATGGGGGAGGAAATTGAGAATGCTTTCTTTGAGTGCACACAGCACTATTAATAGTATTCATAACACTGCTATGTAATGGTTACTTTCTGCTCAACTTGTAAGTATTTCTCTTGTGCTGCTTTGTAAAACAAATAGAAAAGAGTTGTAAACCAAAAAGTTTGTGATAATTGATAGTTGCACAGAGTGACTTGGGCAACCCTATTTGCCATTGCTTATTATTTTGTATTGGCTCAAGGTAGTCTTTTATAATTGTATTTAACCTTAATGACATTAGAATTTATTGAAGAGTTTTTCACTCACAAACCTTCTGTGTACAAATTTTCCCTTATCATTTTTAAAATTTCTTACTCTTTTTAGGTATACATGACATTAGAGCAAATTTTGACATATTATACATGGAGTAAAACTCATTTTAGTTAGCATACTATTCTTGAGCTGTACATGGTGTGGACCTTCACTTGTGGTGTATTTATATATATGAATATTGAAAAGTTGTGTCTGATTCATCCTACTCTCATTTGTATTCCTATTTCACTTTTCTTCCCTTCATTCCAACTTGTCTAATCCACTGAATTTTTTTCTCTCCCCCTTCCTTGTTGAGTGGTTTATCATCCATATATATTATGTATTATATGTAATATCTGTTTCATTCTACTATCATTCGTATCCCCATATCCCCTCCCCTCCCTGCACACCTCTCTACTTAATCTAAAGTAACTATTCTTCCCCAACACCCATTGTGAATTAGCATCCACTTATCAGAGAGAACATTTGGCCTTTGTGTGTGTGTGTGTGTGTGTGTGTGTGTGTGTGTGTGTGTGTGAGAGAGAGAGAGAGAGAGAGAGAGAGAGAGAGACTGTGGGGGGGGCTTATTTAACTTAGCATGATATTCTTCAACTCTATCCAAATGCCATAGTTTTATTCATATTTAAAGCTAAGTAATATTCCATTGGTGGGGGGAATATATATATATATATATATATATATATATATATATATATATATATATATATATATATATATATATATAATGTAATCACATTTTATTTATCCATTCATCTGTTAAACGACACCTAGGTTGGTTCTATGGTTTAACTATTGTGAATTGTGCTGCTATAAACATTGGTGCGGCTTTGTCCCTGTAGTATGCTGTTTTTAAGTCCTTTGGGTTTAGTCTGAAGAGAGGGATAGCTGGGTCAAATGGTGGTTCTATTCTGGTTTTTCAAGGCATCTCCTTACTGCTTTCCATTGCACAAATTTGCAGTTAGTTCCATGAGCAATGTGTGAGTGTTGCTTTCCTCCCACATCTACACCAATGTTTATTGTTGCCTGTATTATAGGCGATTGCCATTCTTACTGAATGAGATAAAATCTTAAAGTAATTTTTGATTTACAATTTCCTAATTTCTAGAGGTGTTGAATGTTTTTTTTTTTTTTTTTCATGTATTTGGTAATGGATTATATTTCTTCTGTGAAGTATCTGTTCAGTTTCTTAGCCCATTTGTTAATTGTTTTTTTTTTTTTTTTGTTGTTGTTGTTGTTGTTGTTAAGTTTTGCATTCTTTGTACACCCTAGAGATTAATGCTTTATCTGAGGTATGTGTGGTAAAGGCTTTATACAAATCTGTAGGTTCTCTCTTCACTTTACTGTTTCTTTTGCTGAGAAGCAGCTTTTTAAGTTGAATCTATCCCATTTATTAATTCTTGATTTTTAATTCTTGTGCTGTAGGGATCTTGTTATGGAAGTCAGATTCTGGATGAACATTCACCACAGATTTTTAAATGGCATCCCATGTTCATGAATATTTCACTTTTATTGTTTCTCTTACCATCTTGCCTTATAGATGTACATGTTCTAAAGAGTCATGAAATAATCTAGCTTCACATGCATGATTTTCTGATGACTGTTATTTTTCAGTATGTAGCTGTAGGTTATTTAAAAAATACACACACACACACACACACACACACACAGAGACTATTTCAGACACTTGAATTATAGCACATACCTGCCTTGTGTAGGAAATATTCCATCAGTAGATGAACATGAAATCTATAATATATATAAAAGCCTGGATTCAAATGCATGCATATCCACTCCAGAGCTTGGCCCATAACACTTTTCTATACTAGTTCTACATTTGTGAACCTCCATGAAAGAATGACCCAGACATTCTTTATTTTGGGGGGGATTATAAAGATGGAACACAGGGAAACTCAAACACTGAGCCTCTTTCCTAGACCTATTTTATGTAGACACTGGATCTCACTGAGGTGCCTAGTAAATCTTTCACTGAGGCTGGCTCTGAGTGCTCTACTGCTGAGCTACAGCTCCAGCCCCAGAAATTTTAATCTGTTGTTGTTGTTGTTGTTATTGTTTTTGTTGTTGAGACTAAGCTATGGACTTTGAAATACTTTGTTCATATTATCTATGTTTTTTTTTTACTAAATAAATGTAAGTATTAATGTGCTAACACTGCTCTGTATGGACTCATCATGTCATAGATATCAAACTATTCTGCTTTATTAAATGTTCTTAGTAACAGGTAGTAAAAACACACTATTGGGTAAATAGTGGAATAACATCTCTATTAATTATTAATTATTCAATTTACTTGGAGAATATTATTCCTATAAATCATATTTTTGTTCATTTTTTTTCTGCTTGTAAACATTGGAGAAATAAAGACAGGTGTAGCTAAGGTATTGGGATATGAAATAAGCACCAGATTTCTGTATCTTTAAAGAATGTAAAAAATACTTTCCCCCAATATTGACTTTCTATTTATTCTTGAATCCCCAGCAGGGAATTATAACCAGGAATGTGTATAATAATGTGGATAAGAACGAGACATACCCATGGAGCACTTAAACCTCCCATACAATTTACTTAAGTGTCTCATGCTCTACTGACTGAGCTAGCCAGGCACCTCACAATTTGCTTAATTAAATATCATTGTATTTTCCTACATTTTTTATTTTACTTTATAATATATAATGGTCATTATACCCTTAGGAAGGCAGGGTAGAGAGTATATAGCATAGACTCACCAAAACTTCTCTATGATAGACTGTTTACAAGATACTATAAACTAAATCTGTCCCTTTTTTGATCTTACAGGGACAGAAGCACATATCCTCACATGGAGAAAAACAAAATTCTTTTTCAAATAAGCCACTAACTATGTTCAAACCTGTTCAAAAGTTAAAGCACATGATTACCCTATATTTTTTATGTGTTAATGCATTGGCTAAAAAAATCTACATATATTGATATAAGTTGTCTGGAATATGTAAATGTTGCAATCTAATGATCAATTTTAGGGATAAGAAAACCAAGGTAATGGTAATGATGTTTCTGTGATCCTTGAGTTTTGGTTTCAGATATGGCTGTACAATGGTCATTCTCTTTTCTTCCAGGGGTTGTGCCTGTGCCTTTCCTCTTGTATTCATTCCATGTCATTTCACACAGGATAACTTAGTTCTGAAGAGTCATTTTAACTTTTTCTATGGAAAGTGTATATTGTAATTTGGGAGTCACTGGGGAGCTCCTACATTTTTAAATTTTCAGCCTAACAATAAGATGTGTTTTGGGGAGCCACACTGAATGACCATGCCTTCTAGTCCTGAAGCAGGAGGCTCTGACCAGTCACTACATTTGTGGTGACTTGCAGGCCATTACCCCCATACCATAGGCCTAATTTTTGGATGAAAAAAATGTAAAACACGGAATTCAGGTACTGCCAGGAGTGATTGATTCAAGTTTTTGAGATAGATTAAAATCGCTGTGCAATCAGAACATGCAATCCGGCTCTCTACAAGAGACTACCATGTCATTTGAGGGACTTAATTAAGGGTTTACTCCTAGGAAATTGAAGGAGATTTACAAGAAGAGTACTTACCTGTAGCCCAATCTCTCCAACAGAGATTAACTAATGCACCCAGCCAAAATTTTTGGTAGGGTCCCCAACCTTATCCGTAACTCAGAGAACAGCAAAATAATTAATTGGCTCACAGAGAAGCCAATCTTGGTTTTTCAGTGACCCTTAACAGGGGTAAAGTTAAAATAGCCCATATTTTAGTTGAGGAAAAACTTCAGGCTGGTCATTTAGAGACTATGCTGAGCCCTTGAAACACACCCATCTTTGTAATTAGGAAAATATCTGGTAACTGGAGATTATTACAAGACCTAAGATCTATTAATTGTGTTATATATCCCATTGGAGCATTACAATCTGGTCTTCCTTCTCCTACAGCTATTCCTTTAGATTATTATTTGATAATAATAGATCTGAAAGATTGCTTCTTCTCTATACCTTTGCACCCAGACGACTTTAAAGAGTTTCCCTTTAGTGTCCCAGCAATTAATTTTAGAAAACCAATTAAAAGGTATTGCTGGAAAATGTTACCTCAGGGAATGCATAACAGTCCTTCCCTATGTCAAATCGTTGTGACATGGGCTATAACGCCTGTGAGAGAGAAATTCCCTGATGCATATATTATTCATTTTATGAAATACATACTTTTAGCTCATGCTAACCCAGATGTACTCTTAAAACTTTTTGCCCAATTAGAGACACCACTAACAGCAATGGGTTTGTGAATTGCACATCAAAATGTGCTAAGGACTTCTTCTTTTCAACATCTAGGTCATATGATTAAAGGACATAAAATCCGTCTTCAAAACTTACAAATGAGAAAGATGGATCTATTGTAGAACGAGCTCATTTATCTATGAAGCTACAATTACAAAAGCTAAAAGGGGGAGATAGGACTAGGACTCCCCAAAATAACCTCAATCATGCACTGTTTTTTTAAAAATTGTGACTCATAAGGTCACAATGCAGCTGAGTGACACGTCTTCCATAACAGGCCCTTTAAACCTAGTTTGGTGGAAGGACGTGCAGAGTGGCCGATGGAGAGGACCAGATCTAATAATTATGTGGGGCAGAGGTCATGCTTGTATTTTCCCAGAAGGTGCTTTTCATCCTATTTGCGTTCCTCAATGCACCATCAGGAATGGAGGACCTAGAACCAAGATTCAACCGACTGAAGAGTGACCCAGAGATGCCAGACCAAACTCCTTCCAACAAGAGGAACTCTCGAAGGAAGAGAGGAAGAAATATGGCCCATAGAGACCCAATGGTGAAGCCACCCTCATGGAAGAACCTGAAGAATTTGACACTGCAGGAGAACAAATGATTAGACAGCAAGGAAAAGTTAAGTCTCCAACTATGATGCTCGCTGTTGTAATAGCTCTATTGAGCCGTCAGGTAAAGGAGAATTAGGGGGACACTTACTGGACATATTTTCCAGATCCACCTCTTGTACACCCAGCAGTGTGGAGTGGAGAATCCAAACCAGTGTTTACTAATGACTCATTCATGATGGGAGGATTTGTAGACACACCTATTACTCCCAACCATGTGATTGGATTTATTTATTCTGGCTCTAGTGCCCAAATGCCCTTGTGTTGGCCCCACAATAAATATCCTGGCTGTCCAAAAGTGTCATTTGAGGAAAAGACAGCAGTTGGGGGACCAACTAATCATACTGTTCCTGGAGACTAAAATCCTTAGATCAGATCAGTTATTAAAATGGGACTTTCTCATAACCAGTCATCTCAGCAGAACATTCACGAATACCTCGTTCTCCTAACACTTCTGCAATAGAAATTGGCACCTTTCCTAAGTGGATGGATTGAATAAATACTTTTCTAGTACAGCATAATGTGTATAGAAATGGTGGGTATATTTTGGACTGGTCTTCTAAAATTGACAAAAAGATGTTATGCAAGGGTAAGGCCATGAATCCTGGAGCATTTGTTAGTAGCATCCTGACCTTCAGGAATGTGGCATTCAGAAAGATATTTGATGCTTAATTGCTGCCTCATAATTCTTACATTTTACTGAGAAACCTTTACCAGACTTTGTAGGCAAGAACTGTAACAGGAAGGTTCTGGCTTATGGGCCTGTGTTCAATCTCCTTATGTTTTAATTACAGGAAATGTAAAACTTAAGAGGAAAGATGATTGATATGTTGTAACATGTAGTAAATGTAATTTAACTAATTGTATCACCAGAAATAATAGAGAAAAAGGAACAACGATGCTCCATCAGCCTTCTTTTATCTTATTACCAGGAAATATTTCAGAGCCATGGTAGGCTAATGCTGGTTTTCAAGTCTTACAACAAATACATGCCCAGCTAGCAAGACCTAAATGTGCTCTTGAACTCATAATAGTAGGAGTTATTGCCTTGTTTTCTTTCATTGCTTCCATGGTCACAGCTTTGGTGGCCATATCTCAAATATTCAACATGCAAATTTTCTTAATTATTTGGCTTAGAATACTTCCAAGTCTCTTCACAATCAAATAAATGTTGATGAAAGGATTGAGAACAAGCTAAATGCCTTAGATGCTGCTGTAATGAATATAGGTAATGAACTTTCCACTTTGAAATTCAAGGAAAGACTTAAATGTCATGCTAGCTACAAGTATGTGTGTGTTACTGCTGCCAAATGCAATGCTTCTTAATGGTATTGGGAGAAGGTTCAAAACCATTTGTTGGATATTTGGGAGAATGATAATAACAGCTTGAATCTTTTAGAGCTGCATCATCAGATTCAAGATATACAAAAAAATGTAAGATTGGTTTTTCAGATACTACTTCTTTAGCTGATCAAATACTTAAAGAATTAAACAGCTTTAACCCTGGAAACATGCTTAAACACTCTGCATGGTATATCCTTGTATTGTTCTCATTGCTACTTATTCTCTCTTGTGCTGTAATTGTAGGATGTTGTGCCCCCAGAACAACAATTCGGGGACTCAAAATAGTGACCCATCACCTGCTTTTTTGAAGTTAAAAGGCGGATATGTGCTGAAGACCCTCTGAATGACCCATGCCTTTCAGTCCTAAAGCAGGAGACTTTGACCAGTCACTACATTTGTGGTGAATTGGGCATTGTCCCAGCTCAGACAGAGAGGCAGGTCTTCAGATATAGACACCAAAGCTCTCTTCTAAATGTGGTTACTCTCTCACTAGCCTCTCGTGACTTTCTCTTGGCCTCTCTTTTGGAGAGCTGAGGTCAAGAGGAGAGAAGCCATCCTGAAACTTGTGTAAAGGTAAAGTATGTCTGTGTTTTATTTGGTGTCCCTGGAAATTCACATGAGTGACCTTAAGTTCAGCTGATTTTGTAGGTCGGGAGCAGCTATTTGCCTGACCTGCATGGGCAGCAATTTGTAACTGGTGTTCAGAGGGATTACACACACACACATGCGCGCGCGCGCGCGCGCACACACACACACACACACACACCTTATATTTTTCAAGAGTAAAAGCAAAAGCAAAAATGGCCCTGGGATGACTAGATATCCACAAGAAGAAGAAAAAAGTATTTGGATACGTACCTAACATCTACACAAAACTAATTTTTTTTTAAAAAAAGGATCAAAGGCCTTTGTGTAATAGCTAGAAGCATAAAACTCAAAAAACAGTTGAGGAAATTTTGGTTACTTTGGAAGTGCTGATGGCTATTTAATATTTGCATTTATCTTAATCATGCCACTCAGATAGAATAATCCCCATTTAAAAGTGGTATGATTTCATGTCAAAATAAAACTTAATGTTACATGTAACTGAAATTAACTGATAAAAATAAAATTTAAAAATGAACAAAGGGAATGGAGATATAGCTCAGGGGCAAAGCACCCCTGAGTTCAATTTTCAGCACCAACAAATAATTATGAATGGAACAAAGACATTTCTGAATGTAGTAAGCTTAATCTGGACCTCTGTTAACACTTCTGTGAGTATTGTGAAAATGAGAACCATTTTCATGATAATTAATAATTTGTTAAAAATATGCCCACAAAATTATAAGATTTCTATTTTTTGTGACTCAACAATATATTCATGACTACAAGAAAAAGCAACAAGTATACAGATGTTAGTTTGGAGTCAGAAGGTAATTATTAATATTATTTTTTAGACAGCCCTTCAGCTAATATGATTCCACACAGTGCTAGGGATCATTTGGCTCCAGAGGAATAATCTTTACTCTTGAGAAATTTCAACTTTATTTAAGTCTATAGATTAAGAAAAATGGATGTCCAAGGTTGACTTATACAAGGTAAATGTGGTAGGAGTTTTTCAGATAGAAGTCCCCATTGGGGCCACTGAAATTTCAAATAGCATATACAGAAGCCTAGATGAAGTCTACAGGTTAAAAAAAGCATAGTGACTAAATTGTAAATATATTTATTTTTACACTTCAAAAATTTATTATGCCACATCATAAACTTCATATCTAAAATCCTGTAGATATTTTCCAAATATACGGCATTATAAGAAGTATCTTTTTTGGCACATCCCTATAATCCCAGCAGTTTGGGATGCTGAGGCAGGAGGATCACATGTTCAAAGCCAGCCTTAGTACTGGCCTCTAAATAAAATTGTTAAAAGGGCTGGGAATGTTGCTTAGTGATTAAGCTCCCCTGGGTTCAATCCCTGGTACCAAAAAGAAGAAAAGAATAATAGTCTTTTCTAGGAATCTGTTGTCTAATACAGGGTCATGAGATTTTTACATGTTTTCTACTAAGAATATTGTAGTCCCAATTCTCATATTTACACCATCTTGCATTTAAACTAATTGTGTAAAGTGTGAGATAGTGTTTGATATCGTGTTCTAAGTTTTATATGGGTAGTTGTTCCAGATGATTTGAAAACATTTTTCCTATAACATCTTGGCATTCTCCTTGAAAAATAATCGACCATAAATATAAGGATATATTTCTAAATTTTATTTCATTTACTTATTTTTTTTGGAGTAATGAATTTGAATCCAGGAACACTCTACCACTGAGATTTATCCCCAGTTTATTATTATTATTGGTTTTGAGACAAGATCTTCCTACTTTCACAAGGGTGACCTCAAAGTGTCAATTCTCCTGTCTCAGTCACCTGAGTTGCTGGTACTATATGCATCCACAACCATGCCTGGCAAAATTATTCCATTTAATCATTTTGTAAGTATGACTCAGTACTGATTACAGTAACATTTTCAAAATAGCTTTGATGAAGATGTACTGAATATACATAATAAAGAGTCTTTGCATGATATTTTAATACATACACCACATCCACTGATAAAATCCTTTTGTCATTTCCCACCTCCACTCTTCAACCTTTAAAATTCATCAACCTAATTTCAGGTTTAGCTTCCCCCACATGAGGGACAGTATGCAGTGTTTGTATTTCTGTGTCTGGTTTTATTTCATTTTACCATGCTACCCTCCAATTTCACCCAATTGGTGGCAGGTGGCAGGATTTGATTTTTATGGAGTATGCATACATATATACCATATTTTATTTATCCATCTGTCCCAGAGTTCCTAGGTGATTCCATATCTTTTCAATTGGGAAGTGTCTCAATAAACATGGACATCCAGGTATCAGATGAGTGTTTCATTCTTTTTCATTACATACCCCCAAGTGTGATACCTGAATCACAAGGTAATTCTATTTTAGTATTATTTAGTAGAGATGCTGAAGATTTAACCAAAACCTCATGTAGTTGGCAAACATTTGACCCTTAGACTATATCACAGTGCCTTATTATTATTATTATTATTATTATTATTATTATTATTATTATTATTATTATTATTTATATTGAGAGAGCATTACATTAAGTTTCCTATCAACATAGCAAATTCAGGATCCTCCTACTGTGGTCTCACAAGTTGTCTACTTTACAGGCATTTATCACCATTCCTGGCCTCCAGCATATTACTTTTATATTGGAGACAGGGTTTTGCACTGTTTGAGCTTGAACATGCACAAGCTGGCCTTAAACTTGTAATTTTCCTCCTTTAGCTTCTTAAATATATAAGATTAGTCGTGTGCCATGATCCCAGCTATTGTTAGTTTTTTGAGTAATATGCACAGGTTTTCATATCAGCTACCCAATTTACTTGCACACACCCATGCATAAGTGTTGATTTTTCTCCACATTCACATAGGTGGTTGTCACTTTTCTAAGTTATTCATTCTGACTGAGGTGGGATGATACCTCATGTATTTTCTTTTTCTTGTGGTGCTGGGGTCTGAGCCCAGAGCCATGGGCATGCAAGGCAAGCACACTACCAACTGAGCTATTTCCCCAGCCTTCCTCATTGTATTTTTGATTTGCATTTTCCTGAAGGCTGATTATATGGAACATTTTTTCTATATGTTTACTGGAACTTTTTCTTTCTTCTTTTGAATACTGTCTACATCATTTGCCCACTTGAATGGCATTATTTAGTTTTTGATTGCTTGGTGCTATGATTTTTTTGTTCTTTACATATTCTCTATATGAAGCTCTTAACAAATGCATACTGGGAAAAGATTTTCTCCCATTTTTTAGGGATTCCACTTTTTTTCTTTGCTGTACATCAGGTTTTTAGTTTAATGCCATTTTTTGTGTGTGTGATTTTGAAATTCTGTCCAAAACATTTGTTGTCCTTAAAAGAGTCTTAAACTGCTTTCCCTTGTTTATGTTGTAGTCTCACAGTCATGTCTTTTACCCCTTTTGAACTTATTTAGAACAGGGTGAGGAATAGGAATCCTGTTTCTTTGAGTACTGAAACTATACTGAGCTTTAAAATTGGGATGTGTGAGTCTTCCAATTTTGTTCTTTATATTTTTCTTGAAAAAAAAACTGTATTTGGTATTTGAGGTAGACTGAACTTCCATATTCATTTTACGCTTACAATTAAATCTTTTTCAAAAATGCCATGTGGGAATTTTGTAACGTTTACATTGGTATGTAAATCAACTTGCATTTTACCATTTCAGCAGCATTAAATCTTATCAATAAATAGTGGATGCCTACTTAGTCTTTTAAACATTTTCTATAGTATTTTCTGCTTACAAGACTTTTTTGTAAATTTTTTGCTATGTATTTAATGTTTGATGCTACCATAAATGGAATTTTTAAATAATTTAATTTGAATATTTATCGTTCTGCTACAAAAATTGTATTAATATATCAGTGCTATATCCTGCACAAATGCTGAACTTTTTATTTAAATATTTCTTTGGTAGGGACCTTAGGATTTAATTCACATAAAGCCATCTATCTTTTTTTGAGAGTTAGATAAAATTTGATAGTTTCATTTCACATTTCTAATATGGATTGTTGTTGTTGGTGGTGGTGGTTACTAGGGATTGAACTCAGGGTCCCTTGACTCCTGAGCCACATTCCCAGCCCTATTTTGTATTTTATTTAGAGACAGGTTCTCACTGAGTTGCTCAGTGCCTTGCTTTTTCTGAGGCTGGCTTAGAACTTATGATCCTCCTGCCTCAGCCTCCCAAGTAACTGGGATACAGGTGTGCTCCAACCATGCTCAGCTCTGATATGGATTTTTTTATTGTGTTTTTTCTTTTACTGATTCAATCTTTTATTAAGTCTTTTTAGATTTTCTATGTCTAAGTCAGTTTTGATGGATGTTTTATAGGATTTTTTTCTCATTCAGTTGAACATAATATGCTCTTAAAATTCTCTAAATTTTTCGTGGAGTCTGTTTTGATAGTCTCACTTTTATTTTTGATATTTATTAACTTGAGTACTCTCTTTTTCTTTTTTCTTGGTTAACTGAACAATCAATTTTGTAAATATTTTGAACAATCAAGATGTTTTCTTAATTCTTTTGTCTGTTTCTTTTATTCTTGCTGTATTCTTTAGTAAAATTTATCATCTGTGCAATTTGAGTACAGTTGGTTTCTCTTTGTCTAGTTACTCACTGTATAAATTTATGTTTTTGTTTGGGCAGTTTTTCTTTTATAATGTAGGCTTTTGTAGTTATGAATTTTCTTGTGAGGGCTACTTTAGCTGCACCTCAAAAGTTGTGGCATATTTGTTTTCACTTTTATCCACCTAAACTATTTTCTTTTTTTTCTTCCTAAGAGTATACTGTCTAATTGCTACATGTTAGCAAATTTTTAAATTTTCTGTTTTTTTTTTTAACTTAATTTCATTGTAGTTAGGAAAGATACTTGTCCTGATATCAGTGCTTTTAAATTTATTGACATTTTTATGGATTAAAATGGCAAGTCCTGCACAATGTTTCCTACACACTGGAGTAAAATGTGTATTCTTCTTTGGGGCAGAATATTCTATATAGTCCTCTAGACCTAGTGTAGTTATATTGTTGTTCAAGTCTTTTTTTTTTTTTTTTTTTTTCATGGACTTCTTACTAGTCATTTCATTCTTTCTTGAAAGTGGGATATCACAAACTATCCACCCCTTTTTAAGAAATTTTTCTTCCTTTAATCCTGATAGTTTTACTTTCATATATTTTGGAACACTGTTTTTTAACATGTATACATTTATAATTTAGCTTGTGAGACTGCCCACTCTATTGATATGTATTATATATTTTAATTTTTATCATAAATATTCATATATATTTAACATATATAATTACAAGTATATATAATGTTCTTGCCTCTATCCAATAATTTCTGTTACAGCTGATTTTGTCTGACATGTGCATAGCCCTCCAGCAGTTTTCTTTGTTGTTTTTATTTGTTTGCTTGTTGTGTTTTTTTGTTTGTTTGTTTGTTTGTTTTTTGTTTTTGTTTTTTTGTACTAGGGATTTTACCCAGGAACACTTTACCACTGACCTGTCCCCAGCCATTTTTATGTTTTATTTTGAGGTAGGGCCTCATTAATTGCAGGGAGTCACCTGTGAATTACTTGGGGTCTTCTTTCAGTATGGGGCCATGGACCTTGGAAACTATGGAGGCATTCTCAAGCACATTAGATTGCCCAAGGAACATGACCTTTAAAATAGTTACTAGGTGATATTCACTGGCTGTGGCCAAGTTTAAAACTAGCCACTGCAGATTTGTGTCCTTTGTTTTGGATTGCACTGGAAGATCCTTCTCTACCTTCTCATCAACTTATGGCACAAGAAAGGATTGCCATAACAAAGGTTAATTCTTCCATGAAGACTTCACAGCTTACTAGAATTAATCCACAATAGCCTCTATATTGATTAACATTTCCCACTTTTTATACCCCTACAGGAGCAAAGTGGTGATAATTGGGAATTATTGACTGGCCTTGCCAACCTCATTCTCCTCAAAAGTTATTGACTACATTCCATGGATTTATTGCTCAGTTACTTATTAAAGGAAGAACATGAGTTTTGCAGATAGTTGGGTCAGAGCCTAATATTATTGTTGCCCCTTTTTATACTCAAGAGCATGATTGACTTTGGCAGTCTTATAATACTTGGCAGATAGCTTTTGCTAATTTCCCTGGTCAAATGGAAACCCATTACTTTCTTGATAAAATTATTCAGTTTGCTCTTGTGACTACATTTACTTTTTCGAAAATTATATGTGCTTAACCAATAGTTGGAGCACTAACAGTATTTACTGATGCATTGAGTTTAGGAAAAGCAGATTTCTATAGCCATGCTCATACAGAGATAATACAGACATACATACTTCTGCCCAATGAGAAGAAATTCAAGCTCTCATTTGTGCTTTAATTCATTTTGCAAATGAGCCAATCAATATTTATTTAGATAGCTTACATGCAGTTCATGTTACAAAAAATATTGAAATATCAACTCCTGGGAACACACCATTGTAAGTGTTATATAATTTGTTTCAGACCTTACAAAAGACAATTCAAATGTGTCACCATCCATGCTTTATTTGCCATTTAAGGGCACATTCTAATCTTCCAAGACCTTTAGCATCAGGTAATGATAAGATTGATAAACTTGTTGCTGTTTGTGAATAAATATCTTTATGTGATTGGGCACAAGCCTCACATTATTTACATCATCAGAATGCTTCTACTTTACATAAGAAGTTTAACATTCTTGGGAAAAAAACTTGTCAAATTGTTCATCAAATTTCACAATGTTTTATACATATTTTATCTACACCAACTGGGGTTAATACCATGGTTTATGACCAAATCAGTTATGGCAAATGGATGTAACTCGCATCCCTTAATTCGGCAAACAGTGTTAAGTTTGTGTTATTGTTGATACTTACTCTAGATTTATTTTTGCCACTGCCTGTGTAAAAGAAAATACTCACCATGTTATGTATCACTGTCTATCTACTTTTGCACCATTAGGATTTCCTTTACAAATTGAAATTGATAATACTCCAGCTTATACTAATTTTTCTTTTCAGCAGTTTTGCCATCAATTTTGTATTGATCATAAAACAAGTATTCTGTAGAAGCCTCAAGGTCTAGCCATTGTAGAATGAGCTCATTTATCCATTAAGCTACAATTACAAAAAAGGGGGGATAAGGCCCCATAAAGTAACCTTAATCATGCCTTGTTTTAATTTTTTTTAAATTGTGTCTCTAAAAGACACATTTCTTCCACTGCAGCAGGTCCCTTGAGCCAGGTTTGGAAAAATTTACAAACATAACAACAGAAATGATCAGATTCAGTGATAATGTGGGGTAGAGGTCATGCTTGTGTATTCCCAGAAGGTGCCTCTCATCCTATTGGGGTACCTGAACATGCTATGAGACATGGAGGACCTGTAACCGAGGTTCAGATGACTGAAAATTGATCCAGAGATGTCAGCTCTGACGCCCAGCAGGAAGAGAAAGCTACAAAAGAGGAAGAGGATGAAGAAGGCTCTGAGAGACCAAATGTTGAATCTACCATCATGGAGGCAACTGTAGAATGTAACACTACAGCCTGAACATATAGTTCAACACAATTAGGAACTAACTCTGCAGCCACAATGTTTGTGGCCATGTTAGCTCTGTTGAGCTGTCCGGTAAGTGTGGTCAAGGGAGAAATCAACTGGACATATTTTCCAGACCCACCTTTTGGTACACCCCCTGGTGTGGAATGGAGAATCCATTCAAGTATATACCAATGATACTCATGTAATGTGTGGTTTTACAGATACTCAGATTACACCCATCCCTGTGACTGAATTTAATTATACAGGTTAGAGTGGACAGCTATGTATATATTGGTCCTATGATAAGCATGCTGGCTATCTAGGGGTATCATTTGAAGAAAATACAGCATATGGGGGGTATAGACCAGCCAATCATACTGGATCCTGGGACTCTAAGCAATATGTCCCAACAGTTATTAAAATGGGACTTTCTCATATCAAGCCAGCCATTGCCACAGAACATCTGCCAATTCGTTACTGTCAATCATTCTGCAATAGAATTTGGCACATTTCCTAAATGAATAGAATGTGAAAATGTCTTGCCAGTACAACAAAAAGGTTCTAGAAATAGTGGATATACTTTAGACTGGTCTCCAAGAATTGACAAAAGACAATGCCATGATCTCTGGAGGTTTTGTTGGTAATATCCTAACCTTCAGAGAAGCTGGTATCCAAAAAGATGTTTGTTGCTTAATTGCAGCCTCATATTTTCTATATTACTCTGACAGCCCTATGCCTGACTTTTTAAGCAGTGGGTGTAAAGAGGGTTCCTAGTATGGCCTGCAGGCCTGTGTTCAGTCTCCTTATGCTTTAATTACTGGAAATGTAAGTTAAGAGAAGGATGGTAAGTATCTCGTCACTGCAAAAAGTGCAATTTACCTAATTGCATCACTAGATATAACAGAGGGAAAGGAACATTAATCCTTCACCAGTCTTCCTTTGTCTTACTACCAGTCAACATTTCAGAGCCATGGTATGCTGATGCTGGTGTTCAGGTTTTTCAGTAGATGCAGGCTCAGTTGACCAGATTTAAGTGGCCTCTTGGACTCATAATTCTTGTTTATAATTTTTAAATGTTAATTTAATTCATTGCTTCTATAGTTACAGCCTCAGTGGCAATATCTCAGAACATTTACCATGCAAATTTTCTTAATAATTTGGCTCAAAACACTTCCAAAGCCCTCAATAATTGTAAATATTCATGAAAATATTGAAACTAAATTGAATGCCTTAGAACCTTCTGTCATAAATATTGGTAATGAGCTTTCTGCTCTCAAGTTTAAGGAAAGGTTTAAATCCCATCTGATTATTAAGGTCTCTGTTACTTTAGCCAAATATAAGGCTTCCCAATGGATTTGGAGAAGGCTAAATCATCTAATGGTTATTTGGGATAGCAAATAATAATGGCCTGAATCTTTTAAAGTTACATCACAACATCCAGGATATTAAAAAAAAACAAAATTAATCTTATGGATCCTACCTCTCTAACTGGAAATACTTCAAGAATGGAATGACTTTAACCCTGGAAACACACTGAAACACTCTGCATGTTATATTGTTGGAATGAGGTGTTTGCTACTACTTTTTTTTTTTTTTTTTTGCATTGTGATAATAGGTTGTCACTCTCTCAGAACAAGAATCCAGGAACTTGAAATAACAGCTCATCATTTTCTATTGCAAAGTAAAATGGAGGAGTATGCAGGGTGCCACCCATTAATTACTTAGGGTCTTCTTTGGGTATGGGGCCATGGAGATTTAGGTCTAACCTTGGGAACTATCCTCAGCTCCCAGAGTGCACTAGATTGCCCAACGCACATGACCCTATCTCTGCTCTACTAGGAAGACCCCTCTTGTAGCTCCAGAGTTGGACATAACCCTTAGGGAACTGCAAAGCCCACCTTCTACCTTATTTGGCAAAGAACATTCCATGGTAAACATTTGATATTCCATGATATGAATAAAGCAAACATGGGCTTCATGTTGCTCTTTTGAGTGTGGAAGCTTCATCCACAGATGAAGATTGGCTAGCCCATTCCATCTCTGCTTTTAAAATTACTTTCTGTATCCTGTGAAGTTTTTTTCTGCTTTACCTTTCTTAGCTTCTATTTTGCATCCAGACCATTCCACGAAGAGTAACGCTATTTTTACCACCTGCAATTTTGAATTCATGATTCTCTTGCCTCAGCTTCTGGAATCACTGTGATTACAGGCCTGCACCACTGTGATGGACTCTTGATTGCTATTTTTATTTAGCACTTTTTATTCTCATCCCATCTGTGTTTTGGAATCTAAAGAACAATTTTGTTTGCTTCTAGGTCTTTTACCCAAGGGTGCCTTAACACTGGGTACATTACCAGCCACTTTTTAATGTTGTTATATTTAATTTTCATACACTGTTTCACTAAGTTGCTGATGCCAGCATCAAACTTGTGATACCCTAGCCTCAGTCTCACAAGTAGCTGACAGCATTGCACCACTGTGCTCAGATGATGATGACTTAGGCTCTCCATAAGTCACCGACTTTGCCCTCAAACTTGTAGTCCACTTACCTCAGCCTCCTGAGTTTCTAGAGTCATGGGTGTGTGCTGTATGCCCAACTTGATCAATATATTTTCTAAAATTGGAACAAATTTGATCTATGTGCAGTAATAGTAATGAAAAAAGTAATAGTAAAGAAGCAAATGCTTCTTCTATGTTGCCACTTGTTTTCTATCTATACATTTTTGGTTCATCAATTTTCCAATCATTGCCTATTAATGATTAATTTTTCTTCTGTACCATTATTATTTTATTTTCTTCTTTTGGTACATATTTTAGTTTTTCCTTAGTGATTGTTCTGGGAACTCTAAGATCTTAAATTTATGACAATCAGTTTTTATTCATGCCAAATTCATTTCAATAGTATAGAAAAGTTTTGCTAATCTTACAGATTTGTCCCTTAGTCCTGGTTTTATCTTTGTCATAGGCTATAACTTCATTCATTGTGTGTCTTCTATGGCTTGGATATCATTTGTTCCCAAACAAGCTTATGCTTTGGACACTTTGTCCTCATCATGGTAGCACTGAGGCAGGGGAAACTTTCAAATGTGCTGTCTACTGGGTGTTAATTCAGTCACTGGGGAAACCACCCTCTGGAGGAATGGATACTCATCTCTTGGAATGAGTTTTTTAGAAAATGAGTTGTTATGAAAAATCAAGACTGCCCCTCTCTGCTCTGTGGCTCATATTGGTCCATATGATTTTTCCTCTTCCACTTGTCCCCATTCTGATGACAGCCATCATGCTGGAATAGAGCAAAGTGGTTTCTCCCCAGAAGCCAAGTGGATGGGATCCCTTTTCCTGGACTCTCAGACTCTAAAATTCTGGCCTAAAGGACTTTTTAATCACAAACTACTCAGCCTTAGGTATTTTCTGATAACAATGAAAAATGGAGTCTTGTATTCATTCAGCATCAATGTTTGTTTTGTTCTAAGTGATATTTTTGTGTTCTAAGTGTTATTTTTGCCCTCATTTATTTTTTTAATTTTATTTTTTTAAAATACACAACAGTGGATTACATTGCAATTTTTATTACGCATATAGAGTACAAGTTTTTACACTTATATTTTTAAAACAAATAGAAAAGTGTTAGAAACTAAATACTCCATGGTACTGGCTATATTTAGCTACCATATTGAACTACTGAGCTACATCTACAATTATTTCTCATTATTTTATGTGCGCTTGAGGTTCTGATATCATTTCCTTTAACCTTGATGGCTTTATTGGCATTTCTTGAAGATTTGTTTACTCACCACAAACATTTCCTTGTACAAATCTCCCCTTATCTTTTGAAGCACAGTTTAGCAAGGTATACAATTGTTGATGGTTAAAAAACAAGTTTCATCATGTCCTCCCAATGCCTTCCGGCTTCTTGGATTCTCTAGGGAAACCCACTAATGATGTCTTGTACCTGAACGACTGTTTCTCTCTGACCACTCATGAGATTGCCTCTTGGTATTTGTTTTACAGCAGTTTGACTACTATAGTTCCTCTTATTCATGGTTTCCCTTTCTGTAAGCTATAGACAATTCCAGAATGAGCAACTCATGAGTTTTAAATTGCAAAGTGTTCTGAGGAGCATGATGCAATGTCACCCCACCCGACCCCAGCCCTCCAGGGTCAGGAGCCTCTGCCTTCTCCAGCAGTTTCCCAGTTGATATATTGTTTCTGGAATACCTTCCTGTTAGTTGCAAGTTGCCATCTTTGTTGAGAGAATGACAGTTCTGATAGTGCTTCACTGTGTAGAAGAGAATATCGCTCCAATTCCTCATGCACCACATTCTGTTTATGCCCATGTTGCATTGTTAGCACCTTGGAGCTTAAGAATAGAAGACACATCTTGAGCCTCTCCTAATGGAAAACATTATTTTCCATGAGGATATTACCCAAGAAATTGAGATGTGTTTAATAAGTTTAGGACGAACCTCTTTCACAAATAACCTCAAGAAAAAGTACCAGTGACTAGGAAGTCTATTCTACATAATTGTAATGCTAAAATGTCCAACCAGGAAGGAAGTTGAAACTCGTTTCCATAGTATATGGTTGTATGCCAAAGTGTTCTTTAAGAATGCATCATAACCAAGGCAGTGACCAAGGCAGTCTGGTGCATGCTTAACTCCCAGGATTGAACCTGATTTCATCTAACAATGCAAGGTAACCCGCACCCCCACATGCCACAATGATCTGAGGGATGAGGTATCAGTCCCTGGGCATAATGAGGTGCCACTGGAGGTCCTTGTTCTCTCCAAAAGGAAAATGCTATAGTCGTCATCCATGGAAGAATACTTCATCTATTTGTCAGGCACATGGACAGACCTATTTAGAAAGGCAGATACACATTCAGGAAAGAACCTGAGGGGCCTGGGATACAGTGAGGTCGGTAGTGCACTTGCCTCACATGCACAAGGTCCCAGGTTCAATCCCCAGCACCAGAAGAAGAAAGAAAGGAAAAAAAATGTGAGAAACTCTAAAGAGAGAGACAGCAAATACAAGGTCAGAGGTGTTGCTATTTGTAGAGGGACATTTAAGTAGGGCTGGACTAGAGATAGGGCCAGAGAACACTTCTGTAATGTCTCACCCATTTTTCTAAGCTTGCTCATATCTTACTAGTATTTGGGGGTCCAGGAAGCTGGTCTAGCAGAAATGATGCATTGCAGGGAGTTACCTTTTTTAAATTTGATATTTATTTTTAAAAATAATTTTAGTTGGAAAGGATAACTTTATTTTATATATTTATTTTTAATGTTGTGCTGAGGATCAAACCCAGTGCCTCACAGGTGCTAGGAAGGTGCTCTCTCACTGAGCCACAACCCCAGTCCCTTGTTTTTAATTACAAATTTTTATGGGCATTCCTGCATTCTGGTTCTTTATGAACTTTCTCCTTTGAGGTTCAGTGAAACTTTCTTCTTGGTATCCCAACATTTCTGCCCCAACCAGACATGTTCCACAGTTCAATATGGACCTCAAGTGTTACTAGACGAATGGTTAAATGATCATTTAGTTATCAAATCAAATAGAGCAGTGTTTTCAGGACAGAAGTCTTAAGAGAATGCTCATTATTAGATTTCTATTTTTACTTATGTATTTAGCTATGGACTCATATGGTTTTTGCAGTGATCCAAAATGCGGTCCAACAAACAAGCAGATTTCAGAAACTTTTCATGTTGACAGCTATTTGCAAATGGTTGCATTCTTTTTTTTTTTTTTTTTTTTAAATATTTATTTATTTTTTTAGTTCTCGGCGGACACAACATCTTTGTTTGTATGTGGTGCTGAGGATCGAACCCGGGCCGCACGCATGACAGGCGAGCGCGCTACCACTTGAGCCACAGCCCCAGCCCAATGGTTGCATTCTGATTGAGGCACATTTGACCGAGTGTAAACATTAAGATGCTTTTAAATTGCTCCTGAATTTTGCAAGGGTTTTGCCAGTTTTCTCGCTGCTTTGTTTATCTCATTAGTGTGGAAAAGCCTCTCAGATGCAATGCATCCCAGATGCAAGATCCTGCAGCTAGCTACACACAAACCCCCACACCCACTGATCCAATTCTTCATCCCCCATTAATTGAGTGTCAGGTGCTGTTGGATTGTTAATTATTGGGTAAAACCCAGTGTTTTGCCCCCAAGGAGCTCAAGGTCTAGATTTTTGGTTATTGGAACCACTGGGCTGGTTATTCACTTTTCCTTTCCTCTCAAGACAAATCTGAGCTCCATCCAGGGACCTATATTTAGTGGTACTGGTAGCTTAGGAAAATTTCACATTTTGGTTAAGAAAACTAACAACAATAATAATTAATCATTTCCCTCATGGGGGAAGGAGTTTTTCTGTCCCCGGTGTGTCTCCAGCTTTTTTCCCTCTTCTCAGCCACATAATCTTCTCATCCTGGGCAAGACAACTGTATACTGTTCATCCCTGGAATCCTGGGGCATGTGGCTTGACCTTCTCAGACTTCCTTCAAGAGAAATGTTCCCATTTCACAAATGTAGCAAAACTGGTCCCCCAAATACCTGGGCTGCTGTTACGGAGAAGTAAAAGTAAAAAAAAAAAAAAAAATACTGAAAATGAGGGCTGGGGCTGGGGCTCAGCTGTAGAGTGCTTGCCAAGCACATGCAGGCACTGGGTTCCATCCTCAGCACCACAGAAAAATAAATGGATAGAATAAAGGTATTGGGCCCGACTCCAATAGAAAAAAATATTTTAAAAAATAAATAAATACTGAAAATGCAACATATCTAGCAATTAGGGAAATGCTAATTAAAACTACCCTGAGATTCTCTTTCACCTCAGTCAGAATAGCAATTATCAAGAATACAGTAACTATAAATTGGTGAGGATGTGGGGGACAGGGAATGCTCACACCTTGTTGGAGAAACTGCACTTTGGTGCAACCCTCTGGAAAGCAGGATGGAGATTCCTCAAGAAACTAGGACAGGAACCACCCTCTGACTCAGTTATCCCACTCCTCAGCATAAATCCAGAGGATAAAATGAGCATACTACAGGGACACAGCCACATCAATGTTTATGATAGCACAACTCACACTAGCTAAGCTATGGAGCCAGCCTAAATGCCCATCAACAGATGAATAGATAAAGAAATTGTGGTGTGTATACACTGTGGAATATTTCTCAGCTTTAAAAAAGGATGACTTCATAACCTTGGCCAGTAAATGAATGGATGTGGAGATTATCATGCTAAAGTAAAATAAGGTAATCCCCGAAAACCAAAGGTCACATATTTTTTCTGACATGTGTTATCTACATCACAAGGAATGGGGGGCAAGAAGAGAAGTTCAGTAGATGAAACAAAGGGGAGCAACAGGAAGGGAGGGGAGATAAGAACAGGAAACACAGTAGCATGAATCCACCATAATGTTCCTATTTAAATATATGAAAATACCTAAGTGAATCCACACATGATGCCCACCCAAATGAATGGGGTCCTAATGAGAATAAGGTATATTTTATGTTTGGATAATTTTATCAAAATGGATTCTATGGTCATGTATAACTAAGAAGAACCAATAAAACAGAAAAAGATAAAAAGAACAGAAAAGGACCATGGGACCAAAATGATAGCATCATAGCCAGATGAGGAAATGTCTTTAGATACACTTCAAAATTTTCTAAACCGCTCCCCCATTGGATGCTGCCAAAGGTTTTGGAGCCTGAAGGGAAGGTGTAGGTTCAGGGTGCTGCATGGAGAAGAAAAGACCCCCCCCCCCGGCATTGATCTGCAGGAGCAGGGGTCCAAGGAGGCAGGTAACCTCGAGGCCTCCACAGTTAATTAAGGCAGAGAGAAGCAGGGTGCATTCAAGCCTATGGAATTATTTACCAAATTAGGAAAACCTGGAATTGGCTTTCCTGGACTCCCAATCAAACCCAAATTGTTTTTCCTTAAAGAGACAGACAAATAAGCCCCTTTTAACAAGAAGTCTTCTCTGTATTATGTGACTTTTTGCACCACTGAATTGGGGGGAAAAGAAGCAGAGCTCTCTTTGGAAACACATCATCTTCGTTTACATCAAGACAAGCAGGTAGGGTCATTTTTCTTTTTCTTTTTTCTTGTCAAGTGCAGAGTATTCAGCTGTTACTAAGGATGCACACCTGGGCAGGGTGTCTCTGGTTTTGGAGGAGGCAGGATCCCATTGCCTGGGATCCAGTGGACTGGCTGGAACCAGGGAGAGTCCCCAGGGTGGCCTTGATCTGTGCAAGGCTGTTATCCTGTGGCCACTGCAGGTATTTCTCTCAAAAAGAAAGAAAAAAAAAGTGGCACATGCCTGTCATTCCAGAGGCTGGTGAGGCTGAGGCAGGAGGATGGCTAATTCAAAGCCATCCTCAGCAAAAGCAAGGTGCTAAGCAACTCAGTGAGACCCTGTCTCTAAATAAAATTCAAAATAGGGCTGGGGATCGGGCTCAGAGTTCTTCTGAATTCAACCCCCTGTTGCCAGATAGTGAGGGAGCCCGGTGCATCTGGGGTTTACCCAGGTCTGTGCTCTCTGGGTCTCTTCTGTGCTGATCTCCTTACTCTGCCTCCAGTTCAATGTGGTCTCAGATACAGATTCAACTCAGCTGGAGGAAAATCAGCTCTCATGATGCCAAGCGGGTGGGAGCCTCCTCCAAGGCGCCTGCCAGGCCCCCTGTGAGCCTCCACCAGCACTGGCTGTGATGCACTGGGCAGTTCCCAAGGCGGGAAAGGCCAGTTCTGCTTGGAGAATTTTGCACAGATAAACAGAGAACAAGTCAGAACCCCAAAGACGCTCTGGGAGGTCTTATTATAGGAGGAAGCCCAGGTGGTGAAACTTTCAAGAAATGACTTCAATATCCTAAGATCAAAACCCAACAGAACTTAGAATTTTTCTCACCCTGACCCTAACCCAATGCCTAGACCTCAAAAGGAAAACAAAAAAGAAAAAAGCTGTACCCAACCCTGACATTCTGGACTCCTTTTTGCCTGGAGCGGATATCACCCTACTGTCACTCAAAAAGAAGGCACCCTGGGCTCCGGTTGGGGGGGAGCAGAGACTAACTGATGCCCTGTCCAATCAGAAGCCCCCTTGTTGAGCTCAATCCTGAGCGCAGCCAGTTAGCTGGGGGCGGGCCTCCACGCTTGGACTGGGATTTATTTCTCCCAGGTCAGGGTTTCTAGGATACCTGCAGTTGGACTCCAGGCTTTGTTCCTTGCAGGGATTCCAGGTGCCCCTTCCATGCAGGGGCTGAAGCTCTCCAGGGCAGTTTTGGCTGCTGGGCACTAGGAAATGGTGAGTGTGCAGTGGCACCTGGTGTCTGGAGAGGGAGGCTCCGGAGGGAGACGAGGCAGAGATGCTGTAGGGCGGGACCCACTGTGGCAGAAACCCAGTTGGCCGACCTGACTCAGGGCGCTCTCTGCATCCGCAGGCCTGAGCCCCTCGGGGACAGCGCCCCTCAGTCCCCCTAGGCCACCTTGTGGGGAGCGTGACAGTGGCGGAGACCCCTCGCAGCCTCCCCATCCCCTGGGGGCAGCCTCAGCCCCTGCTCCAGTTTTTATCTGGCAGGTGAGCGCTGCTGCCTGGCATCTTCCTGGGCTGTGGTGATTGACAGGTGGGACCACTAGAAGAATCCAATCTCCTAGCCCAGAGATGGCGCACTTCTGTCATTCCAGAGGCTGGGGAGCGGGGGAGAGGCTGATGCAGGAGGATTGCGAGTTCAAGGCCAGCCTTGGCAACTTGGAGAGACCAGGTAGATGAGAACCTGCCTCTAAATAAAATGCAAAATCCTTCAAACACTTTTTTTTCCTGCAGGACGGGAGCAGCAGTGTACAGGAACCCGCTTATTCCTGAGCTAGTTTTGTGGAGTTTATTTGTTTTGTGTTTTGGTAGTTAACAGAAGGGTGCTTTACCACTCAGCTCTGACCATTGAAGTTTTCAGTTTTTATTCTGAGCGCGGGTCTAGCTACATTGCTGAGGGTGGCCTGGTTAGGGTTTGATTTATAATGACTTTTCCATTGCAATTAAGTGTATGATTTTTACATCCACGTGGGTTTGTGGGTGGACTTTGTTGACGTCATGATTCCTTGATGATAATTGTAACAGTTATACTAAATTATACCAGGAACCTCCTATTCTGGTATATTTTTGAAACATAATCCTGCTCAACATGTGCTTCTTTGGGGTGCTGGAGTATAATCCAGTACCACGCATGTCCTACACCCAAGGACTGGTAGGCCAGTGCTCTGCACTTTCAGTTCCCACACCTCCCTTCATATTGGGTTGTCTTGTTCATTCACATAAAATCCTCTGCTGGAGATATCTAGGTCTTTTCATTGCACTTAACAATAAAAATGAAATTCACATACATATGGAGTCATCTATGACATTGCTGCATTGTGATTTTTTTTGGTCCTCAAATTACTGCATTATGATAATTTTATAATATGCATTAGTGCCTGGTAATTATAGCTCCTGCTTTTGCCCTTAGTGTTCAGAATTCTTGGCTAATTTTATATCAATTTAGCCTTCCAGGAGAATTTTCAAAATTTTTGGTTTGGTCCCTTCTTCAATTAAAAGGAAATCATGGAGAAATTTTGATGGGGTTTTATCATAGATGAACCTGAGGGAAGCATTCCTCTTTATAATGAGTAGTGCTATCATCTATTCCTAGGGTGTGTAATTCAGTCTGTTATGTGCTGATCTGTATCTGTATTTTTTCAAATACAGCAGGTGTCCTATTTAAATATTCTTATGTGTGAAATGTGATATTTCTGTGACATTGATATAAAACTGACACAGTGTTTCATAGTATTTGTCCAACTGTATGTAATATGGCAAACAAAATGTGGCTGATTGCCAGAAATGGATATTTCTGGATGGAATTTCCAGAGTATCCTATTACTGAACTATATCCTCAGCTCTTTTTAAATTTTTATTTTAAAAAATAAAATTTTTAAAGGTTTTCTGAATTTATTTTTTTTAATTACTATTACTTTTTCAAAAAAATTTAGGCAGTGTTTCACTCGCTTGCTAGGTCAGCTTCACAATTGTGATTTCCCCTACCTAAGCCTCCAGAAGACTGGATATATCAGGTGTGTAGCACCACAGGCATCCCATCTCACAATTTATTTCTTTTTTTCAAAATTTTTTTTAAGTCATGATTTATTTTTTTTTAGTTTTTTATGTTTTAAATATTTTTTGTAATTAAAAAAAACATAAACGATAACAGTGGAATGCATTACGATCCTTATTACACATATAGAGCACAATTTTTAATATCTCTCTGTATATAAAGTATGTTCACATCAACTTGTATCATTATATATGAACTCATTTCTTTCTGCATTACAATTCTTAATACACTAATATATCACAATTTTCATGTCTTTGTATATAAGATATGTTGACACCCAAATCACGTTTTCATACATGTATTTTGAATAAGGATGTTGATCATATCATTGTATAATGATAACCATCACATTCCACCATCCTTGCTAATCCCCTCCCCACTCCAATTCCCTCCCACTCCACTTCCCTATCTAGAATTAATCTAATCCTCCCATGCTCTCCCTCCCTACCCTACTGTGAGTCACCCCCCATATATCAGAGAAAATATTTGGCATTTGTTTTGGGGGGATTGGCTAACTTCACTTAACATAATATTCTCCAACACCATCCATTTACTGGCAAATGCCATGATTTTATTCTCTTTTAGTGCTGAGTAATATTCCATTGTGTATATATGCCACATTTCTTTATGCATTCATCAACTGAAGGGCAAACAGTTTGGCTCCACAGTTTAGCTATTGTGAATTGTGCTGCTATAAACATTGCTGTGGCTGTGTCCCTGTAGTATGCAGTTTTTAAGTTTTGGAGTATAGTTGAGAAGAGGAATAGCTGGGTAAAATGGTGGTTCCATTCCCAGATTTCCAAGGAGTCTCCATACTGCTTTCTGTAATTGTTGCACCAAATTGCAGTTCCACCAGCAACGTATGAGTGTATCTTTTCCCCCATATCCTATCCAATGCTTATTGGTGTTTGTCTTCATAATAGCTGTCATTCTGACTGGAGTGAGATGGTATCTTAGAGTGGTTTTGATTTGCATTTCTCTGATTGCTAGAGATGATGATCATTTTTTCATATATTTGTTGATTGATTGTATATCCTCTTCTGAGAAATGTCTGTTCAGGTCCTTGGCCTATTTATTGATTGTATTTTTTTTGGTGTTAAGATTTTTGAGTTCTTTATATACCCTAGAGATTAGTGCTCTATCTGATGTATGAGGCATAAAAATTTGCTCCCAGAAAGTAGACTCTCTTCTTTTTTTTTTTGATAAAAAAAAAAAAAAACTTTAGTTTGAATCCATCCCATTTGTTGATTCTTGGTTTTAATTCTTATGTTATAGGAGTCTTATTAAGGAAACTGTGGCCTAATCGCACAGGATGAAGTTTAGGGCCTACTTTTGCTTCTGTTATATGCAGTGTCTCTGGTTTAATTTTTTGGTCCTTGATCCATTTTGAGTTAACTTTTGTTCATGGTGAGAGATAGGGGTTCATTTTCATTTTGCTGCATACGAATTTCCAGTTTTCCCAGCACTATTTTTTGAAGATGCTTGAAAAAGGCCCAGTGGCCCGCGGCGGGACAGAGCTTCCAATCACTCCTGTAAGGTAGGCGGGCCTGCGACCCACTGGCAGAAGAGGAGCAGCGGCCTGCTGAGAGGCAGAGCCGCCCGCTCCCCCTGCGCCGGCAAGGTAGAGGGAACTGTGACCACCCACAGAGCAGGCCCAGCGGCCTACTGAGGGGCAGAGCCACCCCCCACCCCCCGCGTCTGCCAGGTAGGCAGAACCGTGACCACCAACAGAAAAGGCCCAGTGGCCCGTGGCGGGACAGAGCTTCCAATCACTCCTGCAAGGTAGGCGGGCCTGCAACCCAACAGCAGAAGAGGAGCAGCAGCCTGCTAAGAGGCAGAGCCGCCCACTCCCCACGCGCCTGCAAGGTAGACGGAACTGTGACCACCATCAGAACAGGCCAGACCTGCAATGGACAGACAGAACAGGCCCAGTGGCCTGAGGAAGGGTAGAGCCACCCCGCCCCCCACGCCTGCAAGGTAGGTGGACCTGCGACCCACTGGCAGAACAGCCCCAGAGGCCTGCAGAGGGGCAGTGCCGCTGCCTGCGCCTGCAAAGTAGGCAGAACTGCGACCACCGACAGAACAAGCCTAACGGCCCGCAGAGGGACAGAGCCGCAGCCCGCGCCTGCAAGGTAGGTGGACCTGCTACCGACCGGCAGAGGAGGCCCAGTGGCCTGCCGACATGGTAGGCACATTGCCCCAATTGGAGGAGGGGCAAGGCCACCGCCCACGCCTGCGAGGGAGATTTTGCAACTATACAAGACCAATATAAATATATAGGGGTAAAATTCAATAGCACAACAGTTTCACCAAGTAGAAAGGAACGCGAACAGTATGAAGAGACAAGGAAAGAAAGGACCACAAGCAATGCAGGTCAACTCAACGTTAGAAGAGGTAATAGCTGCAGCAGATGGAATGTCAGAAAAAGAATTCAGGATATACATGCTTCAGATGATCTGGAGTCTCGAGGAAGACATCAGACAGCAAAATCAGACAATGAAAGATCACTTCAACAATAAATTACATAAACAAATCCAAGAAGCAAAAGATCAACTATACAGGGAGATAGAGGTTATAAAAAACAAACAAACAGAAATCCTAGAAATGCAGGAAGCAATAAACCAACTTAAAAACTCAATTGAGAATACTACCAGCAGAGTAGAACACTTAGAAGATAGAACATCATACAATGAAGATAAAGTATTTCAACTTGAAAAGAACATAGACAGCTCAGCAAGACTGTTAAGAAACCATGAGCAGAACATCCAAGAAATATGGGATAACATCAAGAGACCAAATTTAAGAGTCATTGGGATACAGGAAGGGACAGAGTTTCAAATAAAAGGAATGAGCATTCTATTCAATGAAATAATACGAGAAAACTTCCCAGACTTGAAGAATGAGACAGAATCCCAAATCCTAGAAGCCTACAGGACGCTGAATGTGCAAAATCATAAGAGACCCACAACTAGACACATTATAATGAAGATGCCCAACATACAGAATAAGGAGAGAATTTTAAAAGCTACAAGAGAAAGGAAGCAGATCACATTTAGGGGTAAGCCAATCAGGATAACAGCTGATCTTTCAACACAGACTCTGAAAGCTAGAAGATCCTGGAATAACATTTCAAACACTGAAAGCAAATGGGTTCCAACCAAGAATTGTGTTTCCAGCGAAATTAAGCTTCAGGATGGAAGATGAAATTAAAACCTTCCACTATAAACAAAAGTTAAAAGAATTTGCAGCTAGAAAACCATCTCTTCTAAACATCCTTGGCAAAACATTACAGGAAGAGGAAATGGAAAATAACAGTGAAAACCAACAGTGGGAGGTAGGACAGTAAAGGGGGGAAAATAATCAAAGAAGAAAACAAACCATGTTTAGTAACATAAATAAACAAATATGGCTGGAAGAACAACCCATATCTCAATAATAACCCTAAATGTTAATGGCTTAAACTCACCAATCAAGAGACACAGGCTAGTAGAATGGATCACAAAACAAGACCCAACAATATGGTGCCTACAGGAGACGCATTTGATAGGAAAAGACATACATAGGCTGAAGGTGAAAGGTTGGGAAAAATCATATCACTCATATGGACTTCGGAAACAAGCAGGAGTGTCCATACTCATACCAAATGAAATAGATTTCAAGCCAAAGTTAATCAAAAGGGATAAAGAGGGACACTACATACTGCTTAAGGGAACCATACACCAACAAGACATAACAATCATAAATATATATGCCCCAAACAATGGTGCAGCTATGTTCATCAAACAAACTCTTCTCAAGTTCAAGAGTCTAATAGACCACCATACAATAATCATGGGAGACTTCAACACACCTCTCTCGCCACTGGACAGATCTTCCAAACAAAAGTTGAATAAGGAAACTATAGAACTCAATAACACAATTAATAACCTAGACTTAATTGACATATATAGAATATACCACCCAACATCAAGCAGTTACACTTTTTTCTCAGCAGTACATGGATCCTTCTCAAAAATAGATCATATATTATGTCACAGGGAAACTCTTAGACAATACAAAGGAGTAGAGATAATACCATGCATCCTATCTGATCATAATGGAATGGAACTGAAAATCAATGATAAAAGAAGGAAGCAAAAAGAATACATCACTTGGAGAATGAACAATAGGTTACTGAATGATCAATGGGTTATAGAAGACATCAAGGAGGAAATTAAAAAATTCTTAGAGATTAATGAAAACACTGACAACATATCGGAATCTATGGGACACATTGAAAGCAGTTCTAAGAGGAAAATTCATTGCTTGGAGTTCATTCCTTAAAAAAAGAAAAAAACAACAAATAAATGATCTCATACTTCATCTCAAAATTCTAGAAAAAGAAGAGCAAAACAACACCAAAAGAAGTAGAAGGCAAGAAATAATGAAAATCAGAGCTGAAATTAATGATATCGAAACAAAAGAAACAATTGAAAAAATTGACAAAACTAAAAGTTGGTTCTTTGAAAAAATAAACAAAATCAACAGACCCTTAGCCATGCTAGCGAAGAGAAGAAGAGAGAGAACTCAAATTACTAGCATACGGGATGAAAAAGGCAATATCACAACAGACAACTCAGATATACAGAATATAATAAAAAATTATTTTGAATCCTTATACTCCAATAAATTAGAAGATAGTGAAGGCATCGATAAATTTCTTAAGTCATATGATCTGCCCAGATTGAGTCAGGAGGATATAGACAACCTAAACAGACCAATATCAATTGAGGAAATAGAAGAAACCATCAAAAGACTACCAACTAAGAAAAGCCCAGGACCGGATGGGTATACAGCAGAGTTTTGCAAAACCTTTAAAGAGGAACTAATACCAATACTTTTCAAGCTACTTCAGGAAATAGAAAAAGAGGGAGAACTTCCAAATTCATTCTACGAGGCCAACATCACCCTGATACCTAAACCAGACAAAGACACTTCAAAGAAAGAAAACTACAGACCAATATCTCTAATGAACCTAGATGCAAAAATCCTCAATAAAACTCTGGCGAATCGGATACAAAAACATATCAAAAAAATTTTGCACCATGATCAAGTAGGATTCATCCCTGGGATGCAAGGCTGGTTCAATATACGGAAATCAATAAATGTTATTCACCACATCAATAGACTTAAAAATAAGAACCATATGATCATCTCGATAGATGCGGAAAAAGCATTCGACAAAGTACAGTATCCCTTTATATTCAAAACTCTAGAAAAACTAGGGATAACAGGAACATACCTCAATATTGTAAAAGCAATCTATGCTAAGCCTCAGGCTAGCATCATTCTGAATGGAGAAAAACTGAAGGCATTCCCTCTAAAATCTGGAACAAGACAGGGATGGCCTCTCTCTCCACTTCTGTTCAACATAGTTCTCCAAACACTGGCCAGAGCAATTAGACAGACGAAAGAAATTAAAGGCATCAAAATAGGAAAAGAAGAACTTAAATTATCACTATTTTCAGATGACATGATTCTATACCTAGCAGACCAAAAAGGGTCTACAAAGAAATTATTAGAGCTAATGAATGAATTAAGCAAAGTGGCAGGATATAAAATCAACACGCATAAATCAAAGGCATTCCTGTATATCAGCAACAAATCCTCTGAAATGGAAATGAGGACAACCACTCCATTCACAATATCTTCAAAAAAAATAAAATACTTGGGAATCAACCTAACAAAAGAGGTGAAAGACTTATACAATGAAAACTACATAACCCTAAATAGAGAAATATAAGAAGATCTTAGAAGATGGAAAAATATACCCTGTTCATGGATAGGCAGAACTAACATTATCAAAATGGTGATATTACCAAAAGTTCTCTATAGGTTTAATGCAATGCCAATCAAAATCCCAACGGCATTTCTTGTAGAAATAGATAAAGCAATCATGAAATTCATATGGAAAATAAAAGAACCAGAATAGCAAAAACAATGCTAAGCAGGAAGTGTGAATCAGGCGCTATAGCGATACCAGACTTCAAACTATACTACAGAGCAATAGTAACAAAAACAGCATGATACTGGTACCAAAACAGGCGGGTGGACCAATGGAACATAATAGAGGACACAAAAACCAATCCACAAATCTACAACTACCTTATATTTGATAAAGGGGCTAAAAGCATGCAATGGAGGAAGGATAGCATCTTCAACAAATGGTGCTGGGAAAACTGGAAATCCATACGCAACAAAATGAAACTGAATCCCTTTCTCTAGCCATGCACAAAAGTTAATTCAAAATGGATCAAGGAGCTTGATATCAAATCAGAGACACGCCGTCTGATAGAAAAAAAGTTGGCTACGATCTACATACTGTGGGGTCGGGCTCCAAATTCCTCAATAGGACACCCATAGCACAAAAGTTAATAACTAGAATCAACAAATGGGACTTACTCAAACTAAAAAGTTTTTTTCTCAGCAAAAGAAACAATAAGAGAGGTAAATAGAGAGCCTACATCCTGGGAACAAATGTTTACTCCTCACACTTCAGATAGAGCCCTAATATCCAGAGTATACAAAGAACTCAAAAAAATTAGACAATAAGAGAACAAACAACCCAATCAACAAATGGGCCCAGGACCTGAACAGACACTTCTCAGAGGAGGACATACAATCAATCAACAAGTACATGAAAAAATGCTCACCATCTCTAGCTGTCAGAGAAATGCAAATCAAAACCACCCTAAGATACCATCTCACTCCAGTTAGATTGGCAGCCATTATGAAGTCAAACAACAACAAGTGCTGGCGAGGATGTGGGGAAAAGGGTACACTTGTACATTGCTGGTGGGACTGCAAATTGGTGCAGCCAATTTGGAAAGCAGTATGGAGATTTCTTGGAAAGCTGGGAATGGAGCCACCATTTGACCCAGCTATTCCCCTTCTCGGTCTATTCCCTAAAGACCTAAAAAGAGCATGCTACAGGGACACTGCTACATCGATGTTCATAACAGCACAATTCACAATAGCAAGACTGTGGAACCAACCTAGATGCCCTTCAACGGATGAATGGATAAAAAAAAATGTGGCATTTATACACAATGGAGTATTACTCTGCATTAAAAAATGACAAAATCATAGAATTTGCAGGGAAATGGATGGCATTAGAGCAGATTATGCTAAGTGAAGCTAGCCAATCCCTAAAAAACAAATGCCAAATGTCTTCTTTGATATAAGGAGAGTAACCAAGAACAGAGTAGGGTCGAAGAGCATGAGAAGAAGATTAACATTAAACAGGGATGAGAGGTGGGAGGGAAAGGGAGGGAGAAGGGAAATTGCATGGAAATGGAAGGAGACCCTCAGAGTTATACAAAAGTACATAGAAGAGGAAGTGAGGGGAAAGGGAAAAATAATACAAGGGGGACAAATGAATGCCAGTAGAGGGGGCAGAGAGAGAAGAGGGGAGGGGAGGGGAGGGGATGGGGGATAGTAGAGGATAGGAAAGGCAGCAGAACACAACAGACACTAGTATGGCAATATGTAAATCAATGGATGTGTAACTGATGTAATTCTGCAATCTGTATATGGGGTAAAAATGGGAGCTCATAACCCACTTGAATCAAAGTGTGAAATATGATATATCAAGAACTATGTAATGTTTTGAACAGCCAACAATAAAAAATTAAAAAAAAAAGAAGATGCTATCCTTTCTCCAGTACATGTTTTTGGCACCTTTGTCTAATATAAGGTAGTTGTAATTTTCTGGGTTAGTCAATGTGTCCTCTATTCTGTACCATTGGTCTACCAGCCTGTGTTGTTGCCAGTACCATGCTGTTTTTGTTACTATGGCTCTGTAGTATAATTTAAGGTCTGATTTAGCAATATCATCTGCTTCTCTCTTCCTGCTTAGAATTTCTTTAGCCATTCTGTGTCTCCTATTTTTCCAGATAAATTTCATGATGTATTTTTCTATTCCATGAGGAATAGCATTGGTATTTTGATCAGAATTGCATTAAATCTGTATATTGCGTAGGTATTATGGTCATTTTGATATTAGTTCTGCCTATTCAAGATCAAATTAAATCTTTCCATCTTCTAATGTCTTTGATTTCTCTTTAGTGTTCCGTAGTTTTCATTGTATAGATCCTTCACCTCTTTGGTTGATTAACAAGTATCTTTTTTTTTTTTTTTTTGAGGATATTGTTAATGGGGTAGTTTTCCTCATTTCCTTCTAAGAGGGTTTGTCACTGATATACAGAAATGCCTTTGATTTATGGGTCTTGATTTTATATCCTGCTACTATGCTGAATTCTATTTCTAGAAGTTTTCTAGTTGAGTTTTTTAGGTCTTCTAGGTACAGAATCATATCATCAGCAAATAGTGCTACTTTAATTTCGTCTTTACCTATACTTATTCCTTTAATTTCTTTCCTCTAATTGCTCTGGCCAGTGTTTCAAGAACTATGTTGAATAGAAATGGTGAGAGAGGGCATCCCTGTATTGTTCCAGATTTTAGAGGGAATGACTTCAGTTTTTATCCATTTAGAATGATGTTGGCCTGTGGCTTACTGTAGACAGCCTTTATAATGTTGAGGTAAGTTCCTGTTATCCCTAGTTTTTCTAGTGTTTTGAACATGAAGAGGTGCTGTATTTTGTCAAATGCTTATTTTGCATTTATTGAGATGATCATATGATTCTTATGATTAAATCTGCTGATGTCATGATTTAATTTTATTGATTACTGTATGTTTAAACAAACTTGCATCCCTGGGATGAATTCCATTTGATCATGATGCACCATCTTTTTGATATGTTTTTGTATTTGTTTTGCTAGAATTTCATTGAGAATTTTTGCATCTGTTTTTTAGAGAGATTGGTATGAAGGTTTCTTTTTTTGATGTGTCTTTGTCTGATTTTAGAATAAAAGTGATATTGGCCTCATAGAGTGAGTTTGGAAGTGTTCCCTCTTTTTCAATTTCATGGAATAATTTGAGGATTGTTGGTATTAGTTTTTCTCTGAAAATCTTGTATCCATTAAGTCCTGGGCTTTTTTGTTTGTTTGTTTGTAGCCTTTTGAAGGTGTCTTCTAATTCATTGCTTGAAAGTGATCTATTTAACTTGTATATATCATCCTCACTCAGTTTGGATAAACTGTATGATTTTAGACATTTGTTGATGTCTTCAGTATTTTCAAAATTATTTCTAATTATGTTTATTTATCTAGTGTTCAAGGTGATATCCCTTTTTTGTCATGGATTTTAGTAATTGGAGTGTTTCTCTTCTTCTCTACATTAGTATGGATAATGGTTTATCAAATGTACTTATTTTTTCAAAGGGCCAATTTTTCATTTTGCAAATAAAAAAATAATTAATTTAAAAAATATATGGCATTGGAATGTATAACAATTCTTAGTACAGCACAATTTTTCATCTCTTTATATAAAGTATGTTGACACCAATTCATATCTTCATACGTGAACTTTGGATAATGATGTCCATCACATTCCACCACCCTTGCTAATCCTCTGGCCCCTCCCTTCCCACCCCTCTGCCCTAAATAGAATTCATCTATTGCTCCCATGGTCCCCCTCCCTACCCCAAAATGGTCAGGCCACTTATATCAGAGAAAATATAAAGCATTTTTTGGGGGGGATTAGCTAACTTCACTTAGCATTATCTTCTCCATTGCCATCAATTTACCTGCAAATGCCATGATTTTATTCTCTTTTACTGCTGAGTAATTTTTCATTTTGTACAAATACCACATTTTATTTATCCATTCATCTATTGAAGGGCATCTAGGTTGGCTCCACAGTTTGGCTATTGTGAACTGTTCTGCTAAAATCATTGTGGCTGTGTCCTTGTAGTATGCTGTTTTTAAGTCCTTTGGGTATAGACTGGGGAGGGGGTAGCTCAGTCAAATGGTGGTTCCATTCCCAGTCATTTTGTCAATTTTTAATTGCTTCTTTGGTTTCAATTTCATTTATTTCTGATTTTAATTATTTTCTGTCCTTTACTGCTTTGGTGTTGATTCATTTTTTTTCTAGGGCTTTCAGATGCAATTTTAGGTCATTTATTTGACTTTTTCTTTCTTTAAGGAATGAACACCATGCAATTAACTTTCCTCTTAGTAATGCCATCATAGTGTCCCAGAGCTTTGATATGCTGTATCTGTGTTCTCATTCACCTCTAAGAGTTTTTAAATCTCCTCTTTGATGTTTTCTGCAACCCATTGCTCATTCACTAGCATATTATTTAGTCTCCAGGTGTTGGAGTAGCTTCTATTTTTGTCATTGATTTGTAATTTCAATCCATTATGATGTGATAGAATTCAGGGTAGTATCTTTACTTTTCTGTATTTGCTTAGAGTTTCTTTGTGGCATAATATATGGTCTATTTTAGAGAAAGATCAATTTGCTGCTGAGAAGAAAGTGTATTCACCTGTCAAAGGATGAAATAGTCTATGTATGTCAGTTAAATTTAAGTTACTGATTATATTATTGAGTTCTATATATTCTGTTTAGCTTTGGTTTGGAAGATCTATCCAGTGGTAAATGAGGTGTGTTAAAGTCACCCAGAATTATTGTCTTGTAGTCTACTTTGCTCTTGAACTTGAGAAGAGTCTGTTTGAACATAGATGCTCCATTGTTTGGGACATAAATATTTATAATTGTTCTGTCTTGTTGGTGTGTGGTTCCCTTAAGCAGTATGAAAGGTCCTCCTTTATCCTTTCTGATTAACTTTTACTTGAAGTCCACATTATTTGATATAAGGATGGAAACTCCTGCTTGCTTCCACAGTCCATGCGATTTGTATGTTTTTTAATATTTATTTTTTATAGATGGACACAACATCTTTATTTTATCTATTTATTTTTATGTGGTGCTGAGGATCGAACCCAGGGCCTCAAACATGCTAGGTGAACACTCTACCAGTGAGCCCCAGGCCCAGTCCAAGTGATATAATTTTTTCCAACCTGTCACCTTCAGACTGTGGGTATCTTCCTATGAAATGAGTCTCTAGGAGGCAGCATATTGTTGGGTCTTCTTTTTAAATCCAATCTGCCATTCTTTTAATTGCTGAGTTTTGGAAATTAACATTCAGGGTTATTATTGAGACATGATTTGTATTCCCAGTTATTTTTTTTTTTTGTATTTAACTTGATTTTGTTTTTCTTTGATAGGTTTTTCATTTAGAGAGATACTTCCGTTTTCTAATTTTCATTGGTTTTCATTTCCTCCTCATGGAATATTTTACCAAGGATGTGCTGTATTGCAGGCCTTCTAGGTGTAAATTCTTTAATTTTTGTGTATCATGGAAGGTTTTCATTTTGTCAGAAAAAAATAACATCTATATCAAAATTCAATTGCTAATCAAAATTTAATTTTGCTGAGAATGATTCTTGGTTGGCATCTGTTTCTTTCAGAGGTTGGTATATGTTGTTGCAGGATCTTGTAGCTTTCAGGGTCTTAGTTGAGAAATTGGAAATCCTTATTTGTTTCCCCTACATATAATCTGATTCCTTTTCCTTGTGGCTTTTAAAATACTCTGCTTCTCATGCATGCTATGTGTTTTCATTATGATATGCGGTGGTGTGGATCTGTTGTGATTTTGTTCATTTGGTGTCGTGTATGCTGCTTGTATTTGATTTTCCAATTCACTCTACATGTTTGGAAATTTTTCTGATATTATTTCATTGAATAGATTGTCCATTTTTGTAGTTTTGACCTCTATGCCTTTCTCTATCCCAATAGTTGTTAAATTTGTTTTTTTCATGTTATCTCATTATTCCTGAATCTTCTGCTCATGGTTTCTTACCATCTTCACTGGGGTCAACTTCATTTTTTCAAGATTATATATTTTGCCTTCAATGTCAGAGGTTCTGTCTTCCAAGTGATCTATTCTGTTTGAGATGCTTCCTATTGAGTTCTTAATTTGATTTACTTTTTCTTTCATTTCAAAGATATCTGTTTGTTTGTTTTTTTTCAGAATTTCTATCCCCTTATTGAAGGAATCTTTTGCTTTCTGTATTTGCTTATGTAGCTCTTTATCAAAATGATCCTCTGCTGCCTGTATTTGCTCATATATCATCCTTTAATTCACAGAAAATTTTATACCTCCTCCACTCCTTCTCTGTTATTTCTCCTGCTGTTCTGACCATGGATTCTAATAATGTAGCATCTTTGTTTGGGGCACATTCTTCTTAGTTTTCCATGTTGTTAATGCATCTTCTCTTCCATCTCTGTGTTTTTAAGGTTTTACAATTTTTACACTGTATGCTTATACTGTCCCCAACGGGTTCCAATACCTTTCTTTTTAAAAATTTTATTTATTTTTTAAATACATGACAACAGTGGAATGTGTTACAATCCATATTGCACACAAAGCACAATTTTTCATATCTATCTTATATAAAAGTATGTTCATGCTAATTTATGCCATTATACATGTACTTATTTCTTTCTCCATTACAACTCTTATATAACACAATTTTCATATCTGTTTGCATATAAGGTATGTTCGCACCAAATTCAAATCTTCATACATGTGTTTTTGAATAATGATGTTGATCATATTCCACCATCCTTGCTAATCCCCTTCCCCATCCATTTTCCTCTCACCCTCTTCCCTATCTAGAATTAATATAATCCTCTCATGTTCTCTCTCCCTACCCCACTGTGAGTCACCCCCCCCCCCATGTATCAGATAATTGGCTAACCTCACTTTCTGCTGTTACCATGGTGATGGAAACAGCTTGGAGATGGTTGCCCATTGTCTAGGGAAAAGACTTCCAGAGCGGGTTTCATTCCATTTGATTTGTTTGTATTTATCTGACCAGTGTGCAGTGGCTTGCTTTGTCTTTACCACCTGTGCTTGCAGTGTGTGCTCTCTTGTTCTTGTATTTTTTTTTTCTTGCAGCACATGGGAACTTTAAAAGTGAGTTTTAGTGGCAGATGCCAGTGTAACTATCAGATCTTAGGGCAGTTTGCATTTGGCATCCAAGATATAGGTACTTTATTTACTCACAGATTGTTTCTTTTGCTGAGAAGAATATTTTTAGATTGAGTTTTTCTATTTATTGATTCTTGATTTTAATTCTTGTGCCACAGGAGTCTTATTAAGGAAGTTGGGACCTAATCTCACATGATGAAGATTAGGCCCTAATTTTTCTTCTATTATATAAAGAGACTTTGATTTAATCCCAATGTCCTTGATCTATATTGAGGTGAGAGATGGTGAGAGATAAAGATTTAATTTTATTTTGTTGCATATAGATTTCCAGTTTTCCCGGAACCATTTGTTGAAGAGGTTATCTTTTCTCTAGTTCATGTTTTTTTGTCACTTTTGTATAATATAATATAATTGTAGTTTTACAGGTTAGTCTCTGTGTCCTATATTCGGGACCACTGTTCTACTAGTCTGTTTTGGTGCCAATACCATGCTGTTTTTGTTACTATTTCTCTGTTGTATAGTTTAAGATCTGGTATAGTAATGTCACTCTTCCGGCTAAAGATTGTTGTAGCTATTCTAGTCTCTTATTTTTTCAGATAAATTCCATGATTGCTTTTTCTATTTCTATGAGGAATGCCATTGGGATTTTGATCAATTACATTAAATTTGTATAGTGCTTTTTGTAGTGTGGTCATTTTGATAATAGTAATTCTGCCAATCCAAGGGCAATGCAGATTTTTGTATCTTCTAAGGTCTTCTTTAATTTCTTTCTTTAGGGTTTTGTGGTTTTCATTGAATAGATCCTTTACCTCTTTCATTATGTTGATTCCCAAGTATTTTTTTGAGGCTATTGTGAATTAGGTAGTTTTCCTCATTTCCCTCTCAGAGATTTGCCACTAATATACAGAAATGCCTTTGACTTATGAGTGTTTATTTTATATCCTGCTACTTTGATATATTTTTTTACTAGGTCTAGAATTTGTTCTGGTGGAGCTTCCTGGTTAATTTAGGTATAGAATTATATCATCAGCAATTAGTGCTGATTTAAGTTCTTCTTTTCCCATTCGTATCTCTTTAATTTATTTAGTCTGTCTAATTGCTCTGGCCAATGTTTCAAGAACTATGTTAAATAGAAGTGGTGAAAGAGAGCACCCCTGTCTTGTTCCATGTTTTTAGAGAGAATGCCTTCAATTTTTCTTAATTTAGAATGATGTTGACCTGGATCTTAGCATAGATAGCATTTATCGTGATTATATATGTTCCCGTTATTCCTAGATTTTCTAGTGTCTGGAACATAAAGGGTGCTATATTTTGTCAAATGCTTTTGTTTGCATGTATTGAGATGATTATATAATTCTTATCTTTAAGTCTATTGATGTGATGAATTACATTTATTGATTTACATATGTTGAGCCAACCTTACATTCTTTGGATGAATACCACTTGATCATGGTGCACAAATTTTTTGATATTTTTGTATTTGATTTTCCAGAATTTTATTCAGAATTTTTGCATCTATGTTCATTATAAATATTAGTCTAAAGTTTTTTTTGTTTGTTTGTTTTTTTTTTTTTTTTTTTTTTTTTTTTTTTTGTCTTTGCCTGGTTTTGGAATCAGGGTGATATTGGCCTCATAGAATGAATTTGGAAGTGCTCCCTCTTTTTCTATTTCCTGAAATAAATTTAATAGTATTGATAGTATTTCTCCTTTAAAGGTCTTTGAAAACTTGGCTGTGTATTCATCTAGCTCTGGGCTTTTATTGGTTGGTAAGCTTCTGATAGTGTCTTCTATTTCATTGCTTTATAGTGGTCTGTTTAAATTGTGTATATCTTCCTGATTCAGTCTCGGTAAATTGGATGATTTAAGAAATTTGTCAATGCCTTCAATATATTCTATTTTATTGGATTATAAGTTTTCAAAATACTTTGAAATTATCTTCTGTATTTCTGTAGTGTCTGTTTTGATGTTACCTTTTTTATCACATATGCAGGTAATTTGAGTTTTTTCTGTTATTCTCTTCTTTAGTGTAGTTGCGGGTCTGTCAATTTTATTTATTTATCCAAAGAACCAACTTTTTGTTTAGTCGATGTTTTCAATTGTTTTTTTTGTTTGTTTGTTTGTTTTGATTTCATTGATTTCAGCTATAATTTTAATTATTTCTTGCCTTCTACTGATGTTGCTGTTGATTTTGTCTTCTTTTTCTAGAGCTTGGATATGTAATGTGGGGAAATTTATTTGATGACTTTTTTTTTTTCTTTTAAAGAATGAACTGCATGCAATGAACTTTCCTCATAGTACTGCTTTCATAGTGTCCCAGATATTCTGATATGTTGTGTCTATTTTCTCATTTACCTCTAAGAATTTTTTAATCTCCTATTGATATCTTCTGCAACTAATTGTTCATTAATTAGCATATTGTTTAGTCTCCAGGTGTTGGATTAATTTTTATTTTGTATTTAGTCATTGATTTCCAATTTCATTCCATTATGATCTGATAAAGTGCATGATAGTATCTCTACTTTTTTTGTATTTGGTAAGAGTTGATTTGTAGCATACTATATTGTTTATTTTAGAGAAGGATCCATGTGCTGATGAGAAGAAAGCATATTCTCTTGAAGCAGGTTGAAATAGTCTATATATGTCAGTTAAGTCTAAGTTGTTGATTGTATTATTTTGAGTTCTATAGTTGTTTTATTCTACTTTTTATGGAATATCTATTCAGTGGTGAGAGATGTGTGTTAAAATCATTCAATTCTTTATAGCAGATCATTAAAAGAACAATAGTTGGCTCAGGTGACAATAAATATTGAAATATTTAGTTGGGGGAAAAGTATCCAAATTAGATAGAGAGAAGTAAAACTATCTCTGTTTGCAGATAATATGATCCCATATATAAAAGATGCCAAATAATGTAAGTTAAAAATATCACTGCCACAGCCAATATAATGAATTCAGCAAAATTACAGATTACAAGATAAATACTGAAAAGATCATCTGATTTATATAACAGTAATGAACATTTTAATGTAAAAATCTAAAAAAATTATTTATATTTGCATAAAAATAAAATGCATAGAAAAAAAAAACCAAAACCAAAAAAGCTTGTACATAAAAAATATAAAACATTCCTCAAACAAAATAGTTCAAAATATATAAGAAGATATTCCATGTTCACAGATGATGTAGTTTGTTTGACAAGAGGGAAATGCTGAACAAAATAAGCAACAGCTCTAAAATGATCTGTGTAAAAATCCCAACTACATTTTTTTTTTATTTTGCAGAAACAGGAGAGCTGGGCATCAAATTCAGACTAAACAGAAAAGTGACACAAATAGCAAAATAAAATGTTTTTAAAATAAATATAACTCAGAATTTGTAAGTTAAATTTATACAAATCACAATAATGTGTTACTGGCATCAGGACACAAACACATTGATTAATGGAAAAAGTAGATAACCCAGAATTAAACCCACGTGTCTGTTGCCTACGAATATTTTATAAGAAAACACAATGGTTAGAAAACAGTCATATCACTGATGGTGCTTGGACAAATGGATATGCAGGTGCAAACAAAAAATTCGTTGGAGGGCTGCAAATGTGGCTTAGTGGTAGTGTGCTTTCCTTGCATTTGTGAGGCACTGGGTTCAATTCTTAACACCACATATAAACAAATGAATAAAGATATATCAATAATGTTAAAAAAGGTTATTGAAGTCACATAATACTGCAATCAAAACTTAAATGTTAACTTTGAGTTGTGCAGAGGAAAATAAGGGGATGAGAGGTAGATATGGGAATGGAAAAGATGGTGGAATGAGACTGACATTATTCCTCTATACATATGAATGATTACACTACTTGTGTGATCCTACACTATTGACAGACAGAGGAAAAAGAAATTTTTGTACAATGTGTCAAAATGCATCTTACTGTTCTGTATAACTACTTAGGACAATTTTTTTAAAAAATGAATGTTTTAACCATACCTAAATATGAGTCCTGTTTAAAAGACATCCAAAGTTTTCACACCATGTGCCCTTGGATAAGCTAGAATCTCCACTAAATATAGAACTTCGCTTCCAGCTATAGGATGAAATGTGTCATTCCATGCACCATTGTATTGAATAATGAGTATAGATCCCCACAAAATTCAAGTTTGACTTGAGAGAATGAGATGTGGAATAAAATGGAGGACAATTAGGGTAACCACAGTTATTTATGAAAGAAATATTTCCCACGATGAAGAAAAGAGTGGCTCACTCAGGAATGTCATCTTTAACCTACCTTAAAGTCCAGGGGAATTTATTCCATTACTCTATGGATTTCTTCCTCTCTTCTCTTTCTTTTTCTTTCTGACAACCCTCACTAACTTCTGCCTTCACTTTCTTCTTTTCTTTGCAGCATGTGATGTCTGAGTTCACTCTATATATTTTCTTTTTTCCAATGAGTTTTTTTTATTGATACCTGAGATTGAATACAAGGACTTTGTACCCATGAGACCTTTTTTGTATTTTCTTTAGAGAGAAGACCTCACTGAGATGCTTAGGGCCTCATTAAGTTCTTGAAGCTGGCTTTCTACTTGTAATCCTTCTGCCAAGTCCTCACAAGTCACTGTGATATTGGCTCCACTTAGGTATTAAGAAATCAAATTTCAATGAAAGCTAAATACACTGATATTTGAATGTGATTACTGTGAGATGTTTTCAGCAGACAGACCTGAAAATGTTTCTTTTCATTTTATTTTATTCATATATAACCCTTGAAGTTTTTATACTTTATTATTTTATGCCAGGATTTTCCCATTTTGTATCCATGTTAGTGGGCTAAGTTCAGTTTGCTATAATTGGTAGCCTCCAAAATGCAAGTCTTCTGCTTTGGAAAATAATAGCTACACATCAAAAAGTTTTCCTTCAGAGGGGGCTTGTTTACTATTATCTGAGAATGGAATAAATGGTTTACTTTTTCTTTGAGGACATCCTCTCAAACTATGGCAATACAGGTGTTGTCAGAGTTGAGATGCAACAACAAGATTACCAGTCTACTGAGAAATAAGCCAAAGCTGTCTGTCTCATATAACCTCATTTTGGAAGCCCTGGCTCCAAATATGAATGAAAGTGGAGACAGAGGAGTCTCTTAGGTAGGCCCTAGGAAGGCACTTTGAAGTCTGACCTTTCTCCATCAAAACCCACAAATAGGTATGCTTTGAATTGTTATTTACCTAAATTTTAAAAATATTTTTTATTTGTAGTTGGACACAAAACCTTTATTTTATTTATTTTTATGTGGTGTTGAGGATTAAACTCAACTTTTCACACATGCTAGGCAATCACTGCCACTTAGCAGCAACATCAGTCCTTACTGGAAATTTTATAGAATTACTTTTATCTTATAGTATTAGTATAATTTATAATATTAAAATTATATTGTACATGGAAAAAATTTTCAGTATAAATATGCACAAAGCATAAGAATTTATGCACAAGTAATAAGAATTTAAAAGACTGATAGTTCTAGCTTTAAACTACTTTGTAGTACTTAACATATTTCAACTCTTCTTATAGCAATTCATAAACTCAGGGACACACATAGTAAAAATCTTAGCTAACATAATATTAGCAGTAGTAGTAATTTCAAATAAAATATGTAGTTTGTGTTTACAAAAACTAACAACATTTTGTTCATTGAAATGTTTACAGTTTTATTACATGTAATGACTAATTATGTTTTTCACTACAACATAGATATTATATTAAATTTGAACAATCTCAGTGCCTTTTGAGACTATCATTAAAAAAGGAGAGGAAATTGAATCAAAATTGAGAAAAAGATCAGAAGAGTAGATGAAGTGTATTGAAGGGGAGGAAGAAGAGACAGGAAAAGGGAGTAACACTTGAATGAATCTGCCCAAATTTTATATGTGAATATACCACAATGAATCAAAACATCAAGTGTATCCACCACACAATAATTTTCAAATAAAATTTCTACAGATATGTTGGAACAAGTGTATGGAGTACTGCATACATGGAATAAATTAAGGGTGTCTGAGTGGCAGGCCATTCCCCTCATGCAAGTTGTGTGAGTGGCAGATGGCTTACCCCATAGGCACAGCCCTGGGTGTGAGGCCATGTGTTGCAGACCCTACACTTCCATCATGGCCTGCTTCTCAATTGGTCCCTGCAAGGACAGTTAGTCAGAAATTGGATTGCTGGCTGCCTATAATCTGCTTAGCTTATGCCTGTGTATATATACATGGTATCTGTGCACTAAAATCAGACCTGCTTCCAGCTTAGTCTCTGGAGTGCTTGATTAGTTACTCTGCAGCCACACTCTCCTCTATCCTGTTCCATGAACCTCCTCACTGTACAAGAGAGGCCACATAGCTGGTGCATAAGCAGGGACCTGAGGTAAGCCTATAAAACAGGGTATGTTCCCTCACAGAGCAGTGAGGAATGGGAAATGGGGAATCTACAGAGTTCCACCAAAGACCTGCAGCTGCAAATGCTGTGTACTCTCTTAGATACAAAAGGTTTATCCCTGAATAAGAGAAAATTCCAAAAGTTCTGGGACTTAATAATAAACATTAACCCATGCATCAATGCTGCTGATGTTTTTGATCCTATAATATAGGACAAGTTAATGTAAGCTCTAGTGAGACAGGGGTATACTTTACCAATACATATTTTCTGTATTGTAACCTTAGAGTTTTAGATAATACTACCTATAGTCATAGACTCCCCCTTATCAAAGAACAGTAGATTAAAGATATGGGGAGATGGAGTGAGAATGGAAGTGCTGGGGAATAATATTTGCCAAAATATATTGTTATACTTTGTGCATGTAAGAATGTATAACAACACATTCCACCATTATATACAACTATATGCACCAAACAAGAACAAGAAAATAAAGAAAGGAAAAAAAAAGGACCCTATTGCAATAAGAGAGTTATTGTCTAGTTTGATCAGTTTTATAGGTAAAGAAACCAAAGACAAAATAGGGGGAAGTGGATTCTTTGGCACTCTAGGTACCTATTGACAGGTTAAAAATAAATTTGTAGAAACTGCATTTTGACAGAGAGATTAATAAAACATTATATGAGCCAGGCACAGTTGTTCGTGCCTGTAATCCAGCTGCTTGAGAGGTTTAGACAGGAGAATGTCAAGTTCAAAGCCAGTCTCAGCAAAAGTGAAGTGCTAAGCAACTCAATGAGACCCTTTCTCTAAACAAAATTCAAAACAGGGATGGAGATGTGGCTCAGTGGTCGAGTGCTCCTGAGTTCAATCTCCTGTACTAAAAAAAAAAAAAAAAAATTATCTGAGTCCTAGGTTCCCTATGATGAAGCAGTATCTTCAATGTGGGCTTGGTCCTCATGTTGTGAACCATGCAGCTTATGTGACATGTGATTTTCGTACTCCCATTTCTTTCTCCTATTAAGCAGGGACATACACATCTCTGAGTCATACTATTGTCTGCAGTGATATGAGGTGATTAGCTGGCATATGACAAAGGCTAGTGTGTTGTTTAGTATCAATGCATTGATTACTGTCACTTGTTTATTTCCAAAGTGGAGCAGAGTATAATAATTAGGACATTTGTACTAGACATGGATTACCTGGGATCTGATTCTATCTCTGTCATTTAGTAGCTGTAAAACCTTGAATGAATTATTTTACCAGCCTGGACCTCAAATGTTTTGTTTATAAAATGATGATCATGATTCTAAGGATAATGGGAGAAAAATGAGAATTAAATTAGTTACTCACCAAAAACAATGTCTGGTATATAAACAGTCAATAAGTGTTAGCTGCTATGGTAAACATCACTACAAGCAATTTAAAAATAAAAGAAAAAAATGCAGGAGTATATACAGACAATGAATAAATGCAGGAAAAGATGCTTAACATTCTATGTCATAGGATGTTAAGCTTCATGGTCCACACCATGAGGACCAAGGCCACATTGAAGATACTGCTTCATCATGAGGAACCTAGGACTCAGATAATGCTTTTTTTGTACAGTACATTGAACTCAGGATCCCTCAATCACTGAGCCATATCCCCATCTGTGTTTTGTATTTTGTTTAGAGACAGGGTCCCACTGAGTTGCTTAGCACCTCACTTTTGCTGAGCCTGGCTTTGAAGTTGCCATCCTCTTGTCTCAGCTTCTTGAGAAGCTGGATTACTAGAATTAGAAATTACTCACATCTTCAAGCATGAGTAAATACAAAAATATTACAATACCAACAGCTTTGTTTAAGTGGAGGTTCAACAGGAACTCTCATTCATTGATAGCAGGATAACAAAATTGTACAGCCACTTTGGAAGAGTTGGGAATTTTCTTACAAAGCTAAACACAGCCTTAACCACAATTGTCACAACCACATGTATGATATTTATCTAATGGAGTTAATATCTAATGCCTACATGAAAACCTACATGCACATTTTTATAAGGTCTTAAATTGTGGATACAGCTAGGTGGTACTGCACTTGTGTGTGCATGAGTTCCTGAGTTTCATTCCATGATTAAACAAAAATAAAAATATTCATACTTTCTTTATTCATAGTTGCCCAGAAAAGGAAGCAAACAATTATCCTTCAGTAAGCACTTACATATTTTGAATTAAAAAGTGTCATTTTCATCAAATGATGTGTTGTTCAGAATACAAAAATCAATGGGCTAACAAATATGAGAGGACACAGAGGCACATTTAATGCATACTGCTTAAAGAAGAGCTGGTTTAAAATGCCATAGCTGTGTGACTTCAACTATGTGAAACTCTGAAAAATGCTAAAGAATAGACAATAAAGTCTTAATGGTTCCAGAGAATCAGGGGCAATAGAATACAGTGAAGAAATGAAGAGCAGAGAACTTTTACATTCTGACACTGTTAATAATGTAACATAATGGTGGACACTCAACAGGATATTTTATCAATTTCTTCAGAAATAAATAACAAGTAGTCCAATTAGTCTTGGTTGCTATTTTATTGGTTCTCTAATGTTAATGAATCTAAAATGAATATGCAAGACGTAAATAATAAAAAAAAATTGTGTGTAGAGGAGTCATATGGGAACTCTTCTCTATATGCTAAATTGCCCTGTAAATGTAACCTTATTTGAGAAAAATAATGCCTTTCTACAAAAACAAACAGAACACACTGGGGGTTCTCATACCTCAGCTAAAAGCTGTGCCTGGATGGTCCTCAGTGACACAGATGCCTTCATTCTAAAAATTAATGACCCACCACAACTTTGTCTTTATTTCCCTATGAGGTTTTGGTGAACCTTTTGTAAGATATATAAAGTCCAGTAGTCCATTTTCAAAATACAATATTTTAGTTTTAATTGTCAACTCACTGAGAATATACAAATATCAGAAAAGAGGAAACAGAACAAAGGGTCACAAACAGGTAACACCTGAGGGTGGTAGACAGGAAGTGAGTGGAAATGGTCTTGCCTGACTAACACTGATCACCAGTGGTGACCTTCCCTCCACAACACAATAAGGGAGGGAGGACAACTAAAGGGACATTTATTTAAAAAACCCAATAGAGACAGTTAAAGTTAGGCAATGTTCATGAAGACTATATGTCTCACATACTCACCAATGAGGAACAAGGGGAAAGACCTTGTGAACTAGAGAAGGAAATTCTCATTTTTTCTGCCTATTCACCTAGACACTGGATCTTACAATATTATCAGTAAAAGTCTCATTTAATGCTATGCATTTTGTCTCTTATGAGTAATTGAGCTTGTTTCTCACACTCTCCTACCAAAAACATTGTCAAAATTTTCAAGCTCTTTATAGAGAATGGTAAACAAAAGACCTTATAGGGAAAACTAGTATCTTACCTACTCAAGAAAATTGATTCAACTTTAACTCAAACATGAGTGACAAGTTATCTTCCTGTACAATAGCCAGTACTTCCTTAAATACTAAGAACGTTTGTTCCAATGTCATTTTACTACATTCATACTGAAGAGAAAAGGATCTGAAATGGCTTTTTAGAAAGTCCATAGCAAAGTGAGGCACAGTGATGCATACCTGTAATTCTGGTGTTTTGAGAGGCTGAGTCAGGAGAATCATGATATTAAAGCCAGCTTCAACAACATAGCAAAATAGTCAAATATTCTGTCTATATTAAAACTGGCTGAGGATGTTACTCAGCAACTAATAACTCTGGGTTCAATTGCTGGTACCAAAAAAAAAATCCACCATGTAGCTTATAAAATGATTATGCTGGGTTGGGGTGGTGGCTCAGTGTTAGAGTGTCATGACTTATGAATAAACACTCAAGATCACTCCAAGTAAACAGTACTGCATGAAATAACCACACAGAGGCAGAGTAATACCTTTTTTGGGGATTCTGTGATGACTCTTCTGACCTATGGGGGTGTGTGGAAATAAAGAAAGGAGCATGTACTGAACCCTTTTATTGTGAAGAAGCCATTGAAATGAGGGAAGGAGTAACATTACAAAGGAACAGGTGAGTGTAACTCAACCCCATGGGTTATGACTACACATGTAGACTTTCCTTGCTATCTGAGCTAGGAGAACTCCCAAGTTACCAAGAGATGTAGTGGCTGGTCAGAGCCTTGTGTTTCAGGGATGCAATGTGTGGTCACTCAGAGTGGCTTTCCACTTATCCCACCTTTATTAATACAAGTTAAAAAGTCAACTGGGGAATTATATCTTTCACTTGATTTTTGATCCAAGATCATCATCATAGAACTTGTTCATAATTTTTACTTTCCTGACAAACCTATGAAGTGGCATGTCTAAAAACTCTGTATCTGGGAGATTCAATTTTATGTGTCAGGTTTTTCAGTCATTTTCACAAATACTGGGTGAAATTCTACCTTTTGAAATCTGATTAATTTACTGATTCATGATCAGTACCGTAAGACTCTCAGTATCACAATTAAGAAAAGGTTTGTAATATTTTTAAGACTTATTGTGTCCTATGGGGTTCTGTTTCCACCCTTTTCCTCACTTAATAAAATTGAGTGCAGGCCTTGTGTCAGCCATAGTATCATTAGTTTAAGTTATAGATAATAGTACACATTTTTAAATAATAAGAAAAGATTTACCATCTGTAGTTGGTCCTAGATTTTGACAAAAGTTATTTAAAGGGACCATGACAAATAGATATTTAGGTTTTACTATATGTATAACCTGATTTTGACTTTAACAGAATTATCAAAATTAAAGAATATAATAAGTCGTATATAAAAATGTGCATTTAGAATTTAGCTCTAGATTAACTTAAATAATTACCTTAATTTGGAATATTGACTGGGACAGAGTATTTAACTTAGAAGCAGTGGTTTTTATTAGGGACATGAGAAATTATATCTATCCAAAATTGAAATTACATATGTTAAATAAACCTAGATATCTATCTATCTATCTAGATACACACACACACACACACACACACACACACATATACATACACATATACATATATATGTATATAAGATATATATATATATATATATATATATATATATATATATATGATATATATGTATATATGATATATATATGTATATAAGATATATATATATATATATGTATATAAGATATATATATATATATGTATATAAGATATATATATATATATATATATATATATATATATATATATATGATGTATATATATGATATATATATATATATGATATATATATGTATATAAGATATATATATATGATATATAAGATATATAATATATATATATATATATATAGATAGATAGATAGATAGATAGATAGATAGATAGATAGATATAGATAGATAGATATATACAAATAACCTATAATATATATTATGATAATCAATTAATACAATTAATTAAAATGGTTTAGAAAAATGAATAATCTTTTGTCTATCAATTCATGAAAACCTGTCATTATTATTATGAAACTTAGTAAGCAGGGGCTGTTATAATCTCAAATATCAGTGGGTAAACATAAGGCAATAGTATTGTTTTATATAGTGATTTAATTAGAATTTTATGGCATTGAAATTGCAATTACCTTGAGGGATCCTTGTTAAAGCAATTTTGTTTATAAATAAACAGTTATATAAGCATGTTAAATAAGTATAGTTAATGTAGCAAAATTAGCTTTGACAATTATGTATAATTTGTGGCCTTACCGATTTTAAAAATATCAAGTATTCAACGTATTATATCATACTATTAAGGTTGAGAAAATATTCACCATTGTAGATTTCTTATTGAATTAGCTATGGGCTGTTGAGCTGATTTATTATTGGCTTTCTGTTTTATATTTAGGGGTAACTATTTTAAGCTTATTTTTTTTCAGTAGAAAACTGTTGATAGGGTTAAGAAATAAGGCCCTGTTTCAATGTTTAGAGGTCTCTAAAATTTTCTTCTACCTTAGAAGAAGAGTAAAATTTTTAAGTAGAAAGCCTATTTTTCTTGGCATAAGATTAGCATTTTAATTCTTTTGTCTGTAAGTTTGTCTTTTTTTTTCTTTGTTTAGAAAAAAAAATAATCATTTAATTATGGTGTAATATTAAAAATACACTAAAATTATGTTAACCTGTGTAACTCTCTTGGAATATCTAGGGCAAACTGGGTAGTTATCTCATATTTTGAAAATGGGTGACCCTTTGTAAGTTAAAGGTGCTCTATTTTCTCTTTAAGTCTCTCTATGAAAGCAGCAAAATTTTTTAAAGGGTAAATAAATTATTTTTTTAGGCATTTTCTCTATTTAATACCAATATGTCCCAGGGAATTCCCTGTTCTCCATACTGTCAGACTTGTCCCTATTGTGTGTTACTGGGACATGGTTAAGATAAATCTTTTATAAAACTGTTTTTGAGGTGATCATCTATTTTAAAGTTTAGCTAACTAATATATATCTGACATAATTTTTGAAAGATACAATACATGAGTTTGCATTTTTTTGAAAGTCTCTTTTAATTTCTTTTGGTCTATATTAAGTTTCAGAGATTTCCTTCAATTTTAGTTTCCAGTAGGCAATTTTAAAGGCCATCTCTGTTAATAGTAATTGATGCTAGTTATGAAGATGAGACATCTTTTATTAATCACTGTAAATTTTTCATATAGAGAATAGATGATTTATTTTGATATTATGTGTAATTTGACAATTTAAAAGGAACCCTCAATCTCTTTTGGAGAGGTTTCAAAGTATCTTTATCTCTTAGAATATTATCCTTTGAATAGGTGTCTCTTAATTGTCTTCTAGAAAATATGATTAAGGTAACTTCCCAGTGTAGGAAGTAGTATATACATATTACCATATTTTTATGGATAATAGGTCCTGTAGAGAACTTATATATTTTTGAATTTCCAACAAATTTTGTAATTTTTATTGATTAAAATTAATATAGGACTTTAATTTGGAAAGCATCAGTCCTAATAAAATGTTCTTCCATATCTTACAATATTCAACAAACAGAAGTAATACACAAGAATCAGCAGTGACTTTGAATTAATCAAATTAGTCTTCAAGGAAAATTGTCAAAATTGTAATCTAAGTCAGTCATTTACTATATTTAGGGTTTAATCAAAAACATGAATTTATTTACTAAAATTAACCCATCTTAAACAGTAAGAATCATTAGACAATAAAGTCATTACATAAAGAAAATAAACCTAACATCTTAATAGGTCTTTATTATGTCAAAAAATGGAAAAAAATCTTAGCTTACATCAGCATAATAAAATCATGGAAATAACCTGAAATATCCTTGAATTAATCAGTTTATATTTTTATAATCAGCCCAGTTATCTGTTTCTCAATTGTTTTAACTTTCTATATAATCTACAGAAATAATGATATAGATTTTTCTAATTAGGAAAATAGTTTTATTATTAAAATTTAGAATATAAAAATCTTGTTTTAATCAAAGATGATTTCTTTCTTCTCTGTGGAAGTATCTTCTTTTCCCTTTAGAATTCTTACTGGTTATATTCTGGAATAATTTTTGAAAATCTTAGAATATAAACAAATTATTGTACATTGATAAAGAGAAATAAAATTCAGTTAAATTTTGATTAAAATATAGTTAAGGCCCTTAGATAACTTTGTAGGAATTATTACATTTGTTTTTCAACTTATAAAGTTTGTTCAATGATTTGAGAATTAAAAGTCACTTGATTATCTCTTGAAAGTAAGTTTATACTAAAATACATTTATCTTAAATATTTCTAATTATAGATAGAGAACATCATATATATATATATATATATATATATATATATATATATATATATATATATATATATAACATTAGATATACATACATATATACATATATATATTTACACATATATTTATATGTTTCCTGTTGAAGAAAATGATTAGATAAATATATATTAACTGAATAAATAGACACAAATGCAAATTATTTTCTGGATTAGCAACTATTGGTTATCCAAATACCAAGAAAAATACATATTGAGAATAAGGGCATAATTTATAATTGCATTAACTTTTTTTAACAACTTGTTTTTTAAGACATTTGAGTCCATTTCAATTTTCCTTGGATTAGTAGTGCACTTTTTTATATTTGTGAGGTCACATAATAAGATCTTTGTGCATACATTTACTTATTTCTTCTAATTATATAGTCAGTGATGAGAATAGCATTTTTTTTTGCTCATCACAGGGCATGGCTGGCTTTATTACTTGTGTGAACAAATGCTTTCTTTTAACCTTCAAAATTGAAAGTAAAATACAAAGGAACATATGTTTTATACCTCTCATCAATAAAAATTATTTAGTAACAACCATATAAAGGAAAATGAAAGATCCTAAAAGAAGCTGTTGAGGGATAAAAACAATCAAGTTGTTTAGTATTGAGAGCAAGTCAGGCTTAGGGCTGCAATGTAGAAACCTGTGGAATTAGATTTTGCCTTAAAAAGATACATTTTGTTAGCATTTACAGGTGAGAATTCATAAAAATGTAGGCTCTATGTAGTTTTAATAGCAGGTCTGTGTGAAACTGAAAGTACAGTTTAGTGACTGGAGGCAAGATCAGATGTCCTGGTTGAATGACAGGGGAAAGACCAATGGGAAGCACCCAAAATGTAAAAGGAGAAACTAGGAAGACTAATTGGCTATCCAGGTTTCCTGTTGTTACCATGGTGATGGAAACAGCTTGGAGTTGGTTGCTCATTGTCTGGGGAAAAGGCTTCAAGAGCAGGTTTCATTTTCTTTGATTTGTTTGTATTTATCTAACTAGTGTGCAGTGGCTTGCTTTGTATTTACCACCTGTTCTTGCAGTGTGTGTTGTCTTCTTCTTTGTATTATTCCTTGCAGCACATGGGCACTTTAAAAGTGAGTTTTAATGGCAGATGCCAGTGTTACTATCAGATCTTAGGGCAGTTTGCATTTGGCATCCAGGCCAGGTTGTTTAATGGTTAAAAGCACTGCTGGTTGTGGGTCTACTTACAGACCCCATAGGAAAAGCAGATAAACTCTTTTGTCCACAGAAGCTGGGTTACAGCCATTCTGATAGGGTAGGACAAGAATGTGGTAAAAAGTTGTAATATAAATTGTTAGAGCACCTTTATAAAACATCAAAATAACTGAACTATATTAAAAAATTCCCTCTCAAGAAGTAGAAATTTTTTCTTATAAAGTCTCAACATAAATAATTATAATCATAATTCTTTTTTACTCTTACACTCTCCAAGCATGGATTTCTAGCATATAAAACCCCAAAATCTTTACCTATTTTTTAAGATGTAAAGATTCACAAAAACAATCCAAAAAAAGTCCATAAAAGCGATTTTCTCATGGGAGAGGACTGAACTTAACAATATATTCTATTAATAATCTTAATAATACTTTATTTTTTTAAGGTTTCTAACATTGCAAAAATTTTTATCTTTCTAAAGATAAAATATTCCCAGATATTTTAAAAAGTTTAACATCACAGATTTTTCTTCATTTGGTCATTCAGAGAATTTCTTCAGAGTAGAATGCTTGTTTCACATGTGTGGGGCACTGGGTTCAATCCTCATCACCATATAAACAAACAAAATATAGGTAGGGCATCCATTTACAAATAAAAATATTTTAAAAAATAATTTTCTTCTAGCTACCTGATAAGATTTGATGGGTATTCAGCAGGATAATTTGTGTAAGTAAAAGTGCTGGGACACATTAAATACAGTTTTGTCTGATGTTATAAACAGAGCTGTTGATGAAAAGAGTAATTGATTTTTGGCATTGGGACAGCCCCACATTTTTTTTCAATAGCATAAACCTTCCACATGTGGGTGATAAATTTCTGGACTTTAGTAGTAACTGACACTATCAACCAGAAGCATGGATCAAGGCCTGTGAATCAATTCTGTCCCAATAGGTGGACACACCCATGGCTAGTTATGAGCTTCCCCTATATTAGTTAGCCAAAGTTAACAGCAATGACATTTCTTTTTACAGAGACTAAAGTGAGAAGTAGAGAGTACTCTTGGACTGAAGTCCAAGATTCTCACATCGCCTACTCTTGGCTAAGCTACAATCTATAGAAGCTACAGAAATTACCTCCAAGAGATGTCGTGGCCTGTGTAGCTTTTGTGATGGATTGCAGTACAACAAAGAGAACAAATCTGAAAATTCAAGCTTTACTTGAATGAGAGAAGTTAAGAAATGGACTAAAATGGTAGAATAACTGAGGACCCACAGTTATTGAGGGAAGTTACAATCACCTCAGTGCAGAGAAACCTGGCTCCCTCACAGGCAGGAGGCCTCTTTAACCTGTCTTCCTGCGCAATTATCAAAATCCCATTGGTCATGAATTCCTTCCTTTCTTCTTAATTCTCTTTCCTCTATCTGTTTTTTTCTCCTACCTATTAACTCCTTTCATTTCATTCTAGAAGTAGTTGTCCCAATTCAGTCTCCATATTTTCTTCTAACAACCAAAGCATTTAGAATTTAAATCTCACTGTGAGGTATATAAATTGATAATGGGTGTCTTATTTTTTTAGGAGACACATGTGATGTCATCAATTAGTTTTTTATGATTAGTACCCACATAAAAAACCTAGGGTCACTTTCCTTAGAAAATGAGAAGTGCAATCAAAATTTTTATCAGATGGTGCTTGTTTATAACTGAGAACAACAACAAAAAAATTCTGTTTTCCAATGGGGACTCCCTCTCTGTCTACAGTAAGACAGCTATTCTCAAACCAAGATTTCCAGTCTACTGAGATGAGCTAAAGCTATTGGTACTATATAACCCCTTCCTGAAAGCCTCTGCTCCAAATCTGGATAGAGAGGAAATAGAGAAGGCTCCTGGGTAGGTGCTAGAGGAAGGCATTTTCAAGTCTATTACTATATCTTATCCAAGACACAGGTATTTATTCCCAACATGCTACAAAATTTATTTGAATTAAAACTGATTCCATGTTTTATAGAATTACTTTTGTTATTACTATAATTTATAACATGAAAATTTTATCTTATATAATTAAATTATCTTACAGAATTGTTTCATCATAAAGACTCACAAGTAATAGAAATTCAAATGGCCAGTATATCTAGACTTATATAATTATCTAGAACTTTAGATGTTCAGGGCTGAGGTTGTATCTCAGTGGCAGAGTGCTTGCCTAGCACCTGTGAGGCACTGGGTTTGATCCTCAGCACCACATAAAAATAAATAAATAAATAAAATAAAGACATTCTGTCAATCAAAAAGTTGTTCAAAGTACTTATTCATATTGAAATGGTGAATTCAATAACAAAACATAAGAGGGCAGATTCAGAAAATATTCTTATTTTATAAACTTAATTGTACAGAAACTCTGTGTAGAAAAATGGTGTGGTCCATATGAAGTGTGTTGTGTATAGAAAAGAAAATGACATGCATGCAGGGCACCACTGAAGTTTCAATGCACTAGCAGCATGATGGACCATCAGACCAAGATAAAATCCAGCATGTAGTATGTTTTAACAAATCAAGTGCTTCTGTTGTTGTTTTGTTATGAAGTGTTGATATTTGACCTCAGGCTTTATACATACTGGGCAAATGTGCTACCAATGAGTTACACCCCCTTCTCCTGAAAAATATAGTTTTATTGGAATGCCATCATGCTTTAAGTTACTATATATTGCAGTTTTAGGCTATGATTGCAGCAAACTTCTAGTCCACACAGCCTAAAATCTTCATGATGTGGTCCTCTGAAGAAATATTTTGGAAAATACATTGATATAATTTTAATACCACCAAATATATTGACAGGTTTTTGGAACATGGATCCCTATGTGCAATCCCCAGCAGCATTCTAGTTAATTTGGGAGTCAAATATTTCAGCATTTATCTGCTGGTAATAAAAATCTAAATTTAATTATGAGTAAAATTGAGGTAACTAGGTAGAGTGTGAGTATGGCAGGAAGATTCTTTCTGCATCTTGGCAAGTTTTTAGAAATACTAGAATAAAATAAACTTAAGATGTGTTACCACACTCAGTGTTTTATTTTATTTTATTTTATTAGTTAATTTAATAATTTCAACAAAATCTAGAATTGAGCAGAATTCATTTACATGTAGCTTAGAAACTTGCCAAATGCAAGCCCAATTGTACTGCCAGAATTGGAGCTACATTTCCAGATATTTCTAGAGTTTTAAAAAAATCTTGGGTCTGGAATTGTAGCTCAGTAGATCATAAAGATAGTATGCACAAGGATACCCAGCACCAGGGGAAAAAGAGAAATTCAGCCCTGTCCTAGACCAGCTGAAAGAGAACTGATAATTCACTAATGTTCCTTGCTGGTAAAATATGGGTCACTGCAGGTGGCCACTTAGGCCTATATGAAGGATAGACAAAAAAGTTGAAGTGTCTTGTGTCTCTTTTTTTTTCTTTTAGTTGTAGACCTTTGTTTTATTTATGTTGCTGAGGATCAAGTCCAGTGTCTCAAAGAAGTGCTCTACACCCACTGTCTTACACAAGCGCTCTATGACTGAGCCACAACCCTATCTCGCCTTGTACATTGAAGACCCCTCTATTCAGTCCCCATGTGTAGGCTTGCTTCAGTTAGGTTAACATTTGTTAAGCACTTAGAATAAATGTCAGAAACATGTATTGTCTCATTAACTTCAATAAGGCCCACTTAAGACAGGTCCTTTAACTATGATGTAAAAGTTAATTTAACTTGACTGCTATATGGAAAGAAATATTTTGCATTAAGTTCATGGCAGTGCCTATAACCAGAAAGTACTAAATAAATGGCAGCTGTCAGCAGGAGCCTGGCTTGATGATACAACTCAGGATGCAGAGGATCACAGTTCAAGGCCAGCCTCAGCAACTGAGACCCCTCTGAATAAAAAAGGGTTGCAGATGTAGCTTATTAACGGAGTGTCCCTGGGTTCAATCCCCAAAACCAGAGGCCTGGAGCTGGGGCTTGCTTATGACATAGTATTCAATTTTTGGTGAGTAAAGAACTGAGGATTCCAGCCTTATCCTGCACCTTTCCCATTTAAACACCAGGAGGCAGCAACAGGTCTCTTCCAATGCATGTTGTGGTTCCCCCTGGTGCCAACCAGAGGGCGACACAGCAGGGCAGCTGATCTTGGGGTCATAGTGGCAGCACTACTTCTCTCAGTGGTCCTTTGCATAGTTAGCCCCAACCTCCCAGGGCCTTAACTAACTCGGAGGAGACAGGCCAGAACCAAGTTAATAAATACAATTCAGAATTTATTAAAAATCAGAGCTCCCATTTTGTGCCTTCATGGTGCTAAGGAAATAAATAACCAGAAAGGACACAGCTGGGGAAAGAAAATCAATTTCAAGACAGATTTTTTTAACTACACCTCCCTTCCCAACCCCTCCCCCTAGGGCTCTTGGGACATAGCACCTGAATAGGTACCTCAGTCCAGGTAGAATGTGGCCGGCACCAAGGCATACCTGCCCTGCCCAGGAGGGGAGACAGGTCCTGGGGTCACTTGTTTCCAGCCCTTGAATCCCATAGACCTGCTTCCAGGAGGGGCCAGGGCTGAAGCATCAATTGGAGGCACCTGTGGTTGGTGGTGGTAGGGGGAGAACAGGGTAACAACCCAGGCAGCATAAGCAGCTGAAAGGGGGTCCAGCCCCCTCTCCAGGTTCAACCAGTAGACTTATAAGTCATGTCCCATCCATACCCCCTTCTCCCCTTGAGCCTGCAACCTCTGCACTCAGCTGAGGATCTTCCTGGGCAGTTCAACAGAGGCACGGATGAAAATTGCATTACATTGCACATAGTTTTCCTTTTGGATATCCTGGTGGGAGATGAACTTGGGATATCCAAAGCCCAGAGAACTCTCATCCAAGGAGCTTCACCACGTGCCTGGCTTTTGGAAATTTTTCCAGTTTGAGTCAGAGTGGAAAGTCTCAATGAATGGCTATGGCTTAGCAAGCCCTGGGTTGCTCTGATCTAGCAGGGAGAACGTGACACGACGGGCAAAATGCCACTCAAGGAGACTGTCAAAGGTGCCTGGTAGCACACAAATGTACAGAGAGAGATGTGTGCCCTCACCACTGCCGTTGTCAATGAGGAGTGCAGACACCTGTAGTTTGTAACCATACTTATGTGTTTTGAAGGCTGGGCTGAAGCACTCAAGGTTGGGCTTGGCCTCTTGTAGCCTCTGCCCATAGCTGCCAGTCTTCCAGATGAGCACTCCATCACTGCCTACTGATAGGTCCTCCAGCTCTCCACGCAGCTCCTGCAGCTCTTGCCACTGCTGGCTCACCAGGGCACACATCATAGCCAGAGGTGGCTTCACACTCTCCTCCACCTGCCGCACCATTGCCAGCTTTGGGTACTGTTGGCAAAGCCCCAGGCAATGAGGGAAGGGAGGACTGTTACCAAAAGGGGAAGACACAGGGGTAGCAGGAGCCCAACTCTGCATGAGGAAGACAGGGTGCTAGGAAGCACCTGCAGCTGGACAGCAGGGGGAAGGACCTCAAAGAACTAAACTGCCAGGAATCCTAGCCTTCATTTAGGACTTCATGGGCTAAAGAGGGGTTGACAGGAAGAAGGGGCATCTGACCCTGTGCATGCAACCGGAGTCTTTGAACGGGTATAGCACCAAGGCTGTCCTACCGCTGTCTGTCAGATGATTTGGCAGATCCTCCTGAGCCACAGTGCCCATGTCACACTGGTTAGGGCAGGGCACAGGCAGCCTTGGGCACTGATACTGGTGACTCTGTACCTATTGACTTCCTTTGTGCAATAGGTACAAGGCTGGGTGCACTTGGGGCACTCAGAAGTTGCATGCTGGGCCAGTAGTCACCGCATCATGCAGGCACCACGCTTGTTCTCACAGTACGCACTCTCTTGGGGGCACATACCCTCATTGCTCTCAAAGGCTTCCCACTGAAGTCAAAGCCACAAAACTCGCACTTGAGGCGCCGCTTGGGGCAATCGTGTTGCAAGTTTGCAGGCAGATCACGGTGACTCAGCTTGGCTGGACAGCGATTGGGGCAGGGAACTACATTGAAGCTGCAGGTATTCAGGTGTCTCTGTAAATGACAAAGTGGCCCACTCCAGCAGCAGCCCTCCTCACTGTGGATGCAGCGGATGGGCAGGCCTAGCATCTGGACCTCCAGCTCTGGGTCTGGAGGAAGTTGGTCCTCAGGGCATTTGAAGACTCCTTCACTGAGGAACTCCTGCTGGCAGGTGTCCCAGAAGCGGTGGCCATAAGTAGAAACCTGCAGGGGCTCGCACATGGGTTTCCTGCACATAGAGCACAGCAGCCGGCGCTTGGGCTTCTCCAAGAACTTGTAGTGGAAGCTGCGCATGGCGGGAGAGTGGAGGGCACGGGCAAGCGGGGCTGGGCATGTGGCAGCCCCTGGCGGTATGGACTGGCAGCCCCGCCCAAAGCCACTAAGTGTTTTAAATATTCTTTATATTTGAAATACTATATACTCTATAAATCTCTCTTTACTTAAAAACTGATTGCATATTACATTATTTTACAGATATAAAAACAGAATTCTTAAAGAATATTTGGACTATTTCTAATTCATAAAAAAATTCTAAATTGAATATTTTTTACACATGCATATGTAGTATATCAGTATAAATCTTTTTTATATGAATATATACATGCAAAAGCAGGATATATACAAAAGATTCTTGCATGTTTTCTATATGAAATATGCACATTTGTGGCTTGGGTTATGATTCAGTGGCAGAGCACTTGACTAGCATGTGTGAGGCACTGGGTTTGATTCTCAGTACCATACATCAGTAAAGGACCATTATCAACTAAAAACGTATTAAAAAGAATAAATATACATATATACATATATACATATATATATATATATATATATATATATATATATATATATATATATATATATACATATATATACATACATATATACACATATATATACACATATATACATATATAAAGACACACACATATATATATAGACACACACACACACACACACACACACATATGTACATATATGTGTGTGTGTGTGTGTCCTTAACATGAAAACTCCAAATGCAATAATGACAACCATCACAAATACTGGTTAGACATTCCTCCTCTAACAGAGAACAGACCTTATAGGATAAATGGCTAATTACAGGTCTGGAACAAAAAAATAAATGATGTGCTTGAAACACCTTGTTTTGTGAAAAACTGAAAAGTACTCCAGGATAAATGGGAACACATCAAAAAGATGTGTAATCAGCTTTAAATAGCAGCAGCTGTTTTTATATAGGTACGTGAGTACCAAAATTATAAGCTTTATCTTGTTGCCCACTTATGGTTGGTTGTGTTATATTTGTTTTGTAGAATCAAATTTTAAAAATTATAATTTGACCACCAGATAGTAATCATTTGACACAAGGAGGAATCATCTATAAAATATTAATTCTAGTGGATGAAAATTTAAGGACCAAACAGATATTTATAAAGTCACAATGTGTCACCACCCAAAATATTTATGAAATACAAAGGGTATATAAATACTAGGTTTATCATGGACCAAACTGGCAGGTACTTCTTAACCAAATAATTAGCGAAAAATAACCAGTGATGGAACCAAGTGACACTACATACTTTCACAGTTTCTTGTGCCTGTGTCATTGAGGCCCCAGATATTTGCTTACTTTTAAGTAGAGGCTAACTCTAGATCCTACAATTTTTCCACCATTACTAGAGGCTGACCATAGTTTGTGACCATGTCTGTCAGTGCTTCCAGAATATGCTCTAGTGTAAGAACTAGGCATTGTATGCATGATGGTCTTCCTGTAATGGCATAATCTGAATCCACTCATGAGAACATATCATATGATTCTAAACTGAAAGAAAATTTTAAAAAAACTACTACTGATATACAGCATTCAAAATCATAGATATCATAAATAGCCCATAAAAACTGAGCAATTGTCCCAGATTAAAGGAGATAGAAAAAATGAGACCACTGGACACAGTGAATAATTGATATTAAAATTTCCCAAAATTGATGTAGCAGTGTCCCTGTAGCATGCTCTTTGTAGGTCTTTAGGGAATAGACCAAGAAGGGGAATAGCTGGGTCAAATGGTGGCTCCATTCCCAGCTTTCCAAGAAATCTCCATACTGCTTTCCAAATTGGCTGCACCAATCTGCAGTCCCACCAGCAATGTACAAGTGTACCCTTTTCCCCACATACTCGCCAGCACTTGTTGTTGTTTGACTTCATAATGGCTGCCAATCTTACTGGAGTGAGATGGTATCTTAGGGTGGTTTTGATTTGCATTTCTCTGACAGCTAGAGATGGTGAGCATTTTTTCATGTACTTGTTGATTGACTGTATGTCCTCCTCTGAGAAGTGTCTGTTCAGGTCCTTGGCCCATTTGTTGATTGGGTTGTTTGTTCTCTTATTGTCTAATTTTTTGAGTTCTTTGTATACTCTGGATATTAGGGCTCTATCTGAAGTGTGAGGAGTAAAGATTTGTTCCCAGGGTGTAGGCTCCCTATTTACCTCTCTTATTGTTTCTTTTGATGAGAAAAAAACTTTTTAGTTTGAGTAAGTCCCATTTGTTGATTCTAGTTATTAACTTTTGTGCTATGGGTGCTACAGGGACACTGCTACATCGATGTTCATAGCAGCACAGTTCACAATAGCAAGACTGTGGAACCAACCTAGATGCCCTTCAATAGACGAATGGATAAAAAAAATGTGGCATTTATACACAATGGAGTATTACTCTGCATTAAAAAATGACAAAATCATAGAATTTACAGGGAAATGGATGGCATTAGAGCAGATTATGCTAAGTGAAGCTAGCCAATCCCTAAAAAACAAATGCCAAATGTCTTCTTTGATATAAGGAGAGTAACTAAGATCAGAGTAGGGACGAAGAGCAGGAGAAGAAGATTAACATTAAACAGGGATGAGAGGTGGGAGGGAAAGGGAGAGAGAAGGGAAATTGCATGGTAATGGAAGGAGACCCTCAGGGTTATACAGTGGAGGGGGTAGAGAGAGAGGAGGGGAGGGGAGGGGAGAGGTGGGGAGGGGGGAGGGTGGAGGATGGGAAAGGCAGCGGAGCACAACAGACACTAGTATGGCAATATGTAAATCAATGGATGTGTAACTGATGTGATTCTGCAATCTGTGTATGGGGTGAAGGTGGGAGTTCAAAACCCACTTGAATCAAAGTGTGGAATATGATATGTCAAGAAATTTGTAATGTTTTGAACAACCCACAATAAAAAATAAAAAAAAAAAAAATTCCCAAAATTGGATTTATTTTGGTTCAAAGACAATTGTTGAAATAACTGACAAATTTTGAATAAGATTTGTAGAATAGATATTCATAATTTAATTTTCTTATTATGTATCATTTTTGAAATGGAGAAAAAGAGATAAAACAAGTTAATGAAATAGTAACATTTGAGAAATATTTCCTAGGGATTCTTTGCACTGCTGTTATAAATCTTCTATAAATCTGAAACTGTCAAAAAAGAATATTTCTGAAAGAAAAATATTTCTTTAAAATATTAACAAGTAACAACATACTCAATAAAACAAACCGTGAATCTGTATAGGTATAATTAAATAAAAAAAAATAGTGGTTGATTATTACAAAGATATTTATAGTCTCAAAATCTCTCCCTAAAAAAATTTAATTACAAAGTAAAATACTGCAAATACCACCTTTATAACCAATATTACCATCAGCAGTAGTGAGGATATTATATGTCACATGATGTGACTCAAAGAGAAAATCAGAGAATTGATTCTATGATACTCTTGCCAAAAAAACATGTAATCTAGTTCCAATCATAAAGAAACGAGAAAATCCATCTTAAGCACATTCTACATGCTTTCTCCCTGAGAAAGGTAAAGAAGAGACTAAGAAATATTTGAATCTGAAGGCATCTATAAAATACAACAATTAACTTCATTTCATGCTCTGAAATATTTTGCTATAAAGGACAATATCATGCTACTAGCAATGAATGAAAATAATTTGAGGATTAAGTGGTTGAAGGCATTATGATAGAATGTATTATTACTGATTTGAGCAAAAGCAATTGCTTAATGTTTTTTGCCTTTTCTCTTCATACAATAATGAAATATATTAGTAAAGTTGCACATTTTAATTTAAAGTATTTTTTGTCCACTGAAGCATTTTAAAGTGAATTGCTGACATATGACATCACCCATGATATATTTAGTTTTTACTACAATCAGAACATGCTAGATAACTACAATACGACCTTATTATAAAACTTATATGATTAACTAGTATTCTGTTACTTGGTAATATTTGAAAAATCATTGATAATGAATGAAGGTTGTATTGTTATCTAGCATGTTCTGATCTGTAGAAAATAATAAAAATATCATAAATGACAGCATATGTCAGCAATTCACTTTAAAATTATTCAGTGAACAAAAGTTCTTTATATTAGAATCTGAAACTTCACTATTATTTTCCAAGATTGTGTAAACAAAGAGAAAATTTTTAAAAAAAATATTAAGCAAATACTGATTTTATTAGAAACAAGTCTTAAGTCAATGCTTCAAATTAAAATTATAAAAATTGAAAGGCTCTATGTTTGATGGCAGTATAATAATTCTAATACATTAACCCATTATTCAATATAGTAAATGGAATACCAAACTAATGTTACCTAAATATCTGGATCCATATTCAGGGATACATTTTTTTAAATACATATAATCTATCATTAATGTGATATTTAGATTCACCAAATTAGTGTTGACCATTTGCTTGTTGAATGACGTTTAAATGTTAGCATTTAGACAATTTGAAAACATCTCAATAAAAACTGGTTTGCACATGCACTTCAAATTTTCTTACAGATGTATATAAAGCTTAATTTTTTGAGAATTTCATTATATATATGATACACACATCCTTTTCAATAAAGTTTTTACATCATACATTTCATCAAACAATACAAATATTATATCATCAGTCTGAAAAACACAATATTATTCTTCTTATTCTTTTTCTTAATATCTCTGTATATCCTTATGGTTTTTTTAAAAAGTGGAACTTGTCTTGGCTTATTAGTAATTGTTCAGGCAGAAGCTCCCATAATCAAGATTCAAATTCTGTAGCAAGTGGAGAGAAAAAGAATTATAATTTGTCTCAAAGATTTTATAAGCATGAATCAGTAAAAAAGTTGAGAACTTTTCATTGTTCATAAGAATGCAAAATAGATATGTATGTCCACAATACAAAATTACTATGAAAAGCAATATACCCATATTTTCATACAAAGTTATCATTATGACTGTGTATCAGAGCTTTTGATTTTCCACCACTTATGCATGAATTTGACAAAAATATTCTAGGGTGTTCTGGCAAGCACTGGGATGACAACATGGAAATGATAATGGACACCACTCAACAGCCATATACCATAGCTTGAAAAGCAGGCAAGCAGTTGATTTCAATACAGAGTCATTGGCATTATGACAAGGATAAAACAGGATATTACTGTAACCCTTAGAAGAGACTTCTGTCCCAAATTTGTTTCAGTGTTTGAGGTACTTCAGTGGAACTCATATGTAAGGTAACACCTGAAAGAAAAGGAGAAATTGTGACACAGAGAGAAGAGGGGCATGAAGACAATGAGATAAGAAAGAACACTTGTGGAATCACCAGTGGTGCAATGTCACTAGAATCTAGAGCAATGTGACACTAATGCAAGTGTGGAGAGATAAATGTGAATAACTTGACAAGAATCCAGTTGATTTTAATTTTTTCCTAAAAAATATATATATATATATACTTTTCTTGAGGGCAAAATATAAACTAATGACAGAGTCATGACAGGGTATTTAAATGCTTTACTGTTACTAGGTCAGTCTTGGCTTTTGGCCATAAACCACAGAAAATGGGTGATGCTGCTTTTTTTCCACAGAAGACTTTCAGCATACAGGCTGAACGTTTCATAGTGGGGCAGAAGCAAAAAAAAAGAGGCAGTTTCAAACTTAAGATCTTTTATATGCTGATTTTCAGACTTGGAAAAAAATCCATAGCTCTTTAATTGTAATTGATTTCTTCTCAGAAGTTATGGCCAAAATTTTTGAAGCATTTGGTTCATTATAGGTGTGCACTTGATGAAAAATGTGTGAAAATACTTTCAACTCTTGTATAAGTGTCACCATGTAGAGTGTTCTTTGTATAAAAGTTGTTCTCTTATTTCCCAAACAAGGTCAGAAATAGATTACTGAACATATAAAGTATGTTGTAGTGATAATAATAGTGTGACACCCAATTCCTTTACACAGGAATTAGATGTGATAAAAAATGATTTTGATTGACAGAACTCCCATTCCTGTCCTTCTTTTTTTATTTCCTTTTTTAAGTGAAATTATTTCAAACAAAATGCTTACTGGTGCATTTAACTATACATAATAGTGGAATTAATTATTAAATATTCACAGATTCACATAAAAATAATTTGATCACTCTTTATCTATAGTACCTTTTTTCTCTGCTCTCCTCCCTTTACCTTTGAAGGCATTCTACAGTGATTAAGAAGACATATTTTTGTCTCTTGATAGAAGAGTGCTTTTTAAGCTCTCTTATTAAGGTTAGCATGATATGGCCAATTATTGTTCCACAAAAAAATCTACAAAATATTAGATTAAATTTTAAGTAAACTAGCTTATGAATAACAAAATAATAAACATAACTTTCTCCCAGAAATTATGGGAAAATAATTGATATCCTTTTACATTGTGTCTACATTTACACACTATTTATCACTGTTTTGTATAATGGTCAATTATCTCATTTTTCTGGTAAGGACTAATAAGAACAACTTATACTTGTAGCATGCATAACAACTAACTTTTATTGTTTTTTTTTTTTATATATATATATTGTCATTCAATTTCATGACTCTCAAGCACTTCAAATCTGATTCTCTCTTTTTTTCTGAAAAAATATGTAAGCTAAGAAACTGAAATATATATATATATATATATATATATATATATATATATATATCTGATATACATAAATGTGTATATATATATATATATATATATATATATATATATATATATATATATATCAGTTATTAAATTACATTGTAATTTGTGTATTAAAACCTATTTCTTACTGTCAAAACTATTTGACTGCAGCATAGTCTTTAAAGTTTAGATTTGTTCTCCTGGATTTTTTTAGGTCAAAATGCTAAATAAAAGAATAAGGTTGAGGGAATATTTAAAATAGGCATGCAAGGTTTTACTGTGATTTAAGAAGTTCATTAAAACTGCATGGAAGCCGGGCATGCTGGTGCACACCTGTAATCCCAGTGGCTCCAAAGGCTTATACAGGAGGATCTCGAGTTCAAGCCAGCCTTAGCAACTGTGAGGCCATAAGTAACTCAGTGAGACCCTGCCTCTCTATAAAATACAAAATAGGTCTGGGAATGTGGCTTAGATGTCAAATGTCCTTTAATTCAATCCCTGGTACAAAAAAAAACAAGGTAAACCCTAAACCAACATGCCATAAAATGGGTATTCTAACAATAATAACACCCAAGGAAGGCAAGAGGCTATCTTTTATTTTTTTTTTCATTTTCAAACAGATATTTCATTGTTGGAATATTTGTGCTGATTTAAAAATGATTACATTTTATAGAAGTATCTTCAAATCATTTCAACATAATTAATCATTGTTTTTTTGTCAGCTCTTAAAAAAATATAGCCTATCATTGTTTGAATAAGATTTGACATTCCCAAATGAAGTCTTAGAATGAAGGAAATCACATAGATATATTGAAGGGCTTCTGTTACAAAATGCAACCCTAAGCCTAACCCTAACCCTAACCCTTCAGATAGAGCTCTAACCTCTAGAGTACACAAAGAACTCAAAAAGTTAAACAACAAAATAAATAAATAACCCAGTCAAAAAATGGGCCAAGGACCTGAACAGACACTTCGCAGAGGAGGATACAAACAATCAATCAACAAATACACGAAAAAAAGCTCATCATCTCTAGCAATCAGAAAAATGCAAATTAAAACTACTCTAAGACACTATTTCACTCCAGTAAGAATGGCAGTCATTATGAAGTAAAACAACAACAAGTGTTGGTGAGAATGTGGGGAAAAACGTATACTTGTACATTGCTGGTCAGACTGCAAATTGGTGCAGCCAATTTGGAAAGCAGTATGGAGATTCCTTGGAAAGCTGGGAATGGAACCACCATTTGACCCAACTGTTCCCCTTCTCAGACTGTACCCAAAAGACTAAAAAGTGCACACTACAGGGACACAGCCACATCAATGTTTATAGCAGCACAATTCACAATAGTTATACTGTGGAATCAACCTAGATGCCCTTCAATAGATGAATGGATAAAAAATGTGGCATTTATACACAATGGAATATTACACAGCACTAAAAATAACAAGATCATGGCATTTGCAGAGAAATGGATGGCATTAGAGCAGATTATGCTAAGTGAAGATAGCCAATCCCTAAAAACAAATGCCAAGTGTCTTCTCTGATATAAGGGGGGTGACTCAAAATGGGGTAGGGAAGAAGAGCATGAGAGAAGATTACCACTAAATAGGGAAGAGAGGTGGGAGGGAATGGGAGAGAGAAGGGGGACTGCACAGAAGATGGAAGGAGACCCTCATCATTATACAAAATACATGTATGATGATGTGAGAAAAAAAAAGAAATGTGCACATTAGATTGGGTTGATAGAGGTGATGGAAGGGGATGGGCAGGAAAGGGGGGATAGGTAGGGCAGCAGAATAAAATAGACACTAGTATCACTGTATGTATATACGTGGCTCTATAACCAACGTGATTCTGCAACCTGTGTACTTGCAAAAATGAGAAATTATACCCCATTTGATTCAAATGTATGATATGTCAAGATCATTGTATTGTTATGAACAACTAATAAAAAATAAAGATTATAATATATGAAAATTATATAAATTAGTTACTTAATTATCAAATTAAAATTATCAAATCTAATTATCAAAGGTCAAAATAAAATAAAATATGAATACTGGTTTTCTGGTACACACATGCACATATGTGCAGACACACACACTTTCAGATACATTACATAGCTTTACCATGTAAAATGAGACACATTTGTAGGATGCAGAGGGCAAAATATCTGTCATTGCTGCTGTGCACCTCCTTCTCTAAGACTGTGAGTGTGGGACCCTTTCTCAGAATAACAAAAAAAGAAGGTCCGGATCTCCAGTACCTTCTCTGTCTGCTAAAACAGGGTCTTGAATGACAAACAGCATCTTTGAAGGGTTGTCCACAGGATGGATTTTCCTTTCAGGGTTAATGTGGAAGGTGAGAAAAGAAAGCAAAGAGAAGATGTGCTTTTCACTTTCAGTTTCGTACCAAGAATCAAACCAAGAATTTTCTGTAACCAAGAACAATACCATTTAAAAAGCACTGAGAAATTTGGATAGTACCTTTAAAATTGCATAACTTAAACTCAGCTCAAAATGCTTATTTCACTACTACTTCATCAGTTTTTTTTTTTTTTTTTACCTACTGCTATTATGAATTTGAACAGTTGTTAAAAAACATTAAAAAATAATTTTCATTTCTCCAGTCACATGAGAATAATCAGAAATGAAAAATTTTGCTCGTACTAATTTGAACTAAACCCAACAGAAAAACTCCACCACTGCCTCTTTCTGTCTTGAAATCATTCAAAAAAGTAATAACACAACCTTTCTTCCCCCTGGGCTCCAGGGTATAGATGTTTCAAGACCTCCCAACAGATGTCTGAAACCATGAAAACTATAAACTTCCATGCACAAAAAAGGATTTTTAGGTACCTTTCATGCTGCCCCAGAGTACAGGAGTTAATCTGTTCTTCATGTTTTATGCCCTGACACCACCTTTGCATACTATTCATATGCTTTGGGGGCAATTATTAAGTAAAATAGGCTTATTTGAGCACAAAATATTATTGCAACAATCTGATAACACCCAGATTGTGTATAAAACATGAAAACACTTGACAAAGTCATCATTATGTCCTCAATGGGAAGAAACAACATTTCATCACTATACTCAGAATAGCACATATTTAAAACTCATGAATTCTTTATTTCTGGAATTTTCCATGCAACAATTTAGGACTGCAGCTGACCTAGCAACTAAAATTATGGAGAGGAAACTGAATAAAAGAAACCTCCTGTAATAATAAAAAATAAAGAAAGATAGCAAGAAAGCAAGCAAGCAAGAAAGAAAAGTTAGGATGGTCTTTCTATGACCTAGGTATTACTTCAGGTCCAAAGATTTACACATTTATACACGTTTTTGAACAGGTTATCCAACAGCAATCCTGATGCAGGCATTATTATTATTATTCTGTCTTTACTGAAAAGGAAACAAAAATCCTGAGAGGTTGACTAGTGTGCCCCAGACTATATGGATGTGCCATGTTAGAGCCAGGACTTGAACCAAGACAGTCAGTCAGATTTCTAAGTCCACATTCTTACCTACCATTTTGTATTGCCTCTTTCCAAGGTTTAACTATTATGTATTCCTAAAGACATTAAGAAGCATAGTAATAACACAAAATTGTAGTAAATAAAGGATGGTTTTTGGTGAAGAATTCAGAAATAGGTTTTTTTAAAATTTTTAATTACTAGATAATTTTCAAAAATTACATGACTGCAAATATTCTTTATTTCATCATAAGATCAAAGAAATTATTTCTTTGTACCCAGGGCATTTACAATTTATTCAAATTCATAAACAGTCTAGTAGATGAAGGCTAAGCACTAAATAACTAGATAGTCCACTCACAACCAAGGATCCGAGATCAGCCAAAGGCAGGTTGCCAATGCCTCCTTTCACTTCAAATTGAATCGACACAAGTACTTTTTCACATTCATTTCTACAGACAAAATTCTTAAATTTAGCAAAAATATGACTAAGTAAATTCAGTCCAAATATAGTAGCTTCAAACCAGACTGAAATTAAGAAAAATGTTAATAAAAGTATCTGGAGTGAATTAATTTTCCAAAGTTCTTGGCATGATGTAGATTTTTTATATAATACCAAATTCTAAAAATCACTGATAAATGATAATTAAGAGTACTAAATTAGGCAATAATGGTATATCAATGGTTTCATAGAATGAAAGATAGGTTTTAAAAAGACCATGAACACAGACTTCATAAAGGTGAGATTCTAAATACCAAAAAATACTCACCATAAGTCATTCTAAAAATGGCTTCATGCATTAAGTTATAGCCTCCAATTATAAAAATATACACATTGTACATATCACCAGAGGACATAATTTTTCTCTCAAATAGAATAATTTACCTCTTCTAATAATGAGCATGCAAGTCTAGACTGAAGGAAAGATTCATGCTATCAAAGATAAATAAGTTCTAAGAATGCCTCCTAATTTATAATCATTCAAGGTAAAACAGTATATTTTTGTGAGTAGGCACAAATACTAAGCACTAAATCATGAAGTATAATTATACTGGGTAAAGGATGAAGTATAATTAAATGTTGTTTCTACCCACACTGGGTAAAGTATAATTAGGGTTGTCTAATCCAAAATTTTCTAAACTTTTCACAGCACATTTTTCCCAGGAGGCTTTCCAATTAATAATTGTGGTGAGAATGTAGCTGAATTTTACCAACAAAACTGTTGAGCTAAGTCTGTTATAAACAGATTTTGTTCAAATATGAGGGAAACTATAAAGTCAGGCTCACCCACGCCTTGCTCTCTGCTTCTCACTTTTCTACCTAATGCCTTCCATTCTCTGCCTCTGATTTGTGGATCTCTTATTTACTTATTTTGTACTGAATTTACTCCTTATTGAGTCAAGACTCCTAAGCAGGGGTGGAATCATCTGAAAAGGATGCTTTCTGGTGGCTGAATGCTACCAAGCTCTCCTGATACCTCCTCCCCATCTGCAATCTTGTGGTACCTTATCTGTGTCCTTCTCCAAATATGGCAGATTCTCAGAGCCTGCATTTTTAAATCTGAAGCTTAATTTTGCTACATATAAAAATCTTGGTTGGAATCCACTTTCTTTTATACCATGATATATGTTATTCCAGGACCTCCTGGCGTTGAGAATCTGAGTTGAGAAATCAGCTGAAAACTGAATTGGTCCCCAACCATATGTATTTTTTCAGGCTTTAAAATTCTATTCTTATTCTGTTTATTATTCACTATTATTATAATGTGCCTTGGTGTGGTTTTGCTGTAATTTTGTACAGTGGGGGTCTTGTAAGCCTCTTGTAGTTGATTCTCCATTTCAATCTTTAGATTTAGAAAAATTTTCTGACATTTTTTAAAAAGTTTCTGCATTAATCTAGTTTGTAACTTCAAGCCTTTCTCTGTTTTAATAAATCTTAAATTTGGTCTTTTCATGTTATTTCATATTTCTTAGAAATATGTTCATGATTTCTTACCATCTTCTTGGTGTGGTTAACTTTATTTTTCAAGAGTATACACTTTGTCTCATTACCTGATATTTTTTTTTTCCTTCTAAGCAGTCTAGTCTGTTGGTGATATTTTTCACTGAAATTTTAATTTGGTTTATTGTTTTCTTCATTTGAGGAATTCTACTTGATTTCTTTTCATAATCTCTGGCTCTTTTTTGAAGTGACATTTTACTTCTTGTATTTCCTATACTATATCATCCTTCATTTTAAAGTTTGGCCTAATTATGTATCTTCTAAATTCCTTGTTTGACATTTCTTCTACACTGTCATTTATGGATTCCATTGTTGGAACATGTTGGTTTTATGAGGCACATTGATCTCTTGATTTTCATGTTGTTTGTGTTTTTTCCCCCCGCCTAGCAGTATAACTCTGAGGTAGTAGTTTCTACCCTGTCATCTTATAGCATCCCTGAAGTCTCCCAGTACCTCACCTTCAAAGGAGAGACCAATATTAATAGCACCCAATGCAAACAATTCAACTTTAATTCTAGTAGCTCCTATTAAAGTCGCTTCAGTTTTGTCACAATAAACAGAAATAATGTGTTAAATTGTTATCTACAGTTCAAATAGTAAGTTTGCTAAAAGGGTTCACACTTTCTAATTATGGGCAATGACGTAAGAGAAGTAATGTAAGACGTGTGGTTTTTCAGGGAGAAGGAGAGAATATAGAGATAAAAATTTACAGTAAGAGTGAGAAAAGAGTTACTAGAGGTTTGTTTTAGTATGAGAGAAGAGAGAAAGAGAATCCATGGAGACAAAGAGGTGAGAAAAAATATATATATGCATACAGATTTGGAAAAAAAGAATATATATATATATATATATATAGATAGATAGATAGATAGATAGATAGATATAGATAGATAATATAGATAGATAGATATAGATGGATAGATATAGATGGATAGATATAGATAGATAGATATAGATAGATATAGATAGAGAGCAAAATTTTAATATATTATTAAAACATCCCATTCCTCATGGAGACAAAGAGGTGAGGAAAAAAAAAAAAAAATATATATATATATATATATATATATATATATATATATATATATATATATATATATATATACATACATACATATATATACACACACACACACACACACACAGATTTTGAAAAAAGAAATAGATGACAGATATAGATAGACAGCAAATCTTTAATATATTATTAAAACATCCCATTCCTCAATAAATTGATAAATAAAAATATTTGCATTCAAAGAACATAGAGATATGAGAGAGAGGGGGAAAGAAGGAAAATCTCAATTGAATATTAAATATTACCTTTTATAGGCTTTCGAATTTTTTCTGAACATTCCTTTTCCACCAATAGGTAGTATTGTCTGAAGTTTGATGGTAGCTCCATTCTGCTGGGTGCCAGACAAGTTGGGTATGTGAGCAGATGGCAAGATGCTCCTACTCCCTCTTCAAGTCTTCTCACCCATTGTAGACAGCCCTTTCTCTCCCCATGCAGTTTAAGACTCACTGAGCTGGGGAGAGCCTGAGTTTCTCTAGTTTCTCCAACCTGAGCTCCCTTGAGGAACTGCCCCTAGTCTCTGGCTCTCCCCAGCTTGACAGATTCAGACTGGTCCACACAAACCGAGCTGCAATCAGATGAACCTGTTTTTCAGCTTCCCCAGACTCAGCTTTGCTGCAGTTCTAAGATTTCAATGCCATTTCCCCTTTCAGATAGGCCAGAGGGATGCACTTACACAAAGGAGTGGCCTTGCAAAGAGGCATTCAGATGGTGGCCACTAGCACACCGAGAAGAAAGAACTCAGATGCAACCAGACCCACAAGTACTATGCCAATATATTTTCAGGCCCTGGCCAGTGTCCCCAGACTGAGGTGGCCATGCCTCAAGATGGTGGCAGTGTTGATGGCAAATGTGTAGTCTCCAGTGGGTATCCCAAGATGGTTGTGGTCATGTGTAAACAAAACAGTGGGTACTATGACAATGGACTTGCAGGTATCAGGGGGCAGTGATCAATGACCCAACTACTTTCTGTGAGCAGTCTTCAGACTAACATTGTGTGATCCATGAATGGGTGGCAGGTGACACGTGATGTGCAAGCAATAGGCAGGAAAATGGGCCTTGACATAGATTTTTCATGTCCCCAATCTGCTTCATTTCTTCTGTCCTGTTTTGTCCAAGGCTGCCAGTGCCCTTTTCCAGGATCTCTGCAAAATCTTCTCAAAACTTGTTTCCGCCTTGATCTTTGCTACCCATTATCCACAGAGCAGCCAGATTTTATTTAAAGAAATCAGATCATAGCACTCTCCTGTTTTAAAACCTTATCCTGCATCTGAAAAAAAATCCAAACCTGCATTCAATGACAAAGCCCCAGGTAATCTGGGCCTGTTTCTCTCAACTGTGCTCACCCTCCTCACAGCACTGCAGCCACTCTGGCTTTGTTTCAGGCCTTTAAATTCACCAGACACCTGCTCACCGTAGCTCCTCTGCAAATGATGTGCCAAGTGTCTAGCCCCAATGTTTTGTGTCACTGGATCCTTCTTCAAAATTTTTTAAATATCTTATCTTTGGAAAAGGCTTCTCTGATCATTTTATTATGTTTATGTGTTTATGTTTTGGTCATTTTTGTCATTTTACCTTTATCAGACTATTAATTTAGTAACAGAGACCAGTGGATTGTGACAAAAATGAGGGTTCTCATAAGTACTAGTTGAGGAAAAGTGTGGCTTTCCTTTATTCCACAGAACACAGGCCATAGAAGTACAAAAAAAATGAGTCAGTGAAATATAAGATTAGGGTCATCAAAAGATAAGAGAAAAGAAAAAGAGCTGATTAAGGCCAAAAATGGTGTTAAAAGGACATGCAGTGTATGTTCATCTGTATTAAATCTTCTGAGTGGAAAAATCAATGAGAAAGAAAAATCATGGTTCCTTGAGCTAGAGAAGAAGTAAGAATGGGAATGGTTACAATTGAGTAAAGTGTTGTCTTTTGGGGTAGAGAAGAATTTCTGATAGACAGTGGTGATGGGTGCACAACAGTCTGGATGTGCTAATGCCTAGAACAAGAACTGGGTACTTCACAAGTGAATTTTATTTTGGGTAGAGTACATCTTAATAAAGATATTATTTTTGAAAAAGGGTACATGAGATGAACTGCTGTGAAGCTGCTATATCACACTAATGGAACCACAAGTCCTCAAGAGTCAGGCCATATTATTGATCATTTTGTCTGCAGAGCCTAGTACATAGCTGGTACTTACTGCCTGGATAATGACTGGATACTTGAGACTGTCATTTGGAAGCAAATACTCTAGCCATTAGATCTAGCTAAGCTTTGTTCAGCTCTGATTTCAAAAAATAGTGAGCCCTCATGAGAAATAATTTCACATTAACCAGATGTGAAACTTAGTAATCCATTAAGACTCCTAAATCTGTGCCAGTATTTGATAATTATGTACACATATAAAGTCCTCTAAGGTTGGAAGGCCCACTCACTATCCCTGAACTCCACATAGAGAGAAAAGAAACTAAGCAAAACTTAGCATTCACCCCTGGCACCTGGCTGAGTATGATATCACAATTCCAGAGGCTGGATAAAGTGCCTTCTGCCATATCTTCACTCTCATGGGGAAGTGGAGATAAACTCTGTCACAAGCATTCACAAAAATTACCAGAAAGATACTATTTGAACACTGAGGACCATACTCAGTGTTAGAGCTCCACTCTAACATATTCTTTGGCTTTAAATAACCTAGTTACTTTTTTTCCCATCTAGTTATCCATAGAATCTTTGTCATAAGATTTCTGCTATTTTAATTCATAGTATACCATGAAAACTGGAGAGCAGTCCTGCAGGCAGGCAAGAAAAGTGTTTGCCTCCAAGTCATTTGCATGGGCCTCATGTTTCCCACATCTGCTTCCAGGATATTAAACTCATCATCAAAGTTAAACACTAAATTTCCAACTCAAATGGAACCAAGTTTTTCTAATGTTCCACTCTTCTAGGGATGTTCAGTCTGCACAGAAAGAGTTCCTGTCCTACCATACATCACCAGTAGCATCATGGCTTCAGCTTCCTGCAGTCAACAAGAGAAATTTCTAGAGATCTCCATCACTCCAGGTGCACTCAGCAGTGATGCAGACATCAAACTTAACCATGCACCTACTGCCAGGCAGTGCCCATGACCTGGTCTAACACAGTCAGTGAGGCAGCCTTTATCACACCTCCTGAAAATGTGAAAGAAAATATGAAGTTCTCAGAATAATCTTGGTCACTGAGGCTTTCACTATGCACAGTGGGATTCTGTGTAAATCACATAACAGACAACTGAGTCAACAGGCTGAATTCTATTGCTTGAACCAACATAATACTTTCCAACTTTTACTTACCCTGTCCCAGGGACATGATTTTTTCTCAGAATATTAGTTCAGACAAAAGAATCCTGTGACTTAACCTGGATGTGGTCACAAGAGAAACAACCAAAAGAACTTTCTGCACTTTAGAAACCAACACTTGGAAAAGCACTAAGGATATTTTACAGGAGCTGAGGCCACTGGGGCAGAGGGACTGTGCCCTAGGCTGAAGCATATCCTTTACACACCCAGTCTGCTATGTGTCACAGAACACATGTGCACAGCCATGCACAGAAACCCATCTACAGCAACCTCAAGTCTACATGCCTAGATAGTAGTTGTTTTTTTTTTTTTTTTTGTCTATGGGGGTGCATACAGCACAAACTTAACTAATTTGGACTCTAGTAGTCAAATTCCTTTCTTGTTTGGCACCTAGTGGTGAATATCACTACTTTATCTCCATACATCATTCTCCATGCTCTGTAAATAAAGCTAGAGTGCTCCTAGACACATTGCTCTTTGGTGACATTCCAAGCTGCCAGAGAATGGAATCAAATGCTCACAGAGGCAGTTCCAGGAGGCATTTAGAGCATCTTGTCTACCCAGATCAAGCTTCCACCAAAGTCATGAGCAGACACTAGCCAACTCTCTTGCCCTTTCTCTGTACAAGTCCCAGATACCTTAAAGCCCAGGAAATCTTGAGTTTCTTCTCAGTGCTGTTTCTTCCAAGGCTCCAAATGCTCCTCTTCCCATTCCATTTTTCTATAGCTCCTGATCTTCACTTCCCACTGACTATTATACTCACTCTAACACTTGCTTAGGTACATTAGACTTCCCACTGCTCTTAACTTTTTCCTCTTTACTATCTAAGCACCTTATTATCATGGTCACTCACTAAAATTTGCCAATTCTTCTCAATTTCCATTCTAAAATCCAGACTTCAAATACCCCACAAGTTACTCTATTTTTCCTGGAAAGCACAGCCTTTGCAACAGCCTGCACATAGACTATTTATAGACATGATCCCAGAACAGCAGGAGGGAAGAGTGAATAACCCACAGGGAAACCTCAGGAAGGAACATGGAGCTGAAATTTATTTTCTGATACACATGCATTCAACTGTTCTACTTCTATAAGGGTCGAAATTCAGCCATCAAAAAATTCAACTCTACCATGTTCCTGGATTCCATCATCTGAGCTCTTTGAATGGGGGGAGAGGCCCAATTTCTGGGAATGGTTGAGTGGTCTAGGTGAGAACACGAAGACTAGGCCTATACACCCACTTTCTGCTCTCTGTCCACCATAACTATCCATTCAATCCACAGGTGCTTACAGTCTTCTAACTGTATCAAAGTTGTCTAATTGTCATTCCATCTCTTATAAAACTCAGAGACAATTGACACATTTAACCCCCTTGCAAACTCCCTTAACATTTTGTTCCTGACCCCCTTCATCTGAAACTCTCAACTTCACTGGAAAAACTTTATCTCCACATAGAGTAACTGCATCAGCACTCAATATTTTTCACAAAATAGTGAGTTCCCTTGTTTACTATAGACTCTGGGTGATTATTAACACTTTCACTTCTCTTCCAGTGGCAAATGTCACCCAGAACTCAAAGGTCTTTGCAATATTCAGAGAGACTTCAAGTCCACAAAAAACCCATTAATTTCTCATGAGTACATCTATCAAACAACATACATCCATACCTGTTTTCTAGTTTCTGACCTGCTCAAGTGAAAGTGTCTCTGACTTTATTAAGTGCCTCAAAGCATGACCACATACAGTTATGAAATTGTACACTTCATAGCTGTCAGATCTTGGTCCTCTTCTGGGAATGGCCTAGTCCCTACCCCACATCCCCTTCAAAAGTGTTTTGCTCCTCCTATGTATTCACACTCTCTTGAATCTCCATCAGATAATTTTCATTGGCATACAAAAATCATTGATATCCCTCAACTTAAGGGATAATCACTACCCTCACCTTCTTGTACCCACTACGGACATTACATTATACTCTGAAGCCATTCACAAGAGTGCCAAACAGTTACTTTAATTTTCTATCTCCATCTTTTATATAGATATATTTAAATTAGTAAAACTTTTCTAACTACAGAAATTAAATGAAGACCAGCATTTCTAACACCGTATTATATTCTACATTCAGTATGTTTCCTCAACCTCAATTTTTCAGTAATCTGCTTAGAAATATAAATTTTCAGTCTTATATGAAAATATATTCACCTTCTCTCTACTTTCAAATGTTGGTTTAGCAGGATACAAAATTATATTCTTACAGTTACATTCCATGGTTTCCTGAAGGTATTATTACATTACTTTGTCCATTATTGCTGTCTGTTATTTTCTCATTGTTGTTCTTTGTGTGCTGTTTTTAAGATCATCTTTGTTGGACTGGAGATGTAGCTAAGTAGTAGAGGGATTGCCTAGCATGTGTTAGGCACTGGGTTCAATCCTCAGCACCACATAATAATAAATATTTAAAATATAAGTGTTGTGTACATCTATAACTAAAATGTATATATTAAAAAGAGATCTTCTTACTTTGAATGCTGGTGAAAGCCTGTAATCCCAGCAGCTCACGAGGCTTAGGCCCAAGGATAGAAGTTCAAAGCCATCCTCAGCAAAAATGAGGATCTAAGCAACACATTGAGACCCTGTCTCTAAATAAGATACAGAATGGGGTTGGGGTGTTACTCAGTGGTTTAGTGCCCCTGAGTTCAATACCCAGTACCCACCTCCCACCAAAAAAGATCTTCATTGTTCTTGAAATTCTATAGTTAAACTGTAGTATATATGGTTTTCAATTTTTTTCCTGCTTCTTGACTCCAAAGATTTATCATTTTAGGAAATATTGTAGCAATTTTCTCTTTCAGCATTATCTAATCCCAATTCTCTCCATTTTTTTCTGGAAATTTTCTGACATGTCTACTGATTAACTTCCTGTCCTCTTATTTTTTCTTTCATAGTTTTAATATTTCTATTTCAGTGCTTTAGTCTGAGTATTTTCCTCACATCTACCAGAATAACTGTTCTTATTTTAGCTGCATATTGTATGCTTTTTTCACTCAAGTGACTTTTTAAGTCATAAATGGACAAATACCTTTATTTTATTTGTTTTTATGTGGTGTTGATGATTGAACCCAGTTACTCACATGTGGTAGGCAGGCATTCTCCATCAGAGCTACAACTCCAGCCTTTAAATGATTTATTAAATGAATGAAGACCTTTTTTTACTTGTGTGACAAAAAAGAGAATTTTGCTGAATACAAAATTCAACTTCAAAAAACTACCCACTGCAGAATTTTTCTCATACAAATTCTTGAAATGACAAAATTATACAAAGAAATAGCAGATTAGTGATTGCCAGGGTTTAGATAGGGGTTGAGGCAAGAGAAAAAAATAATTGCAGCCATTTAAAAATGTGGCAGATCATTGTATGAAAAAAAAATATTCTGTATCTTATTTGTATCATTGTAAATATCCTGATTGTGACACTGTGTTCATTTTTTAAGATGTACAAAAACTGGCTAAAGGAGACAGCATCACCCTGATTTACTTTCTGACAGTGCATGTGAATTGAAAATTATCTCCAAACACTATTTAATTATAAATGAAAAATGGGACAAAAATGAAAAATACTGTAGAATATATGTAAATGAGGACCATAGAGCAGAAAATTCATAGTCAGAAAATAGAATGGTGATTTCCAAGGGTTGATGAGAAAAAGGAACAAAGAATTAATGTTTAATGAGTATTGAGCTTCATTTCTCAATGTTATGGAGATGGATATTAGTAATAACTGCCAGACAATGAATGTATTTAATCCTCTTTTAACTACACATGTTGAAATGGTAAATTTCATGTTATATTGATATTTTTCCACAATTATTATTTTTTAAAAAAACAAAATAAAAACAACAATCTTTCAAAAAGTTCTAGATTTTAAAAAAATGAAATCAATATTCCTTTCTAGATTCTGGGGCCTACAGGGACTCTAATCTCTTTTTCCACCCATCTGTCCTGTATGAACACAATTGTCTGGCCATAGATTCTTAGTTTTGCAAATACATGCAGCTCTTTCCCAAACCTGTCTGCCTTTATCCTCTACCTAGGACATGCCTTCACTGGGATCTGCACTGCTAACTTTTTTTCACCCTTGATTATCACTCTAATAGCCAGCACAGCACAGAGGGTCAAGTGTATTTTCAGGAATCCAAGTGCACTCTTGCTGTCAAACTGTTTGCCTTTCTTCTCACCAGTAATGTGAGAATCAGCACTGACTAACTGGGCTGTGGTAATGATTAAACAAATCATTATCTGCAAAACACTTAAAACAGTGCCTGACACTCAAAAATTGTTAATTATTGTTATTATTAATTATCATGTTAGGAATATCATATAAATTATGTTGACTGAGTGAAGTTAGACATAAAGGATTTCATATTCAATCATTCCAACAGTATTAAATTTTAGGATAGGTAACAATTGCTAACCTAGGTAAAAAAAAATAGATTATCGGCAGGGCATGGCAGGAAGAAATGTAGAGAAAACTCTTACCACTAGCATAGTGAGTTCTTCTATGAATACAGTTGTTAAAATCCATCAACCTGCATGCTTCAAATTTGTGCATTGTTACACATTAAATATAAATTCATAAAATAGTTTTTAAAATGTCACTTCTACAAAGAGGCTATCATTCACATTTAATTTAAAGGATCCTCACCCAGCTCAGTGCTCTTTTCCATTATACCTGTTCATGTTCTCTGAGCCTTCATCCTCACCTTAAAGGAACCTGATTGTTAACCTATTTTCTCATGAACAACAATTCATTTTAGCCTTCCCTCTTTTTTTCTCTGCATAGAAACCAGAACAGCACCTGGCACTAAGTAAGTGCTAAGTAACTATTCAAAGACTGCATAGAGGAAGGGAAAAAGAGGGAGAGGCTAAACTTGTCATAAGCTCCCAACATCCATAACAGCATTGTTGCATGTTAACACTGGAAAGAATCGTAGAAGTATTCAATACAGCATCTTCATTTTTGACATGAGTAAATGGGGACAACGGAAAAAAAATAAATTTATCAAGTGGAAGATGGTCTGGAATTCATATCTTCTAGAATTTTTATTATTATTGTTCCAACACAATATGACTTAGTTTACACATATAGATACACTCTATTATTACAATCAGATCTTTATTCAAGCATTAAGTTGTGACTTGTGCTAAATTAAACATATCTATCTTGGGGCACCTGAAATAAAATGTTAATAAGCTAATGGATTTTCAAGTACTTAAGCATGAAAAATTATGAATCAGAATGTTTCCCATTCACTTGGGATGCCCATACTTCAAAGTCCACATCATTACTGGCAAGCCATCTATCACAATGCTGACTGAAGGTTTGATATATTTAGCCTATATAATTCACAATTCCAGTAAAACTCATGCAAGAACACTTATGCTTTCAGATTCCTGTCATGTAGGCTACAGGATGTTATTTAAAAACAAAAAAACCTGAAATTAAGCAGAAGATTGCCATTGCTCAGACCCAATTTTGGTGTCATAATCTGATAACTGGTTGCATAAATTTTCTCAAAGATAAGCATTACTTGACATCAAAGTTTGTATTTAATAGTCAGAGTAATAGAAGGAAATGTATAAAATATAAAGCAAAGCACATACAGAAGAATTATATTTAAAGTAAGACTATATGTATAAAACTCGGTTTTATACATCTTTGTATAAAACTCTCTTTGCATTTTTTCATATGCAATGATAGAAAATTAACTATTTGATTTTAGTAAACCAAGGAAATAAACATGCATTTTTTATATTATCAGAAAAATATAATCCATGATTACCTAAAACTTATTCTCATTTTTTACATCTTATTCTCATTTTTTTTTCTAAATATCATTTGCTCGTTCAGGATATTTATCTGCTCTAAACGCTTTTTGTCTTGAGGTTGGTTACTCTTTGAGTTTTGTTTCTTCTGATGAAGTTTACAGACAGTACCTGACTTTCTTTTACATCTTTTCATCCATTCAGCTGCACCAGTACTTTATATGTGCTATACACATCAGCAGGCAAAATATAGTTATAAAAAGAAAGATGTTTTAGAGGGTAAAAATGTAGGCTTATGGGCCAGGTAAGATTAGGAAAACTATCTGTGCCACGTGTGGTGTCACACATTTATAAACCCAGTGACTCAGGAGGCAAAGGCATGAGAATCACAAAATTGAGGCCAGCCTCAGCAACTTAGAAAGACTCTGTCTCAAAAAAAAAAAATAATAATAGTAATCAGGGATGTAGATGTAGAATTCCCTGGGTTCAATTTCAGTACCATAAGAGGTGAGTGGGCCAAACAAACAAACAACAACAACAACAACAAACTAGAAAATACTTACAGATTTAAACAGATTTATTCCAATATAAAATAACCAGGATATTTAAAAAGAATAAAATATTCTTCTCTTACCTCAGAGTTTTAATGAAAATCACAATCTTAGGACAGGAATGTTGTAAGGGGCCAAGAATGCAAATGAGAACAGCTATAAGGTGGGTTTGAGGATTCAGTTACTACCTCTCCTACACACACTACACAAGAAATGCTAAGCCTTTCTCTTTCCAGAGGGATAAGAGAAAACTTGAGAGAATTAGACCTCTCCCTCTTAGTATATACATAACAAATATTGAAATGTGACTCTCAGGGCTAAAGTCTGTGAACAAGATGTTAAGACAAAGAGATTCCAGCATTTGAGTGTGTGCCTGATATAGGGTAGACATACTAAATCTTGCCACATTAACTTGAAGACTCCCTTTTCCCATTCATCCCTTATTTCCATCTTTGTCATTTTATCACTGCTTCTTCAACTTTAATTCCCCCTGTTCCATGTGACCTAACACGTTCACAATTTTCAGAAATTAGGCACTTATGTTTTTGGGAAACCATTTTACTGTTTACTATCTCTAAATAGAAATGAAAAAAAAAAATATCTGGGGATGCGGTTTATTAATTAAGTGCCCCTAAGTTTAAGTACAAAAATACAAACTAAATATTTAAAATTTCATATGAATATTAAGAGACTTCTGAAATAATCAACTATGAGACTTATGTTTTCTCTGGTTTGAAAAATTCAGAATATTTAGTAATTGTTGATTTATAGTAAAATTTTATTCTTTTAGGGATGCACTATTCTATACTTGTATTTCCTTATTTCTACAATATCAGCTAAAGATGTTAAGAAAATTTTCAGCAAATGTCAAAAGCAAATACCTATTTTCTACTTTTAAATGATTTTTTTTCCCTCCTATGTCCCAAATACTTCAAGGGATGGGCTATAGATAAGAAACTTACTACAATCGTTATATTTGTCAAGGTGTTTTTTAAATATTTTGCTGTGATCTAAGGTACACAGTTTGGACAAATGCTACTCCACATTTGCTACAGATATGAGGTCAGAAATTGAAAAATGTCTGAAATTTGAATACAGACTTTGACACATTCTTTGGGTTTCTATATGCTATAAATCCTCCAGGGTTTTAAAAATGTTTGATCAATGGCCAAAAGCTTTGCAAAAATTTTTCCACATGTCCTCTCCCTCGTATGAATTCTGAGGTGTTGAGTATGGTGTGAACAAATATTGGAGACTCTGTCACCTATTTTACACTTGTATAATTTTTGTGCTATAATATCTCTGGTATGAAATAGTGTTGAACTACTATGAAATAAGGGTTGATTCATCCTTAAAGACACTGATGCAGTGTTTTCACTTGTAAAACTTCTCTGCAGTATAAAATCTATAATGTTTAGTAAGATGTGATCTTCAATTTTAAAAGGTTTGCCATTCTTCACATTTGTAGGACTTCTCTCTGATATGGGTTCTCCAGTGTCAAGTAAGTGATTTTGTATTAAAAGCTTTGCCACAATCTTTACATCTGTAGGGCTTCTTTCCAGTATGAATAATTTTGTGACCATTAAGCTGGGAGGCGCTATCAAAAGCTTTGCAACCCATTTTACATTTGTGGGGCTTCTCTCCAGGATAAATCCTGTTGTGGCAATCAAGATTTGAGTTTGTATCAAAACCCTTGCCACACACTTTACATTTGTAGGGCTTCTATCCAGTGTGGATTCGCTGGTGCTGGGTAAGTGATTGTTTTTTATTAAAACTCTGGCCACACATTTTACATTTGTAGGGTTTCTCTCCAGTATGAATCCTACTGTGGCGATGAAGATGCGAGTTTGTATTAAAACTCTTGCCACACACTTTACATTTGTAGGGCTTCTCTCCAGTGTGGATTTGCTGGTGCTGGGTAAGTGATTGTTTTTTTTATTAAAACTCTTTCCACACACTTTACATTTGTAGGGCTTCTCTCCAGTATGAATCCTGTTGTGGCAATCAAGATGTGAATTTCTCTTAAAACTTTTGCCACACACTTTACATTGGTAGGGCCTTTCTCCAGTATGGATCCTGTTGTGGCAATCAAGATTTGAGTTCGTATTAAAACTCTTGCCACACACTTTACATTTGTAGGGCTTCTCTCCAGTATGAATCCTGTTGTGGCAATCAAGATTTGAGTTTCTATTAAAACTCTTGCCACACATTTTACATTTGTAGGGCTTCTCTCCAGTATGAATCCTGTTGTGGCGATTAAGCTGTGAATTTGCATTAAAACTTTTGCCACACACTTTACATTTGTAGGACTTCTCTCCAGTATGAATCCTGTTGTGGTGATTAAGCTGTGAGTTTGCATTAAAACTTTTGTCACACACTTTACATTTGTAGGGCTTCTCTCCAGTATGAATTCTCTGGTGATTTTTAAGGCTTGGTTTTTGACTGAAACCTTTACAAAACTGTTTACATATGTAAGGCATCTCTCCAGGGTGTGTCCACTGGTGACAAATAAGATTGGAGCTTTTAATAGAAGTTTTGCCACATTCTTTGCATTTGCATGGCATATCTCCTGTATGAACACTGTGATGTTGAGTAAAGTTCTTGAATGCATTGCATTCTTCACATTGGTAGGTCTTCTCTGCAGAATAAATATCTTGGTATTGAGTAAGAGTTGAAATATTTTTTTAAGGCTTTGCTATACTTTTTACATTTACAGGTCTTTTCTTCACTAAAAATCTTCTGATGCTTAGCAAGTTATAACCTTTCACTAAATGTTTTTTCTGCATTCTTTAAATTTGTAGGGTTTATTACTGTTATAATATCTACTGTGATTAGAAGATGTTGAGCAAGCTGATGCTTTGATATATTTTTTTAAACTTATATGGGTCTCTTTCTCTACAAATTCCCTTGTTTTGAGCAAGCTCTGCACTGTGATTATGAGCCATTTATCATACCTTACACTTGCAAATTTTCTCTTGACTGTGAATATTTGGATGCTTAATAGTTTTTGAGCACTGAAGCAAGACTTTATCACATTTTTTATCATGGTAAATTTCCTTTAGAAAACAACTAGGAGATTCTCTATATTCATAATTTTTATCACCAATGTAAATATACTGGTAATTACTCAGGGTAGAGACATGGCTAATAGTGTTACTTGTAGCATTATATATTGTGCACTTTCCAGAAATCTGTATCAGAATTGTCATTGAGCAATAGTGGGGAAGTAGAAAATATTCTACACTTCTTAATATCGTCTATTTGGGCACAAGGAGAAATTACTGTTTTGTTGCAGGAAAAAAAGGACATTTTGTAAAGAAATTCTCATAAGTATCACTTTTATAAATGTGTTCTCTCTGCAAATATTTGACTGGATGTTTAACTCAGTGCTACATTTATAATTGGCTAAGTTAAAAACTGATGCATGGACCACATTTCAAATTTTCTATATTGTTTTTCAATCAAAATTGGCTATATTTTTAAATACATATACAACTCCTCAAAAGTAACTGAAATAAATTGAATTTTTTAAGATATTAATTTTTCCTCCCGTCTTTTGACCATAAAATTTTTATCATAAATAGGGACTACAAATTGGTTTTGACCATTATAATACGATTTTTGAAATTTACTCTCACCTATATTTTTCCATTGTTTTCTTCATTGTACACAGTCAAGGTCACATTTTCCATATCTTCCCTCTCTCTCACTTATTCCCTGCTCTGGTAAAATTTCTCGAGGATGATGAGAAGTCATGGCTGATATAAAAGTAACAATCATTTTTACTTACTGTACTCGGCTAAGTATATTTTGCACACATAAGAAATTACAGCAATAAAGGAACATAAGCAGGGGAGTATTAAATCTAAGCCCATTGTTACAGCAGAAATGTATGAATCAAATAGAAATGTACACAGAAAATTACTTTGAGAACTTTCCAAATCATCTTAGTGTTGACAGTATTCAAGATGAGTACATTCCTATGAAGAGTAATATAGTAAAGTACATGATGTTACATAAAGCCTTTCCTCCTTCACAATATATTTTAAAAATCTACCAACTTTCTTCTGTTTCATTAAAAAATAAATGTGAAACATGTGAATATTTGAGGACTGTTCAAAAAGGGGTTCCTTTTTACCAAAAGAAAAAGAAAACATGGCAAAATCTACTGTAAGAAAAGTTATGAATTACTCAAAGGGAATAGTAAATTGCCATTTTAAAGAGGTTTACTTAACTAAACCAACACACACAAAAATAGAATAAAATGTAGTCAAGAATTGTTAATAGTAATAAGCACAAAATGTGTGTTTAAAGACTTTCTTTAGAAAATGTCTGAAAGAGTCAGGGGTGGTTGTACATACCAACATAGGAGGTTTAGCCAGAAGCATCCAATTTCCAATGCCAGCCAAAGTAAAAAATGCAAAGTGGTAGTTCTCTTTTCAGTACTAATAAATGCATCTCATAAAATAAGTAAAATAAAACATCCAAGCAGCTCAATTATCTCCAAGTTGTAAAGACTCAAAGCAGATTTTAATCCAAGTTTTAAAACTTACAGAGAATATTCAGAGCATCCAGCATAAAAAGATTGGTCACCTAGAAATATGTAACTATATAATTGTAAAATCCTTAGTCAAATCTTCACAACACAGAAAGGAATTTGGAGCTATTTTCAAGGGATGAAAGAATAAAATTATCAATGAAGACATTATATTCACAGCTATTATCTTTCAAAAAAATAAGTAAAATAAAGACTTTAAAAATATAAATGCACACACCATTCATCAACACTAGATCTGTTCTCCACAAAGTACAAAAGGTAATCCTTCATACTAAAATGTAAGTGTGCACAGCAACACAAGTCATGCAAAATTTTAAACATTTCTTGGCACAAACAATTCTTCTTTATTGTAATGATGGGTCTCAAAACATGTAATTTTGCAATAGAATATGAAAGACAAAAGCATAAAAACAAAACTGTTAATAGCCATATATACCTGTGACAATAATATAATTTTAAAAGGACACATAAATATGATTCAATTTTTTAATAAAGTGAAGTCAAGTTGATACTCATACAATGGATAAGTAGGAGATTCTTCATTTTTAGATATTTTTTGTTGGCAAATGCAAGGTTACAAATGTCTGATCCAAACAAACCTTGGCCATCTGAATTAACAATAAATATTACAACTGTTGGTGGTCCATAGGATACTCTAAATCTAAGGACACACACATACTGAAAGCAAAGGGATAAGAAATGACACAAAAGTGACTGAACAAAACGTGGGCTGTCTAAATTATAGTATACAAAACATAGTTTAAGACAGTTATAGGACATAGGAGGCATTTTAAATTAAAAAAAAAAAAACTTTGAAAAGAGGCAAAATAGAGAAAAGGAACCTTTCCCTAGGTTCTAAATTAAGAGTAAATACATTCACAACGTACATTGTATTTCCCAAACACACAAAGAAAACATTGAGAGAGTTGAATGAAAACAAAGAATCACTATTATACTAGGATACATCAATCCCCGATTACTGAAAAGGGAAATACAGTGAAGCAAAATGGTAATTTCAAAGAATAAGATTTTGAAAATATTTTAAAACTATTATAGAAATATTGAATCCCTGTTCTTAATTGCAAGTGGGATATTATATTGGTTAGACCAATTTTTTTATGTATTAAAACAAAGGTTAATAACTATTTAAGTGATAGTTATTTTGTAACCAACATGGAATAAAAATTTGAAGTCAAAAGTGATACAGATGTTCAAAGAGTGTTCAAAGATTGAACACTCTTGAGCATGCTGCTGTTCAGAATTGAAAGATAGAATTAAAAGAAAAAGATATTTATACTAGTTAAAGTTAACTACAGGCTCCAGGTAATAATCATCAAACTCCCATTGTTATTTATTTACTTTTTGGCAGAGAACTCTTTCCTTTAAATTGTATGACTATCCCACAAACTACAAATTAAATTACAATATTTCCCTGCTTAAAATATACTAAAACTTACAACATTCAATTGTAAATGCAGACATAGAGTTAGGGCAGGGTGATGGAGTTCTGAGTGAGTGTGGCAATAAGCCCTCACGTTAATAGCAAATTAAAAACCTTGCACACAGTGTTGTTATATTGTTATTCAACAGAGCCATCATGGGGGATGCAAACCAAATATCCCTTGAAAAGAGCAGATGAGCCAATTTGGAATATAGAAACTATAGAACTTTGAAGTCAAAGAAATTATTCTAATTATGTATTTTACAAAATGTATGTACACTAGGTTAACTGAAATATGTCACAGAAAGAATACAACAGAATTATAGAACATGACATCTCTAAACTAACAAACAAGCTTTCTGAACAAAAGAGAATGGTTTTGTGATGGGGAGACAGAAATGAGTCCTTGCTTTCTAGGAATTGTTTTTGTTTTTTTTTTTTTTTTTTTTTTTTTTTTTTTGAGATGTAAACTTTTTAGAGATATATTGCATAACAATTTTAATTAATGTTACTGAATATATAAAGTTTTGGAGACATTAATTTTTATTTTGTGGTTTTGATTACAATGAAAATTAAAAGAAAAAGAGATTTGCAACATTTCTCAAGCTACATTTAAAATAATGTGGGCTTTATCCTATAAATAAGAACAAACTCATCAATATAAAAGTGATGGGCATGCATGTAATCTCATGTACTAGGAATTCTGAGGCAGGAGAACTGCAAATTCAAAACATCCTCAGTAACTTAGTGAGTACCTCTCTCCAAATATGACTGAAAAGGAGCTTGGGGTGTAGTTCAGCATGAGAGTATCACAGCCATCAATCCCCATTACATTTACATATAGAAAATTTCAATTTCTACTTACAAGGGAAGAATGCAAAGGCAATCAAGATAAAATGCAAAAGTCATAGACAAAAGAGGCTTAATATTTATACAAGCAAAGGCACATATAACATTATTGGCAATACAAACAAGAGTCATGCATATCTTAATTTGTGAAGCAATTAACTGATATGAGGAAACCCAGTCTAAAACATGGAACCTACTGTACAAAATGAAAAAAAAAATTAACAAACCAAATTGTAAATATCCACAGTTGTATTATTTTACAAATCCTCTTATTCAACTACAACTTACACCATCTCTCAAAAGAGCAGTCTTTGTCCATCTGACATTCATTCCATGGCAGATAATTTCACAGAAAATCCATTACACATATTCAGAAAGAACACTGATAAGTAAACTTTAGTGAAAAAAATGTACAAAATAAGATTAGAGAAACTGACTTATGTTAGTAATGTATTACAATGGGTGGACCTAGAAGTCTCCAGAAATGTGCAAAAGTTTCCTGTAAATAATGGAAGAGGGGCTGGAGTTGTAGATGAGTGGTAGAGGGCTTGCCTAGCATGTATGAGGCCCTGGGTTCAATCCTCAGCACCACATATAAATAAATGGGAAATTCATTAACAACTAAAATATTTTAAAACATTATGGAAGAGCTGTCAGATAATATTGACACTCACAAGGCAAAGGGGGTGTTTTGTTGTTAACTTGAATGTACAGAGAAATTACTGGAGGAAAAGCACAGAAGACTAGATAATTTTAAAGCACAAAACACAGGACAGGTTCTTCTATGATAACAAGAGAAAGAAATCAAAGCTTCTCAAAAATCTTTTCTGTTGGATAACATCTCAATCAACCTTTTTGAATTTAGGCTTTCTCCTCTACTTTAACTATGTCCTCTGCTATATGTGGGCCATAGTATTTGACATGACTGCATTTCTCTAAGTCAACTACATGTCAAGTGAAGGATATATATCATGCCAACAAAGGTAAACATTAAGGATGAAAAGAAGCATCATTAACATTTTCTTGTCAGCATCAAGAACTGCCCCATCTTTCTTTATTGAAATCATAAATCTGAAACTCATTCTTATGGTGAAGTTCCCAAAAGATATACTTCAAGGGAAGAAATTTAAATAATGATAATTAGGAATTTTGAAGCAAAGTTATAATTACCCACAAATACCAGGTTGCTGTAGGTCTCCAACATCACTTCTCTATATAAATTCTGCTGAGCAGGATCCAGGCATTCCCATTCCTCCTCAGAGAAATCTATGGCCACATCCCCGAATGTCAATGGCTCCTTAAATAAAAAATTGGTAGATCAATAGAACATGGACCAAACCATTATTCAGTTTTTAATTTGAATTAAGAGTTAGTAGAACTGACTGTCATGTAGGACAGTGACTTTAATTATGTAATAAGATACTTTCCATTATCTAATTCAGAGGAAAATACATAAGTCCAAAAACAGTATGTATATTCCATATCAGAGTGAAGTGAAGGTATATACCATAATCCAAGCACTGAATAAAAGCCCAACTCCTAACTTTTCTGTCATCAGTGAATGTGAAATTTGGCGGACATTCCAGATGCAAAACAGACATGTCAAAGATATTCTCATAAGGTGATTGTGCCCAAGACAGAAAGTTAGTGGTAACAAAGCTTTTGAAAACAGTCTGGTAGTTATTCTTTCTGCTTTGTATCCATGAGATAGATTGAGCTCCCCAATACAATTAGTTTCAGGTATCATCCATGACACATTCCCAATGTGTAAAATATTCATAAAATATTAATATTTGGAGACATGTAAAGTGACACTTCCACCTCGTGAAAGGACAAGCTTGAAATATTTCAAGTTCTATAAGCATTTCAAAGAGTGAATAAAT